>NC_141148.1:118665746-119294808 GCF_053477565.2 Lygodium microphyllum | reverse complement strand
TTACCTGCATACAGTTTGGGCAGTGATTGGACATGTTTTATATGTCACCTTTGGCTGAAATGCATCATTTTTGTAGACATTCTGAAGCTATAAAAAGTGGACAATAGGTCTTGTATGTAGGTAGGTCATACATGCAACTGTCAAATGCTTGTTGGATAGACATTGACGTATGTAACCGAGTCTATATGCCATTGATATGTTGGGTTATGATCAGTAAAGTGATCTGAATCAAAGATTTTGGAATCCCTTGCTAGTTGAAATTTATAGTCCTTCTTGGTCACTTGTCTTGACATTTTTTTGGCTTGCATCTGCGTACTTTTGGGCTACAAATATGGTTGGTAGTAGTGGTGCAGTAGCAATCTACTGCACATCAATAAGCTTGAAGGAGCACACAACTTTGCAGTTTGGCAAAAGCAGTGTTATAACATCTTGTTGCAGAAGAAGTAGGCAAACCTGATCAAAGAAAAGGGGATAAAATCAGCTAATGTAGATCAAGATGACTAGGATGAGTTGAATGAGCTTGCTCACTCAACCATCGAGCTTTCAGTTTTTGATGCTTTGTTGTTCAACATAGATGGGCTTAATATTGCCTATGCCATTTGGACACAACTAGAGGAATTGTATGCCCATAAAAGTTGTGTAAGAAAAGTCTACTGGCTGAAGAAACTCATGGATTTTTGCATGAAAGAAGGCACTACCATGTCTACTTAACTCAATGAGTTTAATTTCATTTTCAGCTAGCTTGTTGCCTTGAAGTTCAACATTGATGAGGAGCTCAAAGCTACGTTCTTGCTATGCACTCTACCAGAGAGCTAGGATACTTTTAGGATTGCTCTATGAGCAATCCTAATGCCACGTTATTGTATTCGGATGTAGAAAGTGCTCTACTCATGGAAGAAATGAATCAGTAGAATAATGCATCTAGCAAGTCTCCAAGTGCTTTGCATACTAGAGGTAGATTGCAAAAAAATTGGAAGTTTGATAGCAAGGGACACAGTAAATCTCATGGTAAGGATGTTAAATGCCATCAATGTGCCAAGAAGGGTCTCTTCAAACATGACTACTATAGATGGAAGAAAGAGAAAGGGAAAGGCAAGAAGATAGATGATAGCAAAGAAGAGAAGAAAGAGAGTCAACTTGCTAAGAAGAGCAGTGTAAATATGGAAGAGGTGAATGTAGTCAGTCAACCATGAGAGCGATAATGGGGATGATGCCCTCTTTGTCACTTCTTGTTTCGGTGCACATGCCTTGATTGTAGATACAGATGATGACATGCACACTTGGATTTTAGATTCAGGTGCCTCTTTTCATATCACCCTCATTGCGAGTGGTTTTCTAACTACACTAGGGGTAGACATGGAGTTGTCCATCTTGGGGAAAACTATGCATGTGACATTGTAGGTATTGATAGTGTGCAGCTATAGTTTCAACATGGATTTGTCTTCACTCTTTAGCATCTTAGGCATGTATATTAGGAAGATCTTGATTAAGTATTGGTCAACTAGATGATGATGGTTTTCATACCACCTTTGATGATGGAAAATGGAAGATCTGTTTGCAAATATCCTTCTTGCAAATCACTTTTTGCAAATATCCTTCTTATGGCTTGTCGGTCAATGGAACCTTCTTATGGTCAAGTCTAGGTGATATCCTTCCTTTATGAGTTCTTTCCCTTTATACTGAATGGTTATGTATTTTTTATAGGGAATTTGCAAAAAGTGATTCGAGTGTTAAGGAATTGGCCAACAAGCCACTATTTCAAAAATATGCAATGTATCCAAGGCTGCCCGATGGTACATCCACAAAATGGGATCCCTCACATTGATCCGGGTTTTTTACAACCCGGGTTATTACCACAAAATTTGGCCAAAGCCCCTATCAAGAGCTTACCATATCACTTTGGGTTTACTCTTCAAGCACTAGGTATGCTACATTGCTTCTTGATTATGATAACTCTAGCAAATGGGGGGAACAAGTTCTTAGAAGGCATGTCAATGTAAAGGGTAAAAGGGATGGTTATCTTAGTGAAGATGGAAATGGATTACATCTAGGAGTTGAGTGAGTGCATAGATTTTTTCAAAGGACTAGCCTCCAACTACACATGGGCCCCGTCTGCATCACTAAGATTTGAAATCTATCACCATAATTAGAGGACACCTCACCCTAGCACACAAGTCAATATCCACATCATGGTGTCATTTGGATCTTGCACAAAAGCTTACAGCATGGACCCCTTTTGTCACATGCTTATATGTATTTATATACATATAGGGGGACTAAAGTCAAAGCAGCTTTTAGAAGCCGTTTTTTATCATCTCAATAACTCCCAAGAAAAAGCAAATTTCAAGAAAATTCTTACAATGCCCAATCGGTTTCGACCTGGTCTACAAAGTTGCAGAAGAAACTTTTTTCAAATTCCTCACGGATTTGAAGTTACGAAGGCGCAGACTACTGGCTACATGCAATTTTCTTCTCTCTTTCACCACACCAACTTTCCACTCTGTCCTTCTTGTAAATATATTATAATAATGTGCTTTGGGCACCCACCTCTTGTAATCTAGCTCCATTTCTCTATTTTGTCTACCACCACCCTTGGCTTCTTGCATGATGACCAAGGTGGGGACTTGTCCCATCCACTATGCTCCATATTTTCAAAGATGCCATACATCATCTAGGATTATGTTAATCAAGAAGATTAGCTTAATTTAATCCCTCATGGAGGCTATATAAAGAGCCCACGGAGAATGAAGGAGGGGAAGAAGGACAATGACAAGCCCATGAGAGCACTCTAGAATACCCTCATCTCTTTGAGGTGAGCTATGAGTGAGTTATTTTATTATGTAGCATAATGGCAAGCTTCCTCTACCTCTTTTCCTATTATCTCCCTCTCCTCTCATCTTCTCATTCCATGTAGCATAATGGCAAGCTTCTTCTACCTCTTCTCCTCTTGATCTCCCTCTCCTCTCATCTCTCTCTCTTATATTCCAATATGGTGTCTAGTATATATGTTCTCTCTTGTAAATTTGTATCTTGGTTCTCTTGATTCTCTTTGAGAAAATGGATGTTCTATCCCATCCTCCCTTTGGCTAGGTGGTGCCCCTCTTTAGTTCTCTTAGTGAGGATTGGAGGTTGGATGGGTAAGAGGCAACCCGTTCATCATTTCAGCCCTCATTTTTGGTGCCCCGACTGAGGACATTCTCAACTACAATTTTCTACCTCCTTATGCGGAATGATACAACACATGGTGGTGCATCCTCTACAACAAGTTCCCCAAGTGGCTCTTCCTCAACGCCTTCACCAACTATTTTTGAAGCTGATTTAAGTCCACAACTCCCAAAATTGTCTCCTAAAGAAGCTTAAGAAAGAAAGTATGCCTATCGGATGACGGCATGCATGCGGGTAAAAGGTGTTCACTTTAGAAATTCCATTATCTCACAACATAAAAAATTATGTTGCCATCAACTGCTAGGTTCTCATAATTGTGGTGAGTGTTTTGTAAACAAAGTGAAGGCCCTTCCGAGAGGTTCTCATCTCCAAATCATCAAATCCCTCTCTCTCTCTGGCCTAATCCACATCAAAGGAGGACAACTATGCATGAACGGTGTTGAGTTTTGTAGAAGTGCAAAGTATGGAGACTACCTTCAACTGTTGTTAGCTCGAAGGTTGGGTGTAGTTGAAAAGGTGGCCATCACACCTTATGAAATATATGTCACCGAGGATGGACACACCAAGGCAAGAACAATCACTGGTGAGCAAATTCTCCGTATAGCAAAGTTGGTGGGTTCCAAAAAAAAAACACTCTGGGAAAAATCCTTCATAATTCAAGAAAGTGCATTCCCTCTACTCCCTTAAGTAGTCTCCACTCATGAATAATAACAATGGCCCGAATTTCTACACCTTCCACTCTGTACAAAACATACGAGTTAATGTATGCATTAGTAGGAAGATTTTCTTCCAGCAACGTCTTGTCATGTACTTTGGGGCTAAAAGATTAAGGGAGATTCTTGTATCACTAGAACCTATAATCTTCCCAATGCTAGACTACAATGCATCCTTCAATGTACATGTCTTTATCCTATTATAATAGTTTCTCATGAATCAGAACGAGTTGTATGGAACTATCCGTCCACTTGCTATTCAAACTGTGCATATTGTAGCTAGCACAAAGCTTAGATTCCAAGGCATTATTAGAAGCATACTGGGGCCTAGACGTCTTACTGAAATCAATGCATCTGTGAACCCATTCATCCTTCCCCTTATAAAATACAACTTAAGTCTAGACGTTTTCATCTTCATACTCTACTAAGGCAACATGGCATTTCCAAAAAAATTTGGGCACAAAGGGGAGAAAGCTCTAGACTTTTTGGATGACTTAAAAATGGCCTTCCTAGTCACAGGCCGGGATGATGAAGCAACCAAAGTACGGGCCTTCTCTTTAGTTCTAAAGGGTGATGCTCGAGTGTGGTATCAAGCTCTCCCAGAGGCTACAAGGGGTAATTGGGAGAATCTCAAGGCCGCATTCATGCATAAGTACCAAGATACAGAGCCACCTAAAGATATTTGGAGACAACTCTTAGATCTTCGCCAAACCGTAGCAGGGGAATACCAAACCTATGAAGGCATGTTTATAAAATTGTGGGATAAATGGACAACCTCTTTAGCCGAGGGAGAAAGAGTACCTGATTGCCTTAAGAAAGATTGTTTTCTAGCCGGACTCCATCCTCTACTAAGGGAGAAGGTCAAAGGAAAGTTTCCCACATCCTATGAAGAATCAGTCACTTATGCGAGGGAGAAATATAGAAAATTGAAGTATCAAGCCCAGTTGAAGGGGGGAGTTGAGCCCATGCAGGTTTTACCAACCATGCCAAGGCCTAGAGAAATAGCAGAGGCCCCACCTGAACCAGAGATACCACAGCAAGAGCTCCTACAACGCATTACTAATCAACTTGAAAGCCTTTCATTAAATTTGGTGCAAGGAGTACGACCCCCTTCCCTCATAAATGAAGGAAATCGAGGTCCAAGAAGACAATAAAGAGATTATGTTTGCTATAATTGTAGGGAGACTGGCCATGGTATGTACTTTTGCCCTCATCCTAGGCGTTTTCCAGGAAATGGGTTCCAACCAAGAAGGAGGGGACAACAAGTGACACCACCTAGGGAAAGGTTTGTTCCACTGAATCCAAGGCTTCCACCACCGGTTCAAGTTCTCCAGCATCCTCGACCACTTGCAGAGGTGCCGCCCCTGCCTGTCCAGCCGTTAGAGAATCATGATGTTAGGATAATTAGTTTAGATGAGAGTGATGTCAAAGGGAAGGCCAAAGTAGTAGAGGTTGAGGCAATGCCGGTGAAGAAAGCCCAGAGAATTGAGAGAATGGAGCCTACACCACCAAAGGAGGTTGAAAATATGGAAGAGGAGGCAGAGTCATCAATGGCTGCAAAGACACGCAATAGTAAAAAGAGGAGGGCTCGCTCACACCGACACATTGAGCCAGATGATTTTTCCCTGGGTAAAGGTACTAGAGCTTATGATTTGCTTGCTGATGTGAGGAATCAAGGGCCAAAAATTTCATGGCCCCAATTACTACATCTATCTCCAACAGTGCGGCGACAATGGTCAAAGATGGTAAGCATTAGACCTATGAAGAATAGACATGTGAATGCAATCTAGGCTAGAAAGATGAAAGATATTGTGCCTCTAATAGAAGCCGAAATCAATGGGCACAGAGTGTTAAAGACATATGTGGATGGAGGTGCAGAGATTTGTGTCATGACGGAAAAGTTGATGCATTGTTTGGGATTAGAGGTAAATGAAACTACTAAATTTGGGGCCAAAATGGCTAACAATGTAGTAGTAAATTGTTTGGGAGTTATAAAGAAAGTAAAGGTAAAGGTGTGTGGAGTGAAATTGGAGCTTGACATGTATGTGATACCAGTGAAGGGGGACGGCTATCCTCTCAATCTTAGGCGACCATGGCTAATGGGAATGAAAGCCAGACAAGATTGGGAGACAGGGGCTTTAGAGCTAAGGCCACAAAAGGGACTGCATAAAAAATGGAAGAGCACTATCTACAACATGAAGGAGGGCCGACAGGAGGATCTTGTGTTAGAGACCACCGCTGATGAATGGAGTTCCAGCGAGGATTGGTCATCTATGATAGAGGGAGAGTCTTCTAATGAGGAGGAAGAAAGCTCTCTAGAAGTGATGGGGATTACATTAAAAGGGTCTTCTAGTAGTACAATTCCAGAGCAGCTTCCAAAGGTCGAGAAGAAGGGGTTAGAAAAAATGTTGGCTAAGGATCTATCAGTTGAGGAGAAGGCAGCCTACATGGAAGTGGTGATAAAACACTCTGCACTTTTTATTTCTGATTATGCACACATCATAGGTGTGACAGTAGTACAACATCACATTAATCTAAAAGAGGGAGCACGGCCAGTGGTGCAGTGACTACGACGATTGGGAGTAGTTCAACAAAACGCTCTACTCACTGAGGTGCAATGACTTTTAAAGGCAGGCTTCATCTATCCAATAGGGGACTCAGAGTGGGTTTCACCTGTGGTGGTGATACCCAAGAAGAATGGAAAATGGAGGATTTGTGTGGATTACAAGCCGCTAAATGTTGCAACTAAGAGAGATCACTTTCCTCTTCCCTTTCAGGATGAAATACTTAACGAGGTGGCCGGGCATGAGAGATACACTGTTTGTGATGGGTATTCAGGTTATTTCCAGATCCGAATAGCTGAGGAGGATCAACAAAAGACCACCTTCATTACACCTTGGGGTTGTTTTGCTTACAAAGTAATGCCATTTGGATTAACAAATGCCCCAGCTACCTTCTAGTGATTCATGAATTATGTCTTCCAATCATATTTTGGGAAATCCATCAGGGTCTTTATTGATGATTTTTGTATTTATAGTTCTAAAGGCTTTACATCTAGGAAAGGTGGATGAAGCTTTCAACCGCCTTGCACAAATGGGGGGGCAATTAAACCATGAGAATTGTCGCATTGGCGAAAGCAGTGTAACTTTGTTAGGGCATGTCGTAAGTGAGAGGGGCATTGAAGTAGATCCAAACAAAGTTAAGACCTATAGGCGGTGCCTTCACCATCTTCTGTGAAGCAACTAACCTCTTTCATTCAGAAGGTGCGATATATGGGGCGGTTCATTCATCTCCTCTCCCAATTAATATTTCCACTGCAACAGTTAACCCACTCTGAGGAGCTCCACATATCCCCAAGATTTAGGAGAGCTGCAGTGGAGCCATGGCAATTAGCCGATGACAAGTGATATCCCCAAGACAAGTGATATCCCCAAGATTTAGGAGAAAAGACAAGTGATATCCCCAAGATTTAGACTGGATGTCATTTAAAAGAAAAGACAAGTGATATTTTAGTTAGTTGAAGATTTTATAAAAAGAAGAAAATAAAGAGAGGATTTGCGGAATCACACGCGCCGCGATCGCAATACACAGGCAGTGGACAACACTTTGAATAGAGAAAAGAAGAAGGAGTGAACTAAGAGCTTTCTAATCAAGTGTCTTGAGGTTTTACCCCCCTTTTAGAGCCAATGGAACCATCAGATTTATGATATGAGCATCAAATCACTGATCTTTCCAAGATCCCCCTCCACAAAGAACTCCACTTCTCAACCACAAGCCCTCTTCTCTAATTCACTATAAATATGAGACATGGGAGAGGCATAAAAAAGCATAAGGAGACCCCGAGAGGCTACAAGAGAGAGGTAGAGAGAAGGATACCCCTCCAAGATATTGTGAGGAAGAGCTTGAGAGAGAGAGAGAGAGAGAAGAGTCACCTCGAGAGACTGTAAGGAAGAGAATTAGCTCAATTCCCTCTATCTCGATCCTCAACTTAACCATCTTCTCTTATGCTCTCCCATCTTGAATCTATTCTACCTTCTTAATCTCTTGAGTCTACTTGCGGATGATGGCCTCCAAGCAAAGAATGTCGCATGCAGATGAAAATCCCGCAACCAACAACAAGGCTTCGGGCAAAGGCATCACTGTCAATCCAACTATAGTTCCGATCGTAAGTAATGTATTTTCAAATTGATAGATGCTTGCTTTGATTCTCATAGGCCCCATACTATTGCACGAGCATAGCTCATGGGAAAGGATAAATTTCATCTCACCTATTTGGAAGATGGAGTTTGTGAAGTGCATATATCAAGGGTAGATAATTGCACCTAGTTACATATGACTTATTTGTTGGCAGAGCAATTACAAGGAAGAATTAGTCAAGCGTTATGAATGACATAGTCATCAAAAGAACGACATTAAAAGATTGTGCATACAAGTGCTAGATTAAAGTATAGTCAAGGCTTACAAATAGCATAATTACTAAAAGAATATGACATTGAGAATCATGAATAGAAAGTACTAGTTTAAAGCTTAGATACTTCAAAAGTACTTAGCTAAGAGCCCAAATATTAAGAAAAACTAGATTCTAGCTCAATGCACGGCCTGTTGGAGTCTAATTACTTGAGATCATCTCGCACTTATCTTATGAAGTACTTATACGTTATGCCTATAACATGTTTGATATATGAGGATAATTTTCTAGTTGCCTCATGACTTGACTAAGAGCTAGTACAAGAAATTAATCATAAGGGTTAAAACTAAGATGTCTTGAGATCCGTCAGATAACGATGACTTTGCCAATCCAAATCCAAGGTTGGGTTATCAATCAAGGTAAGTGACCTATAGAACTTACATCATGAATAGTGTTTGAAACCTTAACATATGCCCTAGCCGAAGGAAGGAAGTGTTAAGAACATGTTTGCATGGTATTGCTCTTAGATCCCAAGGGAGAGAGCAAATATATGATGGAAATGTTATATCGTCTATTCTTGCATTGGTTGGAAAGAATACAATTGGTTTTGTTGATTGATCAAGCAACATCCTAAATGCTTTTATATTCAACTGGTTGTTAGTTGTTGTTTGGATGATTATTCCAAGTGCTTGTGATTTATGGTAAATGCATGGCAAGGGTTTGTGATGACAAGTCGCCATGGGAATAAAGGAATGTTTTCTTGGAAAATGATATTAGGCTGAATGCCTTATTTGTGTTTGATTGTTAAAGGATTTAATTAAGGAAGGATATATTATACGGGTGGATCACCTCCATGGTCACACTACGTATTAGCCCGAGAGGGCACTGCTCGATCATGGGCCGAAGGTCGAGTGGTGAAAAGGCCAACCACGTGAATGATGTTTCACTCCTAGACAGCTTGCGGGTCAGTTGGAGCTCTGGACACCCCTTGCTAGGTCTAAAATGGAGTTGAAGACCTCCGTGGCCCCCAACATGTGGGCATGTTGGGAGATCCTATTTTAGATAAAGGATTGAGTTTGTGGTGCGATGTGAATTGGATCAGTTACTTCTGCAGGGCAGAAGGGATACGTCTGTTGGACAGAAGCGATACATAATTTCTCCTATATGGGTGAGAGACAAAGATTAACTTGAAGACAAGTTAAGGAACTTGTTTGAACTTGTTTGTCAATAGATTGCTTTGTTTTGTTTTGATCTGTGCTATAAGTTATGCGATCGAACCATGTTCCCTAAAAGGCTTAATTAATGAAGCTGACTTTAAGTGTCACACATAAATGTGTTAGGACCTAATTAGAAAACTAAAGCTATTAAGGGAAGCAGGTGGGCGAAACCCCCGACGGGTTTGTCCTATGGCAGGGTGGTCCCAAAGAACTGGGAGGCTTCTCATAAGTTTTTATCATCGTTCGACCTTTAGGTATTATTAGGTTAGAACCCGATTCATGCCGTTTTAGGGGACCGGAATGGGACTATGCCCTATGGACAGAGAGGTTGAGTAGTGCATCCCTTGTTGAGATATCGAGCTCCACTCGTGATATGCGAGGGTGACCGTTGTGTATTTATGTCACCGACTTGTCAGTTGCAGATGCGGTTGGTACACCGCCCATGAATAATAGCTAGATGACAGCTATCCTTATCTACTCTAGTTCATGGCTCAGTTAGTATGCCACCTTAGTTAGTTGAGTTTGGTTTGAGACCCATATATAGGGTTCTTCTATTTCTATGTACTAGAGTTCTTTTTGTCTTACACAACTAAGAAGAGGAAAATTGTTTTCAGCCTCCACCCTTGTGTGTATTCCCCCATTGTGCAAGCAAGAAAGCTACAAGTGAGACTCCTTTCTTCTCTCCCAAAATCTTGACATGGTATCAGAGCCTTGTTCGTGGTAAGGAGCTCAAGAAAGCAAGCCAAGTTCGCGGTGTTCTGGTAAGAGGACCAGTGTTGCTTTCGTTTTACTGTTTTGGGAGCAAGTCTCTGCGGGTAGCACAACCGGAAAGTGTAAGAGTACATTTTCTCAGATTGAGACACCCTTCGTGGTGTAGCAAGAGGGAAATATATGCTGCGGGCTGGGGCTTTAGCCCTCAGTTGCTATGTTTTTTTGATTTGAGGCCATTTCGGGGCCTGTTTTGGAGGCGGAAGTTTTCTGCACGCACTCAGGAAAAGGCCCTGTTTTATGCTGTGCGACCACTATTCTACAGGTTGGTGAAAATTTACCACAGCAATTGCATCGTATGCTTGTGTGCAGAAACATTGGGAGTTACAGAATCATCCTTGGTTCCTATTTATGCAAAATCGTCACTACGAAGTGACTGTGTGGTTAAATACCACTTTTGCCAGTTTTGCAGATTTGTCCTTGTGAGGGTAAAGTTGTGTTTTTTGCAGTGACATAATTTTTTGCAGTGTTCTGTAATGGCGTCTGATTCTCTTTCATAGATTGTAACTGAAAAGCTTGACAAGAACAACTTCCAAGCATGGAAGTTTAGAATGACGAATTTCCTTATGGGAAAAGGATATTGGGAATTTGTTGTAGGAAATGAAGAAGAAACAGTTCTTCCTGATGTTCCCAATCAACAGCAAATGCAAGCATTTAAAGCATGGCATGAGAGAGCCAGGAAAGTTATGTACTGGCTGTCTATCAGTATTTCAGACTCTATGATTGTGCATATTCAGGATGCAAGTACGCCAAAGGAGGCATGGGATTCTTTGTCAAAAATGTATGGCATAAATACGCAAGCTAGGAAAATGCAGCTCAAGCAAGAGTTGCATAATGTGCAAAGAGAAAGTATGAGCATCAATGACTACCACATGAAGGTGAAGAAGATTGTAGATGCACTTGCTTCCATTGGGTTGCCAGTGGAAGATGATGATTTAGTTTCTGTGACCTTGAATGGTCTAGGAAAGGATTATGCACAGTTTCGGACATCCATTTCAGTTCGTGAAAGATTTCTTGATTTTGAGGAGTTGATTGCTCTTCTAATTTCTGAGGAGTAGAGAAATGGTGGTGCATCTTCTTCAGGAGAAACTTCAAAAGAAACTGTCTTCTACTCAAATGCTGGAAGAGGTAGAGGCAGAGGTAGAGGAGGCTGATCTGGAGGCTGTGGTAGAAATCAGAATATGCAGCAGACTCAAGAAAACCAGTCCTATGGAGGAGGACGTGGTAACTCTAGAGGCAGGGGGAGCCAAAGAGGTTGTGGTAGATGGCAAAGAGGCCAAAATGCAAATAGCAATGTTGAATGCTACTACTGTGGTAAAATGGGTCATATGGCTAAAGACTGCTATAAAAAGTAGAATGACATCATGAATGGGAAATTGCAACAAGGAAATTATGCATCTTCTAGTAGACAGGATGATGACAGAAATGAGCATTTGTTTATGGTGCAGCACATGAACAATTCTGTGACAAGTGCAGAAGAAAGCAACAAAGTGTGGTATGTTGACTCAGGTGCATCAAACCACATGACAGGTCATGTAGAATGGATGTAGGATGCAAGAAAAATGAAAAACCCAAGATTTGTGGAGATTGGTGATGATACTACACATCCTATTGTGCAGATTGAAAAATTTCATTTGTCTATGCAGGATGGAAAAAAGAAATACCTGTCAGATGTAATTCATGTCTTGAATATCACCAAGAATCTGGTTTCTGTTGGTCAAATGGTTGAGCAGGGCTTGCAGGTCAGATTTTATCCTCATGGATGTTTTGTTGAGGATATGAAAAATAAAGGTCGCTTGATAGCAAAAGGAAATAAGAAGGGCAAAATGTCTACATTGGATGCAGACATGCCTGAATTGAGTGCAGCAATGTTTGCACGTGGGACCGGTGTAGTTGCAGATATTGATATCTGGCATAAACGCATTGGTCATGTTAATGTACATCGACTTAAATCAATGCAAGCCCAAAATATTGTTACTGGATTACCTAAATTCAAGGTTGCAGAAATGCATAAGGTATGTGAAGCCTGTCAGTTTGGAAAACAGGCAAGGAAACCATTTCCTAGACATGTTCAAGAGAGTAAGAAGCCATTGGAATTAATCCACTTTGATGTGTGGACTACTAAAGCTGCATCTCTTGGAGGCTGTCATTATTTTGTCACTTTTATTGATGATTATAGCAGAAAAGTTTGGGTCTATTTTATGAAAAAGAAAAGTGAAGTTTTTGGGCATTTCAAAACTCTTAAAGCTATGGTTGAAAAAGAAACGGGCCTGCAAATAAAATGCCTAAGGTCAAATGGAGGGGGAGAGTACCTCTCAAATGAGTTTGCAAGGTTCTTGCAGGAGCATGGCATAAAGCAGCAATATTCATGCAGTCATACCCTACAACAAAATGGAATTGTAGAAAGGAAAAACATGCATATTGGAGAGGTATCTCGTGCCATGCTCAATGAAAAAGACCTGCCAGATTTTTATTGGGCTGAAGCAGTTGCTACAGCCGTCTACATAATGAACAGGACTCCCACTACAACAATACATGGGATGACTCCAGAGGAGAGGTATACTGGTAGGAAACTAGATATTTCTCATTTGAAAATTTTTTGTTGCATTGCCTATGTCCATGTCCAGATGAGTTGAGATCCAAGTTGGATCCAAAAGCTGAGAAGTGCATCTTTATTGGTTACTCTTTGCAGCAAAAAGGGTATAGATGCTATAACCCTTCTACTGATAAGTTTACAATGAGAAGAGATGTTGTTTTTTATGAGATGAGTAGCTGGTATAAACCAGTAAATGTGATTGATAATGTAGATGCACAAAATGGTAATGCTGCATAGAATTCACAGCAGCAGTCACAAGATATTAGTGGACCCGGAGCGTCCTTTAGCAGTGGTTCACAAAGGAAAAGAGAAGGTAGATCAGCCCATGTTTGATGTGAATGCAGGTCACTCTTATGTGGATGGTGAATCCAGTGGCTCAGAATATAGCATTGATGATGAGTTGGGTATTCTTTCTATTGTTACACCTGGAGTAAGGAAGACCAGGGATGTTTTGAGAGCACCTGGAAGTGAGCCTACTTTGCGTAGGTCTATCAGAGCTAGGTATCCTGTGGATAGGCTGAAATATGAGGGATTTACAGCCATTCACTATGCATATATAGTCAAAGTGATACAGGAACCAGAACCCACTTCTTTTGAGCAAGCCATGGGAAAAGAAAAATGGGAGAAAGCCATGGATGAAGAAATGGATGCCTTGGAAGAAAATGCTACATGGGAGTTGGTACCTTTGCCTAAAGATAAGAATGCAATTGGCTGTAAGTGGGTTTATAAGGTGAAGCACAACGCAGATGGTTCTGTGAATAGATACAAGGCAAGATTAGTAGTCAAGAGCTATGCACAAACATATGGCATTGACTATGAAGAAACATTCAGTTTAGTTGCAAGGATGGCAACCGTAAGAGTAGTCATTGCTATGGCTGCATCAAAGGGATGGTCTTTACATCAAATGGATGTAAAGAATGCCTTCTTGCATGATGATTTGCAAGAAGAGGTCTATATGGAGCAGCCACCAGGTTATGTGCATGATGTTCATCCTGAGTTTGTTTGCAAGTTGAAGAAAGCCTTGTATGGCTTGAAGCAAGCACCTAGAGCATGGTCTAACAAGATAGGATAGTATCTTGTCACTATTGGCTTTCAGATTTCCAAGGCAGATTTCTCACTTTATGTGAGAAAAACAGAGAAAGGTATTATGCTACTTGTCATTTATGTTGATGATTTGATTATGACAGGTGACAGTGATGAAGATATCCTTCATGTGAAAATGCTATTGAAGTAGAAGTTTGAGATGAAGGATTTGGGAGAGTTGCGTTATTTCTTGGGCATTGAGGTGATTAGATCACCAAGTGGGATACAGCTCTTGCAGAGGCAGTATGGATTGGACATGCTGTCCAAATATGGGATGACAGGCTGTAAGCCTATTTCAGTTCCTTTGGAGCAGAATGTGAAGTTGAGCGCAGATGCAGGTGAGCTTCTCGAAAACCCTACTATTTATAGACACGTAGTAGGAAGTTTGATTTATATGAATATTACCAGGCCAGATTTGAGCTATACTGTTGGATTGGTAAGTCAGTTTATGCAGGATCCAAGGAAACCACATTTGGATGCGGCTAGATGCATACTCAGATATGTGAAGTCCACATTGCAGTATGGACTATTTTATGAGACTAGGGTTCAGATATAGTTGCATGTCAAGATTGTGGGAGAGAAGGAAGGAGTCTCACTTGAAGCTTTCTTGCTTGCACAATGGGGGAATACACACAGAGATGGAGGCTGAAAATAGTTTTCCTCTTCTTAGTTGTGTAAGACAAAAAGAACTCTCGTACATAGAAATAGAAGAACCCTATATATGGGTCTCGAACCAAACTCAACTAACTAAGGTGGCATACTAACTGAGCCACGAACTAGAGTAGATAAGGATAGTTGTCATCTAGCTAATATTCATGGGCGGTGTACCAACCGCAACTGCAACTAATACGTCGGTGACATAAATGCACAACGGTCACCCTGGCATATCACGAGTGGAGCTCGATATCTCAACACATGGATACACTGATGTTGATTGGGCCGGTAGTATTTCTGATAGACGATCTACTAGTGGATATGTGTTTTCTTTTGGGAGTGTTGCAGTCACTTGGAGCAGCAAGAAACAACCTACAATTGCCTTGTCAAGCACAGAGGCTGAGTACACGGGTGCAGCAATGGCTGCATGTGAGGTAGCTTGGTTGCATAAGCTACTTTATGATATGCATCAGCCTACAGATGGGCCAGTTTTCATTTATTGTGACAACATTAGTAGTATACACTTGGCAAATAACCCAGTCTATCATGCTAGAACAAAGCACATTGAGGTGCATTATCACTATGTGCGGGAGAGGGTTTTACTAGGTCTTATTGATCTAGTTTATATTAGCATAGAGGATCAGGTAGCTGACATATTCACGAAGGCATTGGGCACAAAGAAGCTGCACAAGTTTAGAGACATGCTTGGTGTACAGGAATTGGGATTGAGCTCGAGGGGAAGTGTTGAGATATCAAGCTCCACTCGTGATATGCCAGGGTGACCGTTGTGCATTTATGTCACTGACTTGTCAGTTGTAGATGCGGTTGGTACACCGCCCATGAATAATAGCTAGATGAAAGCTATCCTTATCTACTCTAGTTCGTGGCTCAGTTAGTATGCCACCTTAGTTAGTTGAGTTTTGTTTGAGACCCATATATAGGGTTCTTCTATTTCTATGTACTAGAGTTCTTTTTGGCTTACAAAACTAAGAAAGGAAAACTGTTTTCAGCCTCCACCCTTGTGTGTATTCCCCCATTGTGCAAGCAAGAACGCTACAAGTGAGACTCCTTCCTTCTCTCCCACAATCTTGACATCCCTCTCGTTTCCCATTCTCTTTGAACCAAGTACGGCATGGGTCTGCTTCGGATTGGGTATCTCTGTGTAAAGTAGGATGTCCAAAACCCGACGCTAGAATGCTAATAGGAGACCTTGACAACTAGGAACCCGAATTTTAGGTCGATCCTAGTGGGTTCAGTCGTGAACGTTCCGTTGCGAGGCGGATTCAGGAAACCCTAGGTGACAAAACTTGGAACATTCCCGGGAATGCCGAGCACCGATGGTTAGATTTGTTTCTCGATAGACCGCAAAAAGAGTGCCTAAAAAGCCAATGGGCAGGCACCTCACAGTTGGTATCAGAGCCAAACTTTGTAATGATACGTGATTGATTAATGATCTAAGCAGTATGGCTTGATTGCTAAGCACCTTCTGCACCCACGAATGTTGACATGCAAGAGAAAAAATTCCTTCTCAAGCAAATTAAGGCACCCGAGTTTGATGGAGAAGGGATTGACATCACAGCAGAGGCAGAGATATGGATTGAGTTGATGGATGACTATTTCTTTGCTTCGAAAACTGCCTCTACCAATTAGGCAATGGTGGCCAAACTTAAGTTAGTTGGCCAGGCTCGATTATGGTGGAAGCAATGGTGCAAAGATGAAGGTGTTTCTGAAGCCGCTGTTACTTGGGTTCAGCTGAAAGATGCTATACGCGGACGATACCTTCCGCCAACCTACCAGACTTTGAAGATGAATGATTTCTTCAAGCTAACGCAACTAGAATTAACTTTGGAAGATTACTACTCAAAGTTTGTAACCCTACTAAAATACACACCACCTATGGATATTGCGCAGCAAGTATCCAAGTTTTGCCATGGCCTGAACACTCCTTTGAACCACCGTCTTTAAGCAATGTGTCCAACAAACTTATGAGACGCATTACTCCAAGCGAATCCAATCGTCCAAGAATTTAAATAAAAAAATTGTAGTAAAGATGACTCCAGAGATCTGGGTAAGAGATGCCATACATGTGGAGAGATAGGGCACATCCGTAGGAGATGTCCCCACCGTCAATGTTTCCATTGCAATGAACTAGGACATATCCAAGTAGACTGCCCTGACTTAAGTCCAAAAGATACGGAGCCTCCAAGAAAACAAAGCTACACAAGTGCAATCTTTGGATATATAGAGAAATCAAATGAAGGTGAAGACTTAGAACCTACCACACCACTTCAGGATTATTAGAAATCCTAGAAATTTTATCGACATGAAATACAACTTGTATTGGAATAAACCTTACTCTTGTGACTACTGTTAAGTTGAGTAATATGAGTTGCATATATTTTGAGCCTAGAACTTGCAAATGATTAGAGATACTCTGGAAAGAGATGATAGCTATAATGTGCAATGAATTTCTCTTAAGTCATTTCTTCTCAACTAATATAGATTTGGTCTTAGCAGAATGTCGAAGCTTGGAAGTATTCTTTAGCATCCATGAGATGTAACTACAATAAATTTTGTCTTGTCATCAAGACTCGGATATATCAAATACAATAGGTTGTTATTTTTTTCAAAAGACCGTATATCTGCGAAAGCATGGTGGGTCCATAACCCACAGGTTTCAAAATGATATCCCCCGTTTCTCTCGAGATGAGGACATCTCGATTTCTCTAAGGGGAGGAGGATGTAATATCTCTCCACAATAAAAGTTAGTTGGTTGGTTCAAAAATTAGTTAGTCAATTAATAAGTTAGTAAGATTACTAACTAAAGTCTAACTAAGGTTAAAAATAACTAATATTAATTATTAATAATTTTTATTTAATTAAAAATATTTTATTTAGAAAAATCAAGAGTCGTAAATTCGATATTTTTCTTGGATTGGCAAGGACCGTAGCCACCCTTCACGTAAATTACAATGTGAATGAAACTTATGAGTTATATTAATCACTAGGATAATGTGTATAGTTTGGATGGTCTAAAAATATTAGATTTTGGGCAAAACTAGTATATTTTAGATACTTTAGATATTATCCTAAAAAAAGATATGGAGATTTTTAGAACTGGATGTCATTTAAAAGAAAAGACAAGTGATATTTTAGTTAGTTGGAGATTTTATAAAAAGAAGAAAATAAAGAGAGCATTTGCAGAATCGCGTGCATCGCGATCGCAGTACACAGGCAGTGGACAACACTTTGAATAGAGAAAAGAAGAAGGAGTGAACTAAGAGCTTTCTAACCAAGTGTCAAGTGTCTTTGGGTTTTACCCCCCTTTCGGAGCCAATGGAACCATCAGATTTATGATCTGAGCATCAGATCACTGATCTTTCCAAGATCCCCCTCCACAAAGAACTCCACTTCTCAACCACAAGCCCTCTTCTCTAATTCACTATAAATATGAGACATGGGAGAGGCATAAAAAAGCATAAGGAGACCCCGAGAGGCTGTGAGAGAGAGGTAGAGAGAAGGATACCCCTCCAAGAGATTGTGAGGAAGAGCTTGAGAGAGAGAGAGAGAGACAGAGAGAGAGAGAGAGAGAGAGAGAGAGAAGAGTCACCTCAAGAGGCTGCAAGGAAGAGAATTAGCTCAAATCCCTCTATCTCGATCCTTGACTTAACCATCTTCTCTTATGCTCTCCCATCTTGAATCTATTCTACCTTCTTAATCTCTTGAGTCTACTTGCGGATGATGGCCTCGAAGCGAAGAATGTCGCATGCGGATGAAAATCCCGTAACCAACAACAAGGCTTCGGGCAAAGGCATCACTGTCAATCCAACTATAGTTCCGGTAGTAAGTAATGTATTTTCAAATTGATAGATGCTTGCTTTGATTCTCATAGGCCCCATACTATTGCATGAGTATAGGTCATGGGAAATAATAAATTTCATCTCACCTATTCGGAAGATGGAGTTTGTGAAGTGCATATATCAAGGGTAGATAATTGCACCTAGTTACATATGACTTATTTGCTGGTAGAGCAATTATAAGGAAGAATTAGTCAAGCGTTATGAATGACATAGTCATCAAAAGAACGACATTAAAAGATTGTGGATACAAGTGCTAGATTAAAGTATAGTCAAGGCTTACAAATAGCATAATTACTAAAAGAATATAACATTGAGAATCATGAATAGAAAGTACTAGTTTAAAGCTTGGATACTTCAAAAGTACTTAGCTAAGAGCCCAAATATTAAGAAAAACTAGATTCTAGCTCAATGCACGGCTTGTTGGAGTCTAATTACTTGAGATCATCTCGCACTTATCTTATGAAGTACTTATACGTTATGCCTATAACATGTTTGATATATGAGGATAATTTTCTAGTTGCCTCATGACTTGACTAAGAGCTAGTACAAGAAATTAATCATAAGGGTTAAAACTAAGATGTCTTGAGATCAGTCGGATAACGATGACTTTGCCAATCCAAATCTAGGGTTGGGTTATCAATCAAGGTAAGTGACCTATACAACTTACATCATGAATAGTGTTTGAACCCTTAACATATGCCCTAGCCGAAGGAAGGAAGTGTTAAGAACATGTTTGCATGGTATTGCTCTTAGATCCCAAGGGAGAGAGCAAATATACGATGGAAATGTTATATCGTCTATTCTTGTATTGGTTGGAAAGAATGCAATTGGTTTTGTTGATTGATCGAGCAACATCCTAAATGCTTTTATATTCAACTGGTTGTTAGTTTTTGTTTGGATGATTATTCCAAGTGCTTGTGATTTATGGTAAATGCATGGCAAGGGTTTGTGATGACAAGTCGCCATGGGAATAAAGGAACATTTTCTTGAAAAATGATATTAGGATGAATGCCTTGTTTGTGCTTGATTGTTAAAGGATTTAATTAAGGAAGGATATATTATACGGGTGGATCACCTCCATGGTCGCACTGCGTATTAACCCGAGAGGGCACTGCTCGATTCATGGGCCGAAGGTCAAGTGGTGAAAAGGCCAACCACGGGAATGATGTTTCACTCCTAAACAGCTTGCGGGTCAGTTGGAGCTCTGGACACCCCTTGCTAGGTCTAGAATGGAGTTGAAGACCTCTGTGGCCCCCAACATCTGGGCATGTTGGGAGATCCTATTCTAGATAAAGGATTGAGTTTGTGGTGCCATGTGAATTGGACCAGTTACTTCTGCAGGGCAGAAGGGATACATCTGTTGGATAGAAGCGATACATAATTTCTCCTGTATGGGCAGGAGACAAAGATTAACTTGAAGATAAGTTAAGGAACTTGTTTGAACTTGTTTGTCAATAGATTGCTTTGCTTTGTTTTCGTGTCTGTGCTATAAGTTATGAGAACGAACCATGTTCCCTAGAAGGCTTAATTAATGAAGCTGACTTTAAGTGTCACACATAAATGTGTTAGGACCTAATTAGAAAACTAAAGCTATTAAGGGAAGCGGGTGGGTGAAACCCCCGACGGGTTTGTCCTATGGCACGGTGGTCCCAGAGAACTGGGAGGCTTCTCATAAGTTTTTATCGTCATTCGACCTTTAGGTATTGTTAGGTTAGAACCTGATTCATGCCGTTTTAGGGGACCAGAATGGGACTATGCCCTATGGGCAGAGAGGTTGAGTAGCGCATCCCTCTCGTTTCCCATTCTCTTTGAACCAAGTGCGGCATGGGTTTCTTCGGATTGGGTATCTCTACGTAAAGTAGGATGTCCAAAACCCGACGCTAGAATGCTAATAGGAGACCTTGACAACTAGGAACCCGAATTTCAAGTCGATCCTAGTGGGTTCGATCGTGAACGTTCCGTTGTGAGGCGGATTCGGGAAACCCTAGGCGACAAAACTCGGAACATTCCCTGGGAGTGCCAGGCAGCGACGCTTAGATTTGTTTCTCGATAGACCGCTAAAAGAGTGCCTGGAAAGCCAATGGGCGGTCACCTCATAATGTCTCATTGTGCACAAACAATTATGTTTCGAAGTCAGCCTATGTGCTAGTACGCAAACAATCTTTCCATGAATTCCAACTAATACTTATATGCTTCATTGCAAGAATCTAGCACCAAGGTGAACCTTGTGCTACTAGATCCCTTATTTTCAAATAGGTTTTTTCCTAAATGCTATGCATAGAAAAAAGTCAATCAGAATTTGTATTATTTCAGCCCTGAAACTATTGCACAAAATCCTACTCTTCCTCACCGTTTAAGTTTTGCTTCATTGCATAGGTGTATAGAGGTTGTTTTCTCATGGTTTAAAGTATAAAAATGGATAAATCACACACTATGACAAAAAGATAGGAAAAATTGAGACCAAACCTCATGCTTTGCCCCACCATGCATCCACAACCACTTATTATATTTTTCCATATTTTTCTAAGGCATATTCCTAATTTTTCTCTTATTTTCTCCCATTTTTCTCTATTTTTCTCTATTTTTTCAATTAAAAAGTGATGTATTTTCAGAATTGTGGCTCTTGATTCTTAGAACAATAGAAATATAGATTTTATTAGCTTTTGATCTCATGTGTATTGGTTTATCCCACCCGAAAACACCAAAAATCCCATTTTCCTCATAAAAACCATGTTTTAGAGGTTTCAAAAAATTAGTTCCAACATTTTATCTTTATGTTTTCGGATTTTTTCATCATGGAAGCATTGAACAAATAGTAAACAGCATGCTTGCCAATTTTCACTCCATAAGAACAACATTGCCTTAATCAAATGTAAAAAACAAGTAATTTTCCTTTGTAAAATAGAATTACCAATTTTTTCCTTTTTTGTGGGTTTTAAAATCTAATGCAGGACTACAAATCAGCCCTCATGATGGACCTAAAAACGGGCCGGCACTGGCTCATGCACTAGCCGGACCTCGTCACTACGCACAAGACAACCCCTCGGCCTCACGGCCAGGAGCGTCTATCAAAATCTCTGCCTTCCTAAACATTGCGTTTGTAATACGTTGTAGTCCAACTGATCCTAGCCCAATATTACTCCTCAGAGGGAGTCCCTTTCACATAGCCAAAAGGCTCGAATCACATACACATGGGGTTCCTCCTACGGCTGAATGCCGTCAACCCTCTGCGACTCTCCTACACCTTGGGGATTGGCCCCTCGATGCGTCGCTCAACATTTAGACATTTCGCACAAACGTCGCTCAAGGTACCCAATAAGCGTGTCCAGGAATGTACCATTGTCCTTACTCGATTTCCCCTTTAGGATCCCACGACTAGCCTACAGCATGGGTATCTCACTGCCTCTCAACGTAGGTCATGTCCTCATAAACCAATTGCAATGCATGTCCAGGAGCTGATCACTGATACTTTTAAATTCTTTTTCATGCCCCATGCATTTGGTGGATGCCTAGTGCTCAAACATTTAGCAAACAGTATTGTGCACAAGTGCAAAAACATTCTTTTAATGATTTCCAACTACCGTTCGTGCTTCGTTGCATGGCATTTTACGGCTTTTTCCCTTATTTTTCATATCAAAAGCG
This sequence comes from Lygodium microphyllum, assembly GCF_053477565.2. NCBI lineage: Eukaryota > Viridiplantae > Streptophyta > Polypodiopsida > Schizaeales > Lygodiaceae > Lygodium > Lygodium microphyllum. The sequence goes on along the minus strand of NC_141148.1, from coordinate 119,272,702 downwards.
GACAAAACCGAACTAAAACACGGAAGCAAGGCTGATCTGAAGCAAATCTTCATGCCTCAGCCTCACTATACATTCACGGACATTACTCATAATTTCCCAATTTTTTGAAGCCCAAAATATAAATTTTCCCTATTTTTTAGGATTTTTTCACCATTTTCTTGCAATTTTCCCCATTTTCTCCCATTTTTTAATTGCTGAAAATTAAGTTCAGTTTATGGACTGTGGCCCTTAGTTCATTTCAGCAGAAAAAGAATTTTAGTAGGTGTGGATTAATTTATTCCATCATTTTTAGCCCAAAAAACCCTATTTTCCTTCATTTTTATGGTTTTTCGTGTCTCGGTTTTCCATTTTCTGCTATCCCGCACATGTTTTTCTGATTTTCAAATGATGAACAGCCAGAAAACAACTCAAAGCACAACATACTCAAAACTCAATCCATATGAACACATTTTTATCAACCAAATTTGCATCAAAATGTCATTTTCTTTGTAAAAATAATTATTACCGTGTCTTGTGGGTTTTCCCATTAAATTTGGCACGTCCCACGATTGATTTCCAGCCATGAATTCTGCTTGCAATCAGCAATCTACAATGATTTGGCATTGCCCTTCAATCTCGTCAAGAATCGGCATCCATCCGGCCATCCATTTCCATTCTACTCTTCCACGCACGAACAGGGGTTAAGAGGAGAGAGAGAGAGGAGAGAGAAAGACTGATTTTCTCTCTCTCCAACCAGGCCACCATCTTGCGCGCGAGAGGAGGCGATGCGGAGCGTAGACCGGAGGCAGGAGCCTGGCATGATCACTTCCATGGCTTATGTTCAGCCTGCCATCATGATTGTGGGGGGGGGGGGGGGCGCGATTTTTTCGGCGGCTGAAAAACAGCCGCCGCCCCCCTCCTACATCACGATTTTTGTGGGGGGGGTGCCAAAGGTCACCCCCCCTCCCTTGCACCTCTTGGGATTTCCCAAATTGGGCCCCCCTTTGGGCACCCCGGCCGGTTTCGGGCCATCTTGCGCGTACGGACTCCGATCGTCCGTCTGAAAATTTCTATGAACTCGTCTCGACATCCCGTACTGACCAGCAGCTCCACTGACTAGCACAGGCGCATGGAAAAATTATGAAAATTCTCGGAGTGTCGTACGGGCGCCCGTCAAGCACTTGACGCTTAAAATCGTCCTAGGTCGAGCTGCCGCCTTCGTGGTTGAGCATTTTCCCCCGCATTTCCACATTTTTCTCCTATTTTTAGGCACGTTTCGGGGCCTAAAATCCACCCTTCATTGGCGACCACGGGATAGGATGACTCAGTCCGTCGAACCCACGAACATATCTGCACATAAACAACCAAAGAAGCATCAAACTGATACAAAACAAATATATAATAAAACTCAGCACAATGCTCCCCCTACCCCTGGACAGAACCAAGGCATGACATCCACAAGGAATAGGCCGAGCATCATCTAATAGAAGATCCGAAGTGAGTCACTAACCAACTGCTCCAACACAGCCAAACTAAAAAATCTATCAAAGAGGTTGCCCTAAGTGGTAGTCTGAACTACTTACCAACTAAAGACAACACCACCAGGAGCTCCTGCAAGGCGAGGACTCCTATAGCCTGGTCAAAGAGTATTTTCTTTCAGTACATCTCCTCTTTTAGAGTTTATATTGGATGAACAGACTTGGGTATGTAAAAAGGAGGGAGCTGAGCATAGTGACCCAAGGAGAACAGGGCATCGGTCTCAGGACCTGTCTCGGCACCCAAGAACCTACCAAGCCCTCGCAAGGCGACATTTAATCCTTTTCTAACGCTCACTTTTATTTTCGCTCCAACCTTCCTTGTTTTGGTTATTTCATTTGGTTTTCAGCAAGAAGCCACCCCTAGGAAGACAAGGTATCGGCCCTGGGTCTGACTCGTCCCCAGGAACCTACCAGGCCCTCGCAAGGCGGTGATCAACTGCTATATATATTTTCATTTCTTTTCCTTGCTTTGATAGGGGTTAGAACCCCTTTTTACACACCTTCGTATTTATATTCATCTTTTAGGATATACAAAGTTTCTGGGCATCATCATTATTATCTTCTGGCAGGCTTCTCTAACTGTCTCACTACTAACAAGAACTCCTAGAACGGCTGCCTAGCAGGCTAGCAGGACAAGGCCACTAGGACTTCCTTCTAAAACAGGTCTTTCAATGTCTAACAATGTCGTTGCAGGAGGCAATGACTACTCCGATCTCCCTCAAACATACTTAGCCTAAACTTGGGACTTCATGCCTTGGTTGCTGGTCCCCAACAAAAATATATCCCCTCGACAAGTACAGATACAAATATAACAAGAAAGAAAGGCACTCGTAAAGGAGAAATACCACCTGGATTGGCCATAAGAAGTTTCCATCGCAGCAAAGGCTCCTCCAGGCTCCACTAAATTCCATGAAACACGAAACCTGTCCAGCACAACACTTAAAACAAAAACCCGATTAAACGCACCCGCACTAGACAGGGAAATGGCCCTCTTGGCCTAATGAAATCAAACACTTCGCTACAAAACTGCATCGGCCTTCTTGGTCTAATGAAATAAAACAATACTATTCATAACATCCTCCTAGAAACAACTATGATAGACAGCAAAGCATACTATTCCCAGGGGAACAGAGGCTCGTAGCCCTAAACTAGGTGCATTAAATTATGACCTATCCCTCCTGCGTATATCGCAAGAGGGGTTCGCATCACATGTCGTCTAACTAGTCTATGGGTCCAAGATAATAAAGGGAGATGAGTCTCGCTTACCCTCTGCATCACCCAGATCAACCATCGTCTACCAAAGAGGGCATGTTCAGAAAGCATACCCCACAAACGACCAGGTCCTGTCTCAGCATCAATAGATATATCGGGACAAGGGCCACAATTAAAGAAGAGGTCTTCTTCATACGCAAAATTAGCCAAAGAATCGGCAAACTGATTCCAATTCCGTGGAATCAGCTGAAAAGACACTCTATCGAATTCGTCTAGCAGGGCTATGGCAGTATGATGGTACATACAAAGGATGGGGTTTCGTACCATGTACGTCCCATTGAGTTGATTTAAAACCAATTGAGAGTCCCCTTTCACCAACAACTGACGAATACCACCCTTCGTCAAGAATCGGCATCCATCCGGCCATCCATTTCCATTCTACTCTTCCACGCACGAACGGGGGTTAAGAGGAGAGAGAGGGAGGAGAGAGAAAGACTGATTTTCTCTCTCTCCAACCAGGCCACCATCTTGCGCGCGAGAGGAGGCGATGCGGAGCGTAGACCAGAGGCAGGAGCCTGGCATGATCACTTCCATGGCTTATGTTCAGCCTGCCATCATGATTGTGGGGGGGGGGCGTGATTTTTTCGGCGGCTGAAAAATAGCCGCCGCCCCCCTCCTACATCACGATTTTTGTGGGGGGGGTGCCAAAGGTCACCCCCCCTCCCTTGCACCCCTTGGGATTTCCCAAATTGGGCCCCCCTTTGGGCAGCCCGGCCGGTTTCGGGCCATCTTGCGCGTACGGACTCCGATCGTCCGTCTGAAAATTTCTATGAACTCGTCTCGACATCCCGTACTGACCAGCAGCTCCACTAACTAGCACAGGCGCACGGAAAAATTATGAAAATTCTCGGATTGTCGTACGGGCGCCCGTCAAGCACTTGACGCTTAAAATCGTCCTAGGTCGAGCTGCCGCCTTCGTGGTTGAGCATTTTCCCCCGCATTTCCACATCTTTCTCCTATTTTTAGGCACGTTTCGGGGCCTAAAATCCACCCTTCATTGGCGACCACGGGATAGGACGACTCAGTCCGTCGAACCCACGAACATATCTGCACATAAACAACCAAAGAAGCATCAAACTGATACAAAACAAATATATAATAAAACTCAGCACAATGCTCCCCCTACCCCTGGACAGAACCAAGGCATGACATCCACAAGGAATAGGCCAAGCATCATCTAATAGAAGATCCGAAGTGAGTCACTAACCAACTGCTCCAACACAGCCAAACTAAAAAATCTATCAAAGAGGTTGCCCTAGGTGGTAGTCTGAACTACTTACCAACTAAAGACAACACCACCAGGAGCTCCTGCAAGGCGAGGACTCCTATAGCCTGGTCAAAGAGTATTTTCTTTCAGTACATCTCCTCTTTTAGAGTTTATATTGGATGAACAGACTTGGGTATGTAAAAAGGAGGGAGCTGAGCATAGTGACCCAAGGAGAACAGGGCATCGGTCTCAGGACCTGTCTCGGCACCCAAGAACCTACCAAGCCCTCGCAAGGCGACATTTAATCCTTTTCTAACGCTCACTTTTATTTTCGCTCCAACCTTCCTTGTTTTGATTATTTCATTTGGTTTTCAGCAAGAAGCCACCCCTAGGAAGACAAGGTATCGGCCCTAGGTCTGACTCGTCCCCAGGAACCTACCAGGCCCTCGCAAGGCAGTGATCAACTGCTATATATATTTTCATTCCTTTTCCTTGCTTTGATAGGGGGTTAGAACCCCTTTTTACACACCTTCGTATTTATATTCATCTTTTAGGATATACAAAGTTTCTGGGCATCATCATTATTATCTTCTGGCAGGCTTCTCTAACTGTCTCACTACTAACAAGAACTCCTAGAACGGCTGCCTAGCAGGCTAGCAGGACAAGGCCACTAGGACTTCCTTCTAAAACAGGTCTTTCAATGTCTAACAATGTCGTTGTAGGAGGCAATGACTACTCCGACCTCCCTCAAACATACTTAGCCTAAACTTGGGACTTCATGCCTTGGTTGCTGGTCCCCAACAAAAATATATCCCCTCGACAAGTACAGATACAAATATAACAAGAAAGAAAGGCACTCGTAAAGGAGAAATACCACCTGGATTGGCCATAAGAAGTTTCCATCGCAGCAAAGGCTCCTCCAGGCTCCACTAAATTCCATGAAACACGAAACCTGTCCAGCACAACACTTAAAACAAAAACCCGATTAAACGCACCCGCACTAGACAGGGAAATGGCCCTCTTGGCCTAATGAAATCAAACACTTCGCTACAAAACTGCATCGGCCTTCTTGGCCTAATGAAATAAAACAATACTATTCATAACATCCTCCTAGAAACAACTATGATAGACAGCAAAGCATACTATTCCCAGGGGAACAGAGGCTCGTAGCCCTAAACTAGGTGCATTAAATTATGACCTATCCCTCCTGCGTATATCGCAAGAGGGGTTCGCATCACATGTCGTCTAACAAGTCTATGGGTCCAAGATAATAAAGGGAGATGAGTCTCGCTTACCCTCTGCATCACCCAGATCAACCATCGTCTACCAAAGAGGGCATGTTCAGAAAGCATACCCCACAAACGACTAGGTCCTGTCTCAGCATCAATAGATATATCGGGACAAGGGCCACAATTAAAGAAGAGGTCTTCTTCATACGCAAAATTAGCCAAAGAATCGGCAAACTGATTCCAATTCCGTGGAATCAGCTGAAAAGACACTCTATCGAATTCGTCTAGCAGGGCTATGGCAGTATGATGGTACATACAAAGGATGGGGTTTCGTACCATGTACGTCCCATTGAGTTGATTTAAAACCAATTGAGAGTCCCCTTTCACCAACAACTGACGAATACCACCCTTCTTCGCAATATTCAAACCTATAATCAGGGCTTTGTATTCTGCCATGTTATTGGTAAAATTCACCCCGAGATAAACAGCTAACTTCATGACAATGCATCGTCGGGGGTCTCGGATGACAACTCCTACACTTCCTTTTTTGCATGGACCCCTGGACGCCCCATCAAAGTACAAGGTGTACGTCCATAAAGGGTTTACATATCCTGCCATCCCGAATTCTACTCGTAATTATGGTAATCGAAATTCAGCATATTCAACGGGTGGACTGTATGCTCCATCCCTCCATCATCATTGAATTCAACAGGGATGCTCGTCAGAATTTGTAGGCAGTGATGGCAGAAGACCTTGATCTCCCAAATAAATGTCCCGCCTTCTTGCTCAATCACCTTATATCCTTTGTTCCACCAAATGAGCTTTCCCTGATGATACCTCTGTTCTAAATATGGGTGTTCTAAATAAGGGATCAGATGACCCATCAACCTCTATCACGATTTCCTTGCAGATGTTTGATCAATCTCGCCTAGACCTGTAAGGCAGTCATAGCATTAGTGCAATTAGAAGTAATAAGGTTTAATCTTATTAAGATTAACCTTATTTTTAAATTCTGTCCCCTCAAGGTCAGCTAACAACATTGTAGATTTATTCTTTCCTATTCTAACGATCCTATAGGGCCCATCCCATTTGGGCTCTAGCTTGCCTGGGAATAATTCTCGTCGTGCGTCATAATACAGAACAAGCTGTCCTTTCTTAAAGGTGTATTTCTTGGCTTTGAGGTCGTGTAGCTACTTCATTCGGCGCTTCGCCACTTCTTGGTGCAATAAGCTCTGCAACTTAAGCTCATCTAAATGTGCCAGTGTCATCAAGCGCTCAAAAAGTGCGTCTTTATCGCTCAAAGAATGATTGATGGCAAACCGAATAGTTGGCAACTCAATCTCTAAAGGCAAAACACACTCCTCCCCATATACTAACTTGAACGGGGTATGGCCAGTGGCTCGTTTGAAGGTCGTATTATAAGCCCACACTGCCACGTATAACTTTTTATCCCAATCTCGTTTCTTTTCCGACACGATTTTGGACAGGATGCCCACAAGCTGCTTGTTGGTACTTTCAACCTGACCATTGGCTTGCGAATTATATGGGGTTGTCTTGTTATGCTTGATTTGCCACATCTCTGTCAAACCTTTGATCACCTTATTCAGGAAATGGGTTCCGCGGTCCGACACTAATTCTTTCGACGGACCAAATCGGCATATTATCTGCTCTAAAAGGAAACTAGCAGTTTCTTTAACATCATCTTTCCTTGATGCACGTGCTTCTGACCACTTTGTGAAGTAGTCAGTTGTGACAATGATGTACCTCTTTTGCGTAGTTGACGACGGAGTAATAGGACCCACAAAGTCTATTCCCCACTTCTCAAATGGAAGTATCGCCATAATAGGGTTGAGTGGTCGTTTCCTATTCTCTCGACTATCATACCGTTGACAAATATCGCATCTCTTAACATACGCAAACGCATCCTGGAAGATGGCAGGCCACCAATAACCTGCTCTTAAAGCCTTTTGTGCTGTAAGCCGTCCAGTAAAATGGCCACCGCAAGCAGAATCATGGCACTCTTCCAAAATGAATGGCACCTCGTCAGGCATCACACACCGGCGATAGATATCATCAACCCCTTGCCGATATAATGTACCTGCGATCAAGGCAAACTTTAACGCTTGCTGCTTAATTTTCCTTTTCTCAACCTTAGATAATTCGAATCCCGCCTCTCCCGTTGATAAATAATGCGTTATTGCAGCATACCAGGAGAGAATAGATGCCGTATCTATCTTAAGTAACAACTCCATGTCACTACCTTCAGCCACAGATTCTTTCGGCTCCCCAAAGTCCACAAGACATTCCACGATGCCTTGCAACCTTGGTGGTTTACTCTTGATTTCATAATCAAATTCCTGCAAAGTGATTAACCACTTCGCTAAACGATCAGGCGGCTGTAACTTATTCATCAATAGTCGAAGTCCCTCCGCCTTCGTATAAAGCACGACTTTCTCGTAGAGAATGTAATGCCTGAACTTCTTGGTCCCAAAGACCATCGCTAGACACAGCTTCTCCATGTAAATATAATTGATTTCGGATACCCCCAGCTTCCAACTAGCAAAAGCAATCGGGTGGTACCACTTCTCCTCCCAAATTTGGGCTAAACATCAGCTGATACTATACATCGTGGCTGCTGAAAATATATAAAACACCTCACCTCTTTTAGGTGCTTTTAACACGAGCGCTCTTGCTAGCTCTTGTTTCACATCCTCGAATGCTACCTTACAAGAGTCACCCCATTCAAATGAACAACTAAAGGACAATAAATTTGTAAGCGGCAACGTTGTTTCTGCCAAGGCGTTTATGAATCTACGATAGTAACCAACCGAAGACAGAAAGCTATGAACCTCCTTGGGAGTGTGTGGTGGACCCATGGCAACTATAACTTTGACCTTCTCGAGGTCTGTCGCAATTCCTATCGAACTGGCCACATGACCCAGCAACAGCCCATAAGGTACTCCAAAAACACACTTCCGTGGGTTTAAGGCGATGCAGAATTGTCTACAGCGCTCAAAGCATTTTCTTAGAATGATCAATTGCCTTTCTCTCACGGTGGCAGCCCCTAAATCATCAATAAACACCTTCAACTCTTCAGGGGATATGTCATCGAATGTCTTATCTGCTGTTCTTTGCCACGAACCAAGCACATTGCATAAACCAAAGGCCATCACATGGTACGCAAAAGTACCAAATACAATGATAAAAGTTGTCTTCAACTTATCCTCTTCTGCAATTGCCATCTGGTTATATCCTGCAAAGCAATCCATAAACGAATATATCTCCCTACCCGCCAATTGATCCAAAATCTGGTCAATAAATGGCAGCGGGTAGTAGTCCTTAACTGTCTGCTTATTCAGCTCTCTAAAGTCTACACATAAACGGATTTGATTATTCTTCTTTTTTCTAATCACAACTAGCGAACACCATTCCGTGTGTTGCACAGGAAAAATCAAACCCGCTTCTCGAAGCTTCTGTAACTCTTCAAACAGGCCGTCCCTCAATTCGAAAGGCATACGCCTTACTTTCTGCCGTACAGGACGACTGCCCTCTTTCAACGGAATTGTATGCACAGCAAGACTAGGAGGAATGCCTCTCAACTCATCATAACTCCAAGCAAAGATATCACGGAATTCCTGGATCAAGGCCACATAGTCCTCCCTTTCTGCTGTACTGAGCATAGAACCTAATTTGATTGGCTGCGAATCATTAAGCGTACCAAGGTCTAGCTCGATAACATCTGCATCTCTTATACGATCTTGGCCCTCTATCAGCTCATTCAAAGTGATCTGATAGATGTCTTCCGTGGTGGATCCCTCTTTGGACTCATCACTCGATGATGTCTCACTGGCAGATAAATCTTCTAATGTCTCCAATTCTGTAGAAGATAGAGGAGCTCTCTCACTCTGCGGGGACTCAGGATAAGCATCAACCACCACACGCTGGGCACCTCTGCCAAATATCAATTGACCGGCGGGTATATCTACTTGGCAGTCCGCTTGCAAGATCCAAGGTCGTCCAAGTAATACTTGATAACTTGGGCGGCCTGCAAAACGAATCACCCTAAAGTCCAACAGGCATTCTACATTTGCAACAGTGACATGGACCTTAGTAATGCAGCCTTCTGGTTGTCTCAAGCTATTATCTGCCATTCTGAGAATTGTGGAGGTATCTTTCTGAATCGCAAGGCCCAACCTTTCCATCAGTTCAGAACTCATAATGTTAATAGATGATCCCTTGTCGACAATGGCATAATCTACTAATATCCCATCGACATAGGCTGCAACCCTTGGGCAATGCTTCTCAGCATGCTCAAACCAGTCATCACCAACTTGCGCAATACCCAAAGGTTCTACGATATACCCGGTACGTAGGATCTTTCTAAATTCCTTGCGTACTCCTGGGGAAAGCTTAATAAGCTGTAAAAGATTCACATCCGGCTTGACTTCACAAAGAGAGCTCGTCAAATCGAATTCATGATAGTTTGATAGAGCTCGCTTTTCACGCCAAACCATCCGCTCTTTAGGGCGCTGAACTGGCTTTATTGCCTCTTTCTTAACTTTCACCTTGTTCTTTGGTGGTTCCTTATCGACTCTACTTTCTACGGGCTTCAAAGGTCCCCCTTCCATGGCAGGATCCAAAACTTGCGTCCCTTTGTCGCCTTGTTTAGGGTTTCCGTCGATATGCTTATCCTTGTCTGCTTCTCTATCCTTTTGACCTCTTGTAAGAACAGCTCGTAAATTAGAGGTTTTAGCATCGTTAACACGTACAGCCTCAATCAAACTAACCCCACTACCACTTGGTAGCTCCTCCACTGTAGTCTTTGGTCGTTGAAGTATTTGTTTAGGCCCATCTTCTCGCTGGGAATCATTTCCTTGGGCCCGATGATTAACAGGCCCTGGTTGCCGACTACCTCGCTGGAGGGAACTGATCTTACTCCAGCAAGTAGCTGCTAAATGGCCGGATTTTCCACAAATGTCGCACTTAACATTTGGGCAATTTCTTGGATAGTGCTGCCCACCACACCATTTGCAACTAAACCTCGAAGGTACACCCTCCTCTGGGTATCTACTTCCTATCAAATTTTGTTGTTTTTTAAGGAAGTTGACATCAACGGCTATTTGCCGATACTGCTCCGTAATCATGTCGGTATAATGCTTCATCATGTCCTTAACCTCGCCAAGAACGTTGGAAGAACTCAACTCATAGCCTTGGTCATTACCATGTCGTTCCATCGGCCTAACAATTCGATTAGGCACTGGTTGTTGAGCCCCAAGCATGGTATTAGAATTGACCGCCTGGCCTCCACCACTTGAAGCCATTTGACTGCCCGTAGGCATCGACAAGCTCGGGGCCCTTTTAGGGGCAAACTCCCTTCGAAAAGCTCCATAAAATGCATCAATGTTCAATATGGTTCCAGCTTCTAAACCATGATACCATATAGCGGCTCTTCCTTTGAGAGTTATGTTGAAGAACATCATTAAATGTCCTTCTTCTTGGATGCGACAATTAAACATCAGCTTTTGAAACTCCCTAATGTGGAGTTCCGCATCTTCCTCAACTAGCCCATTAAAAATGGGTAGCGGGTAACCTAGAGCTGGCAAATCCGTCGTTCCTGTTGGATTTGCAATAGGCTGCGCCATGACGAGGATTGGATTTGCACTAGGAATAGGGGACGGTGGGGTTACACCTCCCGTACTTGACGTGGACTGGCTTATCGAAGGAAGGGGAGCGCTAGAGCTTCCACCTTCTCCTAACTTACTGCTTGTGGTACTAAGACCACTAGATCCACTCCCTCGTAAGGGTTCAGCACCGCTACGCTTAGGGGAATATCTCCTAAAAATTTCAGCACATCGCCTAGCTCTTTTGTCTCTTTCTTGCTTTTGGATTTCTGCTAGACGATGCTTATCAATACATAACGGATCAATCTCAGTATCCTTTGGCATAAACTGCTAGTTGGTCCCTAAACAACCAGGATTCGAGAACCGCCACTTTTAAGCGGCTCCCGACAGACGCACCACTGATGGACCTAAAAACGGGCCGGCACTGGCTCATGCACTAGCCGGACCTCGTCACTACGCACAAGACAACCCCTCGGCCTCACGGCCAGGAGCGTCTATCAAAATCTCTGCCTTCCTAAACATTGCGTTTGTAATACGTTGTAGTCCAACTGATCCTAGCCCAATATTACTCCTCAGAGGGAGTCCCTTTCACATAGCCAAAAGGCTCGAATCACATACACATGGGGTTCCTCCTACGGCTGAATGCCGTCAACCCTCTGCGACTCTCCTACACCTTGGGGATTGGCCCCTCGATGCGTCGCTCAACATTTAGACATTTCGCACAAACGTCGCTCAAGGTACCCAATAAGCGTGTCCAGGAATGTACCATTGTCCTTACTCGATTTCCCCTTTAGGATCCCACGACTAGCCTACAGCATGGGTATCTCACTGCCTCTCAACGTAGGTCATGTCCTCATAAACCAATTGCAATGCATGTCCAGGAGCTGATCACTGATACTTTTAAATTCTTTTTCATGCCCCATGCATTTGGTGGATGCCTAGTGCTCAAACATTTAGCAAACAGTATTGTGCACAAGTGCAAAAACATTCTTTTAATGATTTCCAACTACCGTTCGTGCTTCGTTGCATGGCATTTTACGGCTTTTTCCCTTATTTTTCATATCAAAAGCGGACAAAACCGAACTAAAACACGGAAGAAAGGCTGATCTGAAGCAAATCTTCATGCCTCAGCCTCACTATACATTCACGGACATTACTCATAATTTTCCCAATTTTCCGAAGCCCAAAATATAAAATTTCCCTATTTTTTAGGGTTTTTTCACCATTTTCTTGCAATTTTCCCCATTTTCTCCCATTTTTTAATTGCTGAAAATTAAGTTCAGTTTATGGGCTGTGGCCCTAGTTCATTTCAGTAGAAAAAGAATTTTAGTAGGTGTGGATTAATTTATTCCATCATTTTTAGCCCAAAAAACCCTATTTTCCTTCATTTTTATGGTTTTTCGTGTCTCGGTTTTCCATTTTCTGCTATCCCGCACATGTTTTTCTTATTTTCAAATGATGAACAGCCAGAAAACAACTCAAAGCACGACATACTCAAAACTCAATCCATATGAACACATTTTTATCAACCAAATTTGCATCAAAAGGTCATTTTCTTTGTAAAAATGATTATTACCGTGTCTTGCGGGTTTTCCCATTAAATTTGGCACGTCCCACGATTGATTTCTAGCCATGAATTCTGCTTGCAATCAGCAATCTACAATGATTTGGCATTGCCCTTCAATCTCGTCAAGAATCGGCATCCATTCGGCCATCCATTTCCATTCTACTCTTCCACGCACGAACGGGGGTTAAGAGGAGAGAGAGGGAGGAGAGAGAAAGACTGATTTTCTCTCTCTCCAACCAGGCCACCATCTTGCGTGCGAGAGGAGGCGATGCGGAGCGTAGACCGAAGGCAGGAGCCTGGCATGATCACTTCCATGGCTTATGTTCAGCCTGCCATCATGATTGTGGGGGGGGAGGGGGGGGGGGGGGGGGGGGGGGGGCGCGATTTTTTCGGCAGCTGAAAAACAGCCGCCGCCCCCCTCCTACATCACGATTTTTGTGGGGGGGGTGCCAAAGGTCACCCCCCCTCCCTTGCACCTCTTGGGATTTCCCAAATTGGGCCCCCCTTTGGGCACCCCGGCCGGTTTCGGGCCATCTTGCACGTACGGACTCCGATCGTCCATCTGAAAATTTCTATGAACTCGTCTTGACATCCCGTACTGACCGGAAGCTCCACTGACTGGCACAGGCACACGGAAAAATTATGAAAATTCTCGGAGTGTCGTACGGGCGCCCGTCAAGCACTTGACGCTTAAAATCGTCCTAGGTCGAGCTGCCGCCTTCGTGGTTGAGCATTTTCCCCCGCATTTCCATATTTTTCTCCTATTTTGAGGCACGCTCCGGGGCCTAAAATCCACCCTTCACCTCATTCAAGGCTTAGCCCACCTCTGAATAGCCAACTCTAGCCCTCCACCGATCGAGGAGTGATTCGGTACCATGCTAGACAAGCGTTCTTCAATCGATCTTCAATCTTCTTCATGGGCATGAACAGCCTCTTAAGGGGAGAGAGGGGGAGGAGAGAGAAATAGTGTTTTTGGATCTCCATCTTCAGCCAACCATTTCACGGGCAGAGATAAGCGATAGGGGGCGTAGACAGAGTGTATCCAGCCAATGTAATTAGTTGGGCGGGGTACATTGAGGCTCTCCAACCTCCCTCAAGGAAAATCATCACCATGGCATTGTTTTCTGATTAGCCGTGCACAAATCGAGTCCTTCCCCTCGACGAAATCATTTTTAGTTGGGGGGCTCCAAGGGGACTCCCCAAAGGTCACACCTCTTTTTGGCTAAAGTCCCTTTCCACTTGGCCATTTTGGCCCTTGGTCTCCCAGGCACTCCCGTTTCCTCGTTCGGCATCTGAATTACGATCTGAAAATTCCTAGGCATCCATCTCGAAGTCTCACACTGTCGGGCATATCTAGAAGTTGCATCTGACAATCAAAAAATTTATGAAAATTCCTCAACCATCGCTCGGTGGGTCTTTAAAGCACTTTTGGGCATTGCCGCTTAAAATTATACTGATTGCAACTGACGCCTTCGACAAAGTTTATTTTTCCCTAAAATTCAAAATTTTTGCCTATTTTTAAGCACTTCTTGGTATCAAAAATCATTTGTCAGATTACGTGTTGCAGGCCCTTCATTTGCTAAACATTTAATCCTATGAAGGATTCTTCTCAATTCAAAAAAGGGGGGGGGGGGGGGTTTACAATGAATCAAACCAAACACATAAGGAGAATAGTAAAGGAAAATCACACATGGGGGAGCTCAATGGAAGGATGAAGCAGCTTATGATTGAGGAATTGACAATAAAATTTGAACTCAATAGACTGCTTGGAGGAAAAAGTCTAATTTTGCACTAAAAACAATTTAATCTAGCAAGCATGAAGTCTTTTCTTTCAACAAGTGACTATTTGGAAAAGCACTAATGGCAAACCATGGCTTATGATAGGAGCTGAAGATGTTGCAGCAAGACCGAGCCCATCGCCTACCCTTCATGGAAGAGGAAGGAGTGAAGTACGGCCTCTCCCTTGAGAACCAGGTGTACAATCATCATAGGTTTAGCAGCATCCACAACATGGAAGGGGTAGTGACCAGCGAGGAAGCTGTCAGGAGGATCATGGACCAATGCAACCTCGCCAGGTACATCGAAAAGTTCTAACTACACTAAGTGTGTGAAATTCTTGAGGATATACAACCCCGATAAGGAGAGTGGGACAGTATCCTTGGCAAGCAAAGAAGGAATCAAGTAGGTGCAGGTCCCGCTCAGCAAGGCCTTAGTGGAAAAGGCATTGGGATTGGAACCAAAGGTGGAGAATAAGCATAAAAGAGATACGCCAGGGTGACCGTTGTGTATTTATGTCACCGACTTGTCAGTTTGCAGACGCGGTTGGTACACTGCCCATGAATAATAGCTACATGACAGCTATCCTTATCTACTCTAGTTCGTGGCTTAGTTAGTATGCCACCTTAGTTAGTTGAGTTTGGCTTGAGACCCATATATAGGGTTCTTCTATTTCTTTGTATTAGAGTTATTTTTGGCTTACACAACTAAGAAGAGAAAAACTGTTTTCAGCCTCCACCTCTATGTGTATTCCCCCATTGTGCAAGCAAGAAAGCTACAAGTGAGACTCCTTCCTTCTCTCCCACAATCTTGACATGGTATCAGAGCCTTGTTCGTGGTAAGGAGCTCAAGAAAGCAAGCCAAGCTCACGGTGTTCTGGTAAGAGGAGCAATGTTGCTTTCATTTTCTGTTTTGGGAGCAGATCTCTGCAGGTAGCACAGCCGGAAATTGCAAGAGTGCATTGTCTCAGGTTGAGACGCTCTTCGTGGTGAAGCAAGAGGGCAGTATATGCTGCGGGATAGGGCTTTAGCCCTTGGCGACCCTGTTTTTTTTATTTGAGGCCATTTCGGGGCTTGTTTTGGAGGCGGAAGTTTTCTGCACGCACTCAGGAAAAAGCCTAGTTTTATGTTGTGCGACTACTGTTCTACAGGTCGGTGAAAAGTTACTGTAGAAATTGCATCGTATGCCTGTGCGCAGAGACGTTGGAAGTTACAGAATCATCCTTGTTGCCTGTTGATGCAAAATCGTCACTAGGAAGTGACTGTGTGGTTAAATACCACTTTCGTCAGTTTTGCAGATTTGCCCTTGTGAGGCTGAAGCTGTGTTCTCTGCAGTGAAAGACTTTTTTGCAGTATTCTGTAATGATGTCTGATTCTCTTTCACAGATTATAACTGAAAAGCTTGACAAGAACAACTTCCAAGCATGGAAGTTTAGAATGACGAATTTCCTTATGGGAAAAGGATATTGGGAATTTGTTGCAGGAAATGAAGAAGAACCAGTTCTTCCTGATGTTCCCAATCAACAGCAAATGCAGGCATTCAAAGCATGGCATGAGAGAGCCAGGAAAGTTATGTACTGGCTGTCTATCAGTATTTCAAACTCTATGATTGTGCATATTCAGGATGCAAGTACGCCAAAGGAGGCATGGGATACTTTGTCAAAAATGTATAGCACAAATACGCAAGCCAGGAAAATGCAGCTCAAGCAAGAGTTGCATAATGTGCAAAGAGAAAGTATGAGCATCAATGACTACCACATGAAGGTGAAAAAGATTCCAGATGCACTTGCTTCCATTGGGTCACCAGTGGAAGATGATGATTTAGTCTCAGTGACCTTGAATGGTCTAGGAAAGGATTATGCACAGTTTCGGACATCCATTTCAGTTCGTGAAAGATTTCCTGATTTTGAGGAGTTAATTGCTCTTCTAATTTCTGAGGAGCAGAGAAATGGTGGTGCATCTTCTTCAGGAGGAACTTCAAAAGAAGCTGTCTTCTACTCAAATGCTGGAAGAGGTAGAGGTAGAGGTAGAGCAGGCCAATTTGGAGGCCGTGGTAGAAATCAGAATATGCAGCAAGCTCAAGAAAACCAGTCCTATGGAGGAGGACGTGGTAACTCTAGAGGCAGGGGGAGCCAAAGAGGTCGTGGTGGATGGCAAAGAGGCCAAAATGCAAACAGTAATGTTGAATGCTACTATTGTGGTAAAATGGGTCATATGGCTAAAGACTGCTATAAAAAGTAGAATGACATCATGAATGGAAAACTGCAACAAGGAAATTATGCATCTTCTAGACAGGGTGATGACAAAAATGAGCATTTGTTTATGGTGCAGCACATGAACAATTCTGTGACAAGTGCAGAAGAAAGCAATGATGTATTGTATGTTGACTCAAGTGCATCAAACCACATGACAGGTCATGCAGAATGGATGGAGGATGCAAGGAAAATGGAAAAACCAGGATTTGTGGAGACTGGTGATGATACTGCACATCCTATTATGCAGATTGAAAAAATTACTTTGTCTATGCAGGATGGGAAAAAGAAATACTTGTCAGATGTAATTCATGTCCCGAATATCACCAAGAATCTGGTTTTCGTTGGTCAAATGGTTGAGCAGGGCTTGCAGGTTAGATTTAATCCTCATGGATGCTTTGTTGAGGATATGAAAAATAAAGGTCGCTTGATAGCAAAAGGAAAGAAGAAGGGCAGAATGTTTACGTTGGATGCAGACATGTCTGAATTGAGTGCAGCAATATTTGCACATGGGACCGGTGTAGTTGTAGATATTGATATCTGGCATAAACGCATTGGTCATGTTAATGTACAGTGACTTAAATCAATGCAGGCCCAAAATATTGTTGCAGGATTGCCTAAATTCAAGGTTGCAGAAATGCATAAGGTATGTGAAGCCTGTCAGTTTGGAAAACAGGAAAGGAAACCATTTCCTAGACATGTTCAAGAGAGTAAGAAGCCATTGGAATTAATCCACTCTAATGTATGGACTACTAAAGCTGCATCTCTTGGAGTCTGTTATTATTTTGTCAGTTTTATTGATGACTATAGCAGAAAAGTTTGGGTGTATTTTATGAAAAAGAAAAGTGAAGTTTTTGGGCATTTCAAAACTCTTAAAGCTATGGTTGAAAAAGAAACAGGCCTGCAAATAAAATGCCCAAGGTCAGATGGAGGGGGAGAGTACCTCTCAAATGAGTTTGCAAGGTTCTTGCAGGAGTATGGCATAAAGCAGCAATATTCATGCAGTCATACCCCACAACAAAATGGAATTGTAGAAAGGAAAAACAGGCATATTGGAGAGGTATCTCGTGCCATGCTCAATGAAAAAGACCTGCCATATTTTTATTGGGCTGAAGCAGTTGCTACAGCAGTCTACATAATGAACAGGACTCCCACTGCAGCAATACATGGGATGACTCTAGAGGAGAGGTATACTGGTAGGAAACTAGATATTTCTCATTTGAAAATTTTTGGTTGCATTGCCTATGTACATGTGCCAGATGAGTTGAGATCCAAGTTGGATCCAAAAGCTGAGAAGTACATCTTTATTGGTTACTCTCTGTAGCAAAAAGGTATAGATGCTATAACCCTTCTACTCGTAAGTTTACAGTGAGGAGAGATGTTGTTTTTTATGAGATGAGTAGCTGGTATAAACCAGTAAATATGATTGATGATGTAGATGCACAAAATGGTAATGCTTCACAGAATTCACAGCAGCAATCACAAAATATTAGTGGACCTGGAGCGTCCTCTAGCAGTGGTTCACATTCTTCGCCATGGAGAGGCAGATTGAGATCAGGAGAATCTTCTCAAAGCAATGCAGATAGTGGTATGCAGGTTTCATGAAAAGGAAAAGAGAAGGTTGATCAGCCCATGTTTGATGTGAATGCAGGTCACTCTTATGTGGATGATGAATCCAATGGCTCAGAATAGAGCATTGATGATGAGTTGGGTATTCCTTCTATTGTTACACCTGGAGTAAGGAAGACCATGGATGTTTTGAGAGCACCTGGGAGTGAGCCTATTTTGCGCAGGTCTACGAGAGCTAGGTATCCTGTGGATAGGCTGAAATATGATGGATTTACAGCCATTCACTATGCATATATGGTCAAAGTAATACATGAACCAGAACCCACTTCTTTTGAGCAAGCCATGGGAAAAGAAAAATGGGAGAAAGCCATGGATGAAGAAATGGATGCCTTGAAAGCAAATGCTACATGGGAGTTAGTACCTTTGCCTAAAGGTAAGAATGCAATTGGCTGTAAGTGGGTTTATAAGGTGAAGCACAATGTAGATGGTTCTGTGAACAAAATCCAAGGCAAGATTAGTAGTCAAGGGGTATGCACAAACATATGGCATTGACTATGAAGAAACATTCAGTCCGGTTGCAAGGATGGCAACAGTAAGAGCAGTCATTGCTATGGCTACATCAAAGGGATAGTCTTTACATCAAATGGATGTAAAGAATGCCTTCTTGCATGGTGATTTGCAAGAAGAGGTATATATGGAGTAGCCACCAGGTTATGTGCATGTTGTTCATCCTGAGTTTGTTTGCAGGTTGAAGAAAGCCTTGTATGGCTTGAAGCAAGCACCTAGAGCATGGTTTGACAAGATAGGACAGTATCTTGTCACTATTGGCTTTCAAATTTCCAAGGCAGATTTCTCACTTTATGTGAGAAAAACAGAGAAAGGTATTATGCTACTTGTCATTTATGTTGATGATTTGATTATGACAGGTGACAGTGATGAAGATATCCTTAATGTGAAAATGCTATTGAAGCAGAAGTTTGAGATGAAGGATTTGGGAGAGCTGCGTTATTTCTTGGACATTGAGGTGATTAGATCACCAAGTGGGATACAGCTCTTGCAGAGGCAGTATGGATTGGACATGCTGTCCAAATATGGGATGACAGGCTGTAAGCCTATTTCAGTTCCTTTGGAGCAGAATGTGAAGTTGAGCGCAGATGCAGGTGAGCTTCTCGAAGACCCTACTATGTACAGACGCGTAGTAGGAAGTTTGATTTATATGACTATTGCCAGGCCAGATTTGAGCTATGCTATTGGATTGGTAAGTCAGTTTATGCAGGCTCCAAGGAAATCGCATTTGGATGCGGCTAGACGCATACTCAGGTATGTGAAGTCCACATTGCAGTATGGACTATTTTATGAGACCGGGGTTCAGATACATTTGCATGGATACACTGATGTTGATTGGGCCGGTAGTATTTCTGATAGACGATCTACCAGTGGATATGTGTTCTCTTTTGGGAGTGCTGTAGTCAATTGGAGCAGTAAGAAATATCCTACAGTTGCCTTGTCCAGCACAGAGGCTGAGTACAGGCGTGCAGCAATGGCTGCATGTGAGGTAGCTTGGTTGCATAAGCTACTTTATGATATGCATCAATCTACAGATGGGCCAGTTGTCATTTATTGTGACAATATGAGTAGTATACACTTGGCAAATAACCCAGTCTATCATGCTAGAACAAAGTACATTGAGGTGCATTATCACTATGTGCGAGAGCGGGTTTTACTAGGTCTTATTGATCTAGTTTATGTCAGCACAGAGGATCAGGTAGCTGACATATTCACGAAGGCATTGGGCGCAGAGAAGCTGCGCAAGTTCAGAGACCTGCTTGGTGTGCAGGAATTGGGATTGAGCTCGAGGGGGAGTATTGAGATATTGAGCTCCACTCGTGATACGCCAGGGTGATCGTTGTGTATTTATGTCACCGACTTGTCAGTTGCAGACGCGGTTGGTACACCGCCCATGAATAATACCTACATGACAGCTATCCTTATCTACTCTAGTTCATGGCTTAGTTAGTATGCCACCTTAGTTAGTTGAGTTTGGTTTGAGACCCATATATAGGGTTCTTCTATTTCTTTGTATTAGAGTTATTTTTGGCTTACACAACTAAGAAGAGGAAAACTGTTTTCAGCCTCCACCTCTGTGTGTATTCCCCCATTGTGCAAGCAAGAAAGCTCCAAGTGAGACTCCTTCCTTCTCTCCCACAATCTTGACATCCTCTTCACCACCACCCTTTAGGTCCACCTAAACCTTAAGGGGTATCTCCAAAATCCACCAGTTTCTTAACAAATCTATTAGCCCCCTTCTCCATCTCACTACGATGACGAAGATTAACTTATATCACAACTATGTAACTTTTTTTATTTATTTTATTTTTAAAGATATCACACATAGACACCGCAAGCTGCACATCAATCACAATCACTGCACCTAGGGGTCCTCAAGTTAGGTGCGTTCGCGGTGGCCTCAGTCGACCGGCTCTGTGCTTAATCCCCTAGCCCTTTGGATTCCCCATGACATTTGCTTAGGGCATATCAAGGACAGGACATACCTACGAAGGTAATTCTTACCTAGGGTTAACCTGTCACCCTAAGCCCCCTACACCGCACATCCCTTGTGCACAAACTAGGTCCTCAAGTGTGGGACACCACCGAGGGGGCTAGACCCATCTCCTAGCTCCACAAGCACGGGCACTACATACTCCATGATAAGGCAAAATTCCCCCAGGTAGTGCACCTTTATTTTCTTTCCAGGTACAAACAAAGGCCTCGACCACCGGCTTTAGAGGCCCCATCATCCATGCAATGCACTCCTCCTCTTAGGTGACATGTCACCATGCAGGCACAACAAAGTGAGGGGGGTGGATGCAATATCCCTTGTCCAAAAGTGAATGAAGAAGCTCATTTGGAACAACACAGGAGTAGACAACCAGGGAGGGCCGAATGACAGATCTATCCAACTTTATTTTCACTTTCAAATGCATAAATCCCTCCAGCACATCTTCCACTAGGGCTCGTATAAGGGCCTTTCAATTCCATAAATCCCTCCAACACCAGGGCTCATTCCAAACGCAAGGGTCTTTCAATTCCATAAATCCCTCCAACACCAAGGCTCATTCCCAATGCAAGGGCATTTCAGTTCCATAAATCCCTCCAACACCAGGGCTTTTTTCAAATGCAAGGGCCTTTCAATTCCATAAATCCCTCCAACACCAGGGCTCATGTCCAACTCAAGGGCCTTCTAGTTCCATAAATCCCTCCAACGCACTTTCCAATAGGGCTCGTATACACACTCAAAAAGCCACCTGGCTACCCTAGCAACATTGCCTGACTCACCACCCCAAAGCGCCATGGGACTGGCACTCATCTAGGAGAGGGTAATGTTTACTACAAAGTGAAGGAAGTGGAAAATAGGCATTGATCTGGGTTTTTTACAACCCGGATTACTACCACAAAATTTTGGCCAAAGCCCCTATCAAGAGCTTACTACATCACTTTGGGTTTACTCTTCAAGCACTAGGTATGCTACATTGCTTCTCGATTATGATAACTCTAGCAAATGGGGGGAACAAGAAGGCATGTCAATGTAAAGGGTAAAAGGGATGGTTATCTTAGTGAAGATGGAAATGGATTACATCTAGGAGTTGAGTGAGTGCATAGATTTTTTCAAAGGACTAGCCTCCAACTACACATGGGCCCCGTCTGCATCACTAAGATTTGAAATCTATCACCATAATTAGAGGACACCTCACCCTAGCACACAAGTCAATATCCACATCATGGTGTCATTTGGATCTTGCACAAAAGCTTACAGCATGGACCCCTTTTGTCACATGCTTATATGTATTTATATACATATAGGGGGACTAAAGTCAAAGCAGCTTTTAGAAGCCGTTTTTTATAATCTCAATAACTCCCAAGAAAAAGAAAATTTCAAGAAAATTCTTGCAATGCCCAATCGGTTTCGACCTGGTCTACAAAGTTGCAGAAGAAACTTTTTTCAAATTCCTCACGGATTTGAAGTTACGAAGGCGCAGACTACTGGCTACATGCAAATTTCTTCTCTCTTTCACCACAGCAACTTTCCACTCTGTCCTTCTTGTAAATATATTATAATAATGTGCTTTGGGCACCCACCTCTTGTAATCTAGCTCCATTTCTCTATTTTGTCTACCACCACCCTTGGCTTCTTGCATGATGACCAAGGTGGGGACTTGTCCCATCCACTATGCTCCATATTTTCAAAGATGCCATACATCATCTAGGATTATGTTAATCAAGAAGATTAGCTTAATCTAATCTCTCATGGAGGCTATATAAAGAGCCCATGGAGAATGAAGAAGGCAGAGAGGACAATGACAAGCCCATGAGAGCACTCTAGAATACCCTCATCTCTTTGAGGTGAGCTATGAGTGAGTTCTTTTATTATGTAGCATAATGGCAAGCTTCCTCTACCTCTTCTCCTATTATCTCTCTCTCTTCTCATCTTCTCATTCCATATAGCATAATGGCAAGCTTCTTCTACCTCTTCTCCTCTTATCTCCCTCTCCTCTTATCTCTCTCTCTTATATTCCAATATGGTGTCTAGTACATATATTCTCTCTTGTAAATTTCTGTCTTGGTTCTTTTGATTCTCTTTGAGAAAAGGGGGAGGAAGGACAATGACAAGTCCATGAGAGCACTCTAGAATATCCTCATCTCTTTGAGGTAAGCTATGAGTGAGTTCTTTTATTATGTAACATAATGGAAAGCTTCCTCTACCTCTTCTCCTATTATCTGCCTCTCTTCTCATCTTCTCTTTCCATGTAGCATAATGGCAAGCTTCTTCTACCTCTTCTCCTCTTGTCTCCCTCTCCTCTCATCTCTCATCTCTCTCTCTTATATTCCAATATGGTGTCTAGTACATATATTCTCTCTTGTAAATTTCTGTCTTGGTTCTCTTGATTCTCTTTGAGAAAACGGATGTCCTAGCCTATCCTCCCTTTGGCTAGGTGGTGCCCCTCTTTAGTTCTCTTAGTGAGGATTGGAGGTTGGATGGGTAAGAGGCAACCCGTTCATCATTTCAGCCCTCATTTTTTGTGCCCCCGCTGAGGACATTCTCAACCACAATTCTCTACCTCCTTATGTGGAATGATACAACACATGGTGGTGCATCCTCTACAACAAGTTTTCCAAGTGGCTCTTCCTCAACGCCTTCACCAACTATTTTTGAAGCTGGTCGAAGTCCACGAATCCCAAAATTGTCTCCTAAAGAAGCTCAAGAAAGAAAGTATGCCTATCGGATGACGGCACGCATGCGGGTAAAAGGTGTTCACTTTAGAAGTTCCATTATCTCACAAGGGAAAAAATTATTTCGCCATCAATTGCTAGGTTCTCATAATTGTGGTGAGTGTTTTGCAAACAAAGTGAAGGTCCTTCCGAGAGGTCCTCGTCTCCAAATCATAAAATCCCTCTCTCTCTCTGGCCTAATCCATATCAAAGGAGGACAACTATGCATGAACGGTGTTGAGTTTTGTAGAAGTGCAAAGTATGGCCATCACACCTTATGAAATATATGTCGCCGAGGATGGACACACCAAGGCAAGAACAATCACTGGTGAGAAAATTCTCCGTATAGCAAAGTTGGTGGGTTCCAAAAAGAAACACTCTGGAAAAAATCCTTCATAATTCAAGAAAGTGCATTCCCTCTACTCCCTTAAGTAGTCTCCACTCATGAATAATAACAATGGCCCAAATTTCTACACCTTCCACTCTGTACAAAACATCCGAGTTAATGTATGCATCAGTAGGAAGATTTTCTTCCAGCAGCGTCTTGTCATGTACTTTGGGGCTGAAAGATTAAGGGAGATTCTTGTATCACCAGAACCTATAATCTTCCCAATGCTAGACTACAATGCATCCTTCAATGTACATGTCTTTATCCTATTATAATTGTTTCTCATGAATCAGAACGAGTTCTATGGACCTATCCGTCCACTTGCTATGCAAACTGTGCATATTGTAGCTAGCACAAAGCTTAGATTCCAAGGCATTATTAGAAGCATACTAGGGCCTAGACGTCTTGCTGAAATCAATGCATCTGTGAACCCATTCATCCTTCCCCTTATAAAATACAACTTAAGTCTAGACGTTTTCATCTTCATACTCTACTAAGGCAACATGGCATTTCCAAAGTTTTTTGGGCACAAAGGGGAGAAAGCTCTAGATTTTCTGGATGACTTAGAAATGGCCTTTCTAGTCACAGGCCGGGATGATGAAGCAACCAAAGTACAGGCCTTCTCTTTAGTTCTAAAGGGTGATGCTCGAGTGTGGTATCAAGCTCTCCCGGAGGCTACAAGGGGTAATTGGGAGGATCTCAAGACCACATGCATGCACGAGTACCAAGATATAGAGCCACCTGAAGATATTTGGAGACAACTCTCAGATCTTCGCCAAACCTTACCAGGGGAGTACCAAGCATATGAAGGCATGTTTATAAAATTGTGGCATAAATGGACAGCCTCTTTAGCTTAGGGAGAAAGAGTACCTGATTGCCTTAAGAAAGATTGTTTTCTAGCCGGACTCCATCCTCTACTAAGGGAGAAGGTCAAAGGAAAGTTTTCCACATCCTATGAAGAATCAGTCACTTATGCGAGGGAGAAATATAGAAAATTGAAATATCAAGCCCAGTTGAAGGGGGGAGTTGAGCCCATGCAGGTTTTACCACCATGCCAAGGCCTAGAGAAATAGCAGAGGCCCCACCTGAATCGGAGATACCACAGCAAGAGCTCCTACAACGCATTACTAATCAACTTAAAAGCCTTTCATTAAATTTGGTGCAAGGAGTACGACCCCCTCCCCTCATAAATGAAGGCAATCGAGGTCCAAGGAGGCAAGAAAGAGAGTATGTTTGCTATAATTGTGGGGAGACTGGCCATGGTATGTGCTTTTGCCCTCATCCTAGGCGTTTTCCAGGAAATGGATTCCAACCAAGAAGGAGGAAACAACAAGTGACACCACCTAGGGAAAGGTTTGTTCCACCAAATCCAGGGCCTCCACCACCGATTCAAGTTCTCCAGCATCCTCGACCACTTGCAGAGGTGCCGCCCTTGCCTGTCCAACCGCCAGAGAATCATGATGTTAGGATAATTAGTTTAGATGAGAGTGATGTCAAAGGGAAGACCAAAGTAGTAGAGGTTGAAGCAATGCCGGTGAAGAAAGCCCGGAGAATTGAGAAAATGGAGCCTACACCACCAAAGGAGGTTGAAAATATGGAAGAGGAGGCAGAGTCATCAATGGCTGCAAAGACACGCAACAGTAAAAAGAGGAGGGCTCGCTCATGCCGACAGATTGAGCCAGATGATTTTTCCCTGGGTAAAGGTACTAGAGCTTATGATTTGCTTGCTGATGTGAGAAATCAAGGGCCAAAAATTTCATGGCCCCAATTACTACATCTATCTCCAACAGTGTGGCGACAATGGTCAAAGATGGTAAGCATTAGACCCATGAAGAATAGACATGTGAATGCAATCCAGGCTAGAAAGATGAAAGATATTGTGCCTCTAGTAGAAGCTGAAATCAATGGGCAGAGAGTGTCAAAGACATATGTGGATGGAGGTGCAGAGATTTGTGTCATGACAGAAATGTTGATGTATCGTTTGGGATTAGAGGTAAATGAAACTACTAAATTTGGGGCCAAAATGGCTAACAATGTAGTAATAAAATGTTTGGGAGTTATAAAGAAAGTCAAGGTAAAGGTGTGTGGAGTGCGATTGGAGCTTGACATGTATGTAATGCCAGTGAAGGGGGACGGCTATCCGCTCATTCTCGGGCGACCATGGCTAATGGGAATGAAAGCCAGACAAGATTGGGAGACAGGGGCTTTAGAGCTAAGGCCACAAAAGGGGTTGCATAAAATATGGAAGAGCACTATCTACAACATGAAGGAAGGCCGACAAGAGGATCTTGTGTTAGAGATCACCGCTGATGAATGGAGTTCCAGCGAGGGTTGGTCATCTATGATAGAGGGAGGGTCTTCTAATGAGGAGGAAGAAAGCTCTCTAGAAGTGATGGGGATTACATTAAAAGGGTCTTCTAGTAGTGAAAATTCACAGCAGCTTCCAAAGGTCGAGAAGGAGGGGTTAGAAAAAATGTTGGCTAAGGATCTATCAGTTGAGGAGAAGGCAGCCTACATGGAAGTGGTGATAAAACACTCTACACTTTTTATTTCTGATTATGAACACATCATAGGTGTGACAGCAGTACAACATCACATTAATCTAAAAGAGGGAGCAGGGCGAGTAGTGCAGCGACTATGACGATTGGGAGTAGTTCAACAAAACACTCTACTCACTAAGGTGCAATAACTTTTAAAGGCAGGCTTCATCTATCCAATAGGGGACTCAGAGTGGGTTTCACCTGTGGTGGTGATAACCAAGAAGAATGGAAAATGGAGGATTTGTGTGGACTACAAGTCATTAAATGTTGCAACAAAGAGAGATCACTTTCCTCTTCCCTTTCAGGATGAAATACTTAACGAGGTGGCCGGGCATGAGAGATACACTATTTGTGATGGGTATTCAGGTTATTTCCAGATCCGAATAGCTGAGGAGGATCAGCAGAAGACAACCTTCATTACACCTTGGGGTTGTTTTTCTTACAAAGTAATGCCATTTGGATTAACAAATGCCCTAGCTACCTTCCAGCGATTCATGAATTATGTCTTCCAACCATATTTTGGAAAATCCATCAGGGTCTTTATTGATGATTTTTGCATTTATAGTTCTAAGGCTTTACATCTAGGGAAGGTGGATGAAGCTTTCAACCGACTCGCACAAATGGGGGGACAGTTAAACCATGAGAAGTGTTGCATTGGCGAAAGCAATGTAACTTTGTTAGGGCATGTCATAAGTGAGAGGGGCATTGAAGCATATCCAAACAAAGTAAAGGCCCTATTGGCGGTGCCATCACCATCTTTTGTGAAGCAACTAACCTCTTTCATTCAGAAGGTGCGATATATGGGGCGGTTCATTCATCTCCTCTCCCAATATATATTTCCACTGCAACAGCTAACCCACTCTGAGGAGCTCCTGTGGAGTGACGACAGTGAAAGGTGCTTTCATGAGGTGAAGAAGGCTCTTAGCACCCTTCCTACAATTTTACAGCCGTGTTGGGATCAAGAGTTTTTTGTCAATCCG
This sequence comes from Lygodium microphyllum, assembly GCF_053477565.2. NCBI lineage: Eukaryota > Viridiplantae > Streptophyta > Polypodiopsida > Schizaeales > Lygodiaceae > Lygodium > Lygodium microphyllum. The sequence continues at coordinate 119,245,517 of NC_141148.1, read as the reverse complement.
AGTTTTGGGGAAGATGCTCTAGGGGTAGCACTAATACAAAAGGATGCTAAAACTGGCCTAATGAGACCGGTTTACTTTTCTAGTAGAGTAATGACAGCATCAGAATGAGGGTACAAGATGGTCGAGGTGATGGTTTTGTCTCTAATGTTTGCTGTAAGAAAGTTTCTTCCTTATCTTCTCCCTAGGCCATTCACAGTGATCACGACAGAAGAGCATTTTCCCTATGCCTTACAGCACATGGATGTTTTAGCTAGAATCGCTAAGTGGGTGATACAACTCCAAGAGTTTGACTACACCTTCAAGGTAGAGGATTCTACTCGAGCTTGCCTAGCTGATTTGTTGACCCATAGATGCCATCAAAAGAAGGAAAAGGAGAAGGGAAAGGTAAAAGAGGAGACATCTCCTCTTGAGGAGCCGCCACGGGTGGAGAATGCCCATGCCCTCTACTTCGATGGGCCCTACAAGCGTATTAAAGACAGAGTGGCAGCAGGAATAGTGGTGTTCAGTCCCGAAGGTGACAAACTTTATGGAGAAGGTATCAGCTTGGAGGATGTCCATTCTAACAATGAGGCAGAATATCAAGCCTTGCTTTTAGGTTTGAGGTGGTGTCTTTCACATGGTGTCACTTGACTTAATGTTTTTGGGGATTCTATGCTCATTGTTAAGCAAATGAAAGGAATCTGGGCTTGTAAAAATGATAACTTAGCAGTGAAAATGAGGGAAGCTAAAACTCTCATGAGAAAGCTACAGAAAGCGCAAATCTATTTTGTGCCAAGGCGCACAAATGGCGATGCAGATGCTCTAGCAGTTGAAAAATTGAAAGAGGTAATGGTAGGCATCATTACAGTAAAGCTTCCCTTGTTTCAAGGTAAGTTTCAACTACAAGATGTGCTTTATTTTCTCGAGCAAGGTGAGGCACCTACACATATGAGTAAAAGTGGGAAAAGGTGGCTAGCTACTAAGGCCACTAAATACCGCTTGATAAATGATGTGTTGTATTGCAAAGGAAAGGATGCAATGCTTAGAAGGGTACCAACAGCAAAGGAGATTATAGATGTGATTAAGAGCTACCATGAAGGGGTTTGTGGCGGACATTTTGCTCAAGAAATAACCAGCAGGAAGATTCTCCAAGCCGGTTTTGTGTGGCCTAGTCTACATTGAGATGTGCAACATTGGTGCCGCACTTGTGACGATTGCCAAAAGGCCGGACCAAGGAAGCTAGTGCATGAGGAACAAAATCCCATAACTACATATGGCCCATTTGAGAAATGGGGGATTGATGCAATAGGGCCACTCCCATGAACTCAATCTGGTAAGGAATACATCATAATGGGAGTGGACTACATGACAAGGTGGGCAGAGGCTTCAGCAACTAGTAGGATCATAGCCCAAGAAGTGGGAAAATTTGTGTTTGAAAATATTTGTTGCAGGTTTGGCACACCTTTGGAAATTATCTCTGATCGGGGTCCTGGTTTTAGGGCAAACCTAGTAGGGGAACTAATGGAAAGGCTAAAAATCAAGCACATGCATTCTACTCCCTACTACCCACAGTGTAATGGTTTGGTCAAAAAAGTAAATGGGCTGATTTGTAAGATAATTACCAAGCAGATATACATGCACCCCAAGCACTGGGATAAAAAATTCAGTGCAACTCTTTGGGCCTATAGGACTTCATTCAGAACCTCACTTGGCTATACTCCATTTCACTTTATTTATGGCCAAGAGGCTTTGCTTCCTATAGAGGTGGAACTGGCCAGTTTACGTGTTTTAGTAGCCAATCAAGAGAAGAATCAAGATAAGAAGTTAGAGGAAAGGATCTTGGATCTAGAGAGGCTGTAGTTAGATAGAGAAGCAATAGTCCAACACTATTCCATGTAGGCTGAAGAGAGGAAGAAGACCTTTAATAAGAAGCTGGCTAGCAAACACATAAGGGAAGGATCACTTGTGCTACGTTATGATAACCGCTTTGATAACAGAAAGGATGCTAAACTTGTGTTCAAGTGGGAAGGGCCATTCATGGTCATAAGGAGATATCCAAATGGCAGCTATAAGCTAGGTGACATGGATGGGAAGGTTCACAAGACAAGGGTAAATGGATGGCGATTGAAGCCTTATTTTCAAATAGATATGAACACTTTGGAGCAATCATTCAATGAAGAGCCACCAATGAGGGGGTGCAGTCCTCCTTGCTCTATTGGACCATCATTATCAAGCTAGAGGCATGAATACCTCTAGCCTAAGGGGAGGGCTAATGATCCGGGTTTTTTACAACGTGGATTACTACCACAAAATTTTGGCCAAAGCCCTTATCAAGAGCTTACCATATCACTTTGGGTTTACTCTTCAAGGACTAGGTATGCTACATTGCTTCTCGATTATGATAACTCTAGCAAATGGGGGGAACAAGTTCTTAGGAGGCATGTCAATGTAAAGGGTAAAAGGGATGGTTATCTTAGTGAAGATGAAAATGGATTACACCTAGGAGTTGAGTGAATGCATAGATTTTTCAAAGGACTAGCCTCCAACTACACATGGGCTCCGTCTGCATCACTAAGATTTGGAATCTATCACCATCATTAGAGGACACCTCACCCTAGCACACAAGTCAATATCCACATCATGGTGTCATTTGGATCTTGCACAAAAGCTTACAAGCATGGATCCCTTTTGTCACATGCTTATATGTATTTATATACATATGGGGGACTAAAGTCAAAGCAACTTTTAGAAGCCTTTTTTATAATCTCAATAACTCCCAAGATAAAGCGAATTTCAAGAAAATTTTGTCATTGCCCGATCGGTTTCGACCTGGTCTACAAAGTTGTAAAAGAAACTTTTTTCAAATTCCTCACGGATTTGAAGTTACAAAGGCGCAGACTGCTGGTTACATGCAATTTTCTTCTCTCTTTCACCATACCAACTTTCCACTCTATCGTTCTTGTAAATATATTATAATAATGTGCTTTGGGCACCCACCTCTTGTAATCTAGCTCCATTTCTCTATTTTGTCTACCACCACCCTTGGCTTCTTGCATGATGACCAAGGTGGGGACTTGTCCCATCCACTATGCTCCATATTTTCAAAGATGCCATACATCATCTAGGATTATGTTAATCAAGAAGATTAGCTTAATCTAATCTCTCATGGAGGCTATATAAAGAGCCCATGGAGAATGAAGAAGGGAGAGAGGACAATGACAAGCCCATGAGAGCACTCTAGAATACCCTCATCTCTTTGAGGTGAGCTATGAGTGAGTTCTTTTATTATGTAGCATAATGGCAAGCTTCCTCTACCTCTTCTCCTATTATCTCCCTCTCTTCTCATCTTCTCATTCCATGTAGCATAATGGCAAGCTTCTTCTACCTCTTCTCCTCTCATCTCTCTCTCTTATATTCCAATATGGTGTCTAGTACATATATTCTCTCTTGTAAATTTGTGTCTTGGTTCTCTTGATTCTCTTTGAGAAAAGGGGGAGGAAGGACGATGACAAGTCCATGAGAGCACTCTAGAATATCCTCATCTCTTTGAGGTAAGCTATGAGTGAGTTCTTTTATTATGTAGCATAATGGAAAGCTTCCTCTACCTCTTCTCCAATTATCTCCCTCTCTTCTCATCTTCTCATTCCATGTAGCATAATGGCAAGCTTCTTTTACCTCTTCTCCTCTTGTCTCCCTCTCCTCTCATCTCTCATCTCTCTCTCTCTTATATTCCAATATGGTGTCTAGTACATATATTCTCTCTTGTAAATTTCTGTCTTGGTTCTCTTGATTCTCTTTGAGAAAAGGGATGACCTAGGCTAGGTGGTGCCCCTCTTTAGTTCTCTTAGTGAGGATTGGAGGTTGGATGGGTAAGAGGCAACCCGTTTATCATTTTAGCCCTCAGCATCAAGAGGAAAAGTGAAAGGTGGAAAAAAGGAAAAGGTGCCCTATAAGAGAGTGGGCCTGAAAGAAATCTAAAAGCAAGGGAACAACCACAAGGAGTATAAGATGCAACCATGGAAGTTGCATGAAGCCAAAAGCAAGAAGACACACCTTTAAATATAAAGGCGTAGCCAAAACCTCTATAAAAGAGCACTGAGCTCTCACCTGTGCAAATTGCAAAGGTAGATGGGCGGTAGGAAGGAAGCTAGGAAGATAATAGAATAATGGAAAAAAAGGCCATGGCTGGCCATGTAAAAAGGGGATGACCACCCAAGGGAAAGAGGGTTTTGTATACAAAATTCAAAAAATGAATGACAGCTCATTCTTTGGTGTGTGCCAAAGTGGACTCTTCTTCTTCTCTTCTTCTCTTCTCTTCTCTTACTTGCTTGTGAGTGCTTGAGGGAGGGAGTGAGAGTGAGTGAGAGCCAAAGTGTGTAAGGTGAGAGATCTTGGAGGTAAAGCCCTCCACCATCTCTTCCTCTTCTCTTCTCCTCTTCTTTTCTCTCCTCTTGCATGTGGCTATGGAGGATGGAGCTTGAAGGAAGAGGCTTGAGGATGCTTGAGCATGAATCACAAATCATGGAGCTATCGGAGTGCTTAAGAGAGGAAGCAACTCAATCGGGCATTAAGGTAAGCTCACTACACTTGTAGAGGGGGATAGCGCATTGGCTATGTGAGAGGTAGTCATTAGTGCTTGCTTAAAATTCTTGAATAATAAGCAGCCCGTGGGGCTTGGCAGTTGAGTGTGAGCTCGACTCTACATTAGTGTTCTTTTTGAAGAAAATTTTTAAAATGTGGTCTTTCTAACTACAATGCCAACATCCTCTATTATCACTAGAATTCTATAACCTATTAGAATTTGAAACTTGTTCTCTTTGGCTCCCCTTTCCTCAAGACTATTCTCTTCTATTTTGATATGCATCATAACCTTAACCATAACCACCACCTTGGCCTCTGCCATGACCTCTACCTCTACTAGTGGAGTAGAACACCTATTCAAACTTGTTCTTGCTTTGAGAAGAAGAGGAATCTAATCTAAGGTTCTTCTCCTCATGTACCAGCATAGAAATGAAGTCTACAAGATCAAGGATATCATCCCTCATATTCATAGATCACATGAAGCTCTTGTTTTCATCTCCAAGATCATCTACGCATGCATGCATAACATCATCATCATCAATAACTATCACATTAATAGATCCAAGAGTTTCCATAATAACCTTGATCTTCAAGGAATAATCATTAATGGGGACAGGTTTCCTCTTTTCACTTGATTTAACTTTGACTTGAGTTGCAGCTTTTTGGCCTTTGTATTTACTTTGAATAGTCTTGCCAAATTTTTCCATGCAATAGTGAGAATTTTAGATTCTTATAAATAGCACATCATGCTATCTATGATAGTGATAGACATCTAATACATGACTTTACACTATATCTACTCGCAATATTTCTTAGCCTTTAATTGTTCCATAGTAGTATTTCGTGCAAGAACTTTAGGTTCTATTGCCATGTCTCCTTCAATATAATTCCAAACACCTTTGCCCTTCAAAAAAAAATTCATTTTGAACTTCCATGCAGGATAATTATTCTTATTGCTGATAATCTGGTTGAAGTTATCAAACATTTTAACAAAATAGAAAACCTTACAAAAAACCTACAATCTGCAAAAGTAACCAATACCAGGTACACCACAACTAAACACATAGCCTTTTTCATTGACTGCGCAACGATAACTGCAATTTGCAATCTGTATACAAATGCCTTTTGTATCTACAATCCAACAAACACTTGAAACCTTACAAATTTAAAATTTTTAACCTGTGCACTTATAAATGACAAACACACTCGAAACTACAATACTCCCAAAAGCTACTATCGAGACAACTTGCAATCCAGAATGGAGGCCAAAATGACCTCAAATGGCAAAAATCATTACAAGAAAACCCAAAGGGCTTATCTATAGTATATATGTTGTTCTTCCTGCTCACCAAGTTCCATTGTGATTGGAGACTACAGCCCTACAACCCTACCAGTCTCAAGAGCCTCTTACATCTATAACCTAAGGCAAATCGAGCAAGATGGAAGAGTTTCTTACTCATTACTTATTTGCTTAATTTTATGCCCTAATACCTTCACCATAGCCTTCAATCAAGCTCCGCATAGTCATGGGATAGCTTTAATACCATGAAAATAGACAAGAGGAGAAGAGAGGTGAAACACCCAAGGGCAAACACACAAAAAAGCAATTTTCTTCTTCTTCCACACAAAAGAACTAAGTCTACAACATGATAAAATACTAATATAAAAGTACTACAACATATGTACATGCAATCACTAAGTGTGAATCTTCTAAGAAAGAAGAGGTGGCACAATAAATGTGACATAATCAAGGACAGAATATGTGGGTGTAGTTCAGCTATAGAATCATTGGCATATCCCTCATGTTGGTTACCTAACATGCCAATGAATAATATCATGCCACATTACCAAGACATGTAGTGGATGTCAGCTCTCATGGAGAGCTTGACATCTCAACACGAAGAAGATCATCTTACCCTAGTTGATAGAATTGAGCGGCAATCATGTAATAGGGTGGGGCCTTTATAAAAGATGGGTGAGACATGCCTTTTCAATAGGTCTCTCTAATAGTATGTTTTCCCAATTGAGTGTGAGGTCTATCTAAATGTGAAACAAATGTGCATCGGAGAGATTATCATCAACCCCAATTGCTTACTCTCCACTGGTAATATGAGACATATAATTGGCAAAAAAATGTATCTTCCTTTGCATACAACCATTGAAAAGTCAAACTCTAGTAGCAATTGAAGCCATCTTGTAATGTGGCATGTAATGTAGGGCTTGTTGGCCAAATAGAAAAGTGATTAATGGTCTACAAAAAATGTGAATAGGGTAGCCAAACAAGTAGTGACAAAACCTCTTGATTATGTACACCAGTGTTAATCCTTCCCTTTCTATCATATAAAGTAGCTCATTTCTATTTCAGTGAGTTATTCACTGGCAAAGTTCACTAGGAAGTCCATATTATGCTCACCAAGTTGGCATAGTGTAGCTCCAATTGCAATTTTAAATGCATCAATATGCATGTGGAAAGTAGTTGTCTAATCCAAGGCTTGTAAAATTGGTGAAATCATAAGAGCCTTTTGTTTAGCTTCATATGACGCTTGGCATTCCTACATCTAAAAGAGTTTGTGTTATAGAAACCTAGTTTAGTATGAAGCAGTGATAGTATCTAGTATGTCCAACGGACCATGAGGCCCTTGCAATTTTCAGCATTTCTTTTTACATAGATCTTCTGTTCATTGTAGGTCTTCTTATTGATGTCGATGTAGTCCAACTTAATCTTTTTAATCCGGTACTTGTTCTTCACTTTAATCGTTTAGTCCTCTTCTGCTAGGTCCTCCTGGTCTGCTTCTTCATTGACTTTGCTTGCAACATTTTTAAGTTTGCTCTTCTAGTTCTCCCCTGCAATAAAAAGTATAATCTTCATTAGGCTTTGCATGATGTCAAAGGTGGTAGAAATTTCTTCAAAATCTTCAAATAAATTCATCGATTGCTCTTCAAAACAAGTAAATCCATCCATCCCTACAAGCGGAATAAACAAGTCTTCCATGTAGTTGAATTGAACAACAAGAGTAATGTTACTCTTCATGAGAAGCATCTTCATAAAAGACTTGATTTTGGTCATTCCCATGATGGAAATCAACTTCAAATGACTGAGAATAACCAGCAATGAGTTGATCTTTGTATGTGTCTAAAGACACAAGCAATGGCAGTGAAGTATCAAAAGATACTAGTTTGAAATTTGATGTTTGTTGCTTGAGTTTGACTTGATGATCTTCGAAAACTCTTCATAACTTCCCCTCCTTGTTGATTTCATGGTTGAATACTTTCTCAAAACTTTAGATTAGAGTGGCCTTGGCTTGGTTTAAGTAGCAGAAGAGAGAAAATGAAGGAAAAATGAGCTTAAAGGTAGGTGGTTATGGCTGTCTTGTCAAAACAAGGACCAATGACTGGTAAATGAGCTCCCACGAGCTCCACAAGTCGAATTTGCTCAAACTCTTTAAAATGGAGGACCCTCACTAATGGGTCTAACTCCCCCTAAGAGGGTTTGTACTCATTTTGCCCAAGTTGAGAGATCTAAGCCTTCAAAGTGGTCACTGTCAAAACTACAGCCAGATTTGGGAAAATGCAAATGTCGGGCATCAATCTCCTTGATGTTTGTGCCAAAAAGTTGTGCCTTGACCTAAAGAACAATTATCGAGAAGAAATCTTGAAGAGATATGGCCTAATTGATGAGATATGGCTGCTCCAACAAAGGTAGGTAGGTGTTGTCCACAAATGTAGTTATGGCAGTGACTTTGAAAATAGGCAATGCTGAAGCTATAGCTGCCCAATATCAATGATTGAGGTGCCAAGGAGGAGCTCTGAAAGTAGAGAAACACTTCTCCAAAAGGAATTTTAGAGAGATTTGGCCTGTGGAAAGAGATATGAAAGCTTCAAGCTAACAAGGTGCTGCTGGCTATGGCTGCCATGGAAGCTTCATTAAAGGTAGGAATGCAAATGAAGTTGAAGATAGGGTCCAGTACTCAAAATGAGCTGAGCAGAGATGGAAAGGAGCTGAGAGGAGTGAAAGGAGAGTTTGGCCATGCTTAGCTGAGCTTTGATACCATGTGAAAAGCACGGATCTAGAGCATGGCAATGTAGCTATGGTGGATGGAAGAAGAAGAATGAACTCATAATGACAGAGACACTAGACTTCACCGTTACACAAGTGAATTAGGTTCCAAGATTGAAAACTGATAAAGAAAAGCATCATCATGTATTCATTCCATATGAAAAGTGGTAGTCAAGTACAATGCTTTATAGTTGTTGGATGGCTACAGTTTTCCCTCTCTGTGCATATGGGATTTAGTCTGCCTGCATGTCCTAAGCCCAAAAATTCCTCATAAAAAGAGGCCATAGTGATTGCAAATATCTCAACAATTTCAATCACGTGATCTACGTATAATGGACTTGATTGGTTGCATGATCTAGTTTCTTTAGTTAATATATACTCGAATCTTTCCCTTTCTCTTAAGTACCATGATGATGAGTGATACCCAATCTATATGCTCAATCTGGTAGAATAATTCTTCTTTTGTAACTTTTCTAGCTCTTTCCATGTGTGGTATGTGAAGTGAGGATTCATGGGGTAGGGTCATTGTGGTATGCTTGGCATCTAGTTTTAAAGGAATAGTATGTGTTAGCACTTGGGTGGCCTGTCCTTGAGGTCTAAGTAGTTCCAAGCAAACACATCTCGATATTCCTTTAGATCAACAAGTCATTGTTCATCTTCTACATTGAGTTCCTTATTCGTGATTTAGACTAGTTTAGAGGTTTTCCCTAGTTCAATAAGGTTTGCCTACTTTACCTTTGTCAAGCCCTCAATGGGTTCATTGAGTTCCTTATTAGTGATTTATACTAGTTTAGAGGTTTTCCCTAATTCAATAAGGTTTTCCTACTTTACCTTTGTCAAGCCCTCAATGGGTTCATTGGTTTGTCCTTATCTCTTTGCACCAAACAAAACAATGACGAGGTAGCATGAATATTTTGGTCTTGTATGTAGATGACATGTTGATTGTAGGCAAGGATGTTCATGCCTTGGACTCTTTGAAGAAAAATCTACATGGAAAATTTGACATGAAGGATCTTGGTGATGCAAATCATATTCTTGGGATACATATACTCACGGATAGACCAAAAGTGCTTCTCTATCTGTCCTAGTAGGAGTATGTATCCAAGGTTTTGTAGCATTTCAACATGGAGGGGGGGAAAGAAATTGGGGTTCCATTGCCACCATATGTGAAACTCAATGCAGAGGACAAACCCTACATCTGATGATGAGAAGGCTAAAATGGCCAAGATTCCATATGCTTCAGCTATTGGTAGCTCGATGTATGCTATGGTTGCTACACGGCCTAACATTGCCTTTGCAATGGGAGTGTTTAGCAGGTACATGGAAAATCCTAACAAGAAGCATTAGGAAGCAGTGAAAGGTATCATGAGATACCTCAAGGGCACAAAGGATTTGTGCATTTGCTTTGGAAAGCAGAAGGAAACTATCATTGGTTTTATGGATGCAAACTATGTTGGACATTTGAATTGTAGGAAGCCTACTTCAAGGTATGTATTTACCTTCATGGGGGAATCAATCTCTTGGATATCCAGGCTGTAGAAGTGTGTTGCTTTGTCTACTACAGAGGTAGAGTATGTGGCTAACTGAGGCATGCAAAGAGGCCTTATGGCTTTCATGTCTGGTTGGAGAGCTTGGTATTACAAAGGTTCTTGTCCTCCATTGTGATAGTGAGAGTAATATCATGTTAGCACAAAATCCTGTCTTTTATGAAAAAACAAAGCACATATAAGTGAAGTATCATTTCATTAGGGAAGTACTTGATAGCAAGAGTATTGAGCTAGTCAAAGCTCATACTGATGATAACTTTGTAGAACTTGTCACGAAGGGTCTTCTAGCATAGCGGTTTGCCCATTGCCACAGCAGATGATGGGGATTGGATAGGTATAGGTTTTCAGCTTTGTACATCCTTAGACTTAGTTGATTATTTTCCTCTACCTTTGGGAACATTGACTTTAGGGGGGAGATTGTTGGGAATAAAGGGCCACAATGCTTGGGCACCCTTTGGAGTTGTACCTTTGTTGATATACCTACCTGGAAAAACCTGAGTGGTACTATCTTTTTCGTACCCACAAACTATGTCATTCTCTCTTTCTCTCTCTCTCTCTCTCTCTCTCTCTCTCTCTCTCTCTCTCTCTCTCTCTGTGTCTCTCTCTCTCTCTCTCTCCTTGCATCATTGCATCCATTGAAGCTTTGCGCTCCATCAATCAATTCACTTCCCTCAAGACTTGAACCCACCAACGTGCAGCTAAATGATTTGAAGTATGAAAACTAAATGGCATGAAGATGGACCTAGAGAACATAGTTATACCTTGCCAGAGGCTTTGCACCTTGTGACAAGACACACCGAGTAGTAGTGATGAATAGAGCCGCTCTAGGATGCTCAAAGCCCTCTGATGTAGTTGTATAACTAGTCCTAAGTGCCAAAAAAATGCAACTAGTAAGAGTGATGAAGCTAAACAAGAAGTATAATTGTTACAAACTAACAACTTTGCCTAGATACATAAGATATGATAGCCATGCATGAAGTGTCAAGAATCACGTGGTGGGGGAATTTGCTTGAGCTACTGCGCCAAACACACACTGTACATGCAAGAGAAAGCTCACTCAAGAACATAAGAAGAGAGATGGAGGCCAAAACATTTTCTTGCTGATTTTTCTTCTTCTTCCACACACTATACAATGTACACAAAGTATAGATAAGATACAACATAAAGGAAATGGCCTTTTAAGTCAAACAGTGCATAATTGACTACACTAATCAGCTAGCATTATATCCTTGCCAACTGTAGGGTAGGTGTAACAAACTAAATATAATAAGTGATAAGTCAGTGGCCATGTGAGTATCATAATGACCACCAATGTGCTAAGTGTAGACGTGCGGATTCATCTAGCGAGACGGTCCATCATCAATGTTCGCATGTGTTGAGCTTGCCACCTCAAAACTCCCCCTCAAGCTCAATTCTATCTTTGCAACTCCAAGTAAGCTTCGAAACTTTTGAAGCTTCTCTGTACCCAATGCCTTTGTGAAAATGTCAGCTATCTAATCCTGTGTGCTAACATATACCAAATTAATCTCTCCTACAAGTACCTTGTCTCTCACAAAGTGGTAGTGCATTTCAATGTGTTTTGTCCTAGCATGGAACACTGGATTCCTAGCTAGTCATATGCTGCTCATGTTGTCACAATGAATGACAATTGGACTATCTCCCTGCACGTCCAAATCACCTCATAACTTTTGCAACCATACCACCTCACATGCTACCATAGCAGCACCTCTATAATTAGTCTCTGTACTCGATAAAGCAACTATAGGTTGTTTTTTGTTGTTCCATGTAACTGCTATACTACCAAGGGAAAACATGAATCCACTTATAGATCTTATGTCTAACATGTTACCAGCCCAATCTGCATCTGTGTATCCAAAGACCTGTATGTCCTTACCTACCTCATAAAAAAGTCCATAATGTAAAGTGGACTTCACATACCTCAATATATGTCTAACTGCATCCAAATGAGGCTTTCTAGGCATTTGCATAAACTGATTAACAAGGCCAACATCATAGCTCAAGTCTGGCCTTGTGATAGTCATGTAAATCAAACTCCCTACTATCCTCCTGAACATAGTAGGGTCTTCTATCTCATCCCCAACGTCGGCACTCAACTTCACATTTTACTCCAATGTTACTGAAAGAGGCTTACATGCTCTTATACCATACTTGGATAACATATCCAAGCCATACTGCCTTTGGGATATCCATATACCATCATCACATCTGATCACCTCAATACCAAGAAAGTATCTAAGCTCACCCAAATCTTTCATCTCAAACTTCTTCTTCAAGAAGTCCTTAACTTCAGCAATCCCATTGTCACTGTCACATGTAATAATCAAGTCATCCACATAGATGACTATGATGAACAAACATGCATCTCCCTTTCTCACATAAAGTGAGTGATCAGCATCAAAAATACAAAATCCAATATTGACAAGATACTCTCCAATCTTGTCACACCATACTCTAGGTGCTTGCTTCAGCCCATAGAGCACCTTCCTTAACCTGCACACATATGTGGGATGCTCTAAATCCTCATAACCTACTGGCTACTCCTCCATATACACTTCTTCTTGCAATTCACCATGCAATAAGGCATTCTTAACATCCATTTGCTGCAAACTCCAACTTTTGGCTACTGCCAAGGCAATCACACACCTAACAGTTGCCATCCTAGCAACTAGATTGAATGTCTCTTCATAATCTATGCCATATGTTTTAGCATAGCCTTTTGCAACCAGCCTAGCCTTATACCTGTTAAATAAACCATCTGCATTATGCTTGACTTTGTAAACCCACTTACAGCAAATAGCTTTCTTACACTTAGGTAAGGGTACCAAATCCCAAGTCTTATTGGCTTCTAATGCAGCCATCTCCTCATCCATTGCTACATCCCAATGAGCATGACCAACAGCATTCTCAAAACAAGTGGGCTCAACATCCTCAACTAGTTTCACCATATAACCATAATGGTGAGCTGCATAACCTTCAAAACCAAATCTTTTAATAGGGTATCTAACCCTTCTAGATCTGCGTACCACCGGATCACTCAATGGAGCCTTTACATTACTATGAGCTCTTTGTACACCTAGTGTCCTAACTAAAGGAATGCCAAGCTCATCATCCAAACTCTTCGAACCACTAGAATCTGCATCAAATCCCAAATGACTGGTAGATGCATAATTTCCATCCAGCACTTTCTTCTTTCATTTGTCCTTCCCTGCAACACTTATAGATCCACCTAAAGATGTGGGGCTACTCCTTAGTCTTCCAAACCAAGGACTCACTGTAGGTGTAGTACCAGATGATGTTTCTCGTCCACTAAGACTCCGTGATTCTTGTTTATATTTCTGCACATAGCTGTTCTAATCCTTATCATAATCCAAAATATCACCAGAAGGTGTATACCAACTTCCCATATCATCAAAGATAACATCCTTGCTCACTCTGAACTCACCTGTGACAGGGTTATAACAGCGATATCCTTTCTGCTCTAAAGAGTATCCAATAAAAACACAATTTTCTACCTTTGGATCAAGCTTCTTCCATAGCTCATCTGGCACATGAACGTATGCAACACAACCAAATACCTTCAAGTGCGATACATCTTCTTGCCAGTAAAGCATTCTTCAGGAGTCATCCCATGAACTACAGATGTGGGAGTTCTGTTCATAATGTAGACAATAGTATGGACATCCTCAAACCAAAAATTTTTGGGCATATTCTTTTCAGCCATTAATGCCCATGAAACTTTTGCAATATGCCAGTTTTTTCTTTCTACAACACCATTTTTCTGTGGAGTATACCTGCAAGTAAATTGTCTCTTTATCCCATGAGTCCTCAAGAAGCCAGTAAACTCATTAGAGAGGTACTCTCCCCCTCCATCTGATCTCAAGCACTTCACTTCTATGTATGTTTCTGTTTCAATAGTTGCCTTAAAAGATTTGAAGTGCACCCATAGCTTCATTGAACAATCATCAATAAATGTGACAAAGTATTTGCTGCCACCAAGAGATACATTCTATGTAGACCCCCAAACATCTGTATGCGCTACATCAAGTATTGCCTCCAGCTACTAAACCCGAATTAACATTCATTCGAGAGGAGTAGTCCGTTTGTAATCGTGCTTCTACTCCCTTTGCCCATGTAATAGCGATGTCTATATCTGCCAAGGAGACACTGCTCAATTGTACTTGGATATTAAAATCCAACCCATGCAAAAAGTATTGCAATTGGGAAGCCGGCGGAATGGGAATGTAAGTTTGTAACTTACGAAACACTTCCTTAAGCTTCTTGGCATATGCTTTCACATTCTCATGAGGGTCTTGGCGTGTTACATTCAAGACATGCAACCAATATTGGCCACCTCTTTCAGGGGCATATTCTCCTCAAAAAGCTGCATAAAATTGATCGATTGTGGTTATGGTTCCAGACTCTATGTTGTGATACCATATCGCATCCCTTCCTTTTAACGTCATATTAAAGAACATCATGAGATGTCACTCGTCTTGGATGCGATAATTGAACATCAATCTTTGGAACTCACAAATGTGAAATTCTGCATCCTCTTCAGCTAACCCATTAAAAATGGGCAAGGGAACTCCTAAAGCTGGTAAATCTAGCGTCCCTGTAGGAATTGCAATGGGTTGTGCCATGGCGACAATCGGATTAATAATAGGAGCTTGAACCGGTGAATTCACCTCCCCACTTGAAGTGGGTAGACTTGGTGGAAAAGGGCAAGAACTTACACTTCCTCCTACACCTAATGGACTATGTGGAGCAGTTGGGTGACTAAGATCACTGCCTCTTATACATACTGGGCTACTCCTTTGAGGAGAATAACGACTTATGATCTCTAACCACCATCTAGCCCTCTCAGCAGGTTTTTCTTTTTGGATTTTAGCTTGACGGACCTTGTCAGAGGACATAAACCAACTTTCTTTTGGTCCCTACAAACCCTACATCCAAAAACCACCACTTATTGGTAGCTCCTGGCAGACGCACCACTGATGGGACCTAAAATGGGCCGGCACTAGCTATAGCACTAGCCAGATCTCATGCTCATGACATACAAACACCCTCACGGCCTCACAGACTAGGAGTGTCAATCCAATACTGAAGGATAAACTGCCCTAAAGCTTAATTCATGCGTTTATAGTCTATAATCCAATGTTTCCCTAAAACTCCTTAAAGGGAGAACCCAAAGTACATAAGCATAACGCCTCGTCACACACACATAGGAGGCACTCCACCAACTAATAGTCGGAGCCCCACTGCAGCTCTCCTACATCGTAGGGATTGGCCCTTTGATGCGCTGCTAGACATATAGAACATTTCCACACATACTCCTCTCAAGTTACCAATATTTTACGTTCCAGGATGTACCATTCCTCACTACAATTTTCCCTTAGGACCCAACGACTAACCTATAACTTAGGACATCCTCTCACACTCATCGTTGGTCACAACCTAAGGAAAACAGGTGCCATGCATCCAGGGGGTTTTTCTAATACCTTTTAATTATTATGCTTAATGCAAATCGTGTATGACTATGTGCTCAGACCAAAGAAAGATCAGCATCATGCATGGTGCATAAAGCATTCTTTCCATGAATTTCACTAACGTGTGTTGCGTTGAAAGGAGGCACCGAGCCATATGCTCATGCTACCATCCTATTTATTCAAACTGTTTCCTATATACCAAGTGCAATGCATAAATCAAATCTTTTCGTTATCTTTCAGCGTTTCAGCTCCTCTTCATCCAACTCTTAGTATTTTGTATCATTGATCGGTTAGATAGGGTTTCTATGCATTTCTCCCTTTTAAAAGAACGATAAATACACACAAAACATAGAAATGGGGACAAACCGAGGCCAACCTCATGCTTTGCCATTGTTATACATTGCACAAACATAGATATAATTTTTCCTAATTTTTCTCAGCCTGTTTTCTATTTTTCCCTAACTCTAAACCTCTTTTTCTCATTTTTGGGCATTTTCCCCTATTTTTCTTTAATAAATAATGATTAAAAATGAAATTTGATTGTGGGCTATGACCCTTAGGTTCATTGACAGCAAAAACTCAAATTTAGTTGGTGTGACATATCATATTTCTCATTTATATAGCAAAACCCCCATTTTTACCCTTAAAACGCGTGTTTTTCATATATTTTAACACTAATTCCGGTCATGTAGCCTTATATTTTCTGATTTTTAGGTTGCAAACAGTTGAAACTCATGAAAAACAATATCATAATGAAGTTTCATCCCATATGAACAAAGTCTCAAAAAGCAAATAGCATAAAAAGATCATTTTCCCTTGTAAAAATAGCATTACCGCTTATTTTCAGGTCTCGGTTTCTTGGTCTTGATTACGGGACTGATTTCCAGCATGTATTTAATGCTTAGCATGACCCCGCATTGTCGTCTCCAGCCCCTCTTCATTCATAGAGCAATCCGAACGAGCATCCGCCATTCCTTCTTCTTCTTTCTTCTTTCCGCATGCACTACCCCTTAGACGAGAGAGGGAGGAGAGAGAAAGACTGAGTTTCTCTCTCTCCAACTAGGCCATCATTGTTTGTGTGAGAGGCGGTGATGTGATCGGCAAAGAATGTGGAATTTCCTGCTGTCATCTCTTCTATGGCTTCTTTGTAGCCATATCATCTCGATTTGGGGGGGGGGGGGGGGGGGCAGGGGGGATTTTCTGCACACTGATCCCAAAGGGCACCCCCCACTAGTCACAAGATACATGCCTTTTCAAATTTGGCCAAATTTTGGCACCTCCTGCATCTAGCGTTTGATTCGCAATCCGAAAAATCCTGAACGTCCGTCTCAACATCCCGCACTGGCCGACAGCTCCCCTGACTCCTACAAGCACACGAAAAAATTTCTAAAAATCCGAAAGTGTTGCACGAGCGCCTTTAAAGCACTTAACACTTAAAATCATCCTAGGTCGAGGCGCCGCCTTCGTGATTGAATATTTTTTTGCTAAATTCCGCATTTTTCCCCAATTTTTAGGCCCATTTGCCACCCTAAAATCTAGCTTTCACCTTCAAGTATGATACATCAGGCTTCTTGCCAGTAAAGCATTCTTCAGGAGTCATCCCATGAACTGTAGCTGTGGGATTTCTGTTCATAATATAAACAGCAGTATGAACACCCTCAGACCAAAAAGGCTTAGGCATATTCTTTTCAACCATCAAGGCGCGTGCAACTTCTGCAATATGCCTATTTTTCCTTTCTGCAACCCCATTTTGATGTGGGGTATACCTACATGGGAATTGTCTCTATATCCCATGAGACCTCAAAAAATCATTGAACTCATTCGAGAGGTACTCTCCCCCTCCATCCGACCTCAAGCACTTTACTTTCAAGCATGTTTCTCTTTCAATTGCAGCCTTGAAAGTTCTAAAGTGCTCAAACGCTTCACTCTTTTCCTTCATAAAGTATACCCACAGCTTTCTAGAACAATCATCAATGAATGTGACAAAGTATGAATTGCCTCCAAGAGATACATTTTGTGTAGGCCCCCAAATATCTGTATGCACAACATCAAGGATATTTCTACTTACATCTCTATCATGTGAAAAGGGTTGTCTTGCCTGCTTACCAAACTGATATGCTTTGCACACCTTATGAAATTCTACAACTTTAAATGTAGGCAAACCTGTAACCAACCCTTTGGACTGCATTAGTTTCAGCCTTTGTACATTTACATGTCCAATGCGTTTGTGCCAAATTTCAATGTATGCAACAACACCTTTTCCTTTGGCATACATAGCAGCAGTCATAATAGGAATTCCAGCATCCAGAGTAAACATACGTCCAACTCTACTTCCCTTTGCAACCAACCTACACTTGTCATTGAAGTCTTTTACAAAGTAGTCCTTTGCATTAAATCTGACTTGCAGCCCTTGCTCTACAATCTAACTGACTGACACCAAGTTCTTTGTAATAGATGGCACATGTAATACATCTGAAAGACCCTTTGTCTTACAATCATGCAAGGATAAGGGAACTTTTCCAATGTGTGAAATTGGGTGGCATGAATCGTCACCCGTCTGCACATAACCTGCATTTTGCAAATCTTGCATCTCTCCAAACCATTCTGCATGGCTGGTCATATGATTGGATGCGCTTAAATCAACATACCAAACATCATCATATGTTTTCTTTCCCGTAACAGCATTCAGCATATGCTGCATAACAAACATACATTCATTTTTGTCTTCATTCTGTCATAAAATCAATGAATAGTTTCCTTGCTGCAACTTACCACTGCGAATATCATCTTTCTTAGCATAATGTTGGGCTGCAATATGACCTGTTTTGCCACAATAGTGACATACAATACTAGAGTTGCTAGAACCTCTGTTCTACCATCCAACTCTTCCTCTAAAGCTCCCCTTGCCTCTAAAAGTTACCATGACCTCTTGAAACATGCATATCGCCAAATTGTTGATTCAATCTATTTTTATGGTTGTCACTACCATGTCCTGTACCACAGCCTCTTGAAGAGAACCTGCCACGTCCCCTTCCTGAACTGGAGTAGAAAGCTTGGACCTGTTCACTACTTCTTTCAGATGTCTCACTCTACATGTTGATCTCTTCAGTGATCATAAGGGAGACCAACTCATCAAAATCTGGAAATGGATTTTTGACATATACGGAAGTTACAAAAGACTTCCAAGCATTGTCATTGTTAAGTCCACCCAAGGTAGACGACACCAAATCATCATCGTCGGGCATTGCATCAATCGCTGCCAAGGCATCTGCAATTCTCCTTACCTTCAATGCATACTCATTTATGGACATCTTCCCTTTCTTCAATGTATTCAACTCTTACTTGAGTTGAATCTTTTGTGCCTTTGTATTACGGAAAACATACTTTCAAGTATGGTCCAAGCTACATATGAATTCTCTGCATTTCTAATATGTCCCAGCATATTATTGTCAATTACTATAGACAGCCAATACATGACCTTTTTGTCTTTTGCATTCCATTCCTTTCGTGCCTTTGTCTCTTCTGCAGTTGGAGGATCACTCACCTCCGGCTCCTTTTCTTCACCTGAAACAAACTCGTAGAGGTCTTTTCCAATAAGGAAGTTCGTGACATGGAACTTCCATGAAGGGTAGTTGTTCTTGTCGAGCTTCTCAATGATGGGGTTTCCACTGTTCTCTGCCATTATCACAAAACTAATACCAAACAGCAAGCAAATTTTTTGCAACCCTCGACCTGTAGTGCACAGCAATACACCAGACAGCCTTTTTCACTATCCGCTCAACAATACATGCAATCTGCAAACCAGTTTGTAGATAAACCTTGTGTTTATTTGCTGGTAAACACCTTTGAACTTACAGGTCTGAATCTATAACCTGTGCACCTGTATACGGCAGACACAGCTAAAATTACAGGGTATCTCAAACTGCTGTCCACAACCTTGCAGCTCTAAAACAGGGCCTGAAATGACCTCGGATGGCCAAAATAGCAGCGGGAAAGTCCTAAAGAGCCAATTTGCAAGATACACAGCACTCTTTGTGCACACCAAATCGCACTGCAATCTGAGATTTTTGCTCTGCCCTGCTTCTAGTGCCTCCACAGGCACTGTCCAGGAGAAAGAGTGGAAGAATGGGAGAGCTTCTTACCCGTGGTTTGCTTGCTCAAACCTTGCTTCTTCTCCTTCACTTCAGCCTTTGAAATCAATCTCTCTCAGTGGCACAGCTCTGATACCATGTCAAGAATCGCATGATGGGGGGACTTGCTTGAGCTGTGGCGCCAAACACACACAGAATGCACAAGGAGAAGCTCACTCAAGAGACAAGAAGAGAGATGGAGGACAAAACTTTTTCTTGCTGGTTTCTTCTTCTTCTTCCACACTCTTTACAATGTACACAAAGTATAGATAAGATGAAACATAAAGGAAAGTGGCCTACTAAGTCAAACAATGCATAACCGACTACACTAGTCGACTGGCGCTATAACTATGCCAGCTGTAAATAGGTGTAACAACCTAAATATAATAAGTAATGAGTCAGTGACCATGTGAGAGTCATAATGACCATCGACGTGCTAAGTGTAGACGTGTAAACCCATCTAACCAGGCAGTCCATCATTAATGTCCGCATGTGTTGAGCTTGTCATCTCAACAAAGAAGCTTATTAGGCACTCTTCCTTCTACATCATCATTCTAAAATCTACATCATGCTCTTTTCTTGGAGTATGAATAACCTTGAAGTCAAAATCTTGTAGCAAAAACATCCATCTAACCAATCTACTTGCAACAACTGAGGTTTATTGATCAAGAATAATAGGGCCTGATGGTCAACATGGAAAACCACTTGATTACCTGATAAATAATTTCAAAATTTCTACACAAAATAAGCCATGCCAATTGCTTCTCTCTTTGTGACTAAATAATTCATTTTAGCATCACTTAACCTCCTACTTGCATAATAGATTGATCTATACAAACTAAATACCTTATTCTGCATAAGTACATCTCCCACAACTAGATCTAAAGCATCCACAAATACATGGAAGGGTAGATCCCATGCAGGGGTTGTAAGATTGGAGCCACCACTAGCATCTTCTTAAGAATACTGAAAGCATTTCTTGAGCTTCCCTCTAGACAAATTGCATGCCCTTTCTGGTTAACATGGTAAGAGGTGAACAAATATGAGATAAATACCTCAAATATCTAATGTGCCACTTTACATGTCCCACAAATCTTATAATCTCCTACACATTAGATGGAGCTTTAGACTTGTAGACTACTATCATCTTCCTCAGATCTATTGCCATACCTTCCTCAAATAATATGTGGCCAAGAAATACTCCCATTTTTGCTGCAAATTTCAATTTGAAAGGATTTAATGACATACCAAACTCCCTGCATTACTCAAAGAAAAGCATAAGATGCTTCAAGTGCTCTTGCCTCTTGCCAAAGACACAAAAATCATCAATGAAGACTTGTGTAAAAGATGTCAAGTATGGATCAAATGTCTTATATGTGGCTCTCTGAAATTTTGGGGGTCCATTCTTGAGGTGAAAATTCATTATGGTACTAACAAAAGCTCCCCATTCTATAATAAAAGCTGTCTTATACATGTCATCTGGATGTATCCTAATTTAATTGTATCCTAAAGACCCATCTAGAAAACTATACATCTCATGTCCTGCTACATCATCCAACAAGGAATCAATAATCGATATTGGAAAAGGATTTGAGATTGTTGCTGCTTTTAATTTCTTGCGTTACATACTTTGATCTTCCTATTTTTCTTAGGTACTATCACTATAGGAGATAACCAGGTCACCTCATTTATTGGCTTGATGAACACAACGCTCATCAACTTATCAATTTCCTCCTTTACCTTCTTGGAATAATTTGGATTCATCCTATATCTCTTTTGAATTATTGGCTTAGCATCCTTCTTCAGATTGATCTTGAACTGACCATTGTTGGATCAAACCTCTTCATATCTGTATAATCCCAAGCAAAGATATCTTGCAACTCTAGACATAATTTGATAAGATCCTTGCTAAAAGCTTCCTCCACATAGATGCCCATCTTGATGGGTTTACTCTCTCCTTACTCATTCACATTGACCTCCTGAACTTCATCTTCAACTACTCTTGCAAATCTTTTCATAGTGTGCTCATACCTTTGTTGAGCTTGAATAATGGCTTTCTGTCCTTCCTCTTCTAGCCCATCAAGGCTGTCCATATCCTTAGAATCCTTAGACTACTAATTTTGAGATTCCTCTTTCAGTCCATTTTCAAGATGACCAGTTCTTGAGTCTTAAATTAATTTAAACTCCTCATTCCCTATCATTTCTTGAAAGATAGGTTACTCCTGATCTTTAGGCAGGTGTGGGAGCTTTTACTCAACCGCCAAGACCCATGGACCACTTATTGCTTCAAGCGTTCCAAGCCGAGTACTAATGGCTACCTCTCACATAGCCAAACACGCTACCTATCCATGAGTGTAGCGAGCTTACCTCCATGCCGATCGAGTTACCTCCTCTCCCGCACACTCCAGTAGCTCCACAATCCAAGTGCAAGCTTTAAGCACGCTCCATCCTCAAGCTCCACACTCCAAGCTCCATTGCTGCGAGCAACAGAAGAGAAGAAAAGAGAAGAGAATAAGAGAGGAGAAAATGGAGAGCTTCTCCTCCCCGGTCCCTCACCCTCACACACTCACTCCATCCCACTCTCACACTCCCTCTCTCAAGCACAAGCTCAAGCAAGCAAGAAGAAGAAGAAGAAGAAGAACAAGAGGAGAGCCACTTTTTGCCACACACAAGAATGAGCTTCTCATTGACTTTTCAACTTTATATAGAAAACCTTAAATCCCTTTTAGGCAAGCATCCCCTCATCCCCTTTTTTACATGGCCGACCGTGGCCTAAGCCCTTTTTCCCATTGTCCTTCTATCTTCCTAGCTTCCTTCCTACCGCCCATCTACCTTTACAAATTGCACGGGTGAGAGCCCAGTGCTCTTTAAATTAAACCATGATGCGCTTGCACTCTTTTACAAAAGTATTGACTTGCGCTTTTTCTTGTGCGCCTTTTTCCTTTATTTAGGACTTTCCTGCACTTCTTGTGCTTCCATATTTTTCTTGGCAGACCTTCGTCTTCCATTTCACTTTTGCCTTGGCCTTTGTCTTCTCCTTTAGATTTTTCAAATTTTCCACCTTGTTTGTCTGACGGTTAACATTATCCCCCTCCTAAATGAGTGTCAGTCCCATGGCACTCATCATCATAGGTAGCAGACTTTGGCATGCACTGAAGGCATAGGTGGAAGGGACATCGGTGGTTGCCGTGGAGGAGTGTTGGTGGTGGTATGGAGGAAGGTCATTGGGGGCACGTTGGTGGCCTAGGGGGTTGGTGGTAGGGCTATTGAAGTTAGTGGTAGGACTATTCTTTGTGGAGATTACACTGATGGCTAGCACAAGTGGTGGTTTATTGGGGATTCTGCACATGACGATTCTTGGCGGGCTTCCAGGATGATAAAGGATACGGATTCAGAGTTGAGTGTCGATGAAGAGTGAACGACTCTTTCGTTGGAGTCTTCAATACCTGAAATTGAAAACCTCTCGTATGTGGTCTCTCCCTAGGGGTAGTGCTAGTCTTCTTGACCACGCACAAGACGTAGTTTAATTAGGTTGGGAGATAGGTCAAACTCTAAGCAAGCTGAGAGTATTGTCCTGCACTTGAGGACCCAACCTGTGTATATATATGTGAGTGCTCATGCATACTTAGATATTACGTACTTAGAAGACCGGGGGCTGGTTTCTCGTAACAACATGTGGATGAAGCAAAGTTGTCCATGTTGAGAAGAAGCACATGTGAAGGTGTACGAGACATCCTTTACATTGTGACTGCACAACGTAGCATAATTGAACACAGGGACACCACACTTGCAGTAGCTGGTAGCTACTTGTATTGCTTGACGAGTATGGTGTACTTTCCATGGTTGTTCGTGCGTGACTTACCACGATGGATTGCAATGATATTAAGGCAAAGTGCAAAAAAGGAATCGTGCAAATGGGTCAGGGTGACAGGCCTAACCATAGGCGAGACAAGCTCCCTAGGTATGTTATGCCCTTGATGTGCCCTAAACAATTGTGGGTGATGCTAAAGGGCTAGGGGACTAGGTAGGGAGCCAGTTGACCAAGGTCACTGGGCATACCTAATTTGAGGACCCCTAGGTGATGTGCTGTGATTGTGGGTGCTTCTTATCTTTTCGTCTGTTTTCTTTTCGTTTTTCTTTTCCTTTTCTTTTTCTTTTCTTTTTCTTTTTCTTTCATTTTTCTTTTCTCTTTCTTGTTCTCTCTCTTTTTTTTTTTGGAACTTGCCTAAGTACAACCATTTCAATATGTTGAGGCTATCAACATTTCAATGGGTTGGAAAATGTCGAGCTTCGAAGGCTTAAGAAATGGATATTATAGCGATGATTGTGCCCTAGCCTCGTTGTTAGAGAAACAATTGTTGAGATGGGAAGATACGCTTGAGATTTTGCAAACCTCTTTGTGACAAGCGATGTTGGTGCAATTGAGGCAACAATTGCCATGAGCCAAATGTAGAGCTTGACCTAGAAAGAGAGCGTAGCCAACGACTATGCTTTGGGCCATGCGATGTGGGCAGTCGGCAAGGGCGATTTTTGCTTTCGACGGCGTGGCTTTGTCGCGGCTCTTTGTGGGGTTGGCGGTCTTGCAATGTCTTGGGTATTGAACACTTTCGCACAAAGACCTACTCCATCTTGCATCCACTTTTCACTTCATGAGAGTACATGCACAACATATGCTGCAACTATAATAAACCAATGCAATGCAAGGATACATCACTTATCTAAATTCCATGGTGTTGACTTAGATACTTATCACCTGTGCTTGATTATCTTTTTCTTTTGCTAAATACGTGAAATATATTAAACACAAATATGAAAAGTTTGTATAATTGGGGAACATGTCAACACTTAACCATTTAGAGACAAAAATTCATGGCCAAGTAGCATTTGATAAGCCTTTTATACAACATGGGGCTACTCTATTTATACAAGGCGGGGCGAGTTTGGGTGGTCAGCGAACTAAGGATGTGCTGGTGAGGGGCTCCTGTGAGGCTGGCCAGAGAAGATGTCGACCCGAACCTGAATGGTGTAGTCCCTGGCCGCAACTATTTTGAGAATGCTTTTGAACAATGCATCAAATTCCTGCTTGTCTCGACCTACCCTCTTCTCTTTCGAGCACCTAGGGCCCGAGCTTCTAGGGAGGGCCCACACAGTCGGGGTTGCCACTCCCCGGGCATTCCCTTGAGCTTATGTTCCCCTGGCCTGGGGAGTTTTTGGCAAACGTTCGGGGTGGTGTCGCTTGGGGCCTTGTTTCTTTGCATACCTATTAAGGGTAGGTACGTAGCGTTTCGGAGGAGAAGCTTGTGTTGCATGCTCCCTCCAACGGTGGATAGCATCCTTGCAAGCCAACTACACTGAGTGCTCCATGTCGGGTACCATAGGGGGACCTACAAAATGCAAACCAAGGATTAGGCCCTGAGGTAGGATAAAACTATTCACACGGAAGGGATTATACAGTGGGTTATCTAGCGCATATGACAAGGAGGGGTGATGTGAAGCATGCAGTATTTGTTGTAAAGGGACGGCCCCTATGATGATATTCGTCATGCTTCAACTACGGAGCGTATTCCAACTATAGCATATCTTGGCTTATGCTAAGTTGCATAGACTGGTTGTCACGGAGTGGAGCAGGGCTTGTCCCCGAAAGGATAGACCGAAAAGGGAAAATGTGTATAAAAGGGGATGGTGCCCCATCTACGCCATCAAAGATGTTGGTCAGGGCCTCCTATGGTGGTAATGAGGGTTGCATGCCCTCCACCTGAAGGCGAGAATGGTCACACAACTTCTAGATGTGTGGTGAGAGGAGGACTTGAGAAGCTCAGCCTCTCACACCCCACTATTCTCCATGCGCTTAACTATCATTGCTTGCGTACATTGATATTATCTATACCGGGTCACAACACTCATTGTTTATTTATGTACACATTTACGAATCCATGTCACTTCATGATGATAAAAACCAATTGCAAAACTCAGGATTGTACTGGAGTGTGACACATGCATCCAGTACTCGTGGCAGCTTACTCAATAACAATAGATATTTTGCAACATTAAGTAGCATGGTACCTTCTCCGAGTCTACTAGCAACATGTAACTCCTCCTCAGTGAGAACCTTATCAGCCAAAGCATTCTCTTGGCTAGTTCCACCTAATTCTAATAAAACTTCAAGTAGAGGAAGACAATGATGGAACAAGCACAGGTTAGGAGCTACATGCTATCCTCTTCTTCATTATTCTTCAGCCATACTCCAACAGCCCACACACTAAAATGGTATCCTCAAAAGATAGATAGCCAAACTTAAGGACACTTTACATACAACCACAAGATATGACATATTTATCAACACTCCCCCTCAAGCTCAAAATGAGCTTGCAAAGGTAATACTCCAAGTGCACTCCTGAAGTATTCAAACTTATCTTTACCTAATGCTTTGGTAAAGATATCAGCAACTTGGTCATTTGTTTTCACATGGACCAAATCAATCTCTCCATCAATGACTTTTTCTCTAATGAAATGATAGTGCATTTCTATGTGTTTTGTTCTTGCATGGTAGACTGGGTTCTTTGCCAACATAATGCTACTAACATTGTCACAATACATAATGACCACCATCAATCTCTATGCCCATGTCATATAAGATCAATCTCAGCCATGTCTGCTCACATGCTGCCAATGCAATGCCTCTATACTCTGCTTCAGTGCTTGATAAAGCAACTGTAGGTTTCTTCTTACTGCTCCAACTTACCATGGCTGATCCAAATGAGAATGCATAGCCACTAGTAGATCTTCTATCCATAGAGCTACCTGCCCAGTCTGCATCTGAGTATCCAGATAATGTAGGCTTGATTGCTTTTTCATAAAATAGCCCAAATCCAATTGTCTTCTTTACATATCTAAGAACTCTTCTCACTACATCCAAATGTGATTTGCATGATTTTTGCATAAACTGACTTATCAATCCAACAGCGTAACTCAAGTCTGGTCTTGTAATGGTCAAGTAGATAAGACTACCAACCATCTTTCTAAACATAGTAACATCCTCAACATAAGATCCATCATCCATCAACTTAGCATTTTGATCCAATGGTGTATCAACTGATTTCATCATGTCATGCCATATTTTTCCAACATCTCCAATGCATATTGCCTTTGTATCAGCCATATACCATGAGGTGTGTCAATAACCTCAATACCCAAGAAGTATCTCAACAAACCAAGGTCCTTTATATCAAACTCTTTATGTAACCCATGCTTGACTTCAGTAATTTCCTTCTCAAGTGTACCTGCAATAATGAGATAATCAACATAGATGACCACAACAACCATACCATCTTCTATATGCCTCATATAAAGTGAATAGTCAAATTTGATTTACTGAAATCCCATACTGCATAAGAATTTGCTGATTCTATCACACCATGCTCTTGGTGCTTGCTTCAATCCATATAAATCCTTCTTCAATCTGCATACATAATGTGGGTATTTTGGATCCACATAGCCCTTTGGTTGATCCATGTACACTTCTTCTTCTAAGTTGCCATTCAAAAATGCATTTTTCACATCCATTTGATAAATCCTCAAGCCATAGATAGAAGCCAAAGCAATTACTGATCTCACTGTCGTAATTTTAGCTATTGGATTGAATGTTTCTTCATAGTCCAAACCATAAGTTTGTGCATATCCTTTTGCAACTAGCCTTGCTTTATACCTTTCAAGAGAACCATCCAACATACATTTGACCTTATAAACCCATTTACATCCAATGGACTTCTTGCCATAAGGTAGTTTCACCAAATCCCAAGTCTTGTTTTTCCTTAGTGCATCCATCTCTTCATCCATTGCTTGTCTCCACTCTTTGCTCTCTACTGCTTCTTCAAAGCAAGTAGGCTCCACATGTTGTACATAAGAAACCATGTATGCATAATGCATCTTCATGAACCTATTATAAGTCAATCTATCAACTAGATACCTTACCCTTTCTGACCTTCTCAATTGAGGTGCACTACCGTGTGTCTCATCTGATCTAGCATGTGGCGGCACATACTTTCCTGCACTTCTAATGACAGGTGTTTTAACATGCAGAATGCCATACTCATCATCTATAGATTCATCTTCTGAACATTTAGTCATTGGTCTCTTACCTTTTGCAACTTTTGCACTCCTTTGTGCATTTCTCAATCTACCACTCCATGGACTGTAGATGCCACTACTTTCCCCATTCTCTTAAGGTCTTGAAGCATCTTCCACATGCTGATTTTCAGCCTTGCTGTTTGCTGAAATTTTCCTTCCATAGTCATCATCATCATTTCTTTCATAGGAATCAACATCCACTGCAATTTTGGGCTTGTACCATGATTCATATTCACTGAATTTGACATTCCTACTTATGTATACTTCCTTACTCACTGGATCATAGCATTTGTATCCCTTCTTCTCATCAGGATATCCAAGGAAAATGCATTTTACAACCTTAGGTTCCATCTTCTTTCTCAAATCATCTGGAATATGAACATAACAGACACATCCAAAGACTCTAAGGTATGCAACAGTGGGTTTCATGCCATACATTCTCTCATATGGTGACATATTATGAATCAAGGATGTACGTGTTCTATTCATAATGTGAACTGTAGTATGCACTGCTTCTTCCCAATATGACAATGGCATGTTCATTTGATTCATCATTTCCCTTGCAACCTCTGCAGTAATCCGATTCTTCCTTTCAGCCACACCATTTTGCTGAGGTGTATACCTGCATGTCAATTGCTTTTTGATACCATGATCTCTCAAGAAGTTACAAAACTCATATGACATGTACTCTCCACCATTATCTGACCTCAAACATTTTATGTAGCATCCAAACTGCTTTGCAGCCATAGATTTAAATTCCAAGAACTTTTCAAATGCTTCGCTTTTATGCTGCATAAAGTACACCCAAGTCATCCTGCTGAAATCATCAATGAAAGTGATATAGAATCTACATTTTCTGCTCATGGAAACATTCTGACATGGGCCCCAAATATCTGAGTGTATTATTTCCAAAGGATAGCTACTTATTCTCCCCCTCTTTGAAAATGGCAATCTGGACTACTTGCCAAATTGACAAGCCTCATATACATGATCAAAATTCACATATCCTAAATGCGGTAGACCACACACTATCTGTTTTGATTGCATTTGCTTCAATCTTTGCAAATTAACATGACCAATCCATCTATGCCATAATTCCACATCCTTATCTTGCCCATATCCTCTCTCAACATACATAGAGTTTTGAATCATTGGAGTACATGCATCCAAAGCAAACAATCTCCCTTTCTTTCTACCATGAGCAATCACCCT
Source organism: Lygodium microphyllum (assembly GCF_053477565.2). Classification (NCBI taxonomy): domain Eukaryota; kingdom Viridiplantae; phylum Streptophyta; class Polypodiopsida; order Schizaeales; family Lygodiaceae; genus Lygodium; species Lygodium microphyllum. Next base: position 119,216,377 of record NC_141148.1, on the reverse strand, counting down.
CCCAGTTCTTCCATTATGGAACTCTTCAATGAAACATCCAAACTTATTGAATCTCACCTGCAATCCTTGATCTGTCATTTGACCAACTAATGCTAGGTTCTTAGTTATTGTGGGCACATAAAGTACATCACCAAGCTTATTCTCAATCCCATCTTTAGTAACAAGTGGCACACTACCAATATGAGTAAATTTGTGTAAAGTATCATCATCAGTGGCAACATATTCATCATTCTGTATTTGCTCCTTGCTATCAAACCAGTCAACATGACAAGTCATGTGGTTTGTAGCTCCTAAATCCAAAAACTAGTCATTCTTACGAAGAGGATGAGTCATGCTCCATGCTCCATAGCAAATACGTGACCTTTAGGCGATCCACCTCTAGGTCCATACCCTATACCACCATAAGTGCCTGCATAGTGGCCATATTGGGTCCTTCCACGACCCCTAGACATGGCATTCTATTTTTGATAACAATCCCTCTCAAAGTGACCAAACTGCCCACAATAATGACAAGTGCCATCTCTTTGTGAAGAAGGACTAGACCGTCCCCTACCTCTAGGGAAAGATCTCCCCCTACCTCTATGCATGAAGTCACCACGACCAAAGTTACCTCTTCCATGAGCAAAACCATAACTACTACGACCAAGTGAAGAGCCTCTAGCCCTAGATGAGCTGCCATGACCTCTCTGGTGATAGAAAACACTATCTCCACCTGCATTTTTGCCACTACTAGATGCATTCAATCCCAACTTGATTTCTTCTGTAAGTAGCAATCCAAAAGCTCCTCAAAGTCAGGCATAGAGCCTCCCCTAATGGAAATAGAGGTATACAAAGATTTGAAAGCTATTCCAAGCCCATTTAGTGTTGCTGACACTAAATCATCATCATCAACAGGTGCATTAATGGATGCAAGGTCTTTTGAAATTTGCTTGATTTTTGCCACATAGTCCCTGATATTGCGATTGCCTCTCCATGCACCATGTAATCTCTGCTTAAGTTGTATCTTACAAGCCTCTGTACATGTTCCATACATTTTTTCTATGATTTCCCATGCCTCCTTACAAGGTTTTGCCTTTTTTATATGAGGAATCAATGTTTCTCAAATACATATGGAGATCCAATGCAAAACCTTACTATTCTTCCCAGTCCAATCCTTGCATGCTTTCTTTTGCTCTTTAGTTGGATGTTCGGGAACTTCTGACATTCATCATCACCTGTTACGAGGTCCCATAGACCTCTACCCATCAAAATTTTATCCATCCTATAAGACCAAACACTATAGTTATCTTTGGTCAATTTGTCTCCAACGATCTGAGTGATCTGTGCCATGTCAAACATTATGACTGCTGCAAATTCAAAAGAAAACAACAATACAATCTGTCCAAAAATGGTATTCAGCAATAAGATTGTCATACATGTGTCCAAAAATTGTCATATACATCCATCCATGATGCCAACATATCATACATTCAGTTCCCAGGAAGAACCATCCAAATCGGATTCCACACGATGTCTGTATGACCTAAAATGCATCAAAACATGGGTCTAAAGTTGACCACTTTTCTTGCAAATTTTATGCAATTTTTTTGTTCCAAACTGAAAGTACTTGTCAAACTGAAGTTGCAGAAGATTTCCCAGAATTTTTTGAGCAAAAAATCGACCTCCAAACAGCTAATTCAACACTGCAAGACATTAATGTAGCACAACTTTTCCTTGAGCAAACAGAACCCTGTATAATGCTGCAAACACCCAAGAACATTGAAGGCCCTTCCATAGCCCCGTTGTTAAGGTCTACCGCCAGTTTACTTCTGATTGCAGCATGCCTTTCTAATGAGCATCCATGATTTTGCACACATAACTAGCTCTTGCCACTTGGAACAACTAACCAGCCAGCTTACAGCTTCTGCCATAGCTCAACATTGAGCATATATGTATGTTGCTACAGACATGTTTTACCATCTAATGTTTCTTCCAAAATGCTTGAAAGAATGTGACAATAATATGAAAGTAGGGTGTTTTCTTCATACACCATTTCCATCTTTAGAAATATATCGGACTTTACCATCACGTTTGGAGCTTCTTAAAGCTGTGCTTTCAGCTAATCTGATAGGATTTCACACTTATGATTATGCCAGACACTTTGTGAGCGTCTGAACCCGTATTCTTGGTCTGGATGGTTGCCTCTCCATCACAGCAGGCTTCTTCTTCATCGACCGGTAGTAGGAAACACAGTTATGGTTACTAGCTCGGCCTCCTTTGTGGCCTTGCCACGGCCTGCCTTGCATTGCTCCCTGTCATCATCGTCGTTGTCTTGTAGCTGCACAAGCCTCCGTTTCCTGAGCCACAATCAATCCAAGAGCACCACAGTCCTGCACAGTCGGTCCTCTCTGCGCGTCAGGGGTGGACCAGATGGCGAATCCCCTCCGATAACCCACAAATAGTCTGTAGTCCAAATACTTAGGCGTACTAATACATTGAGAAAGGCACTAGAGTCTACAGCTGCGTCGTTGCAGACTATGAGTGATTATGTGCTGCATAATGCACACTATCCTGTCGTTATTGTTAGACCATCTGAGGCACTTCAAAAAACATCATTCAAATCATCTGAGAGGTCCAGAAAGATTGTGATAGCAGTTGATGACTCTAAGAAGGCTTTCCATGCATTCATCTGGTCCTTACAGAATTTCTGTACCAAGCTAGACAAAGTAGTTATTTACCATGTTCACCATTTTGCAGCCCCCTCCATTACAGCTGCAGGAGTAGGTGCATTTGAGATGGAAGATATCTACTTGCCTCTTGATACAAGTGATGAAATGGAAGTACAGGCTCTGATACCATAATAAAACTTCAAGTAGAGGAAGACAAGGATGGAACAAGCACAGGTTAGGAGCTACATGCTGTCCTCTTCTTCATTATTCTTCAACCATACTCCAACAGTCCACACACACTAAAATGGTATTGTCAAAAGATAGATATCCAAACTTAAGGACACTTTCCATACAACCACAAGATATGACATATTTATCAACAATCTGTACCCCGAATGGCAGTCAGCACTCAAAAGGAAGTTGGTGCCACATAGGTTGGGTCTCTTTGAGACCGCCATTTGGCCAATCGCTCCTCTAAGATTGTCATAATTTGGGCTCCTAGTTCGGCCATTACAACGCAGTTTTCAAACCAATGTTTTTCAAATTGACTTCGACCCTCTGATTTTCACTTTAGTTTCTTTATCTCTAAGAGATTTGGTTGGCAAAGCACATCATTGAATGTTACAGTTAAGAGTAGTTCGTCGACTTCCTCGTCAGAGGTGACTAGCATGCATTCATGCAAGAGCCTATCATAGTGCTTGTCAAGATGTTCTTGCTCTTCCCAGGATAGGGGAAATGGCAAGTATTCTTCAAGTTGCCCCCTAGGGAATGCTCCCATGTCCGCAAGAATGTAGACACGTGTGAATACTTTGAGTTTAGCATCCAACTCAGTTAAGCATTTTGCGACACTTCTACGTTCAATGAGGACCTGCTCGGTTGCTATCTCATGCAAGGTTCTAGGAGTTTCCCTAGGTTTTAGCATAGTTATGACCTAGATGAGCAAGATTGTTCAACGCTAGGATTGCTTATGCTCTCGGGGTTTATGTGTTTTTCCTGAGGTTTTGCTACTATTGTGTCATGGTTCTCCTCGAATGTGACTGATATAGATTTGTCACCCTGTTGTGATAGTGTTGTATCCACTCTTGATTGGTAAATGTGAGTTCTCTTGTCGGTGGATTGAGTGTTGCAAGGAACTGCTGATGATGATGGTTGCTTTGACTTATCAGAACACACGGATGTGTCTGAGTTTTCACCATTATTAGGAGAGATGGCAATGGGTTCATTGGTGGATGGGCTTGATGTTTTATTCCCAAGTCCTTCTATGCTCTTGGTCTCGATTGTCTTGGTGTCTACCACCACTTGCAATTGCCATTGTTTACGTTGTTTTGTCCTCTTTTTCTTGGACAATTGTTGTTACTGGGTTTTCCGCAGCACAGAGGAGCGAAAAATGGAAAAACTAAGAAAAGCAAAAAAATGCACCTTGACCGGTAACCAGACCCTAAAAAATTTAAATGTTCGGGCATGACCCTCAGAAAGTCTCGGTGTCGTCTCGAGACAACAAAAGAGTAAAAGGGCGCACCATTAAAATATGGAAGCGCCCCCAAATCCTTGTAAAAGAGGGACAGGCTCGCTCCTGTGCAAAGTGTACGCATTAGTTGGGAATAGGATAAATTAGAATGGTGGGAAATGGGAAAAAGGGCCTAGTGTAAAAAATAGAAAAGGGGATGACCGCCCAAAAAGGATTTAGGGATTTGTATATAAAGTTGAAAAGTAAATGAGAATCTCATTCTTTGGTGTGTGGCAAAAAGAGTCTTCTTCTTCCTCTCTTCTTCTCTCCTTCTTGCTTGTGTGTGCTCTTGAGAGAGGGAATGTGAGAGTATAAGGGAGTGAGTGTGTGTGTGGAAGTGAGGGATCAAGAGGGTGAAGCTCTTCACCATCTCCTCTCCTCTTCTTCTCTTCTCTTCTCTTGCGCGCGCGATTATGGAGGATGGAGCTTGGAGATGGAGGAGGCTTGAGGATGCTTGAGCTAGCATCAAGAATCGTGGAGCTACCAGAGTGCAAGAGAGAGAAGGGTACTCGATCAAGTATCAAGGTAAGCTCACTACACTCGTAGGATCGACGGCGTGTCGGCTAGGTGAGAGATAGCCACTAGAGCTCGCTTGGAACGCTTGAAACAATAAGCGGTCCGTGGGTCTTGGCGGTTGAGCGAAAGCTCCCACATTTTGGTTCCGTTGCCGGGACCACGAATTCAAGCTTGAGCACTTGCACACCTCATATCGAGCATCGAAGTAGGGTATTCATCCCCGAAACAGAGCTTGAGATAGGTAGGAAGTTTGGGTGTTTTTGATCTTCAAAATAGGTAAGTATTTTGGGATATTCTAGTTGTTTGATGATTGGAAAACATGGAGAAATTAGTTCAATTTGTTGCTTTCGATTTGTGTTGCGTTTAGAGTAGGTTAATAGTAGGAAATCACACCCGAGAGGCATGGGGTTTGCTGCTGTAAAACAGGGAGAAAATCTAGAAAAACAAGGGAAAAATGGAGAAAATGCGCATTTGAATGTGTAGGAATCGCAAGGAGAGTGATCGGTAACATCCGGGTAATGTCCAGTAGGGTTATAAGTTCTTGAAGGGCAAGGAAATCCTCATTTGCAACCAGCTGAGAGTGAGAGAGAGAGAACTTGGGCGACCCGTTCGATCGATCAAGGCAAGGAGTGACATTGCTATCGGCGATCCCCAGGTATATAGATCTCTCCCCCATCACTCCAACATCATTCCTGGTGAATCTTGTAGCCTATAATCATTGATATCTTAAGATTTTGGATGAATTTATGCTCGAAAGTGTGTTCGGGCCGGCGGAATCAGACACCCAATTCAGTGTCCGATTCTCAAAATCGGACGTCCGACTTTGAGAATCGGACATTCAGACACCCGTCCGATCAAACCAACCCGTCCGATTTGGACACTCCGACCACTCGAACTCAGACACTCGGACCAACCCCGTTTGATCGGACTTTTAGCCCGATCGTCTGATCAAGGAAATCGGACTCACGAATTAGGACGCGTTAGCAATCGAACCACATGCATGTCCGATCGGACCACTTGTCCGATTTTCAAAAATCGGACACTTAACCCCCGTCCGATTCTGAGACTCGGACAGCTCAAACTCAGACCCACCTGGTCCGATTCTTAGAATTAGACCACTGGTAAATCGGACCACTGGTAAATCAGACCACTAGAATCGGACCACTGGTAAATCGGACGTTCGATTCTCAGAATCGAACACACCCTTAGGTTTTTTAAAAATAAAAAAAATAAAAAAGGGGAAAACATCAAAAATTGACCCCACAATCGATTGGAAGCGCAACCCTCTCCAGGACAACATGGCAAACGCCTTGTAGGTAGTTCCCAATGTAGGAGTCAAGACCAAGGGACAGGGGGACAGTGCTGGAGCACTCCCCAGTGACCTAATGTGTTGAGAATGGAAATCCAATCGGAGGACCTATGATCGACCCCCTAGTGAACGGCAAAAAGTAGCACAAACCCTAGAACCCACTAGAACGGCCAAGACTTGAGCAACGAAGCTTATCAGGCCCTAAACAAGCGAGAGTGTGTAAGACACTAAGGAATTGCTTGTGGCACTCACATCGAATTTTTGCACTTGAAGTACACTTAAGAAAGCTGAAAGCGTGATTGGGCACAAGTGCACAAGAAACGACACACTCACCGAGTGACCATAAATTGAGGTTTGTATTCAATAACCAAAGGAACTCGCTTAGATAAACCACTCAAGGAACCCACCAATAGGAGAGGACCCAAGACATAGACAAACAATTGAAGCGCAGGGTAGGACCAAGCAAGGAGCGCCAATGACAAGAATCTATCAAGTCTATTCACCCTGATCGACAGCATAGTGGAGCGCAAGAACTCAGCCATGACTGAAGAGAGCTCCGACCATCGGTCTAGTGAGGAGCTTGATTTGAACATATTCCCAGATGCTATTCAGCAGAGCTGGTGAGCAGTTACGACGTGCACGCCTGGTACGAGCACCACGGTAGGACAGCAGATGCAATCATTGCAGACTTAGAGGAGGAGAGAAGGCTAGCCCGTAAGGCATTGTAGGGAATAGCTGATTATAATAGGGATTGGCATGCTAGGAGCCAAAGGCAAAGCATGGAGTTGCATGAGGTGCAGCGAGTGCTGAACTTGGATGGCCAAAATCGAACACCATGAGAGAGCACTAGAGGGAGACTCGACATTAAGGGAGCTCCTCATGAAACGGCTGCTTGATAACACCGCAGTAGAGAAGAGTGCCACCGCACTAGCGACGTCTGTGCTTGCAGGATTAGGGGCAAACCAAGGCTCGAAGAGCCAGGCCAAAATACCCATTGTTGCCAAGCAACTCGACCATGAGAGAGCACTAGAGGGAGACTTGACATTGAGCGAGCTCCTCATGAAATGACTGCTCGATAACACCGCAGTAGAGCAAAGTGCCACCGCACTAGCGACGTCTCTGCTTGCAAGATTAGGGGGAAACCAAGGCTCGAAGAGCCAGGCCAAAATACCCATTGTTGCCAAGCAACTCGATAAGTACCAACCTCATGACGATCCATACAGCTTTGTTGAGCAGTTTGAGCAAGTCTGTGAAGCCAACAGCCTCAACAACCAGACTCAACGTTCACAAGCATTCAGGCTTTGCCTAGGTGACAAGGGTAGGACGTGGTATACAAGCCTAGATGCCGTAGAGTGAGCCAACTTCAATAATCTCAAGGATCTCTTCGTCAAGAGATTCGCCCAGCCCGAATACTCTGATAACCTGTTGGTGCGCTTGATGAACGTCAAGTAGAAAGAGGAGGACATCCGCGACTACGTGACCCATGTGAGGAGTCTCTTTAAGAGAATCCCTCTAGGCAAGCAACCAACTGACAGAGCAGTTTTGACTGTATTCATCAGCACAATTCGAGATGAGGAGTTATATAAGGCATTGGTAGGCAATTCAAGCTTGCAGCAGGATGTGGTGGCTAGAGTGAGGAAGCCATCAGAGTCAATGACCAGCTGAGTGGAGCTCTAGGAGCTCAAATCTAGAAGAGACCAACCTGCGAAGCTCAGTGAGAATGTCAGCCTCTAGTGAGCGATCAATCCCATCATCCCAAGATAAGGGGAAGGCCACGGAGACAAACCAAGGCTTGGCTGAGGTCAAGATGGAATTAGCCAAACTACAAGACATGTTGAGATGACCAACGCGCCCGCACGTCCAATACGTGTACTGTGGTGGAAACCACTTGTCGGTCGAGTGTCAAGACCCTAGGTCAAGATCTTGTGCTAACTGCGGTAGGTTTGGCCATGATGTCGCGCATTGTAAATTACCAAGAAGACTTCCATACTCGCAACCCTATGGCCAGCCTTACCTAGCGAACAGGCCGCAGCCATTCTTCGGAAGGGGAGCCCCATTGGCTCTTCCCATGCCTAACGATATGAAACCAGCCACCCCTAGAATGGACATAAATCCTATAGGCATTCCTAGATCTCCTGGTCCTTACTTGACCCACCCACCGAGCGATGCTCCAGTATACTGCGTGGAGGAGCCGAATGATGAAGAAAGCTACATATACCCTTACGTCTCACACGACGATGAGGGCAACGCGATCCTCATGGATTATCAACCCGTGCCAGTGATGGCGTTAGGACGAGGACGAGGTAGAGGCCAAGGAGGGTAGTCACAGGATCCAGTCACTTGTTGGACTTATGGTCACCCCGGCCATGTCTCATCACGCTGCCCTGAAAGAGAGCAGCAAAACAGAGACAAGGCTAACCAAAGGTGCGCAGAGTGCGGAATCACCCATCTTTTCATAGATTGCCCAAAGCGAAAGCCATCCTTTAGTTCAACCAACTTGCCATCTATCCCATTGGGGTTGTTTGGTGCCAAAAACCCCGATGGGAAGGCTACACCTATTCCATTGTGGGTCATGACCCGAGCCCAAATGAAGCAGGCTGGCATCTCTCTGCCAGGACCTAGCAATCTTGACGCAACCTCCATAGAGAAGAAAAGCCGCTGGAGGAAAAAGAAGAGATTGGAAGCTAAAGTTGCACTAAAAATCGAAAGTGCTACAACTCTACCTGTGGAAAGGAAGGTTTCAGATGCAGAGGCAGAGACTTCAGCTCCTAAGACAGCCGAAAAGGGAAGCACTAAGGTAGGGGAATACCCGCATCCGAAGTGACAGTTAGAGGTTGAAGGAATGGGTGAAGGAGGCCCAACAGCACCTCAAAGACGTTGAGCCCATCATAGAGGACGAGATCAATGACCTCTCCAGCGTAAGCACGTCAATATCACCTCCTCAACCTAAGTCGGCAAAAGCAAATGTGCCACAAGCAGTGCTGCTAAGACCAAGCCTAGACGCAACCGAGCCGTAGATCAGCCACGGCCATTGGCCCAGACAGTCTAGGCTAAGGGAAGGACGAGTATCTAATGATCTCTTGACCACGCTAGTGACCACCCCTGTGACACTTAGCCTGGGAGATCTGCTTAAGCAGCACCCTACCCTATGGCAAAACCTTAAGCAGTGGGTCGAAGGATCACAAGAGCAGGTCACGGCAGACCCTCGAGACCAGAATGCAGAAATGCAATTGCCAAGTTTGATGCTGCACTCCATGCCTAAATCCTTGCACATCCACGCCTTTTGGGAAGGCTCTGAGATGCACGCGGTCCTGCCAATCCTAGCCCTGGGTGACACAACAAGGAAGGGAATCGTAGACATGGGAGCTGGGGTTAGTGTGCTTAGCCACGCAGTGCTTCAGACTTGGGGACACCCGCCTTTCGAAACTGCTAGGTTTAATGTCACGCTAGCAAACGGCATGAGAGTGAAGCCATTCGGGGTACTGAATGTTGAGATATCGAGCTCCACTCGTGATACGCCAGGGTGACCGTTGTATATTTATGTCACCGACTTGTCAGTTGCAGACGCGGTTGGTACACCGCCCTTGAATAATAGCTACATGATAGCTATCCTTATCTACTCTAGTTCGTGGCTCAGTTAGTATGCCACCTTAGTTAGTTGAGTTTGGTTTGAGACCCATATAGAGGGTTCTTCTATTTCCTTGTACTTGAGTTCATTTTGGCTTCCACAACTAAGAAGAGGAAAACTGTTTTCAGCCTCCACCCTTGTGTGTCTTCCCCCATTGTGCAAGCAAGAAAGCTTCAAGCGAGACTCCTTCCTTCTCTCCCACAATCTTGACATGGTATCAGAGCCTTGTTCGTGGTAAGGAGCTCAAGAAAGCAAGCCAAGCTCGTGGTGGTCTGGTAAGAGGAGCAGTGTTGCTTTCATTTCCTGTTTTGGGAGCAGATCTCTGCAGGTAGCACAGCCGGAAATTGCAGGAGTGCATTGTCTCAGGTTGAGACGCCCTTCGCGGTGAAGTAAGAGGGCAGTATATGCTGCGGGAAAGGGCTTTAGCCCTTGGCGACCTTGTTTTTTTGATTTGAGGCCATTTCGGGGCCTGTTTTGCAGACGGAAGTTTTCTGCACGCACTCAAGAAAAGGCTCAGTTTTATGCTGTGCGACCACTGTTCTACAGGTCGGTGAAAAGTTACTGTAGAAATTGCATCGTATGCTTGTGCGCAGAGACATTGGGAGTTTCAGAATCATCCTTGGTTCCTGTTTATGCAAAATCGTCACTAGGAAGTGACTGTGTGGTCAAATACCACTTTCGCCAGTTTTGCAGATTTGCCCTTGTGAGGGTGAAGCTGTGTTTTTTGCAGTGACAGAATTTCTTGCAGTATTCTGTAATGGCGTCTGATTCTCTTTCACAGATTGTCACTGAAAAGCTTGACAAGAACAACTTCCAGGCATGGAAGTTTAGAATGACGAATTTCCTTATGGGAAAAGGATATTGGGAATTTGTTGCAGGAAATGAAGAAGAACCAGTTCTTCCTGATGTTCCCAATCAACAACAAATGCAGGCATTTAAAACATGGCATGAGAGAGCCAGGAAAGTTATGTATTGGCTGTCTATCAGCATTTCAGACTCTATGATTGTGCATATTCAGGATGCAAGTACGCCAAAGGAGGCATGGGATACTTTGTCAAAAATGTATAGCACAAATACGCAAGCCAGGAAAATGCAGCTCAAGCAAGAGTTGCATAATGTGCAAAGAGAAAGTATGAGCATCAACGACTACCACATGAAGGTGAAGAAGATTGCAGATGCACTTGCTTCCATTGGGTCGCCAGTGGAAGATGATGATTTAGTTTCCGTGACCTTGAATGGTCTAGGAAAGGATTATGCACAGTTTCGGACATCCATTTCAGTTCGTGAAAGATTTCCTGATTTTGAGGAGTTGATTGCTCTTCTAATTTCTGAGGAACAGAGAAATGGTGGTGCATCTTCTTCAGGAGGAACTTCAAAAGAAGCTGTCTTCTACTCAAATGCTGGAAGAGGTAGAGGCAGAGGTAGAGGAGGCCGATTTGGAGGCCGTGGCAGAAATCAGAATATGCAGCAAACTCAAGAAAACCAGTCCTATGGAGGAGGACGTGGTAACTCTAGAGGCAGGGGGAGCCAAAGAGGTCGTGGTGGATGGCAAAGAGGCCAAAATGCAAACAGTAATGTTGAATGCTACTATTGTGGTAAAATGGGTCATATGGCTAAAGACTGCTATAAAAAGCAGAATGACATCATGAATGGAAAACTGCAACAAGGGAATTATGCATCTTCTAGTAGACAGGGTGATGACAGAAATGAGCATTTGTTCATGGTGCAGCACATGAACAATTCTATGACAAGTGCAGAAGAAAGCAATGATGTATGGTATGTTGACTCAGGTGCATCAAACCACATGACAGGTCATGCAGAATGGATGGAGGATGCAAGGAAAATGGAAAAACCAGGATTTGTGGAGACTGGTGATGATACTGCACATCCTATTGTGCAGATTGGAAAAATTCCCTTGTCTATGCAGGGTGGGAAAAAGAAATACCTGTCCGATGTATTTCATGTCCCGAATATTACCAAGAATCTGGTTTCAGTGGGTCAAATGGTTGAACAGGGCTTGCAGGTCAGATTTAATCCTCATGGATGCTTTGTTGAGGATATGAAAAATAAAGGTCGCTTGATAGCAAAAGGAAAGAAGAAGGGCAGAATGTTTACATTGGATGCAGACATGTCTGAATTGAGTGCAGCAATGTTTGCACATGGGACCGGTGTAGTTGCAGATATTGATATCTGGCATAAACGCATTGGTCATGTTAATGTACAGCGACTTAAATCAATGCAGGCCCAAAATATTGTTGCAGGATTGCCCAAATTCAAGGTTGCAGAAATGCATAAGGTATGTGAAGCCTGTCAGTTTGGAAAACAGGCAAGGAAACCATTTCCTAGACATGTTCAAGAGAGTGAGAAGCCATTGGAATTAATTCACTCTGATGTGTGGACAACTAAAGCTGCATCTCTTGGAGGCTGTCATTATTTTGTCAGTTTTATTGATGACTATAGCAGAAAAGTTTGGGTGTATTTTATGAAAAAGAAAAGTGAAGTTTTTGGGCATTTCAAAACTCTTAAAACTATGGTTGAAAAAGAAACAGGTCTGCAAGTAAAATGCCTAAGGTCAGATGGAGGGGGAGAGTACCTCTCAAATGAGTTTGCAAGGTTCCTGCAGGAGCATGGCATAAAGCAGCAATATTCATGCAGTCATACCCCACAACAAAATGGAATTGCAGAAAGAAAAAACAGACATATTGGAGAGGTGTCTCGTGCCATGCTCAATGAAAAAGACTTGCCAGATTTTTATTGGGCTGAAGCAGTTGCTACAGCAGTCTACATAATGAACAGGACTCCCACTGCAGCAATACATGGAATGACTCCAGAGGAGAGGTATACTGGTAGAAAACCAGATATTTCTCATTTGAAAATTTTTGGTTGCATTGCCTATGTACATGTGCCAGATGAGCTGAGATCCAAGTTGGATCCAAAAGCTGAGAAGTGCATCTTTATTGGTTACTCTTTGCAGCAAAAAGGGTATAGATGCTATAACCCTTCTACTCGTAAGTTTACAGTGAGCAGAGATGTTGTTTTTGATGAGATGAGTAGCTGGTATAAACCAGTAAATGTGATTGATGATGTAGATGCACAAAATGGTAATGCTGCACAGAATTCACAGCAGCAGTCACAAAATATTAGTGGACCTGGAGCGTCCTCTAGTAGTGGTTCACAGTCTTCGCCATGGACAGGCAGATTGAGATCAGGAGAATCTTCTCAAAGTAATGCAGATAGTGGTATGCAGGTATCACGAAAAGGAAAAGAGAAGGTTGATCAGCCCATGTTTGATGTGAATGCAGGTCACTCTTATGTGGATGGAGAATCCAGTGGCTCAGAACAGAGCATTGATGATGAGTTGGGTATTCCTTCTATTGTTACACCTGGAGTAAGAAAGACTAGGGATGTTTTGAGAGCACCTGGGAGTGAACCCACTTTGCGCAGGTCTACCAGAGTTAGGTATCCTGTGGATAGGCTGAAATATGATGGATTTACAGCCATTCACTATGCATATATGGTCAAGGTGATACAGGAACCAGAACCCACTTCTTTTGAGGAAGCCATGGGAAAAGAAAAATGGGAGAAAGCCATGGATGAAGAAATGGATGCCTTGGAAGCAAACGCTACATGGGAATTGATACCTTTGCCTAAAGGTAAGAATGCAATTGGCTGTAAGTGGGTTTATAAGGTGAAGCACAATGCTGATGGTTCTGTGAACAGATACAAGGCAAGATTAGTAGTCAAGGGGTATGCACAAACATATGGCATTGACTATGAAGAAACATTCAGTCCGGTTGCAAGGATGGCAACCGTAAGAGCAGTCATTGCTATGGCTGCATCAAAGGGATGGTCTTTACATCAGATGGATGTAAAGAATGCCTTCTTGCATGGTGATTTGCAAGAAGAGGTCTATATGGAGCAGCCACCAGGTTATGTGCATGCTGTTCATCCTGAGTTTGTTTGCAGGTTGAAGAAAGCCTTGTATGGCTTGAAGCAAGCACCTAGAGCATGGTCTGACAAGATAGGACAGTATCTTGTCACTATTGGCTTTCAGATTTCCAAGGCAGATTTCTCACTTTATGTGAGAAAAACAGAGAAAGGTATTATGCTACTTGTCATTTATGTTGATGATTTGATTATGACAGGTGACAGTGATGAAGATATCCTTCATGTGAAAATGCTATTGAAGCAAAAGTTTGAGATGAAGGATTTGGGAGAGCTGCGTTATTTCTTGGGCATTGAGGTGATTAGATCACCAAGTGGGATACAGCTCTTGCAGAGGCAGTATGGATTGGACATGCTGTCCAAATATGGGATGACAGGCTGTAAGCCTATCTCAGTTCCTTTGGAGCAGAATGTGAAGCTGAGCGCAGATGCAGGTGAGCTTCTGGAAGACCCTACTATGTACAGACGCATAGTAGGAAGCTTGATTTATATGACTATTACCAGGCCAGATTTGAGCTATGCTGTTGGATTGGTAAGTCAGTTTATGCAGGCTCCAAGGAAACCACATTTGGATGCGGCTAGACGCATACTCAGGTATGTGAAGTCCACATTGCAGTATGGACTATTTTATGAGACTGGGGTTCAGATACAGTTGCATGGATACACTGATGCTGATTGGGCTGGTAGTATTTCTGATAGACGATCTACCAGTGGATATGTGTTCTCTTTTGGGAGTGCTGCAGTCACTTGGAGCAGCAAGAAACAGCCTACAGTTGCCTTGTCGAGCACAGAGGCTGAGTACAGGGGTGCAGCAATGGCTACATGTGAGGTAGCTTGGTTGCATAAGCTACTTTATGATATGCATCAGTCTACAGATGGGCCAGTTGTCATTTATTGTGACAACATGAGTAGTATACACTTGGCAAATAACCCAGTCTATCATGCTAGAACAAAGCACATTGAGGTGCATTATCACTATGTGCGAGAGAGGGTTTTACTAGGTCTTATTGATCTAGTTTATGTCAGCACAGAGGATCAGGTAGCTGACATATTCACGAAGGCATTGGGCGCAGAGAAGCTGCGCAAGTTCAGAGACCTGCTTGGTGTGCAGGAATTGGGATTGAGCTCGAGGGGGAGTGTTGAGATATCGAGCTCCACTCGTGATACGCCAGGGTGACCGTTGTATATTTATGTCACCGACTTGTCAGTTGCAGACGCGGTTGGTACACCGCCCTTGAATAATAGCTACATGATAGCTATCCTTATCTACTCTAGTTCGTGGCTCAGTTAGTATGCCACCTTAGTTAGTTGAGTTTGGTTTGAGACCCATATAGAGGGTTCTTCTATTTCCTTGTACTTGAGTTCATTTTGGCTTCCACAACTAAGAAGAGGAAAACTGTTTTCAGCCTCCACCCTTGTGTGTCTTCCCCCATTGTGCAAGCAAGAAAGCTTCAAGCGAGACTCCTTCCTTCTCTCCCACAATCTTGACACTGAAGAATTGGCCAGTGAAGATCACAGGTGTCCAATTCTTTATCGACTTTATAGTCATGAAGGGAGTGGACTACGATATCCTATTAGGCCGACCCCGGATGCGCAACACTAGAGTCATCGAAGATTAGAGTAACGGCTTGATCTTCCTTGGCAATAGAATAGACGCCGTAAGAATAGAGATGGAAACTTGGAAGACCTCACCAGTCAACCCAGACGCCATCTCTGCTATGCTCAAAGGGCACACTCAGGTCAAGAAGCCCTATGGGCCCTTGACCAAGTATATCCCATGCCCAGAGGATAAGCAGGATTGGATACACGTTCTTGCCACAATCGACCTACCATTCTCAGATCATGAGGCATATGAGCAGGCCATCAAAAGGATCAGCAAGTCTAACAAAGCACTCTCTACACCAGTCTACATGATGGCAGGAAGCCGCCGGGGAAAGCTTGAGCCTGTCACCTTCCAAGTACCATCCAACAAAAGAGAACTCCAGGGGGTACTAGAATACCTAACGAACCAGCTAGCTAGCGACCTAGCTGCAAATTTCAAATCACTCTAGGATCTCTTAGAGGATTCCAAGTGGCAATGGACTAGGGCGCACGATTTAAACCTCATGTATAACTGGACCCTAGTTCCTAACCAATGACACGAGGCATACCAAGCCCTAGGAGACGACGAGCAGTTGGATGACAAGGATTCCAGCGACGAATACGAAGACTCCCAATCCTTCAGTGAAGAGAGTGAGGGTGAAATAGATACCATAGAATACGACACTGAAGGATGAGAAATTGAGCAAATACGAGCAGACGCCAAGCCACAGGGAAGGCAAACCCCTAGAATAGAGTGAGGAGTCATGCGCATGGAATGTGATTGCGCTTGGTTGGAATGCATAGGAGCCATAGACCTTGAGCAAGTAGGCCTAGCCCAGCCAGGAATGACGTCAATACTTAGGACTGAATCACCATCTAACTTGCGGCCACCAGGGGAGACCACCTCTTTTAATGAAGATGGAGGGTTTGACTCTGAATCGGAAGTCACTTTGGACAATGATCCAGAGATCCCTATGCCTCCCATGACTAGACGCACCAAGGGGGACCTACCCGTCCACCTGAGGTGCAGACGGTTAAGGCAGGAAAAGGCAAAGCACCCCAAGGATACACAATCAGAAGAACAGTGAAAGCCGCAGGACCTCCCTAAACACTTCACGAAATTCAAAAAATGAGATAGGGTAGTAGTTCTGTTAGGTGCCAAACGTCAAGGGCAGACGAGCAAACCAATCGAAGGACCAGCCAAGGTCAAGGATGTAGAGCTAGCCCAGGAAGGGGAAACACCCCGACCAGTATTCATTGTCGATGACTTGACTGGTAAAGAAGAAATGAGTCTTGTCGCTCTCTTGCAGAAGTACATAGACATGTTTGCCTAGTCCTTAGAAGAGCTACAGGGGGTAGATCCAAGTGTTGTGACTCACAATATACCCATAACAACGGACGCAACACCGGTCAAGCAGCGATCGTACCCTATGAATCCAAAACATGTTCATGCTATCAAAGAGGAAATTGACAAGCTGATGAGAGCTGGATTCATTTACGAAATTGAGCACACAGACTGGGTATCACCCATAGTCATTGTGATGAAGAAGAATGGAAAAATCTGAGTGTGTGTCAATTACAAGAAGGTGAACGCTGCTACGAAGAGAGACAACTATCCATTGACGTACACCGAGCACATGCTTGAGAGGGTGGCAGGCAAGGAAGCCTACACTTTTCTGGATGGCTTCTCAGGGTACAACCAGATGCAAGTGCATCCTGTAGACAGGCACAAGACCGTCTTTGCCACTGAGTGGGGCGTCTTTGCATACATAGTCATGCCCTTCGGGTTGACCAATGCCCCTGCCACTTTCCAACGCCTCATATGCACCATCTTTAAGGACATGCTTCGCAAGGAGTTAGAGGTCTTTGTCGACGACCTGTGTGTCCATTCGACCTGGATCGAACACTCAGACAAACTCCATGCAGTCTTTGAACGGTGCCACTTATATCGTCTCTCCTTGAACCCCTTGAAGTGTCAGTTTTGGGTAAAGCATGGATGCATCTTAGGATACGTGGTGTCGAAGAACGGCATTGCCACTAACTTCTCGAAGGTCAGGGTTATTGTTGACCTTCCACCCCAATTAATTACAAGGGAGTTCAATGCTTCTTAGGCCATACAGGATACTATCGGTGGTTTGTACTGAACTACGCACTGATCGCCAAACCATTGTACAAGCTGTTGATTGTCTTTGAGTGGACCGAGGCATGCCAATGAGCATACAAAGAATTGAAAAAGGCTCTAACAACAGCACCAATTCTACGAGCCCCAGATTGGACCATTACCTTCCACGTGCACATCAATGCTTCTAAGTTTGCCATGGGGGCAGTGTTGTGCCAACCTGGTAAGCACAACTTAGATTACCTAGTGAGCTTTGCTAGTGGACAACTCACTAAGATAGAGATGAATTACTTGACAACAAAAAGGGAGGGATTAGCCATGGTGTTTGCTATGAAGAAATTTTGACATTATCTATTGGCCACACCCTTCATCTTTTTCGTGGACCATCAAGCCCTGCTCTATTAAGTGAACAAACCTTGTGCTATGGGGCGCATAGCTTGATGGCTCCTCCTT
The DNA here is from genome assembly GCF_053477565.2 of Lygodium microphyllum. Classification (NCBI taxonomy): domain Eukaryota; kingdom Viridiplantae; phylum Streptophyta; class Polypodiopsida; order Schizaeales; family Lygodiaceae; genus Lygodium; species Lygodium microphyllum. The sequence continues at coordinate 119,198,671 of NC_141148.1, read as the reverse complement.
GTTGAGAAATAGACAAATGATGTATGCTCCAAGAGGAGCTGTCCTGAATCCCATATGCACAGTGAGGAGAGTGGAACAACTCAAAGCCTATAAAGCATTGTACTTGACTATGAAATGAACACAATATCATGATGCTTTGTACTTTCAGTTAAGTGTCTGTCATTGTCAATTCTACACAAGATTGTGTTTATGAGTCCAAGTTAATCTATCTTGGAACCTAATTCACTTGTGTAATAGTTTATCTCTACTTGTCCATGTCATTATGAACTTGGTCTTCATCTTTGATCCACCATAGCTTGTGTCATGTCCTAGATCCGCATCATTTAACATGGTATCAGAGCCCAGTTGGGCATGGCACAGCTCATACTCTGAATCTCTAGTCTCCCTTCACCTCTGGTGATCTCTAACCAGCTCACATTCAGCTCACATCTTCAGCTTCAATTTCAAATCTCAGTTGGACCTTGTGGCAGCCATAGCCAAACTGCACCTACCCACTTTGGAGCTCTTGGATCTCTCTCTACGGGCCATATCTTCAGGTGATTTCTTCAGGAGGTATCTTCCTTTGCTCAAGCCGCTTCATCCTAGCACTTCAATTGACGATATTACTGCTTCCTAGCTCTAGCATTACACAAATCAAAACGCACTGTCCTGTCTCTGCCTGTCCACAGTCGTACTGCTGATGCCAATCGTACGGTTCAAAATCGACCCTGTGAGCATAGGGCTTTTGAAGCTCACTATGCAAGCCTACTCCCCATATAATATCTTGGGCAATGGTGAACTCGTTAAGCTGCACGAACTGAAAGAACAGTCGGCTGTCTAAAACCCTAGAGGAAGCCATATCCAGAAATTTGAAAAGCTTGGTAACCTTGTTCTTTTTCTCATTACCATAATTAACAATGATTTTGATCCACTGAGGAATAATCTCTGAAGCTCATTACTAGTCTGGAAGTGTCCAAGGAAGCTTAAAAGCCACCCACGAAGTTCTTGAGAGGAAGCAGATCAAGTACTGACTAGTATCCATTAACACTCAACTAGTGTCAATTGACACTGATTCTCTTGTGTCTCTTGACACATTAAAATACAAATTTTCTACTGGTTAACTGAAGATTAGCAACATGGCAGAGCTTGAGCAAATAGCAAAGTTCATTGGAGAATGCTTCCATGCCTGGAAGGAAAAGACCATGTATCACCTAATGCGGAAAGACTTGTGGGACTTGTTTGAAGATGATGCAGATAACAACAAGGAAGATGATGAAGATGGGTTTGTTGAAGAAGACCAGTTCAAATCCAAAGAATGGAAGAAGATGAATAATAAGGCACTAGGCATCATTTCCTGGGGATTAAGTGATGATGTGTTATATCATATATCTGGCATAAGAAATGCTAGAACCGCCTGGGAGGAACTTGATAAAATGTTTGGTACTCAAGCAAAGAATTCAAAGGTAAAACTTCTCATGCAGTTTTATAAACTAGATATCAAAGACAGTGCTTCTATGACCATACATATTAATAAGTTTAAGAGTTTAAAAACTCACCTTGCATCTCTTAAAAATAATATTGAGGAAGATGAAGCAATAGCCGTACTGCTTGCAAGTGTAAACAAGGATCCATATGAAAATCTTGTGTCCACTTTGAGTAATGCTCCAAGCCTCACACTTAAAGATATTGAGCACTCACTACTCGATGAAGAAGGCAAAGTAAAAACCAAGAATGCAAAAGACAATGTCTCATCATCTAGGGAAAATCTTTTGTACACCAAAGGAGCTGCTGGACCCAAAGGAAGAGGTCGAGGATTCATCAACAACAATAACAAGGATCGGATTACATGTCACTATTGTGGTAAGAATGGCCATGTAGCTAGTGAATGTTTCCACTAGAAGAGAGCCCAACAATTGCAAAGTGATCATCACCAGAACCAATACATGGAAGAAAGAGAAGAAGAAGAATATGCTTCCACTACCATCAACAACTCTGACAGATTGTTTTGAAGAACTTTCATTGTATCTTTCATATGTTTTTCCCACAGTGGATCTTTCTTTTCCTTAGTGAATTTGATTTGTACAACCCTTGCCAAGATGTAAAGTCTCAAGCTTTAACTTGACTAGGCTGCCTATGAGCTAGTCTTACGGGCCATGTTATCATGAAGGGGGGCCAAAAGCCAGCAAGTGTAGGGACTCATCATTTGAGGGGGGGTGTTGAGAAATAGACAAATGATGTATGCTCCAAGAGGAGCTGTCCTGAATCCCATATGCATAGTGAGGAGAGTGGAACAAATCAAAGCCTATAAAGCATTGTACTTGACTATGTAATGAACACAATATCATGATGCTTTGTACTTTCAGTTAAGTGTCTGTCATTGTCAATTCTACACAAGATTGTGTTTATGAGTCCAAGCTAATCTATCTTGGAACCTAATTCACTTGTGTAATAGTTTATCTCTACTTGTCCATGTCATTATGAACTTGGTCTTCATCTTTGATCCACCATAGCTTGTGTCATGTCCTAGATCCGCATCATTTAACACTCCTGCTCCTAGAGTTCGATTTCTCCGTGGTAGTACGAAAGGGAAAATAGCATTACATGGCTTATCACATGTCACACATCCCCACAGGAGAAGCCGCTAGACAAGGCATCGTTGATGAGTTACCTGACGCCCACTTATTCCACCTGTCCAGTGAGAGAGAGATTTATTTAAGGCTGATCTAACGCCATATTGGGCAAACGACATAGTCCAAGTGCTCAAGCACGGACTACCTGAGTGACCAATAGAAAAGGCTTGACTTAGATGCTTGATCCTCAAGATCCAGCCCTACCAGCTAATTGCAGGCTAACTCTATAGGCTAGGGCAAGACGGATTGCTACGTAGGTGTGTGTGTGAGCATGAGATGCACGATGTGCTCTTGGAGGCGCACAGTGGCATTGCGGGAGGACACTTTAGTGGAGACACGAAGGTGCTGCAGTCTCAACTATGGTGGCCCACACTTTTTCGAGATGCCAAGCGATTCGTCAAGCATTGTGGCGAGTGCCAACAGAAAAAAGTCCTGATTCATAAATATCAAATGGATTTGACCCCAATTATTACTCACACCAACCCTTCGAAAAATGGAGAATTGACTTCATAGGACCCATCAGTCTTGCGGCACAATACTCGCAAGCCAAGTACATCATAGTGGCCACGGATTACCTCACAAAATGGGCAGAGGCAAGAGCCACAAGAAAAAAAGATCCTAGGATGACTGCCAAGTTCTTATGGGAGCAAGTGATCTCATGCTTCGGTTGCCCCATCAAACTGATTAGCGACCAAGGCACACACTTCATCAACGAAGTGATAGCACATCTCCTATCCACCTTTCTCATCATCCATCGCAAATCCTCACCATACTACCCTCAGGCTAATGGCCAGGTAGAATCAACTAACAAGATTATTTTCAACGTCCTGACTAAAGTAGTCTCATCCTCACGAAGCAACTGGGACAACAAGTTGATGGCAGCCTTGTGGGCCTACCGCATAGCTTATAAAATGGCTGTGCGGCCAAACCCCCTTTAGACTGACCTATGGGACTGAGGCAATTCTACCATTAGAATTCTTCATTCTTAGCCTAAGAATAGCACTTCAAGAACGATGGTAAGGGAAGGAGGCATGGACACAATGCCTGGTCGAGCTGGAACGCCTATCAAAAACTCGTCTTCTAGCCACCCACGCACTTATCTGTGAGAAAGCCCGATGCAAGAGCTGGTTTGACAAGCATGTCAAGCAGCGCAAGTTTGAACAGGGTGACTTAGTGCTCCTTTACTCAGTTAAAGGGCATAAGCAAAAAATGAAATTCAGAGGTCTCGGACCCTTCAAGGTTTGGGCAATCAGTCGAACCGGCAATGCCGAGCTTGAGACCCTAGACGATGAAGGAATAGGCTTCTTCAATTGGCAGTTGTGTTAAGAAGTACTTCCCTCCCACTTATCCTTTGCATGAGCACCAATGTTAGAACCGCTGGTCAAAATACGAGCAACTACAATCATTGAAATCAATGAAGATGATGAAGAAGCCGCAGAGCCCGCTTACCTCCGTGTCACGGTCACTGCCAAGCAAACATGCGCTTTCAATGCCTTGATCGACGAGGGAGAAGACTTCAATGTCTTAACCCACAATCATTGGATCCAACTTGGCAAACCACTACTTCAACCCACAACTACCAAGCTAAACCCATATGGAGCTCAATCATATGCACTTCTTGGCAAGTGCAGAGTTGCCGTTTCTATCGAGTCTGAGACTGTTCCAATGCTTTTTTACGTGTTGCCAAGCGCTACAGACATAGGTACGGAGTCACTGCTGGGGCAAACCTTCAAAAAGCAGACTCACTGCAATATTGATTATGAGTCGCAGTGCATCCACCTAGCAATAGGCAATGTGCACATTGTCACAGCTTTCAGCAAGGGCTGTGCGACACTATCACTGTCTGCAAAGCCGCCAGTAGAAACATCCATAGGCAAGACTAAGGAGGGGATTAGTGTGCAATCGCCACTCCCCGACTCCCATAAATTGCAACCCACAGCGGCCAAAGCTAGGGCCCAGCAGCCTCGCCTTCAATGGGTGCCTAAACAGTCTCAACAACTGCCTAGAAGTTGACGCCCCTATCCTCCTAAGACGCAAAACTCTAAACCTAGCAGGCCCAGACGCAATCACAAGAAGTGCCGCGTGATCAAGCAAAGATGGGTCCCTAAAGCCCTCTTGCATGCGCAAGGCTACTACGAGGGAAATACTTGGCTGTGGATCCCTAAGCTCCCCACGACCAAGGGCACTATTCATATGCCACCCTCAAGCTTGATCAGCCCATGTCCCCCAATGCCTCAAAAACATAGGCCGCAGTGCTCTCCAGAGCCCCAGCCATCCGGCTCATCTACGCTTCGGCCCAAGAGAGTCGCACAAACCTATCGGCCCAAGCAACAATCATCGTCACAGGTAGCATCACCCGACCAAGTCAAGCCGACTCCCCATGACAAAGCTGATTGCACAGTAGCCCATACGTTGTGGCTGACACTAATCTACCCATAGTCCAAACAGCCCAATTGCAGGCTCAAGGAAACTCCCAACCGCAACTATGTATTGTCAAGGCCTCTAGTTCTAGCAAACCTCGACCACCCGTCGGCCTTACGCCCTCCTATGAATGAAAATCATTTCTAGCACTAGCCGCTAACCTTGTCGAGGACACCAGCGATGATGTGGTGGACTGCGTTAAATGACTTGATGCCACCTTTGTGTTGCTAGTCCTCAACTATGACCGCTTGGACTTGGGTCTACTAGAAGAACCCTTTGCAATGGAAGTGTGCAATATGCCTTGCTCTTGGGAGACTTTTAAATTCGCATTTGCAAAAGCCTCTTACTCTGTTGTTGAGTTGCTCAACAGTGAGATCTCCAAAGAGCAAGCCATTAAACAACGTCTCATCATATCCTACGATCAACGAAACACTTCTGCTATCACTGATCAGGAAATCATCGAGTTATCCAAGCTCCCTGATACGGACTCCACATTTTTGAAGCGTTGGTACACTCTTATGCTACAATGGGAAGTTGAGGGGTGCCGCATAATGACCAACACTGAGCAGCACCGCGCAATCAAAACATCAGAGTACAACCCCACCTATGTCGCACCAACCTCGTATCGAGTATTAACCACTCTCCGTGGCCAACCCATGGAAGAGCACATCAAGGGGCATCCCTACCTTGACCGCCTCTTAACAGAGGAAGAGCTCCACATTGCAAGTCGATTCGATTATGGCGATCTCCTAACCGATGTTCTCACATACATCACGCACGTTGTTATCCGCCCATTCAAATTAGACCGGGAAGCTTAGCTAGAGTATAACCCCAACTTCTATGCTTGGCTCCTGCACAAATAGACTGACGCCCTTTATGCTGAACGCCCTTGGCCTCTCAACCTCCAATCCTGGGATGGATTCTTCTCGTTCCAAAGGGGGAAGGGGTAATAAGGTGGAATCTAAAAAGTAAACCAAGTATGAAGCATCAGTTAAATTTGAAATGCAAGGATAAGATGTAATGGTAAAAGTTTGAAAAGAAAAGTTAAGGCTATGCTCAATAAAATCTGCTACGCTTTTATTCTTTCAGCAAGTTATTTGTCAAAAAGCACTAATAGTGGAAATGGTTGAACTTGTAGGTAGCGATCATGGCAAGCCAGGACAAAGTGGGCAAGCTCCCCTTCTCGGAGGAGGAGCAAGTGAAGTACGGCCTCACGGTGGAGATGAGAGCCTTCAACCAATTGAAGTTCCGTCACATCTTCAACCTTGAAGACGTGGCCATCGAAGAGCCGACAGTGCGCCAAATCATGGATCAGTGCCATCTGCAGAAGTACCTAGATGCAGTGGGCTAGAGGGTGGACTAGACCCAGTGCGCTGACTTCTTACGCACCTTTAATAGGAACAGAGGCACCATCACGGTGTGCGAGAATGAAGTCACCAGGCAAGTACAGATAGAGCTGACCCCGGAGTTGGTGGAAAGGGCACTAGGGCTGCCGAATAAGGTGGAAAGAAAGCCGAAGAGGGACGTCTATGCCATGTTGGGAATGGACAAGGTGAAGGTCCATACCAATGATGGGATTAGCCTGGCAGACATCCCAAACCCAGAAATCCAGCTGCAGGAAAAAATGGTGCATGCTTTGTTCTCAAGCCAGAGGTACAACAGCATAATGAGCCCAACCCTTTTCTATTCAATTTGTAAGTAACCCCTTTATATGGCACCCTTTTGTATGTAAAAAAATGTATCAAAATGATGTTTTAAAAACCCCTTATTTTGAATTCACATTATATATACTTATATTCATGAGTGACTCCCCCCCCCCCCCCCCCCGAGTTGGGGAGCAAGCCAGCAGGCGGGGAGTCCCCTGTCTCCAAAAGCACTGAGAGGAAGAAAGCCTCATCAAAAGCCTCTTTCATCGGCTATGGAAGTGTTTTGACTGCCCTCATCTAGGAGGCAATAAAAAAGGCACAAGATGCAGAGGAAGGAGAAGAAGAAACACTTGATAGATTGCCCCCTCACCAGGACCAAGAGTTGTCTAGCGACGAGACCGAAAGTGACGAAGAAAGGGGAGAACAAAAGGAACAATCAAGCAAAAAGCAAGCAAAGAAGCTCTGCTGAAATCAAGCTCCAAGAGGAGAGCCCTACACATATTGTGTAGAAGATAAGGAGAGACTCAAGAAGGATCAAAAGGTGCCAACTTCCAAGTTGTGCAAGTGTTAGCCGATTGTATACCGTGCAAGGAACCGTGATCTTGTTCCCAAGATCTACAAGTTAAGAACATGTTTGTGTGTAATAGAGGAGCTTGCTCCTTGTCAATAATATAACTCCACAAGGGGAGGGGCTGGCCCATCTTCTAGTCCCTAGTGTGTTGTCAATCTCTCAATCTCTCTCTCTTTCTCTCTACATCTTTCTTTTCTCTCATCTATTCTCTCTCTGTGCCAGCATAATGTTCACCATATATCTTGTTGAAAGACACAAGATCTAGAGCATGGCAGATGCTATGGTGGATGGAAGACGAAGATTGAGATCATGATGACATAAACAAAGACTTGACCTATTACACAAGTAAATTAGGTTCCAAGATGGAAGCTTGGACTCATAAACACAATCTTGTGTATAAGACTGACAATGATCAAGACACTAACTTAAATGGTAAAGCATCATGACGTTGCATTCATCATATATATATGACAAAGTGGTAGTCAAGTACAATGCTTTATAGTTGTTGGATGGGTAGTAGTTTCCCTCTTTGTGCATATGGGATTTAGTCTGCCTGCATGTCCTAAGCCAAGAACTGCCTCATACAAAGAGGCCACAGTAGGTGTGATTGCAAATATCTCAACGCTCCTCCTCAATCACAACCAGAAAGTACAAAGTGTGTAGAGGATTTAGTGAAAGCAACACCCGCAAAGTGTGGGCACACCAAAAACATGGCAAAACAATAGAGGCAGTCGTAGAAAAGGCTAAATGTGGGTACCACAAATATGATGGACATCTAGAGGCTCTAAGAGGGGCCCCACTAAGTGTAGAGAGGCTATAGTACAAGGCTACATGAGGAGTTTACAAGCGTATGTCAGAAGCATTAGGGCTAGGCATTATAGGGCTAAAAAAGTCTAGTAAAATTTGGGTTAAGGACCAACAGGCCCTTGCAGTTTTCAGTATTTCTTTTCGCATAGATCTTCAATTTATTATAGGTCTTCTTGTCGGTGTAGTCCAGCTTGCTCTTTTTGATCTTGTACTTGTTCTTCACTTTACTTACAGCTTCAATGTCCACTGCTTTGATCTTTTGGTCCTCTTCTTCTAAGTCCTCTTGGTTTGCTTCTTCATTGACTTTTCTTGCAACAGTTGCATCAGTCTCCATGTTCATGTCCCCCTCAAGCAAAGATGTCATCTTTGAGGCAGCTGAAATGACTTCAATCTCTTGTACTATTCCCAAGATAGGAGGCATTTCTTCAAATAGTGATAGCACTTGAATGCTCACAACTCCATCATTTCCTGCAGGTAAGACAAGCACATCTTCTATGTGCTTGAAATGAGAAACAAGAGTAATGTTACTCTTGGTCGGAAGTAGCCATATAAAAATTTTCTTATTTGACATTCCCATGATATTGAATGTGGTAAAGAGCACAAGTGCCAAGAAGCACCAACTGAGTATCAATAGATACTATCTTGATGAGCTTGGTGTTGATGTTGATTCTTCTTGCTTGATAATTTGATGTGAACCCTTCAATGCTTGAGTCCCCTCCTTGCTGGTAAATCAGTTCAGAAAGAGAGAGAGGCAAGATCTCCAATGAGAAGAGTGGGAAGAGTGAGGTTGAAATAGAGCTTGAGATATTGAAATATTCAAAAATCCTCAAAGACTTGTCCACCTTGTTGATTAATCAATGGCATTGAGTAGATGAGAGTTGCACGGGCTCCCTTGAGCCTTCCAACCAGTAAATATAAGCAAATGAAGTGAGAAATGAAGGTTAGTCAACTTTGGCTATGGTGAAAGGATTAGGGTTTCTGAGAGGCGGCTATTCTTTTGCTCTGTGTGATCATTAGGAAGGGAATTATCATGAGCCCTTGTAGCTGATAGAAACCTACTATGTGGGCTATCATTTCCCTATGGAGATGGCTAGAATCATGCCCTGTGGGAGATGCAGCAATAGCACGAATGAAACAGCCGCAATTTAGAACAATGACGTACAAAATCGACAATTCAGGGCCTGTGGAGGACTAATCTTATGGTTTGTTATGCTGGCTAGGGGTGCCTTGAGCTGGAGAGTAAGTTCAAAAAAGGACTCTTAGAGAGATATGATTTGTATGTAGAGATCCAGCTCCTCCAAGTTGGGTAGGTGTTGTTGTCCACAGACACAAGTATGGCAGCGACTTTGAAAAGAGGCAATAATGAAGCTACACTTGCCCAATGTCAATGATTGAGGTGTCAACGAGGAGCTCTAGAAGCAGAGAAACACTTCTCCAAAAGGAAGTTCAAAGAGATTTGACTTGTGGAGAGAGATATGAAAGCTCTAGGTTGACAGGGTGTTGCTAGTTATGGTTGCCATGGAAGCTTCATTGAAGGTAGGAATGCAAATGAAGTTGGAGATGGGGTTTAGCACTCAAACTGAGCTAAGTAGAGAGTGAAATAGAGCTAACACATGCTAAGCCATGCTCAGCTACTCTCTGATACCATGTTGAAAGACATGGGATCTAGAGCATGGCAAATGCTATGTTGGATGGAAGATGAAGATTGAGATCATGATGACATAGACAAAGACTTGACCTATTACACAAGTGAGTTAGGTTCCAAGATTGAAGGTTGGACTCATAAACACAATCTTATGTATAAGACTGACAATGCTCAAGACACTAACTTAAATGGTAAAGCATCATGATTTGCATTCATCATATATATGAAAAAGTGGTAGTCAAGTACAATGCTTTATAGTTACTAGATGGCTAGCAGATTCCCTCTTTGTGCATATGGGATTCAGTCTACGTGCATGTCCTAAGCCCAAAACTACCTCAAACAAAGAGGCTACAGTAGGTGTGATTGCAAATATCTCAACATATATTTTAAGTATATAAGAAAGTCGAGCATGTATCTCAGATCTTATAACACTAGTATCAGAGCAGGTCTCTTTGCTTTTCTCAAAGTAAAGGTGATCCTTGCAAGAAGAAGGTAAAGATGGCAATTGATGAAGTGCCTACAAGTGAGAAACTACACAATCAATTGATAGAGTATCATAGCTTGTTGGAGATTCTTGAAGTACATCAATTGATTGACAGCTTAAGGGCAAGGGAAGAAGCTACTTATGAAGGACTGGATCCTCAAAAAGATGGTGATATTGGAGGAAACACCATTGGGGTGGATTGATGGTGAAGGTGCAAAGCATTCAATTGTTGAGAAGCTTTTTAGAAGGAAGAAGGACTCTTGGGTCAAGAATAGTAAAAAGACCTCACCTTGAGTGAGGTCTTTAAGGAGGAAGTCATCTCCCTCAGCACCCAACTACTCCCCTGATTACTCAAGTTCCTCCTCCTCCTCCTCATTCTAGTTCCTACTCTCTTGGTTGTAAGTCTTGTGCAATCCACAAACGAACAAAGAGGGACCATAAAAGGAGCAAGCTTAAGAAGACTAATACTTTCAAGTCTAGGAATAAGGACATAAAGTTTGACTCTTACTGCGGTAAGAGAGATCCTGCTAAGGCATTAGCCTTTGTCAGGGAATTTGAAGTTGCTTTTTTTAATGGTAATTTCTCAAAAAAATCCAAGCTCGTGCATGTAGGCATGCACTTGAAAGATATCGCTAGAAATTGGTGGTTGACTCTCATTTTGGAGGGAAGGAAACCTACGACTTGGGAAAAGTTCAAGAAGAAGTTTTATGCTCAGTTTTTGCCTCCTGATTTTGAGAATGATGTCAAGAAGGAATGGGATTGGCTATGCCAAAAAGAGCATGAGAAGTTCATTAGTCTACTCTTCTCAAGGTTACTCCTTTCGTGGAGATCAGTGATGAAGAGAAGAAAAGGAAGTTTGAAGCTGGCCTACTCCTTCATTTACACAGAACCATGAAGGTATATCCACATGAAACCTTATCTCGCACGATGGAGTCTGCCATCATAACTAAAGAGATGAGTTCTTATAGAGCTAGACAAGAGCAGCTCTATGATCAACCAACAGAGAGGACTAATCAAAGAAGACCTACCTCTACCCATGACCAATATTCAATGCCACAGGGTAACAAGAAGAAGCGCAAGTATCGATCACCCTCTGAGATACAAAAGTACAAAGAGGAAGGAAGGTGCTTTCTTTGTGGTGAGTTAGGGCACATGAAGCTTGATTGTCCTCACAAAAGGAAGGAAGCAAATGTGATTAAAGATCCTCCTCCACCATCCTCAAATTCTATTCTGGATATGCAAGGTAGTACTCATTCAAATGAGAAGAAGAGACAACTCTTAAAGGGTTGAGGGACATTCAAAAATCAACGAGTTTTGATACTCTTTGATTCGGGGTCCATAGATAATTTTATGCCAGCAAATAGTGCTGAAAGGCTACAAATTGCATCGGATTGATTAGGAACACCAATTGGATCAGGTTTGGCATTTGAAGGACTTACAACCAATTCTACTCCTATCCAGGGTGAATCTTAGAATTGGGGATTACCGCAACCAATAATCTTTTCTACTTGCACCCATTGGTAATTGTGATGTTATCTTAGGTATGTCTTGGCATTACAAGATTAGACCTCTTCTCGATTTTGTTAAGAAGACCCTTGCATTTCAATTCAAGGGTCACAACATAGTATGCATTGCTGATGCTGGAGATTGGCCCATGCCAATGGTTAGTCATGTTAGCATTTCTAAAGAAATGAAGAAAGCTATTTCTGCGTACATGATTTTTGTGAGAGAGTCAAAAGAAGCTAATGATGCAAGGGCACTTGATGCCTCTAATGAACACACAATACCAACTAATGCTTCTAAGTCTTAGACTTTAAAAGAACCCCTCTCTTTAATTGATCAAGCCAAACATGATTTTGTTAAACAATATGAAGATTGTTTTGGTGATTCACTTTCCCAAGAGAGTTACCTCCTAAGCACCCAAAAGATCACACAATTGATCTTATCCCAGTCAGTTCACCACCTAACTGAGATTCTAAAAACAAGTAAACAAACTGTTGGAAAAAGGGTTAGTTCAACCTAGCTCTTCTCCATACTGCTCTCCAGTCTTACTTGTTCAAAAGAAAGACGGTTCTTTCCATATGTGCATAGACTACAGATCTTTAAACAAGATCACAATCAAGAATCATTTTCATATCCCAAGGATAGATGATATATTGGGTAAGTTGCAAGGGGCTAGTATCTTTAGTCAGATTAATCTCAAGAGTGGCTACCACCAGATATGGATAGTACCTGAAGATGTTCAAAAGACAGCTTTTCGTACCACGTTTGGACTATACGAGTTCTTAGTCATGCCATTTAGTTTGACTAATGCACCTGCCACATTCAATTGAATGATAGAGAGAATTTTCGGACCTTACTCAAAGTTCACATGTGTCTTCTTTGATGACATTCCAATATTTTCACAGTCTGAAGAAGAGCATAGAAAGCATCTATCTATTGTTTTTCAAGAGCTTTGCAAGCATATAATACATGTCAATGCTAAAAAGAGTGAATTTTTCCTTTCGAAAATTCATTACTTGGGCCATATTGTTTCTCATAATCTGGTGATAATGGATCCTGAGAAGATTCGAGCCATTTTTGAATGGCCTACACCTACTTTTGTACATGAAGTTAGAAGTTTCTTGGGCCTATGTTCATACTATAGGAGGTTCATATGAGGTTTTGCGTATGTTGTATCTCCTCTACATGGCCTTACTCAGAAGAGAATGCCTTTTTGTTGCTGGGGATCAAGGCAACTACAAGCCTTTAAAAGAATTAAGTTTCTTGTGACTCAAGAACCAGTTCTCATAGTTCCAGATCTTCAAAAACCTTTTGAAGTTCACTACAATGCTTTTGCGGATTGCATTAGAGCTGTGCCTAACCAAGGGCATCATGCATTAGCATTTGAGAGCTGATGCCTCAAGGATCATGAGTTACATGCTCCAGTATATGAGAAAGAGCTTATGTCGATGGTACATGCACTTCAAGTATGGAAACACTATTTACTTGGTGCAGATTTTGTTATTAAAACAAATCGCCAAAGTCTAATATACTTCCTCACTCAAAAGAAGCTCTTAGAGAAATAGATGTGTTGGGCAAATTTCTTATCTATGTTTCACTTTTAAATCCTTCACACATCTAGAACTAAGAATGTGGTAGCAGATGCTCTATCATGGCGACCTCGAGTGAATGCAATCACAACTGTTTACCATAACAAGTTCATGGATTTACCCATAATGTATATAATTGATTCCAACTTCTCAACCATATGGGATTAGCTTAAAGTCGATTACACCTTATTCGATTCGAGATGGTTATTTGTATCATCATCAAGCAATTTGTGTAGCATTACCATTGCAACACAAGGTAATGGATGAAGCACATGCATCTCCATATGTTGGACATAGGGGTATTCTACCCACTACTCAAGCATTGGAAAGATATTTCTTTTGACCCACTCTTAGAGCTGACATTGAAAAATATGTCCGCGAGTGCAAGATATGGCAAAAAGTAAAGTAGGACAGGCATAAACCACCTGGTCTACTGAAGCCATTACCTATTCCCAATGAGCCTTGGAAAATTATAGCCATAGACTTTATCATGGAGCTTCCTTGCACACAAGCAGGTGACAATACAATCTAGACTATCATTGATAGATTTAGTAAGCAAGCACACTTTATACTTGTGCAAAAGACAATCAAAGCCAATCGTATGGCTAAGCTATTCATTGCTCATATTTTCAAGCATCATGGCATGCCTAAGTCCATTATAAGTGATCGAGATTCCTGCAAGACCAGCCCCTTTTGGCAAGCTCTCTTTGAGAACCTCAGGACTCGATTAAAGTTTTCATCCTCTTATCATCCTCAAACGGATGGGCTGAGTGAAAGTCCTAATTCTATTGTTCTAGACCTTTTGAAATCCTATGTCTTTGATAATCAAAGAGAATGGAAAAAGTATTTGCTTTTAGTAGAGTTTGCATACAATAACACGGTGCACACTAGTGCTGTGGTAAGGCACCCTTTGAGATAATCTATGGTAAGCCTCATTTACCACCCATTCTTCTTACGAAGGATAAGATCTTTGTAGTAGATGAGTTTGTTAGAGACATTGATATAGCTTTCACTCAAGTAAAAGATGCTATCCAAAGGACACAAGAGAAGCATAAGTGCGGCGCTGATAAGCATCGTCGTAAGTTAAGATCTTAAGTTGGGACAGTATATTCTTCTTAAGTTTGAGAAGGCTCGCTTGAAGAAGCAAAAATGTCAAAAGGGTAAAGTGGTTAAGCTTTCTAATCACTATTATGGCCCTTTCAAGATCACAGATAAGATAAACTATGTGACTTTTTGTTTGGATCTACGAGGTCATTGGAACATTCATAACGCTTTCCATATAAGTTTGCTACGTCCCTAAATTGGAGAATCTCCAATGGAACCAATCAAGGAAGATTTACCTAACATAGAAGAAACAGAAGAGTTCCTTGTGCCTGAAAGAATTTTACACCGTCATGACAATACTCTAAGGTTAGGTAAGGTATTACGAAAGTATTTGGTTAAGTTTAAGAATCATCCCCCCATTGGACGCTCTGTTTATGACTAAGAGAGAACTACAAGACTTTCCAGATCTTCTTAAGGACTATGTATCCCCTCTACAGTTGAGGTCAACTACTTAGAAGCCAGAGGGATATCACTAAATTGATTGCTTATTACTCATTCTCTATTTAGTAAATTTATGTCACCAAATTAATGACCACTTTTCTTTAAATGTTGATGATGATGTAGCATGGCCATGAGACTATTTGGAGACCGATATTCCTAGTGCGTCACTTAATGGGGTGATCAAAGCATTGTGACGGGGATATCCGATACATGCAGTACAAGTTATGAAGGGAAAACAAAGTGTATGCCAAGTGTAAGAGTGTACACAAGAACCAAGGAGTTACACATAAATGAAGATGGATTGAGTTCTAAGAAGAGAAAGTGCATTAGCATTGTATATATGTATTTATGTGTGCACTCGGGGACGCCTAAGCATGTTTACTTGTGTGTAATGAGTATTTGCATTCATTTGGGGTCATCCTCTCCCTTACAAGTCAAGGTTTAAGGTCTTTTCTCTCTTAATGAATTAAGGAGAGAAGTAATTCTTTCACTAAGAAAAACGAGAGAGGTAATTATCTCACTAAGAAAGATGAGAGACGCGATCATCTGGAAGTGAGGAGAGAAGTGATTTTCTCTTTCTAAGGTCTAAGATGACACAAGCTTTTGTGGGAAGTCAATCTTGAGATTGAGGTCTAAGGAAATCTAATGAACTCTCCTTATCTATGGCTCAAGGTGGTTGCATGGACCATAAGTTAAGAGTAGAGCTCAAAAATCTGCTTTTCTTAGACTAGACATGGTGAATCCTTTTTTAAAATATCTCGCGATAGAAATTTGATCTCTAAAAATGGCCCACTTGTGTTATAAAAAATGGCGAGATCTACAACTTTTGTATTGGACGTTTTTCCATCCAAGCAACACATATAGAGATATTCCAAAATTGGTGCTGCAGAGTAGGTCTTGGAACACCCACATCTTGCATGAAGATCAACCTTTCCAATCCTGGCACTCAAGTCTCTCTCTAAGAAGAGAAGCTCTTGGAGCTTATAAAAAGGGAGGCTCTCCTTGGGTGTGGAGGAGGGGAAGGAAGCATCACTTTGCATGCATCCAAGAGAAGAAGAGAAGGAGCGGAAGCTCAGCTAAAATCAAGTTCCAAGAGGAGAAGAGAAAGTGCAAGTGTTGCGAAAGCTCTACTAAAATCAAGCTCTAAGAGGAGATCCCTACACATATTGTGTAGGAGAGAATGTGCAAGTGTTGCGGAAGCTCTGCTGAAATCAAGCTCCAAGAGGAGAGCCATATACATATTGTGTAGGAGAGAAGGAGAGGCTCAAGAAGGATCAAAAGGTACCAACTTCAAAGTTATGCAAGTGTTAACTAGTTGTATACTGTGCAAGGAACCGTGATCTTGTTTCCAAGATCAAAAGGTTCCAACTTCCTACCCTAACTATAAATACATTCTTTTATTCTTTGTGTGTACCACATTGGTACACACCCATCTAGAGTCTCCAAAGTTGTGGAAGTGTTAGTCGGTTGTATACCGTTCAAAAAACCATGATCTTGTTCCCAAGTTCTACAAGTTAAGAACTGGTTTATGTGTAACAGAGGAGCTTGCTCCTTGTCAATAATATAACTCCACAAGGGGGTGGACTGGCTGATCTTCCAGTCCCTAGTGTGTTGTCAATATCTCAATCTCTCAATCTCTTTCTCTCTACATCTTTATTTTCTCTCATTTGTTCTCTCTTTGGGCTAGCAAAATATTCACCATATATATTTTAAGTATATAAGAAGGTCGAGCGTGCATCTCGGATCTTATAACAGTAAATGAAACCATGAATCGAGGATTATCCAATTGAATATCAACAAATTACTAATTGTCATGCATTTCTCACAAAAAAGTAATTTAGAAAATTGATAGATTCATAAATACTTCGGGTGCAAGTTGATACAAGTGGGACATGTGTAAGTTAAGAGCTAGGCCATATCCAAGTAAATTTTATCTGCACAAGTTTACAGGGTCAAGTTTAATAGCGTGTGAACGGTTTATTTGACCACTCTTAGCTTTGTGTCATAGCTTTAGGGAGTTTATGGAGTACCTCTAAAAACGACGGTGCTCTTTGAACTTAGAGAAGTCCAAAGACTTGGCAATCAATGTTCATGGTGGATATTCTTTTCTCTCTCCTAAAGACCTTTTTCTCTCTTTAGCTTAGGCCGGTAACACACCGTGATGTGGATGACCATTTCGGGAAAAAGAGAGTGTTCGCCGATGATTTGTCGCATTTTAACAAGCCACGAAATTCACGAACGCCGAACATTTCAGGGCGGGGGATCTCCCCCGTCCTAAAAATCGTCCATGCCCAGCACACTAAATAACAGATTGTATACATTAGAAAAATATATTTCACTTGACAACAATTGAACTTCCACCAATGGGTGTTTGTTAAAGCCTTTATACCACTAGGCTATCCCTCTTTTTGTGAAAAGAATCGTACAATTTAGTGTGTAAACATAATAAAGGACGGATTGCATGTTGCCCCAATCGTATTGGGTAGTGTGTACCCGCCCTCAGATCTCGGTATCTCTCTCTTCTGAATAGCTCTCATACCTTTTAAACACCCAGTCTCGCCTTGTTAGCACATGTGGGGTCCTCACGTAATTTATTCAATAGGAAGAACCCGTGTAATTGATACAAGTTGTTATTTTGAGTTGGCCGGGTGCTTTGGCACTCTCTCATTTCTAGTCGCTTAAGTCTTTCGACTTAGGTGTGGCAAGGCCCTAAGATCGACTATGTGGACGTATACAATAAATAGCTCGGATCCTCTCTCTCTGCCCCCCCAATGATTGAGAGCTACTTACTTGTCCACGACAATAAATTTGTGAAGACCTTATGTGTTTCTTTTTAAGAGTCGTTTTGAAATTGTGGGCCATAGGCTAGAAAGCACGTTGCCATATATGGGGTGGGAGGACGGGGGCGCTTTGTGAGTATCGAGAGGGGCAGAGAAGAAGACGGACAGACAGAGAGGGCTGGAGAGAGGGGGTGGGCCGGTGAGGAAAGGATGTCGAGTGTATGAAGGCTTGCTGGTGAGTTGGTTTGGTTCCGATGGAGATAGAGAAAGGCGGAGAGGCAAGCAGTGGTGCTGCTGACTCTGGCGGGATCATCAACAGGACTCCTCAAACTAAGATGGTGGGAGCGCATGTGGTGCTGCGAGCAGCCTCGGCCGTCCTCACCCTCATCTGCCTCTGCCTCATCGCCTCCGACAACATCAACGGCGCCAGATTCAGTGACGTCCCCGCCTTCAAGTAAGGGGCCTCTCTCTCTCTCTCTCTCTCTCACACACACACGCATTTGTGTCTGATCTGGTTGCCTTTCTGTCGATCTCGTGGTTCTTTCCGCACGTTTGTGTCTGATCTTGTGATGTTGTGTCTATCTACACCCATCTTTGTCTGATCTTGTGCTTATCCATGGGGGTCTTTCTGCCTGATTTCACACATTCTGTGCCTGATTTTGTGTTCATTTGGCTGTGCTTTGGTTGGTTTTGTGTTTAATCAGCGTGTGGTTCTGTTGATGGTGGATGGCTGCAGTTATCTTCTGGCAGCCAGCATCTTGTGTTTCCTCTACACGCTGGCACAGCTGGTGATGGCTGTCTATTCTCTCTTCTCAGCAAAGGCCTCATCGTCTCTGCTGGCGGCCCCCTTTGTCTACTTCAGTCTTGCGCTAGATCTGGTATGCTCTCTCTCTCCCTCTCTGCCTTTAACTCGTCTCAGAAGACGTTAATACCCTGAGCTTGTTGTTCTTTGTGTTCTTAAAGCTGCCTTAGCAGACCTCAATATACATAGCTTGCTTGCTTCCTTTGAACGATGGTCTGATCGTATTTGTCCAGTGCAAATTGTAGCAATGTGTTAATTTATTCATGACAGACATAGTGGCTTTAAATGGAAGCATAAGTGATACTAGGCGCTCCGTGCCTAGACTCTCCACGCCGGGGCAGGCACGATTTTTGCGGCGAGGGCGGATGTTGGACGCGTGGCACCCACCCCCGCGCTTCTTTGTGGGGAGGTTGGGGGCTGCCACGTGGCACCCGCCCCCAACCTCCCCTTAACTAATAGGAAAGATGAGATAACAATAATATGGTATTAGGCATACCAATAAAGATATTTCACTTTACATATCCTACTTTACACATGGATATGATTGGTTAAAAGTACTACTTTTCAGCCCTTACTTTTTTCTCAAACTAGTGAGCTTCCAAGAATAGTGCACACTTCTAGGGCCAATAACTTTAGATCCAACTAATAAAATTTTGCCAATGTAAAAAGACAAAATTTTCCTAAGATTACTCTCCATACTTTCACCATTCGCATTAAGAAGATTCCTATTCTATGCTGAATTACAGGTAGTCCAATCTTAGCTATGGTAAAGATGAAAGCAAAGTTAAGATACAAAGTTTGGGAGATAGGGTTTTGAACCAATACATGAATCCTTCTTCTCATAGGAGTTTGAAAATTTGACATGGTTGTTGCTTCGTATTTTTATGCAGACCTACCTATGGTTATGTGTTTTAAGAAATGTCCTTCTCACAAGTGATGCGTGAAGGTTTTGTATGGAATGTGTTTCTCGTTCTTGATATATTATTATAAACTAGTACCAAAACCTATTTGACAAGTAAATCTAGGTATTCATACTTATTTCAAATTAAGGTTGCCATCCTCACTTTTTTATGTATTGTAGTATTAAAAAGCTCATGCAGATTGATTTTAATGACTCTACCTTAGACCTTTTGTAGCTTTTATAAAGTAACCCTTTTTCCTTGGTTCTAGGTAAGCCTATACTAGTTCCTTTAAAGGAAGATTATTTTAGAAAGTGTTGGTAGGTCATTATTCCACCTCTTCTCCTCCTCTTTCTTACCTTTCTCTTCCCTTTGTTTAGGTTCAATTTTTTTATATGCCTTTGGAGTGCATTGCCTTGTTCTACCATTTCTACACTTTCTACCTTACTTATTTTGTGTAAGGTCTTTACCTTTGGATATTTGAAAGAATGCTTCATAGGATTCTTAAAATGTAGGGCTTTTGGAAAAAGTCATCATCCTAACCCAATGACTTGGATGATTCATATATTAGAACTTTGTATTGATGATTGAATCTCCTCGAAAAAGTGTTCTGCATATGCTAGCTAATAGTGGTTTTTATCAAAAAAATTATTTGCTTGTACTTATGACATATATAGTCGACATTTCAATTCTTTCACTTGGATGTAGAGTCTTAAGGACATCGAGGAATTCACTGCTTCCTTTTGTATATATAGCAAATAATGTTTGTACAACTAATAAAATGCTTTTCATGGTAATGGTGCTTTCAAGTTGCATTATATTGTGTAAGTTTTTGAGAATATTAGATGTTTGTAGGTATATTATCTAATTAAGGTTTTTACACATATTTAGTATTCACATAATTTTGGAACTCATGTTGTCTTTTATACATTGTATGGTGGCAGTTTTGTGCTATACTTCTATTGTCAAGTAGTTCAGCAGCCTTTGGGATTACTTCTGCTGCAAACAATGGTGGCAACTTCATTTCACAAGCAAGTGCATCCGCTAGTATGGCATTAATTGCCTTTTGTTTTATGTCTTCCTCGGCAACCTTATCTGTTTATAGATTGTTTTTCATCTTGAGAACGAATTAAATTATCATCACTTGTGATTATTTCATTCATTGAACAACATTACTATGGTGTTATGCCTCAGGATCAGTTGTTTGCAATTTGTAATTCTCAAGGTAATGTATATCCTTTTATAAGCTTTAGATGGCTAATGTTGGTGATGGAAACCTATGAGATGGAGTAGTATACATTTAACTTGATTAATGACTAAATATTGCAAACTCTTATTGGATTTTGTAAACAATAAAGATGCTATTGTGAATTGAGAGAGAGAGAGAGAGAGAGAGAGAGAGAGAGAGAGAGAGAGAGAGAGAGAGAGAGAGAGAGAGAGAGAGAGAGAGAGAGAGAGAGAGAGAGAGAGAGAGAGTGTGTGTGTGTGTGTGTGTGTGTGTATAAGCTGTATTAGCTACCTTTAAAATGCCTTAATATTGCGAACTCTGATTGGATTTTTGTAAACAATAAAGATGCTATTGTTGATTTTGAGAGAGAGAGAGAGAGAGAGAGAGAGAGAGAGAGAGAGAGAGCGTGTGTGTGTGTGTGTGTGTGTGTAGTATTAACTTCCTTTAAAATACCTCAAACCTTAGATGTATAGGACATACAAAAATCAAAGTTTTTTGTTACCATCCATTTTTGGGAGCCATTGGTATGAAAATAAACCCAATCTAAGATGTCATTAGCACCAAAAGGAAAAGCAATGACCAAAGCTATCAAATTTATTGATATATCATAACCCTAAAGTAACACTAAAGTAAACTAATGTGTGTAGACTCCTAAACTTTATGATGACTCACCACGAAAATGTACCAAGATGTTCCAAAAGTAACTTGGTGCTTAGGCTCTTTGAGTTGCTCAATGATAGACTTTGTCAACTCAATTAGCTATTCATTTGTTCTCTTTTCTAGTCAACTTTATTTTGGCAATTTCATGTGGTTGTGCATCAAGTTGTGTTGATGTAAAAGTTCACTTGTGATCGATATTAGTCACTACACCCAAGTTGGATGTAAGATGTCCATCCATGCTTTGAGAGGTAGAGCAAATTCCTTGCCTTACGTAGCGTCTTTCACTTTATTGATGCACTTATGAGATAGTTTTAAGGTGATAGCTTGGTCAATGCTAGATCATAAGTTGAGTTTTCAAGTTTAAAGTTTGTTGGAAAATAGTATTGCTTAGTATACTTTGAAAAAGTGCCACATAAGTAAAGTGGATTGTTGAAAAATGCAACATACTTAATTTATGTATGGGAATATGTTTAGTGCATGGAAGTGTTTGTTTCTTGGCATTTGTTATAGCACTCTATCATCAAAGTACTCGCTCAAATGAAAAAATTGAATGTACATGGACCAACAAATTGGAACCTACCATTTAGAGCTAAGGCAAACATCTACATTTGACATAAGGTCGATACAACAAAGATAAATTTTGAGCCCCATGAGAACTTCCAAGGTTGTTTGAATTCAAGCAAGTACAATATGATACCATGGCATTGAGGTAGATGGTAAACAATAATTTAGATGATGCCTAAATAGACTTATTTCTTAAGATTTATTATTTTAGAAAACATGTCCACATATTTTTAAATATCCAAATGGGCTAAGAATCAATATTTAGGACTACTTCAATATATATTATTATAGACAAAATTGACTCAAAATGGGATCTAAATTCTTTCAAACATGCAAATGTGATCTTTTGGAGGAAAGTCTTTAACCATGTGCTATAACTCAAAGCATGGTGTCCCTTTACTTAAATGTGCTAGCACTATTGGTTTTGCAAATCTTGCATGTTTTGTAATGTGAATCATTAAGGCCACACCATAAGGGCATTCCAAACACACACTATGTCAATTCACCTATCTTTAATTGCATATGCACAAATAAATCATCATGGTCTTTTCCTTTTTTTAAAAACCTATGTTTGCGCTTTAATGCCTTTGATCTTGAAGAGCAACAACCGTATGCATTTTCTTACTTTGAGAGAGAGAGAGAGAGAGAGAGATTTGTAATGATGTAAAGTTGAAAGCTAGGGCCTTAGTATATAGCTCAAGGTATATACTTTTGATCCATACTAAGTGTTCGATAGTGTAGAAGGTGCACCAAGTGCTTGGTGGTGTTGAAGGTATTTACATTGTATATCACACACACACACACACACACACACACACACACACACACACACCCCATGTGTGTTGATACATAGAGGAGTACAAATAATGTAGCTATTGTAACTTGCACTTCATAATAAATGAGGTATTGTTGCACACTAAAAACAAAGCCTTTTTGTGAAGGCATTTCCAAAAACCAAAATAACTCATCAAGAGAGATATGCTTCCTAGCACAACTAGCAAAATACCAAACATAAAATTTGTATAAGGCCATACATGTGTTGTGCACATAAGGATCAAGATTTCAACATGATGAATGCATAATTCTACTAATTATACCACATAGTATACATTTTCTCAAAACTATTATTAAATTTGTATAAGGCCATACATGTGTTGTGCACATAAGAATCAAATTTTCAACATGATGAATGCATAATTCTCCTAATTATACCACATAGTATCCATTTTCTCAAAACTAGTATTAACCTCACAAGGAAGCACAAAAGGAAAACTAAAGAGTGGAAGCACAAGGAAACAAAATTGGAGAAGACCAAAAGCCTCACAAGGAAACTTCTAAAGGTGAATGAAAAATAGGAAGTGAAGCCAGTGGGATTGAAGACCAAAGGGTACATGCAAATCTATTTTTTGGCTTGTGATAAAAAATTTGAGGAACCTAATAAATCAACCTAGGCACCTCATATCCATACAATGCTCTTTCTACCTATGGATAATGACATATTCATTTTTGTGATTATTTAAGTGAGAGCTAGACTCTCTTGTGCAAATTTTATCATGCAATGTCACATTTAGAAGACCCCACCCAATGTTATTGTTGTTTTAGGAAATGTCTATTCTATATTATATAGCCTTGGCCACATAAATCAAAGTGCATGCACAACAAAGAATGACTGGTCATGAAATTAGTGAAAAAGTGGTGAGGGTGTCCAACTTAAGTGGGAGCCCTAAAACAAGATAATAATGTATATATTGTGTAAAATTGAATAGAGAAACTCATCCTTATGTGTGCAATTTTTGAGATATCCACTCTTCTTACCCTTAGACTATCCTTTTATGCACCATTACTAGAGAGGGAATGAGAGAGAGTGAGAGACTTGTAGAGCCTTGCTCTTCTTTTCTTCTCCTTTAGCTTCTATAGCTTGGAGGTTGAAGTGGAGTGGAAGGTTGAGAGTGAAAGAAAGTGAGAGAGATAGTGAGGGAGATATGGAGAAGCTCTTCTCTATATCTTTCTTCTTCTTCTTCTTCTTCTTCTTGGAGTCATTATAGGTTGGATCAAACATGAAGGATTGGAGAAAGAAGATCGAGAAATATCAAAAAAATCATGAGGCAACCGTCAAACCTTTGACTACAATGCATTGAAGGTAGGTATATGGTATTTCTATACCCTTTCGAGTGATTTGATTTTATTGGTTGCCTTGGGAGTGCAAGAAGAGAGTATGATGACTCACAGTTTGGAGTTCTAGCCAACTATGTGAGAGATGGTTGAGCTAGGAGCGTGTTGAGATCTTGAAAGAATAAGATATTCATCCAATGGTCCACCTTCCTTAACATACATCATTTAGGGCAGTCATCGTTTGCTTGGTAGTAGAAAACACAACTATGAGGTAGATCCAAGGGTAGTGACTAATAGCTTGTATAGTTTAAACAATAATATTAGCAATTGACACAGTTGTAGAGACCTAATGTAGTTGTAATATGCAACATTTCTGTAATATCTCCCCCCTCGTGCATCCCCCCTATGAGAATCCCCCCTTTAAAAGATTTTTTTTAAATTTAGTACAATTTTTTTTACTCTCCCTCTCTCTCCTTGCTGACATGTCAGAGAGAGAGAGAGAGAGAGAGAGAGGCTTCTAGAGGGTTCTTTTTTTTCCCTTGTAAAGGGAGGTCACACACTCCTCCAATATTTTCGAAAATACACCCCTCCCCTTCATTATCTTTTCTCCACTCAAGGTGAGGCTGCAAGAGTCTACTTACAATTGCATAGGAGAGTGCGAGAATTCTATCTCTCGTACACACGTCTTCCAGTATGGCCCCAAAGCATAGTTCCACAAGGATGGTCAGAAACCCCACAAGTGTGGATGGTGGTTCAAATCAAGATGGCACCTCAACCGCGAACGGTTTATCAGGCATAAATACCACTGGAATCAAAACATCACTCCAAACCCAGGTTGCTCTATTATTAAATCATAGATTATAATTATCATGGTGAAAATCATATTCACATGCATCACATTAATTGCGTGATTGATAATTTTCTAGGCATGAACTTAGTTGTGATATGTAACAAACAAGATAATTTTCGTTGTAAGATGACTTCATAATAGGTGAAATTGATTAGATAATTGCATCTAAATTACCAAAAACATCTTACATGAATTCCTGCATAAAGTGCATTGCTTCTTGCACAAGTTCTTGCAAAATACATTTCAGAGGACATCAAAAGAAGCAAAGTGCATCTCCATATCGCAAGATGGATTCTAAGGTACATGTAATAAACTGCAGAAAAGATTAGAGTGCAGCTAGACTCATACAATAATCACATAAAGTTATAAAGATGAGATCATTCAAGAAGGTTATAGATCGTGTAAATAATTACATAGATGATAATGTTAAGATTGCATGCATAGAAAGTACCTTCCCATGTGTGGCATAAAAATATCGTATGGATTATATCAAAATTGTAAGCATTGAAATGAAGGCATGGCATTACGTTGCGTGCATTAAAGTTGTTGGGAAAATTCAATGTTGTTTGTAATTTACCAAATGGGATTGCAATCCATGAGTCCCATGTCAAAGCCCTTGGTGACTTCAAGAGGGATAGGTAAAAGCTTAGTGCATGTGAGCATTATTAAGAGGGCTTAAGAGGATTATACTTAAGACAGAGTAGGAATTGTTCTAAATAGAACCATCTTGACCAACCATGGTCAAGGGGATAGACAATCTTGACCAATTAAGATCAAAGATAAAGGTACATAGGTACTTCAAGGGATCTAGGAGATAACCAGCAAGTTGACCAATCGAGGACGACGGGGTCGTCCATGATCTATTTCACAAGGAGACCTAAGGTAAGGACAATTAGGGTCGGTAGGGTACAAACCCTAATCCAAAGAAAAAGGAGAAACAAGCAACCTAGCTTACCAAGCCCTTGGAATCTCATCAAGTCATGAACGATCCAGGATTGAATGTTGGGAGTATTTGGGAAAAAGGAATCACACCTTAGCAGTTGGTCGTACGAACAACCACTAAAATGATCATGATTGTACACTTAGGTACATTGTTTGAACTTCTTTGCTCAAGGAACTAATTCAAGGCAAATCACTTGATGCTTCAGGTTAAAAGCCTGGAGGGAGAGACAGGTTCAGTTACCTTCGACTGCCTGCCTGGCCCTATCCAAGGGGGTTGTTAGCTGCGCCGGGTGCATGGACCGAGCCTGCCACGAGAGGCCTCTCTGTGGGTGTTGCTTGGAGCGGGAGGACACTTGGGTGCCAGGGGAGGCTCTAGCTATCAATTCCTTGCCTAGAACTTGCTTGACATTGTTTTTGTGTTAGTGCCTAAATTACATGAAGGAACATGTGTTTAAATTGATTAATTAAAGAAGCTGCTTTTGCGTGTCAAACATAATGTGGTAGGTAATTAGATAACTAAGCAACCCGAGGAAAGTGTGATGGACGTAACTTGGGTCCATCCTACGGAAGGGTGGTCCCGGTTAGTTGGAAACTTTTCTCAAAAGACGTGATAACAAAACTGTGAAGACCTAGCGCCAATAGAGTTAGAATTCCAATTTATGTTGTTTTAGGGGAGCGGAATGGGACTATGCCTTATGGGTAGAGAGGTTGAGCTTCGCATCCCTCTCGCTTTCCATTCTCCATGAACCAAATGCAGCATAAATCCGCTTCGACTCTGTTGTTCCTACTCAAAGTGGGTCATCTAGAGCTCGATGCTAGCTACTTCCTAGAGACTTTGCTGTTAGGAAAGAAACCCTAGACTTCAGGTCGGTCCTAAGTGGGAACAGTCAGATGCTTCCGCTCAAGGCAGACTCGAAAAGACCTAGATCGCAAACCCTATGACATTCCTTGCGAGTGCCAGGTGGAGCTTTCTATACTCTCTTCCTGATGGGCTGCTAAGATGTGTCCCACAAGTGGACGAGTAGACACGTTACAATTTCTCACATAGATGTAGGCAAAGCTAGTGGTTGTAGCAAGAATGGGTGCCAAGGTAGAAGCAATAATAATCACCTCCAATCTAGAATACATCGTATGATGAGAAAATGTAGTCACTGACCTAGGTAGAGCAATGAGGGCTAAAGGTAATGATATTAGTTAATGGATTTATGAATAAGGTGGTGCATTATACAACCCCTTACTAGAAGTAGAATGTAAGTTTTGAGAGGTACCTAATTGTGTTCTTCCACATCCTCTCCTCAATGTTACATATTCACAAGGATGTCAATGTCCATGGTAATATAAGTCTAGTATTAACATCTCAAGGTGAGTAATAAAGAGATATGGATCATACAAATCTAGATATCTCATGAAATATTGGAGCATTAATCCTTAGTTGCTAATGTGGGTTTGGTAATAGGTTTTGGTGTTGGGGAGTAATTGACAAATATCAAGTTTCAATACTACTAGAGCAACTTTATGAGATGGAAGAGGTTGATGAAATGAGTAGCTAGTACAGTAATATGTAGAACGCAGTTGGGGTTGATGAGGATGAGAGTGTGGCTATGCAGAAAACAAGTTAACAATGACAGAGATTGAGTGGGCCATAAGAGTCTTCTAGCCATGGTTTTGTTGATACATCTTGGAGTGGTAGATTGAGGTCACAGGTTACTCCACCAAGTGCATCACATATATCAAGAAAAGGCAAAGAGAAAGTTGGAGGCTCACCTATTATAGCAAATGTATCATCAAATTTCTCGCATATTGATGATGATTCATATGGCTCTAAGCGCAGAGGTTGGATGAGGTGTTTGGGATTCCATCTATTAAAACACTTGGTGTGTGAAAGGTACTAGAGGATGGTAAGTCACATGGTAGTGATCCAAGTCCATGTAGGCCAAGTAGAGTAAGAAATCCATGGCAATGATTGACATATGATAGCTATGTAGTAGCTCATCACACTAGGCATGCTTGGGTAAGGTTGTGTAAGATGTGGAACCCACTTGTTTTGAGAATGAAGTGGGTAATGAGTATTAGGATCATGCTAAGGATGAAGAAATGGTTGCACTTATGGATAATGACACATAGGAGTTGGTGCCCTTACTTGAAGGTAAATAAGCTATTAAGTACTATAAGGCACAACTGGTTGCCAAAGGTAATTCATAGACTCATGGTATTGATTATGAGAATGCTTTTGCTCTAGTGGATAAAATGACCACTATAAGGGCTGTCATAGTAGTGGCTACATCAAAAGATTGGATCATGCATCAAATGGATGTTAAGAATGCCTTCTTGTAGGGGGAGTTACAAGAGGAAGTTTATGGGGAGTAGCCACCTAGTTATGGATGAGAATTATCCAGATTATGTATGTAGGCTTTGTAAGACCTTATATGGGTTGTAACAAGCACTGAGGGCATGACATGACAAGATTGTGGAATACCTTGTCAGCATTGGGTTCTACAAATCACAAGTTGATCAATCACTCTATATCAATGAGAGTGATGCAAGTATTATGGTTATTACCATATATGTAGATGATATGATCATTGTGGATAATAGTGATGAAGGGAGTGAGCCCTGAGTGGAAGCATGCGAGTGGAAGCAAGAGCTATGTTGAAAAGAGCAAGAGCAAGAGACACAAGATGTGGAAACTCCAACAATCACAATGTGTGACCAGACTTCCCTTATTCAAATGTCCGAGCCCCACCTCCATCTCACAAAGTAAGTAAAATAATGTTAAAAGTAGTGGTATTCCACTTACGCCAAAGAACACAGAATGAAGTACAAGTGATATGTACTTGTCACCTACGATGTACAAGTTTGTAAGAGAGAAAGAGCAAGAGATACAATAAGATGTGGGAACTTAAACAATTACAATGTGTGATCGACATCCCCCTATTCAACTGTCAATGAAAGAATAAAGAATGAAATGACAATGATGGGTTCTTGCCATCTATAGTATATATGTATTCAGATACTGCCAGTGTAACTAATACACAAGCAACTAGACACAAGTGCCTTTATCACAACCTCCCACTTATAAGAAAATGTGTCCCTAGGGAGGAGAGAACAAGAAAAAAGTGACAAAGTACAAATGTACATAAAGTACAACATGATGAGGAAATACGTCATCTCGTCCAGTGCCCATCAACTTCCTTAGCAAGGTAAAACACTTTGCTGAGAGAATTTTGGTAAGCTAAGATTTTGGTCAACTAAGATCTTGACAAGCTCAATGGGCTTGTCCTCAATGATGTCTCAGATAAAGTGGTAACACACCTTAATGTACATTATCTTTACATATGGAAGATTGAATTCTTGGCCAATTAAATAGCAATCATAGAATCTGAGTACAATGTAGGGACCACATCAATACTACTAAGGTTTGCTGCCTAACTAGAGAGCCTCCTTGCAAGTACGAGTGGCTACAACATACTCTATCTCTGTAATGGAGAGGGCGTGCATTTCTATAACCTAGACATTCAAGAAACAACACCTCTAGCAAAGGTAAAGACATAGCCAAAGATACTTCCTACTGTTTGTATGTCCTTGCATAATTAGAGTCATTGTATCCTATGACTCTTGTATCATGGCCACCATAACATATGCACATAATTTCTATACCCTTCAGGTATCTTATGATACCCTTCATGGCATCCCAATGCCATCTAACAGGTGTAGCCATATAGCATGCCACAACTCCCATTGAAAATGCTATGTCAGGACGAGTGGCTATCATGGCATACATCAAACTACCCACTGTGGATGCATAAGGGATTTTGGCCATCTTAGCCTTCTTCTCATCAAACTGCGGACAATTGGCTTGACTAACTTTCATGTGAACAAATAGGGGACAACGAATAGGCTTATCATCTTACATATGAAACTGCTTAAGGACTTTTTTGATATGCTCCTTCTATGATAGATAAAGGAGCCCCAAGGAGCAATCAAGCATGATGCGCATCCCAAGAATATGCGAGAAATATTCTTGCAAATGAAACCACTTAAGGACTTTTTGGATATATTCCTTATGTGATAGATAAAGGATCCCCAAGGAGCGATTGCGTATGATGCGCATCCCAAGAATATGCGAGGCATGTCCCATGTCCTTCATCTCAAAGCTCTTATTGAGTTGAGTTTTTAAGGCATCCAACTCATCATGAGCTCTCCTAGCAATTAGCATATCATCCACATAGAAGAGAAAAATCATAAGGCTACTATTACGAGCCTTTTTCATGTATAAGCGTGGATCCATAGCACTATGGCTATATCCTTGTGAATGCATAAAAGCATCAAACTTGTACCATTTCGTAGGTACTTACTTAAGGTCATAAAATATCATTCTCAATTTTTACACTATGTGTTTCTTCCCTTTTTCTTCAAAGGCCTTAGACTATTGCATATAAATCTCATCAGGCAAGTCCCTATGTAGAAAATGTATCTTTATACATCTAATAGAGGTCCATAGATCTAGTTGAGTAACCACTACTAGTGCCAATAATTTTGACTATAGGAGAAGAGACTTCATCAAAGTCAATACCATGTTCCTACTTGAAACCCTTAGCTACCAATCTAGCCTTACAAGTGGGCTTGGGATGTTTAGGGATACTTTTCAACTTTTATACCCACTTGCATGGCAGTACCTTCTTACCACTAGGCAAAGAAACCAAATCCCATGTATGGTTTGTCTATAAGGAATCAAACTCTAACCAAATAGCTCTGCCTATGATTGGAAATCATCATTGTGCATGGCCTCATCTTAAGAGAGAGTCTCACCTACATCTATCACCATAGTATAATCCACAGAGGGCATAAAGCACTCAAAAACAATTGACATTTAGCTCTAGTGGAGCATCTCAAAATAAATTGATCCCACACAACATGTAGATGGGCCACAAGAGCATCAACTATTGCAAGCTATCTAGCTAGCTATATGAGAGCATGAGGCTCCTCCTAAAAGATCACCATGAGTACCTCAACTACCTTCTCATGCTACTTATGTATCTTTTTCTTATGGAAGATTACATCATGGTTGTGGATAAGTCGATGAGCCTACAGATCCCATAGGTGATAGCCCATCTCACTTGCATCCCCGTAACCAAGAAAGATACATTTCATGTACTTAGGATCCAACTTATTATGCTTGTCCATGGAAACATGGCAAAATATCTCACATCGAGACATACAAATGAGCATATGAAGGAGGTTTCCCAATCTATACCTCCTCTACAACCTAGCAAATTATAGGAGTAACTATCTCATCCCAAAAGTATCGTGGTAAGCTTAACTGGCTAGTGTGATAAACTCCAAAAGTCATCAAAACATGCCCCGGCACCATAACACAGCTTAACTCGGCATATCACGCCCCTTGGGACTCAACACGGCACCATAACATGACATATCACATTGTAGAATCTCTCATGAAAAGCTTTCAAGACATACTCATTCCCACTATCTGACCTTAGGCATTTCAACCTATATTTAAATAGGTTCTCAACAAGAGTAAGGTAATGCCAAAAGGTAGACAAGGCATCCACTTTTTGCTTAATAGAGTAAGCCCCGACCTTATGTGAGTAATCATCAATAAAGCAAACAAAGTACTTTACACCACCTCTAATGACTAATAGGGCATGAGACCATATACATCCAAATGAACAAGAGCCAGAGGCTCATCCATGTACTTCATGTTAGACTTCTTATACACACTACATATATGCCTACCATATAAACAATAATCAAAAGACTCAAAACACTTATAGTCTAGAGGTGGAAGATATTGCAAACTAGTAAGCATTTTCATTTTTCTCAAAGACACGTGTCCAAGGCAATGATGCCACAGAGATACATGTGAAAGTGCACCCACAACCAAAACATGGTCAATCGACCCAAATACAAGTAATGGATAGAGGGTACTAGACTTAGCACGACATGAATAACAAAATTCCGATAGGTAATCTTCCAAGAGGAATCACCAAAAGAAACAAAATAACTTGCATCATCCAAGGTTCCAATAGAGATAAGGCTCTTCACAATAGCCAATACATGACATACATCATGTGAGTGAACACGTTGCCTAAACCAAACTCAGTTGGGGACATCACCATTACCAAATATCTCTTGCCAAGTCATTACCCAAACGGATAGATCTAGTCAAACTATGATAGGAGTGAAACCACTCTCTATGAGGGGTCACATGGAAGGAAGCCCTTGAATCTATTAAACCAACACTAAGTTTATCATAACAAAGCATCAATTAACTATGATGCATCTAAGGAAGAAGCTGCCAAAATGAGATCATCAGACACATCAAGTTGCACCACATTAATCTCCTTAATCTTAACGCTGGACTTGCTAGGCACAATATTGCGGTCATGATTCTTCTCGTACTTTTTCCTTACCCTTTTTCTTGCACTTGTATTTGTGAATTTTATAGCAATGTGGCCAAGTATGACATGCTTTCCCAGAATAATGACAAGCAAGACTGGACTTATATCCATAGGACTGTCCATGTATCCTAGACTGAGACATTTGAGAGTCTCTACTTTCTATCAAGAGAGCACTCTCAACATCTTGTAACTTCAACCCATCCTTTGAGATGTTAGCACATAGAGCCATACAGAAAGTGTCCCATGACTCAAGTAGAGTACCAAGAAAAAATAAAGGATGTAAAGGATCCTTGAACTCAATCTCCTACAAAGCTAGATGGATGATGATGGAGTGAAACTCAAATGATTGTCGACTTGTATAGCTCATCCGATTCAGCCCAATCCTTGTCCTGAATGTTTTTGAGTTTAGCACCCTCATTTTTTATTGGTGTAACTTACAATTTTAGCACTAAAACTTGCCATATCTATGTCGTCCTATGCTGTTAGTTGGTCCCATCTAGTTTTTCAATATAAAGATAGTATTGTTATGAGAACCATTGGCCATAATGAGACCAATAGCTATGCCTTCCAATAGTTGTAGTTGGTCCCATCTAGTTTTTCAATATTAAAGATAGTATTGCCATGAGAACCACTGGCCATAATGAGACCAAGCAAGTTCATAGAAGGGCAAAATAGGAATCTATAATTTCCTACAAATCGTTCCCAAAACCACTACCAAATCAAGCTATAAAAAAGACTACCAAGGTAATGAGCTGTCCACAAAAAACTGCAATCAAGAATTGTCAACTACAAGTGATGGCCTCATAAAGAATGCATAGATCAGAAATGAAAAGATACTATAATAAACTGCAACAATAGGTCAACAGTCCACCATGAGCAATTAAGATGAAGAAGCCATGAATGACCAGCATTGAACACCATCATAACTACAATGTGTTAGCAACCATACGTGCAATAGATATAGACATCATGCATAGGGTAGGTCTCAAGGGTAATTGAAGAGACTACTAGATGCATAATCCACCAAGAAAATCTCAATACATAATCCAAAATCATATAAATACCATTGAAAACATTCTAACAGACGTAAGTGCTACGTCCAAGCCTGCCACAAATCTTGAGATGCTATAGGTATTTAGGGGCTAAAGAAAACTAAAGGGAAGAGCTCCTTGATCTCAGCTTTGATACTAGTTAAAGGGAGTGAGCATTGAGTGAAAGCTCATGAGTAGAAGCAAGAGGTATGATGCAAGGAGTAAGAGAGCAAGAGCAAGTGACACAAGATGTGGGAACTCCAATAGTCACAATGTGTGACTGGCCTTCCCTTTCTCAAATATCACTGAAAGAATAAAGAATGAAGTGATAGTGATGGGTGGCTACCACTTGCAGTGTACATGTATACGAGTATTGTTAGTGTAACTAATACACGGGTGGCTATGGACATGTGGCTTTACCCCCTACAAGTGAGACAAAGATTGACCATGTGAGGGGTCTTCTCAAGTCCAAATTTGTGATGAAGGATTTGGGAGAGCTACACTATTTTCTTGGCATAATATAATAAGGACTCCAAAGGGTATACGATTGTCACAAAGACAATATGCATTGGATATGTTGAAGTAGTATAGTATAGCTAATTCCAAGCCTATTTCAATACCTTTGTATGTTAATGCTAAGCTTAGTACACATAAGAGTGACTTGATTGAGGATGTCACTATGTATTAGAAGATTTTGAGTAGTCTTATCTATATGATGATCACTAGGCTAGACCTAACCTATATAGTTAGTTTGCAAAGTCACTTTATGTAGGGTCCACGAAATCCACATTTGGATGCAATGCAATGCATATTGCCCTATGTCAAGTTCACATTAGACTATGCCTTATTTTATGGTGTAGGTGTACCATTGGACTTGCATAGTCACATAGATGTAGATTGGGCTAGTAGTATTTCAGATCTGAGCTCTATTATTGGTTTTATGTTTTCCTTTGGTAGTGCTATTGTTACCTGGAAAAGCAAAAAAGAGCTGACAATTGTCTTGTCTAGTACACAAAGGCAAAGTACATAGCTGTTACAGTATGTGAGATAGCTTGGTTACGCCAGCTACTTGGCGATTTGGGGATGCAAGTGGATAAGAAGGGTATCATTTACTATGATAACCTTAGTAGAATTTAATTGGCTAGGAATCTAGTATATCATACATAGAATAAACACATAGAGGTCCATTACCATTTCATTCATGAGCGGGTTCTAGCAAGTGATATTGACTTGGTTTACGTCAACATCATAGAGGATTAGGCTACTGACATTTTCACCAAGTTCTTAGGAGCTGAGAAGCTTCAACGTTTTAAGACTATGCTTGGAGTTCATGAGCTCATGCTAAGCTTGAGGGGGACAATTAAGATGCCGAGCTCTACATGAGCTAGCATCCACCATGTGACTTAGTGATGTGGCAAGATATTACTTAGTGGCACATTAGGTGATCGACATGAGGATATGCCAGTGATTCTACATCTAGAATATACCCATGTAGTCCATCCTTGGTTATGGCACATTCATAATACCAACTTTTCTTTTCTTAGTGGATTCACACTTAGTAACCATGTATAATATATGTGACACTTTCATATTAGTCTTTTATTATGTTGTAGACTTAGTTCTTTGAGTGGAAGAAGAAGAAAGAAGAAGAAGAAGAAGAATTTAGCCTTATCTCTCTATGTTCTCAAGTCTCCATCACTCTTTTAGGTCCTTCACCTCTCTCCCCTGTTGTCTTTTTTTAATCTTTGGGAACCTAACTTGCTATCCGATATCATTGCCTATCTCTACATATACGCATGCCACTATTTAACTCGGATTGCTTAGTAAACTTCAATACAAATTATCTTGGACTTTATGATTTGTGGATGTTTAGAACTTATGAATATTAATAATTGTACATAAAGAAAAACATTATCTCACTATATATAAATATATAATAATCAACTCTAAAATAATGTATACAACAAAGAAAGTTAGCTTTGTTGACCCCTTGTAATGCTAGGAAGCGTTACGAATCCTCGAGGGAAGTAAGTATTAGTTTGAGTCTCATTTGAGGTAGAATATGCTACATTCAAAATTATGTAAAACTTTTTCGTATAAAATTTTATTGACTTTATTCTTTTTCCTCTTAAAAATGAGAAATTTTTAGCCTTTTGGTAAATGGCAAGGAAAGGTCACTTTATGAACTTATCAAATAAACCAAGTTCAAAAAGCATAGCGTGTTCACGATGGAATAAACACAATTGATTTGAACTCAATACTTGAGTCTGGTGCTGGGGAGAATTTGAGAGTTGGGCTCCTAAAATAACCTTAATAGAGTATTTGAGAGAAAACCCTTGACAAAAAATCCAATGGAGAAATGTGGCTTAAAGACATATGTAAGAACATTATGTGGGACATTTATGGATGTCCCTTGTTAGTTGTTCATCAAAGGAAATTAGAAAAATTCAAGAAATGACACCATTCAAATTAGGATGGATAGTGAAGATATGCCTTATGACATCATGGCGTTGGAAAAATTAATAGAAGAGGCCTTAATATTTAGACCAAAAAGAGAGAAATGTGATAAAAATAGGAAAGTCCCAAATATCATAGCCGAATGGGGACAAGCACATTTTGCCAAGGATGGCTTGTTGATTAGAACCATTGAGAACAAGGAACTACACATAACAACGTAGGTTTTCATACCCTATTCATGTGGATCAAGCCTAATGCATACATTAGCAACATCTCATATGGGCCAATGGAAGATAAACCAACTAGACATTTAGTGAGGTAGCATCTCAATAGCCTCTAGATGATGCTAGCTCATGAAGCCATAATCAATGCACAAAGGTTAATACTCAAGGGTAAAAATAAAGCACTTACATCAATAGAAGTTTGAGATCGTACGCTCACTTTTGGAAGTATTCTTAACATGCTCATTAATGAAGCCTATAATAGACCAAATAGTTTGTTGCCCATTAGAAGAGGATTCCCAACTAAAATGCCATCGAACAAAGTGAACTCCACTTTGGATTAGGTCGGAGATGAAGAAGAATGTCATGATAGAAAAATCAAAAGTTAAGAAAAAAATCCAAAAACTAAAGAAATGTATGCCTTTGTATACTGCAAGGGTTGCAAGCAAGGGGCTTAAGGGACCTTGTGTGCTTTTTCCCTCTTTCTTGATTTTTTATTGGATCTAGCATTAGAGTTTGGAGTTTGCTTTTCGCTTTGGTGTTCCTGTTTGCTTTCGGTAAAAAGCTTGTGTAGTAGGAGAACTATAAGGGCAAGTGGGGCAAGAGATAAGACATAAGTTGGAATCTTGCATTGAGAGGAGAGTAAAGATTATAGAAGAAATTGTGAGCTTGAGTCTACTCCACCCTACTTAGACTTGTATGTATGACCATGACCTTTGGATGATGTGAAATTATTGCCATTGTTGGAGTGAGTTATGCATGCATTCGTCACTTCTCATTGTACTTGATCTTGTCTTTGAATTTTGTTTGAAACCCGTAAGGCCACTTACCAACTTGGACGAGAGAGAGAGAGAGAGAGAGAGAGAGAGAGAGAGAGAGAGAGAGAGAGAGAGAGAGAGAGAGAGAGAGAGAGAGAGAGAGAGAGAGAGAGAGAGAGAGAGAGAGAGAGAGAGAGAGAGAGAGAGAGAGAGAGAGAGAGAGAGAGAGAGAGAGAGAGAATGGGCCACGGAAGTGCACATGGATAAGCATGGCTTAAATCAACAGCCAAAGGCTTGAGAGCAAGATGCCCATCCAAGCCATAAGGCTTAAGTCTCTAGCAATCAAATGAGAGTCTACTGAGCCTTAGCCATAGGGCTTTAGGCCTTAATGTTTGTCCAAAGAGCCAAATTTTAGCCATAAAGAAAAAACCTTAAACGTCCAAGCCATTGAATCGTAACACTTTTGACCTTAATTAATAATCATTCGAGACAACATCTAAGAGCCTCCATGGCACCTTAAAGCCTTAACATGCCACCCAAGAGCCATACCCATAAAAGGGCTACCCATATGAGTTGACCATAAGGCTTTTATACCTTAAATGTATTAAGGGCCATCCGAGTTGAAGGCTTTTAGCCTTAAACATTTTGTGGCTACACTAAACATCCTAAAGCCAAAAGGATTACACTAGTGAACCTTAGCATTTCACCTTCATAAGGTGCCGTTTGTGCTAAAGGCTTTTAGGCTGAAGGGATTTGATGCCGTCCAAGCCATAGTAAGGTGCGAAGGCTAAGGCCAAAATGTGCTAAGGCACCAACAACATTGTGAAGGGGCATCCGAGTCCGAAAGGCCTTCCATCTGAGGCCCATTACACACCATGCCTTGGACACCTAGTGTGTATCATGAGCCAGGATACTAAAAAAGGGATGCCTACCCTTTACATACTCCACGCTCCCAAATGGCCCTTCCGTGGGAAGCATTCAATGCCTTCCCTGCCATGTTTTGGCCTTGAACAGGGTGGGGGAGCTCCCTCACCTTGCTTCATCTGCCATCTTGCACATCCAATCATTGTTCACAAGCGGTCTCGACACCATTTTTCCATTGCATTGACCTTTTTCCCCTGCTCTTCATATGTAGGTCGATCGATTTTATGCTCCCATTCATTGATGAGCTTCCTATTTCTTGCCTGCTGTGTGCGACACATGCCATCATCACTATCATCAATGCCTAGTATGATCCATTTCAGTTGCAAGGTATTCTCAGTCTCTCTCTGTCTCTTTCTCCCGCTCTCTCTCTTTTCGTTGTGTACAATCGGCTCTTGCATGAGCATGGGTTATCGATTTCTTTGAAACCTTTGTCTTTACCTTTGCCATTTGTGGTGGACAAGAGCATGGGCTATTTATTCTCTGATCATCAATACATCATGCCCGTTTAAAGCTCTCTTTCTCTCTCTCTCCCCCTATGTATAGTTGGCTCTTGCATGAGCATGGGTTATCACTTTCTCTAATCAATATAGGGACTTTGTTGAAAGCTTTGTCTTTAACTTCAAGCATGGTTGCCATTTGTGGTGGACAAGAGCATGGGTTATTGAATTCTCTAATCAATACAATGACTTTTTGTGATTAGGAATTATTGGTGGACGAGAGCATGGGTTATTGATTTCTCTTATCAATACATTGTCTTTGTTAAAAGCTTTGTCTTTAACTTCAATAATTGTTGCCATTTGTGGTGGACAAGTGGTGGATGAGGTATATTTCTAGTTCAATGATCTCTCCCCCCTTGCATGAGCTCCTTCCCCTTCCCTTGAGCAATGGTCTCCCCTGTGTATGGACTCGTTATAGGATTCCATGATCAGGCTAGTGATGCATAAAGGCCATTTCATTTGATTGGAGATTGATCAGGGATCATAGTTTGATTATTCTAATCATTGATCACAGATTGGAGATTGATCATTCTAATCATTCTAATCCAAGCTTTGATCATGGAACTAGTTGATCAGTCTAATCATTGATTTGGGATTGGAGATTGATCATCGTTCTAATCATTGATCAATGATTGGAGATTGATCATTCTATTTGAGACTGGTTGGCCGCAACAACAATTTGGACGCTTTTTTTTTGCCAAATCAAGTCATATTAATGGGTGGCATGCTTTTACAAAATGCCTCAAAGATGGTGGCAGCATGCCTTGTTCTACATAATATATGCATTATGCATGGAGATAGTTTTGATGATGCATAGATATGTGAAGCAACAACAGAACTTGAGAGAGAAAGTAATGCACGTTGTCAAGACATGGACTAGTAAAATAGTTTGAGGAATGGATTAGCAGAGGTTGCTATGCTAACAAACACATGTGCCATGCGTGCAATACAAAGAGCTCAATCAGCAGACCCAACATTGGGGGCAAGCCATCGTGGGGGAGCATCTCAGAGAGACAACATTGCTCGAGCCATGTTTCAAGAAAGGGAGAACGCAACTATGAGAAGAGTTTTTGGTGTTTCTGACATTGTAGAGGAGATCGATGACAAAGACAATGGTGAGTAAACTTCTGTTGCATCTGCATTACAAATGGAAAGGTGGAAGGAGGGGTGGTGTGCTAATAAAATTTCCCTCTTTCCAACTTTTTACAAAGAGCTCAATAGAGCCATGCCTCAACAACATGGTGAAGGGGTTCAACTCCCCTGCTCTCTTTTTCATTACTAAATCTATAAGTCCTTTTTTAAAAAGTTTTATAATGCTTCTAGTTTTATTAGTCACTTTTTTAAAAGTTTTATTACTTATTTTAAAGTGTTTAATCATGTATTCTAATAATAACTATTATGAGAATAATGATCAACATCCGTAGCATCCCTTCATTCACATGCGATTTGGGAAGTGTTCGCTAGTGCGTGGGTGATGGCTAGTGTAAATTATTACGGATGGAAGATGGACGGACACTTATTGATAACGAAGAGCATTCGCCGCCCAGTGTGTAAGTAGGTGGCAGACAAGTGACTGCCTAAGTCAACTTTTATTATGCCCACCAACTGGGCATAGTGTAATGTGTCCGGACCTCGACATGTTTTAGTAGCCCATCGGGAGGGAAATCTAAAGGACACTGTCTAGCACTATTTAAGAATGTCATAGGTTTAGTCAGATAGCACCTCTTGAGTCTTCCTCGCAACAGAGTGTGTCGACCTCCCCTCCTCCTTCTCCCTATAAAGACCCTCCCCCCCCTCCCCTATCGAGGGGAATGTGATACCCTGCCCCTTGTTTATTTCGCAACTAAGAAGAGAGAGAGAGAAGAAAATTTTGAAAGTTTCTAAGTCCCCCACCCCCCCACCACTTTGAGAGAGGGGTTCCCACTCACTATTTTTGTGAGGCATATAATCAACAAGCCATCTACCAAGGGCACAAGTGCAATGAGTGATAACTAAACTAAAAATGTTCCTATGACCAAGGGAAGCGGGTGGGTGCTTCTCGAAAAGTCAATAAAGACGTTGACCTTAGGATTTCTAGGTTAGAACCTTGGCTGGTATCATTTTAGGGGGCCGGAATGGGACTTTTCCCTATGGACAGAGAGGTTGAGTAGTGCATCCCTCTTGTTTCCCATTCTCTTTGAACTAAGTGCGGTAAGGGTCTGCTTTGGTTCAGACATTCTGTGCAAAGTGGATTATTTGAAGAATGACGCTAGAGGGCTGTTAGAATGACCTATCTATTGGAACCCAAAAAACCTCAGGTCGATCCTTAGAGGGCTGGTTGACACACTATGTTGCGAGGAAGAATTGGGAGGTGTTATTTGACTAAACCTATGACATTCTTCAAGAGTGCCAGGCAGGGTCCTTTAGATTTCCCTCCTGATGGGCTACTAAAATGTGTCAAGGCCCAGACACATTACACGTAGATTGGGTAGGCAATTGTGGTGTGTAACCAGTCTGAGCCATGAAGAGGCCATCTGAATTGTAAGGATTTGAGCCTTCACGTTCTATGTCCAAGGCAAGGCTTGCATTTTAAATCCAAGGTAAGGTGTCCAAAGAGCTATTTAGCCACGATGCTTAAACCTCAACACTGCCCGAGAGCCTTGGACTTGACATATGATTCATTTATCCATAAGGCTTAAATCCTAAACATCCAAGCCTTCTCTTTGTGTAGCAATTAATGAAGAGCCACCCAAGGGGAGGTTTGGAAAATGGGGGTAGGTTCGGGAAGCCTTCTAGAGGTTCAGGGCTTTTCAAACCTATAGCAAAATTAATATAGTAGTAAGATGATTTATTTCATGGCAAGTTGTGTTAGGTTTTTTCATAGTGTATATGTATCCAAATGCTATTTTTTCATTCAATCCTTTATCTCTCTCTTAAATAAACTTGCCCTCTCATGCTACTTGTCCTCACATATATATACAATCGTGCAGACATGCAAATTTGTGTGTGTGTGTGTGTGTGTGTGTTTTCTATTAAAAACTCAAAATATGTTTTTAACTCTCTCAATCTCTCTATATACATGGCTTGCTATGTTATTGATGGATATGACCCCCCCCCTCCCCCTCCACCTCCCTTTTTAAAATTAAATCCCCCTCCCCTCTCTCTCACTTATAATCTCTCTCTTTGTTTCCCCCCCCTTTTTAATTAAATTCCTCTCCCCTCCCCCCTCTCTCTTATCTGTAGAGCCTAGGTTCTCTCTCTCTCTCTCTCTCAGTTAGATTAAACTATTTAGTTTAAGATTTTCTTTTAATTAAACATTTTAAAAGTTTTTTTAATTTAAATTTTTCCAAACATAGTTTGTCACACACTTAGAGAGAGAGAGAGAGAGAGAGAGAGAGAGAGAGAGAGAGAGAGAGAGAGAGAGAGAGAGAGAGAGAGAGAGAGAGAGAGAGAGGGAACATGTAGAGAGAATTATAGAGAGAGAAAAATGAAATGTAAACAGATAGAGAGAATAAAAAATAGAGGAGAATGAGAGAAGGAAAAGAGAGGAGAGAGAGAGAGAGAAGAAAAGAAGAGAGAGAAAATAAAAAATTTAAAAAGAGAATGAAGAGAGAGAGAGAAGAAGAAGAAAAAAAAGGAAACAAGAGGAGAGGGAGATAGAAGGAAAATAGAGGAGAGAGGGGGAGAATAAAAGGGAGAGAGAGAGAGAGAGAGAGAGAGAGAGAGAGAGAGAGTTATATTAACGTCTTCTAAAGACCAAAACTGGCCTATGAGACAA
This sequence comes from Lygodium microphyllum, assembly GCF_053477565.2. Taxonomy (NCBI): domain Eukaryota; kingdom Viridiplantae; phylum Streptophyta; class Polypodiopsida; order Schizaeales; family Lygodiaceae; genus Lygodium; species Lygodium microphyllum. The sequence continues at coordinate 119,156,950 of NC_141148.1, read as the reverse complement.
ACTGTGATACAACTGATGAGGTCCAACTATCCAAAATAAAAGTGCTAAATGAAAAGCTAAAAACTGGAAACTGAAAATACGGTGCTGTGAGTGTGATAAGTGTCGTGTATGTGTATGTGCATATGTAGCTCTGGTACTCCAGATAATGGCTACAAAGGGGGAACAAATGTCGGCTGTGATAGGGGAACAACTGTCGGCTGTGATAAAGTGGTGCGATGTGTATATGTAACAGATGCAGGGAGATATACTATCCTGGGATGTAGTAGCAGTAATCGAAGTTGTTAATAGCAAGTGATCCCTCTTGGATGCAGGATGTGGTACATCGGCGGTGGAGAGAGAGCAAAGTGGAGATCTGAGATCCAATGTGTCGAGTGTCGTCGGATCTTAGTCTGCTGTTGATGTAGATCAAGAATCCTCCGGATCTCCTGTTGATGTGGCTATGGGGTCCGAAACCCACGGATCCTCGTGCGGCGTCGGGTATGCTGGTCCTCAGCCTACTGTAGTGTGAGCTCGGAGGTCTGGTTGGAGGCTGGTACAGTAGCTTTCACTTTGTCTGTCTGAAAGAACTGTGTAATAGTCGTCTGGGTGGGCCCCTCTCTGACTGGGACCCACTGTGTGCTCTGCTCTCTAATGTGCCATGCCTCTCCCAGAAAATAGCCAAATGATCTCTGATCCATATCAGTCATACATCCCTGAAGTGAGCTGCTCAATGTGTATCTAGATCTCAACTCTGAGTATGCCGGGCATCTGAGAACAAAATGCTCCTCACTCTCCTTCTCTGATCTGCAAAGGGGGCATATCCTCTCCTCCCGTGGGATGCCACTGGCTCTGCCACTCTCAATCATAAGCTGATGTGATGATACCCTGAGCTGTCCAATAAGAACTCTCAATCGATGAGAGAGAGAGAGAGAGAGAGAGAGAGAGAGAGAGAGAGAGAGAGAGAGAGAGAGAGAGAGAGAGAGAGAGAGAGAGAGAGAGAGAGAGAGAGAGAGAGAATAAAAAAGTAGAAACAAAGAGGGAAAAGAGGAGAGAGAAATATGAGAAATAGATTGTTGAGTGAAGTTGCCATGTGATAGCATGGCAACTTTGCTTGTCGCTTCGGGGCAATGAAGTTGTCACGAAGCAGCCTAGCGTTTTGTGCATGCAAAATGCTTGTGGAATGCTAGTCAATATTAAAATTAGTTGTAAAAGTATACGCATGGTAACACTTTATATTTGTTACCTTTACTTTCTTATGTACAAACTATCCCACTAGGACTTAAATTGTACTTTGTTGTCACCTTTTTGTTGTGTAAAAACAATCAACTTGGTGTCAAATTAGTTGGATGTTATTAAAATCTACTCTTTATCTCAAATATACAAAATTCTCTTATTTGTTGCAAACTATACCCAAGTTACAAACTTTTTGCCTTAATTTTCTCATACATAAACAATCCAAGTCAAGCCACTAAAACTTGCACATGCCCAAGTGTGCAGACCCATGATATTTACATGTCTTTCTAAGATTTGGGATTTACTTTTGCCATTGTAGATATGTCTTGAACTCACACTACAAACCCTTTTAGCCAATTGAGCACACATACATGGATAAAGTTTCACTAAGCACTATGTGCCTAGATTCTCATGGTGCTTCAAGCCGCAATGCTTCACAATAGGATTCTAAGCAACACTGCTAGCTAGAATAGTTAGGGCACTTCTACCTAGATTTTGTTAGTGCTTCTCATCAATATTAGTAGTATTTAGGAAACTTTCTATCCTAACATATACTAAACCCCCAAGTACTTGCCACATGACATGCATTCAAGGTCTCCCACTTTCTCTCTTTTTCTCTATCTCCACCATCACGCGCACGTGCACACACACACACACACACACACACACTCTCTCTCTCTCTCTCTCTCTCTCTCTCTCTCTCTCTCTCTCTCTCTCTCTCTCTCTCTCTCTCTCTCTCTCTCTCTCTCTCTCTAAACACACATGCACACACACTCAATAATGGAATATTTCAATTCAATTTGGAAACAAAACACTTAGACTATATTAACTTAGACTACAAGACACAAAGAAAAAGCATTATAGTCATAAGCATTACATACTATTTACTAAAACATTATGTACATTAAGGGAGAAGAGAAATGTGTGACACACTAGGATAATAAAATACACTTCAAAAGTCAATGGAAATTCATGAGGCATAAATATTGGTATAGTGTAACATGGTATCAAACCCATATAAAACAAATGAAATGAGTGTTATTGAACTATAATTAAGTATGAAATTGAATTACATTATGACATGACTATGCAAGCATCTATATCCATTTACTTGCACATAAAAATATCAATTACTAGGCTCAGAGCACCTAATGCATGTTGTTGAAGTGGGAGATATGGCAAAAAATCATACCACTATGTATTGAAGAATGCTCAAATTAAATGCATACTCAATATGTACAAAATTTTGCTCAAGGTATCCCTTGAAAGAAAGTTTATTCTTGGCTTAAAGATAACTTGAATCTCACAATGCTTGGTGCACACCAATGTGAAAGCACTTAATACGCAAGTTGAATAGTTGTCAAACGTGAACCTTAGATAGTATTGGTATGTGAGTTTGGTTGGTACATCCTCTTTGGTTGGTATGTGAGCTTTGGTATGTGTGTGAACAATTAAAATGAAATACCAACCAAAGAGGATGTAGGGGATTATAAGTATAAATATGAAGGCATACCCAAAAAGCTTAAAACTTGATTTTTTTAGTATAAGGTGTTCTATGTGATTGTGCTTGTGTCTGCAAGCATGTGTTCGCACGCACCTTATTTTTTAGTATCAAGGTGCTTGTATTTGCATGCGTGTATGTGAGATTAGTGATGTGATAGATTGGTTTGTGGCTTTTAACTCAATATGAGATTTATGATGTGCTAAGGTGCCAATCACAAAAAACATGGACACATAATCAATGAAGCATAAAGAAGTCTAGGATTGAAAAACCAACAACAATGACTATGCTTATCACATCCATAGTGAACCCAACCAAACCCCTCACACATAAGCCACACTTGCTTCTACCGCATAACCTCCTTTCAGTCCCTCATCTAGCTAAATTCTCGCTTCCCATTCACTCATCATACACCTCACAAATGAGGTACTATCCTCCATAAAGGGTAACCATAATACATGTTTTTTTGACATGGAAGTTTTGTTATAGTTCTACCATCATCTCACCTAAAACCATGGGAAAAATCAATGTTCCTAATCGATGGTGAATGGGGCTGCACTAACTATGCTATGTATATCACCACCTAATTCAACAAACTACCATCATTGGATATTAAAATGACAGTGCTACTATCTATAATCAACTAGTTTACCTATTATTCCCTATAGTATATATGCCCAAAAAAATTTGTTTAATTAAAAGTGACATGTTGTAGTTAAAATTTTTGGCCAAACATGGTACCTCATGTGTGAAGCGTATCATCATCTTTGAAGAACAATTGGCCAAGTTGTCTCTTCTTATAGTAGCCTACACACTTGCCTCTTCTTGTGTGCTTGCCTCCCACTACTTGTTGCTTTGAGAGAGAGAGAGAGAGAGAGAGAGAGAGAGAGAGAGAGAGAGAGAGAGAGAGAGAGAGAGAGAGAGAGAGAGAGAGAGAGAGAGAGAGAGAGAGAGAGAGAGAGAGAGAGAGAGAGAGAGAGAGAGAGAGAGAGTGTGTGTGTGTGTGTGTGTGTGTGTGTGAACACCCCCTCAAATGATGAGTCCTTACACTTGCTAGCTTTTGTCCCCCTTCATGGTGATATGGCCCGTGAGACTAGCTCATAGGCAGTCCAGTCAAGTTAAAACTTTATATCTTTGGCAAGGGTTTTTACAAAGCAAATCCACTATGGGAAAAATAGAGATCCAATATGGAAAAAACATATAAAAGTTACAATGAAAAATTATTTAGAACAATCTATTAGAGTTGTTGATGGTAGCAAAAGCATCTTCTTTTTCTTCATTCATGAACTGGTTCTAGTGGTGATCATTTTGGATTTGCTATGCTCTTTTCTTGTGGAAACATGCAATACCTGTATGGCCAGTCTTGCCATAGTAATGACATATAATCCGATCTTTGTTGTTGTTGGTGCTGAGTCCTCGACCACGACCTTTTGCTCCATAAGTGCCCTTAGTGTACAAGAGACTATTTTTGGTGGTGTGTTCCTTTGCATCCTTGCTTTTAACTTTGCTTTCTCCATCAAGTAGTGAGTGTTCAATATCTTTAAGTGAGAGATTTGGAACATTACTTAGGGTGAACACAAGATTCTCATATGGATCCTTATTTTCACTTGCAAGCAGTATGGCTATTGCTTCATCTTCATCAATATTCTTCTTAAGAGTTGCAAGCTAGGTTTTTAGGCTCTTAAACTCATTAACATGTATGGTCATGGAAGTACTATATTTTATATCCAGTTTATAAAATTGCACGATTAATTTTACCTTTGAATTCTTTGCTTGGATACGAAAGATGCTATCAAGTTCCTCCCAAGTAGTTGTAGCATCTTTGATGCCAGAGATATGATGTAGCACATCATCATTTAGTCCCGAGGCAATGATGCCTATAACCTTACTCTTCATCTTCTTCCATTCTTTGGTTTTTGGTGGAGCTACTGCAAGGATCCCGCTTTTTGAATATTCTTTCCCGCCATCTACATCACCTTCATCATCTTCAAAGAGATCCCAACGGTCTTTCCTCATGAGGTGGTACATGGCCTTTTCGTTCTAGGCATGGAAGTCTTCTCCATTGAACTTTGCTATCTGTTCGAGCTCTACCATTTTTGATCAACAGCAAATCAATCAACAAAAGAGTTGTACTTCAATGTGTCAAGAGACACAAAATTAGTGTTTAACAACACTGCATGAGTATTAAAAAGATACTATCTTGGAGCTCAATGTTAGATGTTGATGCTCGATCTTCTTCTTGCTTGTTGATTTAGTGTGATGCTTTGATGGAAATTAAGTGCTAAGTAAGACCAGAGTGATAGAGTCTTTAGTGGATTGAGAGAAGTAAGAAAATGAAAGGTGTTATAACCTTGAGGAAACTTGGCTATGGAGTCCACAGTTAGGGTTTCTTTACCATACTAGTTTTTCTCAAATTTTAGCTCATACAAAAGGTCATTTAGGGAACCCTCTAAGCTTGAGAAAGCATAGAGATAGATCTTCAGTGGTGATGGTGGGTATCGCATTGCATGTAGGGAGAGTAGGCCGTACGAACATCAGCAGATGTAGTTTCAAACAACGAGCTCAAATTTTGTCAATGTTGAGACATAGCCAGGGGTTAGTGTTTAAAGTGATAGAAAGCTACCCAAGGAGTCAAAGAGAGATCTCCAAAAGAGAGCTTGAAGAGATATGCTCTGTTTTGAGAGATCTAGAAGCTCAAAGTCAGGTAGGTGCTGTTTTGGTTATGGTTGCCACAAGGTCAAGTGGAGATGGAAGTGAGAAATGGAACCATGAGCTAGATTTGAGCTAATCTGAGGTTAAGAGGGATTGAGAGAGCAGAGAGGAGAGTTATGCCATGCTCAGTTGAGCTCCCATACCATGTAAGAATGTCAAATCTAGAGCATGGCAAGAGCTATGGAGGTTGGAAGGTGAAGACTAAATTCATGTTGACATGGACAATGAGGAGACAATTGTTACACAAGTGAATTAGGCTCCAAGATGGAGGATTGAACTCATAAAGACAATCTTGTGTATTGGACTGACAATGAAAATGACACTAATTGAAAGATGAAAGCATCATGATATTGTATTCCTCATTGTGAAAGTGATAGTCAAGTACAATGCTTTATAGAAGTTGGGTTGTTTTACTCTCCTCACTGTGCATATGGGATTCATGACATCTCTTCTTGGAGCATACATCATTTGTCGATTTCTCAACAACCCAAACACACTCAAGTTGGCATGCTTGTTGAGGAGTTTGCCTACACAATAGACAAAAAAACATTTGTTATAGAGAGATGGACAATTGCCTTATAATGGAAATCATCCATCTCTCTCTCTCTCTCTCTCTCTCTCTCTCATGTAGTTTATGACAATGTACTTTCCATTCCATTCTTTCCCCTCCCCTAAAAAAGAGAACACAAAACATGCATGCATATGCAAGTACCTAACACTTTAAATATTTTTTGTTAGGCACAGTTTAAAACTTAGTATACACTTACACTCACATACACATATCAAATGAAAAGTTCACCTGTCAATATAGGAAATGGACCTCTATTACCTCATCTAATGCACTTTTGACATTCTTATGCAAATCAACTATTGCCCATTCCTTATGAGGACCTATAACATCATGGAGGCTAATTAGTGCCAATGTGGCTTAGTACATAAAGCTAAATATCTCTCACTATAGCAAAAGTTGAATGCCAAATGAGCAAGCAATCTCAAAGCATCATGTGAATGAGATCTAAGTATCCAAGATCCAAAGAGCATACATCCATAACATAAACCCAATATATTCTTCAAGCCCATAACTACATAAGCCAATGAAGCAACCAAGGCTTGAACCACACTCAAGATGACTATTGCCAAGCTCAAAATTGAAGCTCAAGAGCATATCATAGCATATTCAAGTGTATAGACCAATGCTAATCATCAATACATGTATATGAAACACTCGAATGACATTAAAGAGCAATATTCACTTAGAGTTCCTTGAGAAAAGCTTGTTGTCCACTATGTTATAGTAGTGAAATCTCTATTAAAACTGAGCCAATGCAAGATCAATCAAAGCCCAAAAGTATTCCCAAGTCATGTGTCAAGCATCCCCAAGTATCAAGCAAACATTTGGACATCAATACCAAGACTCGGAAGCATAAAATGACAAGAGTATATGCTTTTTCCATATAAATGACATTCAGTCCTACTATGACATCAATGAAATCTCTGAGAATACTGAGCCAAATGTGTGCTCAAATTCTTCCAAAAGCATAATCATACCATCTAGGCACCAAAGTAGAATCCTCAAAGCATCAAACATGCATTATGAAATTTATTGTTTGTTGTCCAGACCAGAACTATTCTATTTTGTATGAAACAAGGAATAGAAAACTATATAGAATCAACTCTGTGAGTGCCTACATTTGTAGATATCACTCATGCTCTTCATTTCTAGTTGTAGAATGCTTAAATTTGATACTATATGCAAAAATTATGGCCAAAATGTGAAAGTGCTATCAAGTTTCCATAACACTCCACAACTTCTACAACATGCTCTATATCCACTCAAAAATGGATAAAATGGCTACTTAGCTCAGTAAGTATTCAACAAGGCTTAGCTAAGCCTTGGGAAGCTCCTCAACAAGCATGGAGCAAGTTGGAACAATCCAGAAGAAGAAAAGACTCAATGCATACCTCAAGAGAAAGAAATAATGGCTACCATGAAATCTTGAGTTGAAGCTTTGAATCCAAGCTAAAGCAAAGGATGAAGAAGCTCCTCAAACGGTTGGTTTGGTACTAGTTGAAGTGAGTGACCCTAGAGTGAAAGCATGCGAGTGGAAGAAAGAGTCACAATGCGTGAGCGGCCTTCCCTTTATTCAAATGTCACTAAAAGCATAAATAATGAAGTGACAATAATGGGTTCTCACCACTTATAGTGCGTAGGTGTGTGGCTACTATCAGTGTAGTAATACGTGGGTAGCTAGAAACAAGCACCTTTACCCCCAACATGAAATTAGCTTCACCGTTATAATGAGTGCAACACATCTACTTGGATGTTATCCATCAACCATTCCATAACTACAATAAAAAAACTTAGCTCTAACCTATATAAAGTTGTGAGATTTTTATTAAAATCTAAGTTTGAGGTAACACTAAGTGACATTGAAGTTGTTCTTGCTAAGTTTAAGTGCCAAAATCACTCAAAATTGATAACTTGAGGTTAAAGTCTATCAAATTTACCTTCATGCTATAAATCTTGATCTCTAAAAGTATCAAAATCATGCTAACTTGATGATAAATCATCCCAAAATATACATAGTGCATGCATAGTAACCTAGTAAGGAAATGGCTAAGGAAGATGTTTTGTATCAAATAACAACCCTCAAGGTAAAAAATAGGTCTTCTTAATCTAAAGTCATCATTCCTTGGCATTCAGAGAGAGGTTCCCAAACATAATCTAAAGGTTGTCTTTAGTTGACAGAACATTGCCAAACACATACTTCGTGATTTAGACCACTATTGGAGCTTCAAACCTCTTGAAAAACCTCAACTCAATGCAAAATACTCAAGTTTTACCTTGAGGATACTTGATATTGCACCTAGACATAGTTGGACCCATGTAAAACCCATCAAACAAGACAAAGAATGAAAATAAAGTTAGAAGCAATCATGACCCTATTCCAGTCACGGTTTTTCTAGAAAAATCCACCACTAAGGTTAAAAACTTAAATTTGCCATAAAATCTATCCACAAACCATTCCAAACGTGGTAAAATTAGCATATACTAACTTAGATAATCCATAATGCAAGCCTAGAAGTAGTTTGGCCTCTATGGTGACTTAGAGCTCGTATTTGACCAATTTGGAATTGAAAATAGTGAAAAAGGATACACCACAATAAAGAATCCTTGATTTTTACTTTGAGACTATATCTACAATGCATGTGCACAATCAAGCAAGTCACAAGTCACATCAACAAAGTCGATAGATCATAGATACTTGTATAGGACCATCAAACTTGAAATATTATGGAAATTTTAGTTAAGAAGAGCTTTGATATTGCATGAATATCTAGAGAACTAAGAACCACAAGATAGAGTTTAATAGTGACCACAAATGGCAACATTACAATGTACTTGCATTTACAAGCCCTAGTGTAAACACATAAGAAAAATTGTGAAGATATTAGCTAAAAAGATAAAACAATGCAAAAAGAGTAAAGAAAAATATTTAGTTTTGACCCCTATGAGAATTATATGCGATCGTGCAACAGATCTAGAATAAACTCATAGAAACCATCATGGCCCCTCAGTTCACATCCAAAACAAATCAGCCTACTCTCTTCTTGAAAAAATACCTTATACAATATCTGGCTCAAATCTAGTAAATTGGATTGAACTTTTGTTAGATATAGCCAGCTGGACCTAATAATTAAGCAACCATTAGGGCTAGACATCCTTGAGGGGCCAAGGATGTCATATGACTCCTTCATAACCTAGAAAATATCCATATGGAGGAAAATCTTAAAATACATCTAAGAAAGTAGTTAGAATTTGTTAGGGAGCAAAATTATACACCTACAACAAGAGTGGTGTCAAAAGAATGAGCCACCATTCTGAACCACTTGGATGAGATCCAAAAGTAAAAGGAAGAAATGGATTGTTGGAGTTTCAAGGAGAATGGAGATTGCACACGTAGAGAGAGAGAGAGAGAGAGAGAGAGAGAGAGAGAGAGAGAGAGAGAGAGAGAGAGAGAGAGAGAGAGAGAGAGAGAGAGAGAGAGAGAGAGAGAGAGAGAGAGAGAGAGAGAGAGAGAGAGAGAGAGAGAGAGAGAGAGAGAGAGAGAGAGAGAGAGAGAGAGAGAGAGAGAGAGAGAGAGAGAGAGAGAGAGAGAGAGAGAGAGAGAGAGAGAGAGTATTGTCTGTGGTGCCTCCAATACCTCTTTTGTGAGTAGCACCTTATTATCATATCACCTCAAAGAATAAAGAACACATACATACATATATAGTTGGGGTTAGCGAGTAAGATGGTGACCAATCACATTGGCCTTTACCCAGATAACCTTCCATTTAAAGGCCAATGTGCCTTTAAGGGAGACAAAATAATTAAGAGAATGTGTGAGGTATACTATATGTGAGTTATCTTCACCCAATGCCCATCAACTCCCTGGAATGTGCAAATTTTTTTAAGAGTGGACTCTTAGTGAGAAATTTTGTAGGGTTATCATTTGTACAAACTTTCAAAAGTCTAACTCACTTATCTTAAGCACCTATAAAATGAAGTGATACCTCACTTCTATATGCTTGGTTTTCACATGAAACATAGGATTTTTTGCCAACATGATGGCACTCTAATTATTGCTGTGTAACAATGGCACATCTTCACTGAGGTCCAAGTCTCCATCTAGCCAAGAAGCCATATGGCTTCTTTGCATGCCACTCTGGTTACAATATACTCAACTTTAATGTGAGACATCCATGAGATTGGACCACCATACAAGTTAAAAATATATCATGTGGTCAACTTTCTATTATATAGTATACATCTATATATCCAAGTATACTACTTCTACTTCTCCCAAAGCATTTGCACATATCTCTTGTACCACTCAAGGACCTCATTTCTAATGCTTCTTGCCATGATTAGACATGCATCTACTCACTACTCCCACTACAAAGACATATGTCTAAGTGAGTGGCAATCATAGCATACATGACACTACCCACACATAATGAATATGGAACCTTGCACATTTTAGTCCTCCTCATCAAATTCAGGACAATAATCAACATTGAGTTTCACATATGGAAGCAATGGAGTACCAATTGCCTTCCCCCCTCCATGTTGAAATGCTACAACACTTTGTCGACATAATTCTATAGATAGAGCAATCTCTTTATACTATCCTTGATTATGCACATGCCAATAATGTCATTTTCATGTCCCAAATCCTTCATTTCAAAGGTTTCCATGAACCTTTTCTTTAGGGCATCAATCTCGTGCTTGTTTTTTCCATTTATAAGACGGTTCCCCACAATCTGTCAACATCACATAGTCAACCCCAAGTTGAAGTCTCTCAAGGATGAGAGATATTAGTAGATCTGTGTAGCACAATGGATTTGACTTGGAGTGGGGATTTCAACCTCCTCTCTTTCTTCATGAGGCACCATAAAGCTCTCAATCTTGTTGCTTAACAAATCTCTCTATTTCTTGTGCACTAGCTAAAGCATCACTTGTGCCCTTGCTTTGCACACTTGGTGCATTAGAACTTGCCTTACGTGGGAAAATAATATGTGGCATTGCATCTTTGAAGGCAACCTTCATTGTTTTTACTTCCTTAGGATTATGCATCTCCTTCTTATTGAATATCACATCATTACCATAGATAATCTTTGAAAGCAACCTTCATTGTTTTAACTTCCTTAGGAGGCTTCTTATGCATCTTCTTCTTATTCAAGATCACATCATTACCATAGATAATCTTTCAACCTTCTAGATCCCAAAGGTGATAATACATCTCACCACTTTGTTCATAGCCCCAAAAGATCTATTTAGGAGATTTTGGCTCTAACTTATTGTGCTTTTCCTTTGGAACATGCATATAAGCTTCACATTCAAATACTCTTAAGTGATCATAAGAGGGCTTCTTGCCCCCGACGATGCCTCTTCTAGAATGCCACCATCCAAAGTAGTATGAGGCGACTTATTTATTGAATGTATAGTAGTCTCCATAGCCTCAACCCAAAATCATCGAGTAAGACTAGCTTTAGATAGGAAATTTAGCATATTTCCCTTTTGCAATCAACATATAATCATTTTTGAGATATTTAATTCAAAAACTGTCAATTGTGAATTGAACTTGTAATCCTTGTTCTGCCATCTAACCAACAGAAACCAAGTTTTTTGTAATATTTGGTACATGTAGCACATCAGTCAAGTACTTATTTTTACCATCCTACTAGGAAGGTTTCCAACATGATTATTGGGGTAAGCTATATCATCCATCGTCTCCACATAACTCCCAGACTTTAGTCTACACGTCTCTCTAAACACTCTCCATGAGAATTCATGTGGTTAGAGGCACTTGAGTCTACATACCATACATCATTATTTGATAAACTATTAGAAGTCATAGTATTATAAAGTGTTGCATGACAAAAAACTCTTCACTTTTGTAATTGTTGTTTCTATTGCTAGATGCATAATTGCATTGCTGCTTTTTTCCACTTGTAATTTCAACCTTCGTTTTGAAGCGATTTTTAGAAATGTGTCCTTTTTTACCATAATACCAACACTTCTTGCTATCACCAAAATTTTTTTGCCTATAAGAATCTGCAACTTGCCCTCTTTGAATCCCCCTTTCTCAAGACTTTCCTCCTCTATTTTGTTGTGCATCATAACCTTGACCACGACCACCATCTTGGCCCCTACCACCATAACCTCTACCAATACTGGTGGATTAAGAAACCTATTCAGACTTGTTCTTCTTTGATAAGAATAGGAATCCAAGCCGAGGTCCTTTTCCTCAAGTATCAACATAGAAATCAAGTCTATAAAATCAAGGATATCATTCCTCATATTCATAGATGACATGAAGCTCTTGTATTCATCTCCAAGTCCATCTAAGTATGCATGCACAACATCATCATCATCATCAACTACTACATTGATAGATCCAAGAGCTTCCACAATACTCTCAATCTTCAATGCATAATCATTAATGGATATGTGCCCTCTTTTCACTTGGTTTAGCTCTGACTTTAGTTGCAACTTTCTAGCCTTTGTGTTTACTTTAAGCAACCTTGCCAGATTCTTCCATGCAATGACCAAGGTATCAAATTCCTATAAATTGACCATCATGCTATCTATGACATTAATAGGTAGCAAATACATGACTTTACTCTGTGTTTGGTCCCAATCTTTATTATCCTTTATTTGTTTTCTGTAGTTGTATTTCATGTAGGAACTTCATATGCTACTACCATGTCTCCTTCAATGTAATTTCAAATACCTTTGCCCTTCAAAAAATTTATCATCTTGAACTTTAATGCATGATAATTATTCTTATCAAGCTTCTCACTAACAATCTAGTTGAAGTTGTTCGATATTTTGACAAAATAGAAAACCTTGCAAAAATTGCAATTTGCAAGCAAGCCGATACTAGGTGCACCAAAACTAAACATGCCATCTTTTTCGTTGACTGCACAATAATAAGTGCAATCTACAATTTTTATAGAGATTCCTTCTATATTTGCAATCTATTAAACACTTGAAACCTTACAGATTTGAAATTTGTATCCTGTCCACTTGTAAACAACCAAAACTACAGTACACCTAAAAACTATTATCGAGATCACTCACAGGTCCAGAATGGATGATAAAATGACCTCAGATAACAAAAGTCACAGTGAGAAAATCCTAAAGGCATATCTATAACATAAACTATTCTTCATGCTTACTAACTTTCACTATAATTGGAGATTGCAGCCCTGTCAACCTTGGGAGCCTCATGCAGCTATAACCCAAGGAAAATCAAGCTAGGTGGAAGAGCTTCTTACTTGCTTGCCTGATTTCTACTCCAATACCTTCAGCCTTTAATTGAGCTAGGTACAACTATGGGATGGATCTGATACCGTGAAAATAGACAAGAGGGGAGAGAGATGAAGGAGTCAAGAGCACATATACAAAGCAATGGAGACTTAAGAACACAAAGAGATAGGGCTGAAATCTTCTTCTTCTTCTTCTTCTTCTTCTTTCTTATTCTTACATTCAAAGAACTAATTCTACAACATAATAAATGACTAAGATGAAAGTACAAGTATATGCATGTGATCACTAAGTGTGAACTTGCTAAGAAAAGAAGAGATGGCACTATGAATATGCCATAACCAAGGATGGACTACATGGATATAGTCCAGCAGTAAAATCATTGGTGTATCCTCATGTTGGTCACCTAGCATGCCAGTAAGCAATATCCTACTACATCATGAAGGTGCATAGTGTTAGATATGATCAATGCCCCACCCTCATTAGGTGCTACCAATGATCCATGGTGCTCAAAGTTGTAAGGCCCCCATTATGAGGAGAAGCCAAGTGTGAGCCCAGACATTGGTGGATTCCTGACTTGTATATCAGATGAGGTCTATGTGACCGGATGGCAAAAAGGTGACCATTGTGGGTCTAATCTTTGGGTTAGACGGAGTGGTTAAGCTGGTAGCAACTCGAGGAGCATTGCATCGAGTTGCGGTATAAGGGAGTTAAAAGGGGCCCCTATTGTGGGGTCCGGGGGCCGCGGAAGTGGCCCTTGGCGGGGGTCCGAGCGCAGCGCCCCCGACCCGATGGTAAAGGGAATATTCCCTGGAATATTCCCTGGCCGACTAGTGGAGGCTCATATGGTAGGTCGGTCAGCAGGCCGACCTAACGACCTTCGCGGGCTATAAAAGCTAAACCCCTTTGCAGCCATCTTACACTCATCTTTCACCCAGTCAGAGTTGTTGTTCCAGCTAGCCTTAAGCTCTTTACCTATCTTCTGTCTAGATCGCCATCTAAGCTTCACACAGTGGAAGCGCACGGGTGGACAGAGCCATCTTTGTATCAGTTGTTTGGAGTTAAAGAATTTACTGATTCTCCTCTTATCTGTTGTGTACTCTCTATCTCTTTCTCAGATTCTGTTCGCTGCGCCGTGTAATATTTTACACATAGTGTATGCCAGCTCATGTAGAGCTTGATATCTCAATAATAGAGACTTGATATATGTAGTTCTTTTATGAGAAGAATCTTGTCACATAGTGGATGATGGTAGAGTTTAGGTAAGGAATCTGAGTATTGAGTAAGAATTACCAACCACATAGTAGTGGTTTTGCAATACTAGAGTCATATTGAAGCAATTTAATAGCATAGTGTTGCTCAAATTTGACACGAGAGAACTATCGGCCCAACCAATCTCAATGCAATGGCTATGCCATTCTTGCAAAAAGGGACCTTTTGACATGGATTTTTTCTTGAGCTTGTTAATTTTGGGACTGCATAGGAGGCATCTCGTGCTCATGAATGCATCTTCTTAGGAGACCAACTTGCCTAACCTAGTCAAATTGTCTTGCTATCATTTGGTAGGATTTAATCTTAGTTAGAAGATGGGCAAGTATTTTAAATCGGAGATAGGAAAATTATCATCTATTCATTGCTTTCTCACCACTTGTTACTTTTTGAGACATGTGATTGACCATGTAATGATTCTTTTTCTTTTACACAATCGCTATAAAATCAAACTCCAGCAAGAGTAGGAGCCATCATGCTATGCAACCCATAGCACATGGCTTGTTCACTAAATATAATAGTGATTGATGGTCTAAGAAGAAGGTGATTGGGATGGTAAGCAAGTAGTGATGCAACTCCTTTACTACCTTCAGTACCATATCCAACCCTTTACTTTTAGTCTATTGGGTAATTCATCTCCACATAAGTGAGTTGTCTCTATGAGAAAAGTTGATTGGGAAGTCCATGTTATGCTCGCCAAGTTAACACATCACCACTCCAATGGCAATTTTGGATGCATTGATATGCACATTGAACATTATTATCTAATCTAGGGCTTGTAAGATGAGTACTGTGGTTAGAGCCTTTTTGAGGGCTTCATACATAGCTTAACATTCCTCACTCCATTCCTAGATAATGAGGAGCTTGTATAAAGGTTTTGTTATCATGGTACAATTTACCACAAAGCACCCATAATACTTGGTATGGTGAGGAAACATTATGCCCTTAGGGTTAGTGGATGGTGATAGGTCCACAATTACCCAAATATTTGCATCACAATGTTGTTCTTGGATACAATATGGCCTAGATGAGTCCATGCTTTACCCAAAGTTGGCACTTTAGGGGTTGGATGTTAGATATGATTAATGCCCCACCCTCATTAGGTGCTACCAATGATCCATGGTGCTCAAAGTTTTAAGGCCCCCATTATGAGGAGAAGCCAAATGTGAGCCCGGACATTGGTTGAGTCGTGACTTGTATATTAGATGAGGTCTATGTGACCTGATGGAAAAAAGGTAACCATTGTGGGTCTAATCTTTGGGTTAGATGGAGTGGTTAAGCTAGTAGCAACTCGAGGTGCATTGCATCGAGTTGCGGGGTAAGGGAGTTAAAAGGGGCCCCTATTTTGGGGTTTGGGGGCCGTGGAAGTGGCCCCTGGCTGAGGGGTCCCAGGGGGGCCAGCGGCCCCCTTGGCGGGGGTCCAGGGGTAGTGCCGCCGGCCTGATGGTAAAGGAAATGCTCCCTAGCCGACTAGTGGAGACTCATATGGTAGGTCGGTCAGCAGGCCGCGGTCAGCAGGCCGACCTAACAAACTTCGTGGGCTATAAAAGATAAACACCTTCATAGCCATCTATTACTCATCTTTCACCCAGTCAGAGTTGTTGTTCCAGCTAGCCTTAAGCTCTTCACCTATATTCTGTCTAGATCGCCATCTAAGCTTCACACAGTGGAAGCGTACGGGTGGACAGAGCCATCTTTGTATCAGTTGTTTGGAGTTAAAGAATTTACTGATTCTACTCTTATCTGTTGTGTACTCTCTATCTCTTTCTCAGATTCTGTTCGCTGCACCGTGTAATATTTTACATGGTATTAGAGCCCAGGGGGCTCTAGAGATCAGAGTGTGCAAGAGGCAAAGGCTTCAACAGCAAGTAGAAACTATGTCGACTTCCGAAAGCGGTTTGGGCGCATCAGGAAGCGGTGTAGGAGGTGGTACTGCTGTACCAGCTATTCAAACACTGAGGATTTGTCCACCAACCTTCAGCGAAGGTAAGCTAGATGGTACAAACTACACCTTGTGAAAGTTCAAAATTACAACTATCCTTGATTCTTATGAGCTTCTGGAGATTGTGCTCGGGACTGACGCAGAACCACAGCCTACCCCCGACCCATCAAATCCTAGTGTGATGATTCCTCCGAATGCAGATCTTCTACGATCTTGGAAATGAAGGAATGTAGATGCATTGTGTGCCTTAGTTACAAGTTGTTCTGACAGTGTTCTGACTTTGATTCAGCATATAACCAAAGCGTCAGAGGCTTGGAATGTACTAAGGAGTCAGTATGAAACACGAAACTAAACAAGGATTCAAAACTTGGAGAATCAACTAGCAGTGTAGAAGTTTGCTGAAGGAGAGACGGTTGAAGCATTCATCACTCAGATTAAGAATCTGCGCGACCAGATGGTTGGCGCTGGGATACAAAAGACTAGCGAAGAGCTAGCTCGGAGGTGTCTTCGGATTTGTCCACAAAAGTTTGATGGACTAATAACTGCCCTTAATACTCAGGTGAGACCTCAAGCTTTGACTTTTGAGGAGTTTTGTGCATTATTGATGGAGGAGGAGTTGAGGCTGAAAGCCCGAGAAGGAAGCAACAATGGAGATGTTGCATTCTCTGCCAATGCAAAAGGCAAAGGTGGTTCCTCCACAAAAAATGATGGTGACAAAAAGAAGAAGGGCGGCAAGAAGAAGTTTCAAGGAGAGTGCTTCTACGGCAAGAAGAAAGGACATGCAATTGCAGATTGTCATGTCAAGAAGGCATATGAAAAGAATGGTACCCTTAAAAGTAAAGGGCAAGAGATAGCCAATACGGCTGAAGCAGAGTTGGAATTATTCATGGTGACCATTGAGGAAGTGTGCTCCTTGGCGCAAAAAGAATCTACCACGGATTCATGGGTGTTGGATAGTGGGGCCTCCCATCACATGACCAACAAGAAAGGTCTATATAGGTCTATGCAGCCTCTACAAGAATCCATCACGGTGATGGTTGGAAATGATGCTAAATGCCCTGATGCAGGCACATGTACTATTTATTTTATTGCTGAAAATGGTGAATTCAAAAAGCTTTCAAATGTGTTGTATGTTCCCGAAGTCAGGAGAAATCTGTTATCAGTTCTGCCATAACTGATCTTGGTCATGAAGTGAGGTTTAAGAAGACAGGTGTAGAAAATTCTTGATAGTGCTGGCACAATTGTTGGCAAAGGAGAAAGAAGGAACAACTTGTATGAGCTAAGTGCTCTTACAGCCACCGCTAGAGTGGGCACAAGTAAGCTTTGGCATGAAAGGTTTGGACACATTGGATCTTCTTATTTTATGTTGATTGTCAACAAAGATGTGGGTGTACTTCCTTCGTGATAAGGCTCAAGCTTTTGGTAAGTTTAAAGAATGGCTAAAACTTGTTGAGAATGAAACAGGAAAAAGTGTGAAGAAATTTAGAATAGATGGTGGTGGTGAGTTCAACTCAAAGGAGTTTGAAGGCTTTTGCAAGAGCAAAGGGATCAAGCATCAATTGACGACGCCTCACACACCTCAGCAGAACGGTGTTGTGAAACACAGGAATCGCACCATTGTGGAGATGGCAAGATGCATGCTAAAGAGCAAGGGATTACCTAACCATTTTTGGGCTGAAGCTGTTAATACTGCAGTCTACATTCTAAATCGGAGCTACACAAAGGCTCTCAAGAGAAAAACACCTCATGAGGCTTACACTGGTAAGCAACCATCTATCTCACATTTCAAAATTTTTGGATGTGAATGTTATGCACATGTTCCAGATGAGAAGAGAAACAAGTAAAACCAAAAAAGCAGAAAATGTATCTTCTTGGGTTATAGTGATGAGAAGAAGGCTTACAAATTATATGACCAAGAGGCAAAGAAGATCATTGCGAGCCGTGATGTGGTGTTCAAGGAGGAGCCGCATACAGTGGAGGAGGAGAAGGCAAGTTCTTCCACTTTATCATCAAGCGAAGAAGTAGTCCACTATGAACCTGTCCCGAGAGCTATCCCTATCCTTAAGGAGGAGGAAGCATCATCTTCAAATGATGAGGAAAAAGTTCACCAACCTGACATCACCCCACCGGAGAAGCCATTGCCATACTGGGTGAAGCAGATCTATGACCACAATAATCCTATGCCTGCATTTGTTGAGGAGAAGGCAAACGGACCAAGGAGGTCTCAGAGAATAGAGGAGCAAAGGAGGGCTTCTGCTCACATAGTCAATATGGCCTTGATGGTTGAGATTATGAGAGAAGTAAAGGAGCCAACTAACTTAGAAGAAGCACTTGCAGATCCATCATGGAAGGTTGCTATGCAAGCGGAGTATAACAGCATAATGAAGAATGACACTTGAGAGCTAGTGGATCGACTAGCAAAGCGGAAGGTTATTGGCAACAAGGGTTTATGGAAGGTAAAGTACAAGGCTGATGGTACCTTAGAAAAGTACAAAGCTAGATTGGTTGCCCAAGGATTTTCACGAGTTGAAGGGTTTGATTTTCAAGAGTCATTTTCCCCAACTACCAGAATGACCACTATTCGCACGGTACTTGCAGTGGCTGCCCACAAGAAGTAGCCAGTGTACCAAATGGATGTTAAGTCAACGTTCTTAAATGGTGACCTCAAGGAGGAGGTATACGTGGCTCAGCCACCACCAGGGTTTGAGGCCCCCCATTCTGAGAACAAAGTGTGTAAGCTGAAGAAGGCATTGTATGGGCTGAAACAAGCCCCCAGAGCATGGTACCAGTGGATAGATAAGTTCTTTTTAAACCTAAACTTCAAAAGATGTGCCTCAGATGCTAACTTGTATGTTTACAGGGATGGTAAAAATTCTGTAGTAATTGTCCTATATGTGGACGACCTTCTTATTACAGGTGACTATGAAGATATGATCAACCAAATTGAAAGGCTTTGAGTTCTGAGTTTAAAATGACAGACTTGGGCTTGTTGCACTATTGTTTGGGGATTGAAGTCTAGCAAGAGCTAGGAAAGATCTTCATCTCTCATAAGAAGTATGCATGGGAGATCTTGAAGGCATTTGGCATGACCAAGTGCAAGGAGATAGCTACACCTACGGAGGTGAATGCAAAGTTATCCGTCGAGGATACATCAGCACTAGCAGACATTAGGAGGTATAGGAGGTTACTGATCTACTTGTGTAACACCAGACCAGATATCAATTTTGATGTTGGTGTTTTGAGCACGTTCTCAAACAAACCTCATGAGAGTCATTGGAAGGTTGGGATGCGGGTGCTCATATACTTGAAGGAAACTCTTGACTATGGTATCACATATAGTTTCGGAACTTCTCTTGTGGGGAACTGTGACTCAGATTGGGCAAGAGACATTGATTCCAGGAAGTCAGTTTCTGGTTATTGTTTCTCTTTGGGTTCAGGAATTTTCTCTTGGATTAGTAAGAAGCAGCCAACAGTAGCATTGTCTTCTACCGAAGCAGAGTACAAGGCAGCTTGTTTTGCTGCATGTGAAGCCGCATGGTTGAGAAGGATTCTATGGCATATGGGAGTGCAGGATGAAGAACCAACTGTGCTGAGATGTGACAATCAGAGTTGCATCGCCATTGCCAAAAATCTAGTGTTTCATGCACGCACCAAACATATAGAGATCCAGTATCACTATGTGCGTGATTTGATGGAGGATGGGATAGTGGAACTGGTCTACTATCCAACATAGGAGAATGGAGCAGATATCTTCACCAAAGCACTTACGAATGATCTGCTTCAAGTTCATCTTCAGTGACTCGGCATTGGGCCGAGGAGATAGTTCACCTATGGGTGGACATTGAGGGGGGGTGTTAGATATGATCAATGCCCCACCCTCATTAGGTGCTACCAATGATCCATGGTTCTCAAAGTTGTAAGGCCCCCATTATGAGGAGAAGCCAAATGTGAGCCCGGACATTGGTTGAGTCGTGACTTGTATATCAGATGAGGTCTATGTGACCGGATGGCAAAAATGTGACCATTGTGGGTCTAATCTTTGGGTTAGATGGAGTGGTTAAGCTGGTAGCAACTCGAGGCGCATTGCATCAAGTTGCGGGGTTGAAGGTAAAGGAAATATTCCCTGGAATATTCCCTAGCCAACTAGTGGAGGCTCATATGGTAGGTCGGAGGCCGACCTAATGACCTTCGCGGGCTATAAAAGATAAACACCTTCACAGCCATCCATCACTCATCTTTCACCCAATCAGAGTTGTTGTTCCAGCGAGCCTTAAGCTCTTCACCTATATTCTGTCTAGATTGCCATTTAAGCTTCACACAGTGGGAGTGCATGGGTGGACAGAGCCATCTTTGTATCAGTTGTTTGGAGTTAAAGAATTTACTGATTCTTCTCTTATCTGTTGTGTACTCTCTATCTCTTTCTCAGATTCTGCTCGCTACGCCGTGCAATATTTTACATTGGAGAGAGCACTACTATTGCTTGCACAAACCAACTTTAGTTTCTCTAAGTTTTTGTTCCAATTAGAGCTCATTCACACATCATCCACAAGTACCTCAAGCCATTTTCATAGCATGTCCTTAACGATTGTGCATATTAAGTGTTAAAAAGTGGCTGATGTATTAATCAAACCAAAAGGCATGTCAGGATGTGCAAACCATCCCCATTTTATGGCAAAGTTTGTCTTATCTCAATCATTCAAATGGACTTGCACTTGATTGTAGTGTGATAATCTATCTAGGAAGCTATATACCTCCTTGCTTGCCACACACTCATGTGTTTCATGTAGAGTAGAAAATAGTGACCTCTCTTAGTGATCACATTTACCACTTTGTAATTTATGCTTACTTTAGTTTGTTCATTCTTCTTGAGTACCATGATCATGGGTGATACCTAGTCTATATGCTCAATTTGATAGATGGGTCCCACCTTGAGAAGCTTATTAAAGTCTCCTTCAACATGATGCACATATCATGGGTTGATTAGATATGGTCATTGTTTGATGGGTTCGGCATTGGGGTCAGTTGGGATTCTTTATGTCAACACATACAACAGGACTCCCTTGAGGTCAATGTAGTTGTAACAAACATGTCTCAAAACTCCTTAAGTAAACTAATGATTGCTTATCATCGTCCATGAGGTCCTCAACAATGCACATGGGTCTCAATGTCTCTCCTTCTTGAGCGAGGTTCACCTCCTTAACTTGTATAGGTTCCTCAATACATTTAAAGAATTTTCTTTGTCTCTTTGCACCAAGCATCATAATGAAATGATCTTCATTTTTGAATTTTGTAAATCACCTATGAAGATCATGTGGTTTCTTTTGCATCAAAGTCTAAATATCTTTGAATACTCTTCAATCACCATATTTGTAAAAGTGGATAGGAAGATCTCTCGTCATTCATTACACACAGGAAGATTGAGGAATCTCAAGATTAATGCTATGTTTGGACTCTGAGCTTGACTTGTTTTGAATCTTGCATGGAGTCAATGTCTTTATCCTTTCGCTTTCAATTGCATAGCTTTAAGAGATGGGAAAATATCTATGGGTTTGTACCCTCAATGTTTGTAATATTTCCATGCAATTAAAAGTTGGTTGGTTAGTTTAAAAATTAGTTGGTCAATTAACAAGTTAGTAAGATTACTAATTAAAAACTAACTAATGTTAATAATTAATGATTTTTATTTAATTAAAAATATATTGAAAGACCAAGAGTTGTAATCTGATATTTTTCTCGGATTGACAAGGACCGTAGCCAAAGTTACAACATGAATGAGAGTTATGAACCATATTAATCACTATTGTTAACATGTATAGTATGGATGGTCCAAAAATATTAGGTTTTGGGCAAAACTAGCATATTTTATGTCAAGAATCGCGTGGTGGGGGGACTTGCTCAAGATGTTGTGTTGAACACACATAGAATGCACAAGGAGAAGCTCACTCAAGAGACAAGAAGAGAGATGGAGGCCAAAACGTTTGCTTGCTGGTTTCTTCTTCTTCTTCCACGCTCTTTACAATGTACACAAAGTATAGAAAAGATACAACATAAAGGAGCCTACTAAGTCAAGCAATGCATAATCGACTACACTAGTCGACTGGCGCTGTAACTATGCCAGTTGTAAATAGGTGTAACAACCTGAATATAATAAGTAATGAGTCAGTGGCCATGTAAGAGTCATAATGACCACCGACGTGCTAAGTGTAGACGTGTGGACCCATCTAACCAGGCGGTCCATCATCAATGTCCGCATGTGTTGAGCTTGTCATCTCAATATTTTAGATATTATCCTAAAAAGATATGGAGATTTCTAAAATTGGATGTCTTTTTTTTTAAAATAAAAGGGAAAGTGATGTTTTAACTGGTTTTGAAGATTTTATTTAAAAAAAGAAAAGAAAGAGAGATTGATGAAATTGCGCACACTGCGATCGTAGTTCACAGGTAGTAAACATCACTTCCAACAGGGAGAAAAATAATGAGTGATTTGAAAGATTTCTAACCAAGTGTATTGGAGCTTTACCCCCCTTTCAAAGCCAATGGAACCATCAGATTTATGATTTGAGTATCAGATCATTGATTTTTCCAAGATCCCCTCCACCAAGAGCTCTTTTTCTTAGCCACAGCCCCTCTTCTCTAATTCACTATAAATATGAGACATGGGGAGGCACAAGAAAGCACAAGGAAACCCCAAGAGGCTGCAAGAGAGAGGTAGAAGGATACCCCTCCAAGAGATTGTGAGAAGGAGCTTGAGAGAGAGAGAGAGGAGTTACCCCGAGAGGTTGCAAGGGAGAGAGTTAGCTCAATTCCCCCTATCTCGGTCTTTGACTAAGCCATCTTCTCTCTTACGCTCTTCCATCTCAAAATCCATTCCTTCCTTATCTCTCGAATCTACTTGCGAACAATGGCTCCCAAGCAAAGAATGTCATGTGCAAATGGCAATCCTACAACCAACAACGAATCTTTGGGCGGGAAAGGCATTATTGTCAATCCAACTGTGGTACCAGTCGTAACTAATGTATTTCCAAATTGATAGATGCTTGCTTTGATTCTCGCATGAGATACATTAGGCCCCATACTATGATGCACGAGAATAGTCATTGAAAAGGATAAATTTAATCTCACATATTCTGAAAGATGGAGTTTGCAAAGTGCATGTATCAAGGGCAGTTAATTGCATCTAGTTGTATATGGCTTATTCGTTGATAGAGTATTTACAAGGAAGAATCAATTAGGGGTTATGAATGGCATAATCATAAAAGCAACGACATTAAAAACTGTGCATACAAGTGTTAAGTAAATTTTGCATAGAATCGCTCTTTGATCCCAAAGGGGAGAGCAAATATGCGATGAAATTATTATCATGTCTATTCTTATATTGTTTGGGAAAAATACAATTGGTTTTTGTTGGTTGATCGAACAACTCTGTAAATGCTTGTACAGAAGGGATACATTATTTCTCTTGTATGGACAGGAGACAAATATTAACTGGAAAATAAGTTAAGGAACTTGTTTGTCAAAAGGATTGCTTGCTTTGTATTTGTGTATGTGCTGTAAATTACACAAATGAACCATGTTCCTTAAAAGGCTTAATTGAAGAAGCTGATTTTAAATGTCACACATAAATGTGATAGGACCTAATTAGATAACTAAAGAACGCCTAATGAGGGAAGTAGATGGGCGGAACCCCCGATGGGTCCGTTCTATGGTAGGGTGGTCCCAGAGAAATGGGAGGCTTCTCACAAGGTTTTACTGACGACAGACCTTAGCAATTGTTAGGCTAGAACCTCGATTCGTGCTGTTTTAGGGGACCGGAATGGAACTATGCCCTATGAGTAGAAAGGTTAAGCGACGCATCCCTCTCATTTCCCATTCTCTTCGAACCAAGTGTGCGGTATGGATCTACTTTCAATTGGGTATCTCCGCGTAAAGTCGGATGTCCAGAATCCGATGCTAGGATGTTGTAAGGAGACCTTGTCCACTAGGAACCCAAATTTTAGGTCGATCCTAGTGGGTTCAGCCATGGACATTCCATTGCAAGGCAAACTCGAGAAACCCTAGGCGACAAACCCTGTGACATTTCATGGGAGTTCCGGGCGGCATCGCTCAGACTTGTCTCTCAATGGACCACTAAAAAGTGCCTGGATAGCCAATAGGTGAACACGTTACAGTTGGTATCAGAGCAAAACTTCGTAATGATACGTGATTGATTTATGTATGGTTTGTAGACATATCCTAAATAGAATAACCTAAGTGGTATGGCTGATTTTCATGCACCTTCTGCAACCACGAATGCTGACATGCAAGAGAAAGAATTCCTTCTCAAGCAAATTAAGGCACCCGAGTTTGATGGAGAAGAGATAAACATCGCAATAGAGGTGGAGATATGGATTGAGTCAATGGATGATTATTTCTCTCATTTGGGAATTGCTGCTACCAATCAGGCAATGATAGCCAAAATTAAGTTAATTGGCCAGGCTCGGATATGGTGGAAGCAATGGTGCAAGGACCAAGGTATTTCTAGAGCCGCTCTCACTTGGGCTCAGCTAAAAGATGTTGTACACGAACGATACTTTTTGCCAATCTACCAAACTTTGAGAATGAATGAATTCTTCAAGCTCAAGCAGCTAGAACTAACCTTGGAAGCTTACTACTCAAAGTTTGTAACCCTACTAAAATATATACTCCCTATGGATATTGCGCAATAAGTATGATTAGAACCCACTACACCTCTTCAAGATGATTAGAAATCCTAGAAATTTTATCAACATGTAGTACAACTTATATTGGCCTAAACCTCACTCTTGTAACTATAGTTAACCCAAGTAATATAAGTTGCATCTATTTTGAGCCTAGAACTTGTAAGTGATTAGAGATACTCTAGCAATGAATGGTAGTTATAACTTGCAATGAACTTTCCTTAAGTGTCCTTCTCGACTAATATAGATTAGGTCTTGCCAGAATGTCGAAGTTTGGGAGTATTCTTTAATATTACAAGCAAAGCTGATTAGCCATGGACCTCAGTCTAGATTTAAAAAGAGGACAATTCAAAAACAAAGTTTTCGCAATAAAGGACCACTTTAGTCTACCGAAAGGATCCTAGGACAGTTTGGTTTAAGGAAGAGATCCTACCAAAGCCAACCAAGAATCTTGTGACGTGATAAAGCTTTGTGCTTTTCTATTGCAAAGAGTTAGGTCATTTCAAAAGGGAATGTTCAAAGCATCCTAAACACCGATGCTCTGGGTGCCACAACATTGGACATATCCACGTCCATTGTCCCAACAGAACTTGAAGAGAACTTGACCTTACAAAGAATGAAATTGTACAAACTTCAGTGATCCAAAATATACCAGATGCTTAGGAAAAACTAGAAGATATTCATGAGATGTAACTATAATAAACTTTTCTCTTGTAATCCATACTCGGATATATCAAATACAATAAGTTGTTTTTTTAAAAGACCGCATGCTTATGAGTGTTCAGAGTCTTGCAATGAATGCGTGATGGGTCTTACCCCACAAGTTCCAGAATGAAACCCCCAGTTTCTCTCGAGATGAGGACATCTCGATTTCTCTAAGGGGAGAAGGATGTAATATTTCCATGCAATTAAAAGTTAGTTGGTCAATTAATAAGTTAGTAAGATTACTAAAAACTAACATTAATAATTAATTTTTTTTACTTAATTAAAAATATATTTAAAAAATTGAGAGTTGTAATTCAATATTTTTCTCAGATTGATAAGGACAGTAGCCACCCTTCATAGAAGTTACAACGTGAACAAGAGTTATGAGCCATATTAATCACTAGTGTTAATGTGTATAGTATGGGTGTTCCAAAAATATTAGATTTTGGGTAAAACTAGCATATTTTAGATATTATCCTAAAAAGATATGAAGATTTTTAGAATTGGATGTCATTTAAAAAAAAAAGCAATTGATGTTTTAACTAGTTTTGGAGATTTTATATCTAAAAAAAGAAAAAAAAAGATTGGTGAAATTGTGTGCGCCACGATCGCAATTCATAGGTAGTAGACAACACTTCAAACAGGGAGAAAAAGAAGGGGTGATTTGAAAGATTTCTAACAAGAGTCTTGGGGTTTTAGCACCCTTTCAAAGCCAATGGAACTATCAGATTTATGATTTGAGCATCCGATCACTAATTTTTCCAAGATCCCCTTCACCAAGGGCTCTTTTTCTCAGTCACATCCCCTCTTCTCTAATTCACTATAAATATGAGGCATAGGGAGGCACAAGAAAGCACAAGGAGACCTGGAGAGGCTGCGAGAGACAGGTAGAAGGATACCCCTCCAAGAGATTGCGAGAAGGAGCTTGAGAGAGAGAGAGAGAGAGAGAGAGAGAGAGAGAGAGAGAGAGAGAGAGAGAGAGAGAGAGAGGAGTTACCTCGAGAGGCTGCAAGGGAGAGAATTAGCTCAATTCCCCCTATCTCGGTCTTCGACTAAGCCGTCTTCTCTTATGCTCTTCCATCTCAAAATCCATTCCTTCCTTATCTCTTGAATCTACTTGCGGATGATGGCCCCCAAGCGAAGAATGTCACGTGCGGATGGCAATCCTACAACCAACAATGAAGCTTCAAGTGAATGCATTACTGTCAATCCAACTACGATACCGGTCATAACTAATGTATTTTTGAATTGATAGATGCTTGCTTTGATTCTCGCATGAGATACATTAGGGCTCATACTATGATGCACGAGAATAGGTTATCGAAAAGGATAAATTTCATCTCACATATTTGAAAGATGGAGATTGCAAAGTGCATGTATCAAGGGAAGTTAATTGCACCTAGTTACATATGGCTTATTCATTGATAGAGCAATTACAAGTAAAAATCGGTCAGGGGTTATGAATGGCACAATCGTAAAAAGAATGAAATTAAAAATTTTGCATACAAGTGTTAAGTAAATTTTGCATAGAATCACTCTTTGATCCCAAGGGGGAGAGCGAATATGCGATGGAATTGTTATCACGTCTATCCTTGTATTGTTTGGGAAAAATACAATTGTTTTTTGTTGGTTGATCAAACAACTCCCTAAATGCTTGTACATTCAATTGATTGTTGGATCATGGTTTGGATGATTACTCAAAGTGCTTGTGATTGATGGTAAATCCATAGCGGGGTTTTGTGATGACAAATTGCCATAGGGAATAAAGGAATGTTTTCTTAGAAGATGATGTTAGGTTGATTGCCTTGATTATGCTTGATTCTTAATTGGATTAATTAAGAAATGATATTTTGCACGAGTGGATCATCTCCAAGGTCGCACCGTGTTTCAACCCAAGAGGGCACTGCTCAATTCATGAGCCAAAGGTCGAGTGGTGAAAATGCCAACCATGGAAATTTTGTCTCACTCCTAGGTCACTTGGGGTCAGTGGAGCTCTAGACACCCCTTGCCTAGTCCGGAACGGAGTTGTAGACTTCCATGAGCCCAACGTCTAGGGCGTTGGAAGATCCTATGCTAGATAAATGATAGAAATTATGGTGCCATGTGATTTGGATTGGGTACTTCTATTGGATAGAAGGGATACATAATTTCTCTTGTATGGACAAGAGACAAAGATTAACTGGAAAATAAGTTAAGGAACTTATCTATCAAAAGTATTGCTTGCTCTGTATTCGTGTATGTGCCTAAATTACCTGAATGAACCCTATTTCTTAAAAGGCTTAATTAAGGAAGCTAATTTTAGATGTCACACATAAATGTGATAGGACCTAATTAGATAACTAAAGAACGCTTATTGAGAAAAGCAGCTGGGTGAAACCCCCAACGGGTCTGACCTATAGCAGGGTGGTTCCAGAGAAATGGGAGGCTTCTCACAGGGTTTTATCGATTGTTGAGATATCGAGCTCCACTCGTGATACGCCAGGGTGACCGTTGTATATTTATGTCACCGACTTGTCAGTTGCAGACGCGGTTGGTACACCGCCCATGAATAATGGCTACATGATAGCTATCCTTATCTACTCTAGTTCGTGGCTCAGTTAGTATGCCACCTTAGTTAGTTGAGTTTGGTTTGAGACCCATATATAGGGTTCTTCTATTTCTTTGTACTTGAGTTCTTTTGGCTTACACAACTAAGAAGAGGAAAACTGTTTTCAGCCTCCACCCTTGTGTGTCTTCCCCCATTGTGCAAGCAAGAAAGCTTCAAGCGAGACTCCTTCCTTCTCTCCCACAATCTTGACATCGATGACCAAACTTAGCAATTGTTAGGTTATAACCCCGATTCATGTTGTTTTAGGGGACCAGAATGGGACTATGCCCTACGGGTAGAAAAGTTGAGCAGCATATCCCTCTCATTTCCCATTCTCTTTGAACCAAGTGCGGCATGGATCTAATTTGGATTGGGTATCTCTGCGTAAAGTAGGATGTTCAAAATCCAATGCTAGGATGCTTTCAGGAGATCTTGTCCACTAGGAACCCAAATTTCAAGTCCATCCTAGGCCATGGACATTCCGTTGCGAGGCGGACTCAGTAAACCCTAGGGGAAAAACCCCATGACATTCTATGGGAGTGCTGAGCAGCGTCGCTTAGACTCGTCTCTCAATGGACTGCTAAAAACGTGCCTAGACAACTGGCACATTACAATGTTCATGATCCAAGAAAGTGGTTAAGAAATTTTGATTTGGATTTTATTCTAACTACACCAATGTCCATGAGTAGACCTTCAACCTTTTAAGACTTTAGATTTGGTAGTGTTTTCTTGATAGTTATCCCATTTGTATTAGCTAGTAGACTCATTATCTAATGCTAGAGCTTTTGTATGTTAATGACTCATCATTTTCTTTGTTTCCATCTTGAGTATCGAAGTCCTCTATGCTTACTAGAGATGCTATGAGATTTGATGTAGCCTTGTCCATTTTGTGAGTTAAGTTTCTCTAATAAATATTCAAAAATCAACATATTGTCTTCACAGCTATCCTTAAGTCGCCATCACCACCATGGGAATCCCTTTTGGAGCTCAAGCTTGTTAGGACTACACAACCCTTTTGACTTGGGTTGCTATGATAGTTTAGGGTTCATCATGAGTATTGGCTTCAAGAAATTATTGGTGCTAATTTCAATCACATGCATAGTGATCTCTTCCATCCCCCTTTGACCCATTCCCTTGTGAGCATCTTTGCATTCTCCCTCTTTTGTAAATGGTAAGTCTAGCATCACAAGGATGTACATCCAATCATACTCATCTTCAAGGCAAGGAATGTATTTATGGAATGGTGTTGATGTATGAGGACAATTTGAGTCTCCTCTCAGAATGCTAGAAATTGTGTTTAAATTGATCAAAGCGGTTTCTTTAGCTTTCCATCTCTATGAGAACTAAATGCTTCTTATTGCCTCAAGAAACTAGATCATTATCCTTGTCCTTAATTGATCTCTGATTTTTGCATCCAAGGATGACTGAGTAATAGTACATGATCTACTCCTTGCATGACCATGAAATCCATAGAGAACTTGATATCTACAATGTTAATAAGCAAACCTTTCGATACACCTAATGGGTGGACTTTGAACCCATCTTCTATTATCAAATTAAAGTGCATGTCCTCCATGGGTGGATTTTCCCAAGCTCCAAGAACATTGATTCCTATCAATCATTCCTATTTGTAGAGAGTTGCCTAGGGCTTCCATTTATAGGATGGTAGGAGGCCGAGCTTCTTCATAGAATGTATTGATACCTTGTTCTTCTAACATCAATAGGCACACCACTTCTTTGAGGCTCATGAGGTATTGGTTTGTCTATTTTTGCATCCACACCTTCAATCAAGACTTTAAAAGTATTATGGAGGAAAGACTTCCCTTCAATATTGTTCCTAATGGAATCATTACATTTATAGAGGGGTTCAAGGTCACAATAATACTTAAATCTACTTGATTGTACTAGAAATTCTCGGACCTTGTTAAAGGCGGTGGTAGTTAGTAGCCTTTAAAGCTAGGAGTAACTAGTGGTGCATTAATGCATCAATGGCTGCAAGAGCAATGAAGACAATCTTTCATGGCACAGGGGTGGAGAGAATGTTGCAGTAGGTAGCATGCTATATAAGGAAGGGAGTGAGGAGATCAAGGGTTGCACAATCTAGAAGTTCAAGGATCAAGCATCCAAGGGAAATTAGGATTCAAAGGCAAAGGGCTCCTATGCTCAATTGTTAAACCTATGAGTCCCTTTGGTCATTAACATCTTGAGTGATATCTAGCAGCAGAGAAGAATTCCAATAGGATTATGAAGCAAAGTGGCTTGACCAATCGAAAAAGCTTTGCTGATGAGAACTCCGGGTGGCCATAACCAACTCTTGCTCCAAGCTCCGTTAGAATTACTCTTCAGTCAATCTATCTTTATGTGTGTGACCGACATTAGCTGGATACAAATGTGCACATGTGTGACATTCAATAAGTCAGTGTAGTCAGTGACTTAATCACAGTTAGTCTTGGTTAGTCATACCTATGTGTGTATGATGGAAGGATAATGGAAGAAGAACAAAAATGAGCTGAGGTTCATCTTCTACTCCACTCTGTCTCTCTCCCTCTCTTCCAACATGGTATCAGAGCTTGAACGCCTAAAGCGTGAAGGTTTGGCAGTGGCCATTTGATATCAAGACATCATATCTAAAGAAAACATTAACAAAGGAGACTGTGTCTATAGCCCATTTTTTTGCAAAAGATATACCTTGCTACAAAAATGGCTTTTGGAGAAACGGTATGGAGCTTCCTAACCATTTTGATGTGGTCTACAACTTTGCAAAAGAAACTTTTTTCGAATTCCTCATAGATTTTGAGATATTCAGTGTGCAGATTGGATGTTTACTGTAATAAACAGCAGGTGATAGGATCATTGCTTGACTGAGAGCTCATCTAGGGGATTGAAGAATTGATTACAAATCTGAATTAATAGTGGTTTGTTGCATATAGACAACTACAGCATGTATGCACCTCTGACATGAGCTTGGAGCTCTCAAACTTGTTCAAGAGTAGCATTGAAGCATAGGTATATGCTGGGAAGTCATATGGACTTTATGTCATGCATTGGAGCTGGGATTTTATGTTGAAAAATATTTAGATCTGGAATTTTTTAATGGATGGAAACTGTCATTGAATGTAGGCAATACGCATTGTCTCTTACTGAAGTATTACATGTCATTTTGGAGCTCTTGTCATTTGTATGACATGACATATGTATGTTGAATGCTTGGAAGACTAAAGAGAGCATTGGATGCAACTAAAGATTGAAATTTGGAGATAAAACAAATGCATTGACATCTACTTGGATGGTCATTTATAGTAAATGCAGTGTATGACATTGCCTCTCTACACTCCTGAAGAAAATATCATCATTTATAACTCAAGATCTCAAAGGAGTTGATTTCCTAAATGTTAGGTTGCATGTTTTAGACCGCATATCCTTTTCACTATAGTAAGAATACATGAGACAAAGATATAGTACTTGCAGAGTCTATGTATTGACTCAAATACCTACGGGTTATCCCACATGCTTGTGGATGTTTCTGAGGTTGTAAAGGGTTGAAATACCCTGTTTCTTTGGTGTAGAAAATTATTGCAGGAAACCGTCTTGAATTATTGTAGGAAATTGTCTTGATTTGCAGAAAAATGTCATGAATTGCAAGAAACTGTCTTGATCTACATGAAACTATCCTGAATTGCAGGAAACTATCCTGAATAGCAAGAAATTGGTCCTGAACTGTAGGAAAATGTGTCAAATACTTACATGTTGTATACATCACTGAATACCTAAGCTGCAACTATGGCAAATGCTCAAGGCACTAACAATATCACTCAAATTGTGGGAGAAAAGCTGGACAACAAGAATTTTGCTTTATGGAAGTTCCATATGAGGAATTTTTTGGTTGGTAGAGGTTATTGGGACTTATGTACAGGAGATGAGGCTGAACTTGAAATGCCTGAAAGGAATTCGACAAATGATCAGAAAAGGGCTCATAAGTTATGGGATGAGAGAGCATGCAAGGTGGTACATTGGTTTTCCTTATGTATATCAAATGCTATGGTTATACAGATTACCAGATGCAGTTCCCCAAAGGATGCATGGGACATACTCATGAAGAATTCAGGCCTATACTACAGAGATCAAGAACATAGCAGATCGGCTTGCCACAATTGGATCTTTAGTGTCTAAGGATGATATGATTGCAGTAACATTGAATGGACTTGGTAAAGAGTATAAAGCATTTGATACATCTATTTTTGTGAGAGCTAAATCCCCTGATTGGGATGAGCTAATTGCTTTACTGCTACATGAGAAAGTTAAGCTTGGGCTGAATACAGGTTCTAGTACGTCTCAAAGCAGAGACACTGTTCTTTACTCTAGCTAGCATGGCAGAGGTGCCAAAGGCCATGGCTCTTTTCGAGGTCGAGGAGATACTCAAAACACTTATGGATAGCAATAGCAGAATGTCTAGCATGGCACGAATACATAGGGCCAGTGTGGATCTGGTGGTTTTCGAGGCAAACAAGATGGACAGTAAGTGGATTAATCAAATGCATGGAGACTAGGTTAAGAAGCAACAATTTGCTGCCACCTTATAGGGGAAAGCCATTGATTTGTTTAACAATTATGGAATTATGGCGGCATTTAATACATATGATGCTTAACAAGGACTACATTTTAAAGCAGGTTTAGGAAGGATAAAACTCTTGGAGATATATTGAGGAAGATCAAGAAGAAAAGGAAAAGAACATGCTTGTTGAAGATTATGATAGAAGTTCAAAATCCTACTTACTAGGTTGAATGCTACTGATGCACCATTTGTGGAGATGCAAATCACTTATTTCATTAAGGATTTGAGGGGTAAAATTAAGAATCCAATTGCTAAATGGGAGTTGCGTCGAAATGGTACATTAGATACCATGATCAGGGCTGCTATGAGGGTGGAAAGGAGGCTAGGTACCTTCCGATCAAAAACCCATAAGGATGATGATTCCTCAGATTCAGATTCTAATGCAGATTTAGATTCAAGATAAAAAAGTGACAATGAGGATGAGGATAGTGAGTATAGTTCAGAATCAGAGGATGATTTCAATGATTCAGATGATGAGAATTCTAGGAGGAAGAAGCATGGGAAGAAAAAGAATAAATTAGGTTCAACCCCAAGACTAAGAAGAAGAAGGCTAAGGATAAAACCAAGAAAAAGATAGAGGAATATGTGTTGAGAGTGAAAAAAGACTGAATTTTTGACTGAATTTTGTTGTTTTTGAGGACTGAATGATTGATTTTTGATGGATTTAGAGTGATGTGTGGTTGTTAATGGAAGTGTTTGAGAGTGTTTTAGATGATATTGATTATTTTTTGGAAGTTCATGATAATTCTCAGTAGAGTTATGAAGCTCTATGATGTTCTGATAGGTTCTGATTGGTTATGTATACATTTTGTATAGCTTCTGTTTTGTTTTGATTTTCTTCTGTATGAAGCATGGATTGATAATTGATGAAGATTGAGATCTTTTGGAAGCTTATTGAATAGTTTTTGATAGTTTGGAATGGTTTTAGTATGAGTTATGAGGTTCTGATGACCTTCTGTAACCCTCTATAGACCTTTTGTAGAGCCTCTGTATCTGCTTAGTCTCTGCTCTGTAATTGTTCTATAGCTGCTCTGGTACTATACTGCTCTATAGCTCTTCTGTAAGTGTTTTGTAGAAAGTATATGTGAATTTGAAAAAGTTTTCTAACTTTTGGAAAGGATGAATCTAAGTTCAAAAGAGCTAAAACAAAAGGAAGAAGCGGTTGCTAAAGACTGAGTGACAGTGACAGTAGTGAGCTGTGAAAAAACACTGTAGTGGCTTTGGTGACTCTTCATATTAGAAATACCTCTTGGGAGGTGCATCCACGACCTAAGAAGGATAATTAAGAGTTATTATAAGTGTATTGTAGTGAGGATATGATGTACTATTGATATATAGAGAGAGAGAGAGTCAGAGATAGTCAATTCTATCAAAATAGTGTAATTGTATATGAGAGATTGAGAGAGAGAACTATGAAGAAATTGAAGATGAATGCTATGTGATTTATTTCTATTTAAAGATGGTGTATTCTTTTATGTTCTTTGTTATTTTGATGGATTATATGAAGATTATGTTTGATTCTATTAAATCTGTGGGAGATATCTACTATGATGCTGCGTGAAGAATTGCTATTTTCTTTGTTTTGATGATCAAAAGAATGAAATAAAAGCTTGTTGATATTACAAGATAGTTTTTCTTGCAGTAGAATCCCCTTTTCCTTGGTGTTCCTCTAGGGGTTCTATGTTTTTGGTGCGCAGCCGGGGAAACTTACCATTAACAAGCATCAGAAGAGGCTGAAAATGAAGGAAATGGAATTGCCAAGAAGAGGAGAATTTGATGGATGTTTGCAAAGTTTCTTCTTCCAATGAAGAGTTGGAGATTCTCATTATCAAAGCCACTTTCCACAAGAAGTTCATTCCACAATGGCGGAAACATATCACCATCATGATGCATGCTCTATGTGGTGGATTGTTTGGGAACTTGCATCTTGGTGGCAAGCTATTTGGGAACAAACTGAAGAGCAAAAATAGAGAGAATGACCATCCATGGAAGATTTGGCATTCATTGAGAAGTTTCCAGACATCATCCAGTGGGAGATTGTGAAGAAGCTTCAGGATTCATGGTTAATGGAGGTTCACGAAAACAAGAAGGAAAAGAGTTGGAATTTGTTCGTGGATGCTCAACAGCAAGATACACGGGATGCTTGGTGCACTAACAATCTTCTGTTTGTCCAATTAGCAACCCACTAGAAGTTGGTAGACAGAGTGTTTTTCACAACATACACTGTTGAAACCCTCAGAAGCTGGCATTATTATAATGACACAACAACAATCCTAAGAAGAATGAATTTTGATACTTTCAGAATGGAATATCTCCCCCTCTGTAGTGGTTTGAAAGCCGAATTCAGAGATGTTGAAAAGAAGGAAGTAGAGGAGATGTTGGCCTGAGAATCCCCCAGAGATTGAAGGCCTCTCTGATTCTATCCTGTTGAGTACAGACCAACTAGTTGGAGCCAACCCCCTGATGAATGACGCAATAAAGAGGCAAGCGTTAGAACGAGTCCAGAGGTACGTAAGAAGAGAGAAGGAAAAAATCAAAGCTGAGAACGAGCTAGCAACAGAAGCCTCCTTTGATGCCCTAAAAGCACTCTTTATAGTAGTCCCCATGGTGACTCAAGGTCCCCTTCCTAGTCAAATTCGTCCTAGAAATATTGATGATAGGCCAGCAAATGTAGTCCCATTGCTAGTTTTTAAGGGAGAGTACAATGAGGACCCTGATCTTCATGTAGGAGAATTTATGGCAGCATGTGTGGCTAACAATGCGAGAATCCCTAAGCATTGGTTACTAGCGATATTCCCCGCCACTTTCAAGGGTGCGGCGTTTCAGTGGTATGAGAGACAAGTAGTAGGAACTTTTGGTACATGGGACGACCTGAAGTTGGCCTTCCTCACTAAATTCAAGCATGAAGGTTTTGAAGAGCGAATGCGAGAGGAGTTTATGACCTAAGTCAGTCCTCTAGAGTGGAAGCTTATGTCTCGCGAATGGAATCCATCCTGAAGAGATGGACTAACCATTATTTGGACAAAGGAATCCAGAAAGGAGTGTTTCTCGGGGGCCTACAACCAGAAGTTCACAAGTTCGTGGTTGGTAGAGTTGGAAGTTGTCGCTGTCACGCGCACTAAGAAGAAGGAACCAATTGTTCATAATGAAAATAACTCTCATGCCAAGACTGTGAAGTTCAACCTACCAATAGAGGGACAGAGCAGTACAAGACAGAACAGTGCAGTATAGATCACTGTAGTGCTACAGAGAGTTATAGAGACAGTCCCAGAGACAGAACCAGAGGCCTAGGAGATAGATGATACATAAGCATCTCCGGAAACAGAGGAAGTGCCGATGTTGCAATTATTAGAAGAAAAAGGAAAGATGAAAATGGGTCTAGCCCCATTCCCTAGCCGGCTAGAGAAGCCTGTGGATCCTATCAAAGATTATGACTCGGTCAAAAACCTAGACACTTTTAAACCAAACCTAACATTCTGACAGTTTGCTGATGCTTTCTCCCAGCTGCTGAAAGAAATTCAAAAGCATCTTGACAAAAAGAAGTGGATTAAGGATCGCTCCTTCAACAACGACCAAGACCAATAAGGCCCCAGAGCTTGTAAAGGAAGTAGATATGGCTAATGCCTTCCTAGATCCTGGAGCCCCAAAGATTAGTGTATAGATAGAAGGATGCTTTATTTCAAATGCATTGAT
The DNA here is from genome assembly GCF_053477565.2 of Lygodium microphyllum. NCBI lineage: Eukaryota > Viridiplantae > Streptophyta > Polypodiopsida > Schizaeales > Lygodiaceae > Lygodium > Lygodium microphyllum. The sequence continues at coordinate 119,120,208 of NC_141148.1, read as the reverse complement.
TGATGGAGGCTCATCAGTAAACATAATATCGGATGTGATAATGAAGGACTTAGGGTTGCAAGGAATTCAACCTACATAGTGGCTTATTAGATTGGTGGACCAAAGCAGAATTAAACCGTTGGGCATCCTCCCATATGTAAAAACAACCCTTGCATGAAGAGATTATTGGGTGACATATCTGGTGGTCAAACCAAATTCTTATGGGACCTCATACCCTCTGCTGTTGGGAAGACCTTGGCTTTTTGAAGCAAGAGCCAGGACGGATTGGTTCAAAGGAATCCTAACCCTAAGCAGAGAACCCAAAAAAGTGGTGTTAAAGCTATATGGATCGCAAAAAGACAATGGATCCACATCCATCGAAGTCATAACTGACTTCTCCAACGAGGTAACAGATGGTACAACAGGAGACAAAGAGGCTGTTAAGCAGATCTTTCCTAAGAAAACAGGGGCACAGTCCCTAACAGTGGGCACTGTAAGCCAACTGCCAAGGAAAGAAAAGTCCTTATCCATGGGAGAATACCTCCTATCTCAACTTGAATTGACTTTTGAAATCACCTTTGACAGTGAAATAGAAGCATGGATGTACTGTTCTCCTTGTTACCTGATAGTCGCAGAGACAGAGAAGAGGTAGAACAGATACAAAGCAGTAACAGATACAGAGACAGAACAAATACAGAGCAATAACAAATACAGAGACAGAGCAGAGGCAGAACAGAGACAAAGCGGATACAGAGGCAGTCACAGAGAAAGTAACATACACAGAGCTAGAGGTAGAAGAAGAGTCAAAAGCTGTGACAAAAGTAGAAGCAGATGCAGAGGAAGAAGATATGTTCTTCTCTTACAGAGCCTCTATAGAAGCAGAGATAGAGACTCCAAAGGAAGAGGATGAAAATGATGAGGAAGAAAATGAAACGGGTTATGAAAGTACAGATGAAGAATTTCCTCTGATAGAGGATGATCTTGTTGATGTCCCTACGGAGACTTCAGAGGCCGAAGAACTCAGGGTGCTCTATGGAATGACCATGGTTCCATTTGGGTTGATCAATGGACCACAAAGTATGCAGAATCTGTATAAGCAATGGATTAAAGGCATAAAAATTAAGTTCACCAGTAGCTCCTATCACCCTAACTGTTCAGTCTAGAGAAAAGATGATGATGATGCCCCTTGTCAACAGAAGCCAAAGCCCTCAGAGCCACGGCCCATCGAAGGTCCGTGCTATGTGACATTCCTAGACGCATCCTCTGAAGATGAATCCCTAAGTCCAGAAGAAATCACCATGCACACAGAAGCAAACAAAGCTCTGATATCCTTCCAGCAACCTCAACAAAAAAATGAGTCATTTGTTTGGAAGGAGGACACTGGTTCTAGTGGAACATCAGACGATGGCACTACTCTCTTGAAAGAGTCAAACCTCTATCCAGAAGCAATTAGTGGGACATTTATCCATGAAGTGGAAGGTGAAAGGCAAGTAACGTTCTTGGATACTGATGGTACTGAACATCACCTGAAAGGGCCTCAATCTTCCAGAAGAAGAACTAGTAGTCCTACGAGACCTACTCAAAGAGAACTTAGGTGTGTTTGCTTGGTCATATAAAGACCTAAAGGGGATTGATCCCACAGTATGGCAACATCATATTGACTTAGAGCCTGATGCCAAACCTGTAAGGCAAAGACAAAGGCATATGAATCCTAATTATTCTGCTCTGGTGAAGGCTGAATTATTGAAACTTCTTGAAGTAGAGTTTATTTATCCCGTGACTAATAGTGAATGGGTTTTGCCCATTGTAGTTGTACCCAAGAAGAATGGGAAACTTCAACTTTCAAAAGCTCAATTCGAAGACAAAGAAGGATCATTTCCCTATCCCTTTTATAGACCAACTATTGGACATAGTGGTAGGACATGAGCTCTATTCCCTCTTGGATGGATTCAACGGATATAGCCAAGTCCAAATTGCAAAAGAGGACCAATCCAAAACAACTTTCACCACAGAATGGGGGACCTATGCCTATAGAGTGATGCCATTTGGGCTCTGTAATGCTTCTACCACCTTCCAATGAGTAATGATGGCTGCCTTCCAGAATCATCTTCATGATTTTATTGAGGTGTATCTTGATGACTTTTGTGTGTATAGCTTAATCTGCAGGCACCGGGGACACCTGGAGCAATGTTTTGACCGATGCTGAGAATATGGGATTTCTCTCAACCTCGAAAAATGTGTCTTTGGCATCTCCTCAGGAGTTCTTTTGGGCCATATTGTCTCTGCACAAAGGGATTGCAACAGACCTGACGAAGATTGAGAAGATTGCCGCCTTAATAGCACCAACAAACCTCAAGCAATTGAGAGGATTTCTTGGCCATGTGGGCTATTACAGAAGATTTATTGCACATTTTGCAACCAAGGCACTCCCTCTGCACAAGCTCCTAAGGAAAGATGTGGATTTTCTTTGGACTGATGACTATGAAGAAGCCTTTAATACCCTAAAACAGTGCCTTATCCAAGCACCTATTTTACAACCTCCTGACTGGACAAAGGAGTTCCATGTGCACACAGATGCATTGGTTGAAGGGCTAGGTGCTATCCTATGTCAAAAGGGCCCCTCTAAATTAGATCAACCAATATATTATGCAAGTTGAAAGGTCATTGATAGGGAATGGAACTACATAGTGATAGAGCTTGAATACTTAGCAATGGTGTTTGCACTGGAGAAGTTTCAACACTATCTACTGTCAATGAATTTCAAGTTCTATGTGGATCATGAAGCCCTCTCCTTCCTGATGAACAAAGTAGATATTAAAGGATGATTGATGAGATGGTTGCTCCTCTTCCAAGAGTTCGATTTTGAAGTGGTCACTAAGCCTGGTCGTTCCCATGTCCTAGCCGATCATCTATCACGGATCCCTCAAACAAAAGACCTTCCTAATGCTTCCTTGTTTCTAGTTGAAACAGTTACTTCTTGGTATGCAGACATAGCCAATCTCCTAGTAACTCAACAGTATCCTCCTAGCATCTCAAGCCATGAGAAAAATAAGCTTTTGCTAGAATCAGTCCCCCTACACCTTTCTAGGCGGTGCACTATATAAGAGAGGCAAAGATGAAGTATTGCGAAGATGTGTTGCAGGGGATGAAATCGGCATAGTATTGAAAGCATGCCATGACAAACCATGTGGTGGACACTTCGCAGGAGAAGCGACAGCTAGAAAGGCTCAGTTAGCAGGATACTGGTGGCCGACCCTCCACAAGGATGCATATGATTACTGCAAGAGATGTGATGCTTGTCAGTGAATGGGGAAACCCACCAAAACAAGTGCCATGCCATTGCAACCCATTCTTCCCCTAAAGCCATTCGAGAAGTGGGAAATTGATTTTGTGGGTCCTATTGATCCACCCACCAAACAAAAGCAAAACATATATATCTTAGTATGTATGGATTATGTCACAAAGTGGTGTGAAGCTAAAGCCTTGAAGCAGGACGATGGCAACAACGTAGCCCTGTTCATGTACGAGATAATCACCCGTTTTGGCAGTCCTCTTGAGCTGGTAAGTGACAGAGATACTCATTTCCTTAACAAAATCATGGAGAAGCTGACAAAAATGTATAAGATCTTCCATCTAATTCCACTCATTACTACCCCAGAGCCAAAGGCCAAGTTGACGTCACTAATCGCATCCTCTACTTGATCTTGACAAGAATGATTGCTGCAGAGCCAAAGGCCAAGTTGAAGTCACCAATCGCATCCTCTACTCGATCCTGACAAGAACAATTGCCGCACATCGTCGCAACTGGGATGATCAACTTACAGAGGCCCTCTGGGCATACAGAACCTCTCATAAGACAGTTACAAGATAGACCCGTTTCCAGCTAGTGTATGGTACAAAAGCCGTCTTCCCTGTTGAACTGGAATTGCCCCTCTTTGTGAGTAGCAGTTAAAGAACGCTTGGGAGATAATGAGTCACTGCAACGCCGTCTCTTGCACTCGGAATGCTTGGATGAGATAGGGCGGATGGCCCTATAGTGCATGGAAACTACTCAGGCGTGACGCAAGGCCTATCATGACAGTTTCATCAAGCACAAGGAGTTCAAAGAAGGTGATCTTGTTCTAGCCTATGATTCGAGATTTGGAAAGTTTCCTGGCAAGCTTCAACAATGGTGGATGGGTCCATACAAGGTACTTGCTGTCAATCCTAAGGGCTCTGTTCAGGTGCAGACTGTTGATGCCTCTGATGATCCCTTCCTGATCAATGGCTATAGCCTGAAGAAGTACTCCCCTCCCTGAGGATCTTGACAATCACAGTCGACCTACCCTCTCCCTTTTGGGCGGCGCACTATCCTTCTTGTCGTGCTTTTGATAGCCCTTATGATTCTCCTCATGAGGCGGTCTCGTTCTCCTAACCCCTCGCAGATACATCTCAACCCAAATTTGTTCTCTTCTCGTCCGATACAACAACAGTGGCGAGGTTGGTCCTTGTCACAACTCTATAGAAACAGAATTTGTATCCTTTTTCATTAATTTATCTATATAATGATTTATTAAATTTATTTCCTTTGCACTAGTTAGATATAAAGAAAAGTGCATTGGAGCTGGCCACTGATGAGTGGTCACAGGTTATGGTGGACCCACACGGTGGGTTAGAGAAAAGATAGTTCACACTTCCACCTATATGACCCGATTGGGCGCCTGTGACTAGAACTCATGCATATCAGGGTTAGACTCGCACACAGAAAGGATTGATGCCTTGAAGTGTGGGCTAGATCCACCAGAACAGACAGTTACAATCAACAAGATGGCATGATCATGAAATGCTTGTATAATGTGCATGTGTGGGCTGAAAGCTTGAAATGCACATTTCTTTGCATAGGGGAGTCACATGAAGATTCGGATACCATTTTTGCGATGTACACGGAAAAAGCTTTCATATGATACCCATATTGGGGGGGTCCCTAAATTCTAGGAGATCCCTAAATTTTAGGAGGTCCCTAAATTTTAGGAGCCTCGAATTAGCCTAAAAATGCTAGTCCTAAAAAATAGGGATGTCATTCTAAAAATAGTAAGTTATGTACTCTGACTGTGCTTACTAAATTTGATTGTTTCTATTCTTGACAGTATTCAACCCAAAAAGGAAGGCCATAAAGAAGAGACAAGTGTCAAGACACTTGTCACACAAGTTTCCAAGTGTCCCACCACTTGTCACATCTCATGACATGTGGCTGGACACTTGTCTTGTGCTACTCCACTTTCCCCTTTTGTACTAGCTCTCCCCTCTCCTATAAATAAGAGCTCGTTTTTCTTCATTGAGCATCATTTTTCTTTGCTGTAAACTCATGTGCAACACCCACAGATAGCCAGAAACTGGCCCCATCCATCCCCATCATCATCCCCCACTTCTCCATTATCAAATTCCTCCATATTCCCTCTTCTATCACTGCTGTTTTACAAGACATCAAGCCTGTAAATTCATTACAGCACCTCCTTCTTGAGCTCTTTCTTCCATTTTAGCTACAAGAAGCAAGCTCTATCCCTGTACTGCTGATCAACGATGGAGAAAGGCTGAATTCCCCTTTTTCTTCTCTCATACTGTAAAGAAATCAGTTCTTATCATTGCATAATAGATAATGCATGTGTGTTTGTACATCTTTGCATGATCTTGTGAGAGTGAGAATTACTTCTTCTCACTCTCAGGTTGATTGTAACTGAGCTCTTCCCTAAGGGACTTGGGTTGAGAAGAAATACATTCCTTCGAGGGGGGGGGGGTTGCCCATCTTCAACCCTCAATCTTGTCTCCATTACTTTTACATTTTTATGGTTGTAATTTTGTGAGTAATTTTCATTTTCAGCTTTAAGTGTTCATTCCATTTTATATTAAATCTTGAAAACAAGCAAATATCATAATTGTTAAGCATACTACGTTGTTCGGGGCATTTACAGTGGTATCAGAGCTTTGGCTCGGTCCTCACCCCCAACACTGGTAGTGCTTACAACTAGAAGTTTGTTTGTTTTCAGTCCTTGCATTGAGTGCGTGAGCATATTTTTTTTTTCTTTAGTCTCAATGGATCAATCGAGTGCTATCCTTCAAGCCATTCAAAGTCTTAGAGAGGAGAATCAGCAAATTCGTGAGCAACTTCTCAAACTAGAAAAAGTTGAGAATCCCAAAGAATTCAAGGAAGGAAGCCCATCTACTTCAAGGAGACAAAGCCATACCAATGAAAGGAGCCGATCAAGAAGTCCAACTACTTCTAAGAGGCAGTCCCATTCTACTTCAAGACAAAGAAAGAGATCGCGTCGAAGCTCATCCTCTTCTTCAAAGTCATCTGGCGCCTATTCTGATGGATCCTCTTCTAGTAATGAAGAGTCACACCCTTCTCGTGGAAGACCTCATCATCGTCAAAGGCGTCGACATTCTTCACCCTCGTCTCCATCTTCATCCCCATCAAGCACTTCATCATCTTCAACCTCAATATCCGAGCATGGACGAAGGCATAAGAAGAAGAAGAAGACTAAGTCACTATCTCAACTTGAAAAGAAGATCAAGTTCAGTATGTATGATGGTTCCCGAAATCCTGATCTTCTTCTGAAGTTTATTCGTCAATTTCAAATTTTGTATGGTCGTGACAAGTATAAAGAAAAAGAAAAGATTAAGTTTGCAGCTTTACATTTAACCGACTTAGCCCATACTTGGTGGAGGGGTTGGAATATGATCATGCTGCCCCAAAATCATGGCGGTCCTTTGTTCACCTGATACAAAGCCAATTTCTTCCTGTTCATTTCAAAAGAGATGTAAAAATGGAATGGGATCGGCTTTGGCAAAGGAAAAATGAGTCACTTGGTGACTATACCAAGAGATTTTGGGAGCTACTTTTGAAGGTCCAACATTTCAAGAAGATCAGCAGTTCGGAAAAGCTTAGGAAGTTTCAAGGAGGTTTGCATTTTAAACTTCGTACTGCTCTTAATCATTATCATTGTTCTAGTCTCAGGGAACTCATTGACCAAACAAGGGACAAAGCAAGGTTTCTGACAACAAGCCTAAGTCGCCAGTGAAAATCAATGCTATCAGTGATGTAGTTGCAAACACAACTCACACTCCAGAGACGCGCAAATTATTAAAAGCTTGGGGACAGTTGCAAGGTAAGCAAGCACTATTCTTGATAGATCTTGGGGCGAATGAAAATATTATTTCCTTGCAATTAGCTAAAGAGCTTGGATTAAAGAATGAAGAGATGGACACTCCGGTAGAAGTTCGCCAAGCTTTAAATGTTGATGAAGGTGACACAATGAAGACTGTGATACCCTACATTGGCAAGCTCAAGTTTCAAATTCAAGGCTACAGTGACGAAGATACCTTCTGTATCGGAGACCTTGATGGTTGCGATGTGATTCTTGGCATGCCCTGGAATCATAGAATAGATTCAACCATCTTCTCTCAGAAAAAGAAGGTAGAACTCACCAATAAAGGCAAGAAGTACGAGATCCAAGCTGGAGTTTCTGGAGACACCATACCTATGGTAAGCCATATGCAAGTCTCTAGAGCAATTAAGGATTGTGTTCAATGTTGTCTGCTTTATGTCACTGATGTAAAAGATAATATGAATGCTGAAAACCAAGAGCAACTTCAGCTCTTGGAAAAGTATAAAGATTGTTTTTTGGAAGATCTTCCTTATCAGCTTCCCCCAAAAAGGCCAGAAGACCATCATATTGATATTATCCCGGGCAGTTCTCCTCCTAATATAGCACCATATCGTGTGAGCCGTCCTCAACAAGAAGAAATCAGAAAGCAAGTCGAAGACCTACTCAACCGTGGGCTAATTAGGCCAAGTAGCTCACCATTTTGTTCACCGGTTCTTCTTGTTCAAAAGAAAGATGGCACATTCAGGATGTGCATTGATTATCGAGCCCTCAACAAAATCACCGTGAAGAATCGGTTTCCTATTCCCAAAATTGACGACATTTTGGATCGTCTAGGAGGCTCAAAGGTTTTCAGCCGCATTGATTTAAAGAGTGGTTATCATCAAATTAGGGTAATACCACAAGATGTACACAAAACTGCTTTCCGCACTTCATACGGTCTTTATGAATTCTTGGTGGTTCCTTTCGGAGTAACCAATGCACCAGCCACCTTTAATCGAATGATGGAGTGCATCTTTAGAGAGCATCGACAATATGTCGGCACTTTCTTTGATGATATTCTTGTCTTTAGCAAGAATGAAGAGGAGCATCATCAACACTTGGAAATTGTTCTACAATTACTACAACAAAATCAACTCTTGGTAAATGGTAAAAAGAATGAATTTTTCATGCATAAAATAAATTACCTTGGGCATGTCATCTCTTTTGAAGGGATTCAGATGGATCCTGAAAAGATCAGGATAATCCAAGAATGGCCTCATCTTCGTGATGTACATGAGGTGCGATCGTTTCTTGGCTTATGTTCTTATTACCGCCGCTTCATCAAGCATTTTGCACATATGGCTTCTCCACTTCATGACCTTACAAAGAAGAAGATCTCTTTCCAATGGAAGGAAAAAGAGAAGGCAGCCTTCACAAGGCTGAAAACAGCTCTTACTTCTGGACCTGTTCTTATCATTCCAGATCTGGTAAAACCATTTGTGGTGGAAGCAGATGCTTGCGGTGATTGTATTGGTGCAGTGCTAAATCAAGAAGGCCATGCCGTAGCCTTTGAAAGCCGCCGTCTAAATGATGTGGAGAAAAAGTATGACATTTATGAAAAGGAGCTCTTAGCAGTGGTTCATGCTTTAAAGATATGGAAACATTATCTTTTAGGCAATGAATTCCTTATTAAAACCGATCATCAAAGCTTGAAGTATTTCAAGACTCAAAAGCATTTGCAGGAGAAACATGCAAGATGGGAAAATTTCTTGTCTATGTTTCATTTTCAAATTATGTACACTCCAGGGAAACAAAATGTAGTTGCTGATGCACTTTCTAGAGTGCCTCGCATTGCAACTATTACAGTGGCTCATCATGAAGATTTTCAAACGATGAAGAATACTTATGATGAAGATACTGATTTTGCAGCAATTTGCTCAAATTTACAGCAAGGAGGTTCTCATCCAGATTATTCCATCAAAGATGGTTACCTTCTCATGAACAATCGCCTTTGTGTCACTCTTCCTGTTCGACAAAAGGTGCTTAAAGAAAGTCATGAACCCCCTTATGCAGGGCATAGAGGGAGGGCAGCCACTCTAAGTGCAATTGAGCGCTACTTTTATTGGCCAACATTACGAAAAGATACACATAACCTCATTGAGGCTTGTCTGGTATGCCAAAAATCCAAATATGATAGGCAGAAGATTCCAGGATTGTTGCAACCTCTTCCAGTGCCCAAAGATCTATGGGAATCTATCACAATGGATTTCATCTCAGGTATTCCAAGAACACCTCAAGGTCATGATATGATTTGGGTCATAATTGATAGATTCAGCAAACAATCACATTTTATTCCATGTCATAAAACATTGAAATCCACACAAGCTGCAAGACTTTTCATTCAACATATCTTCAAATTACATGGTATGCCTTCTGAGATCATTTCAGATAGAGACTCCAAATTCAAAAGTAACTTTTGGCGTGCTTTATTTGAGAATTTGGGAACCACTTTAAAGTTCTCCTCAGCTTTTCATCCTCAAACTGACGGCCAAACAGAGGTGATGAATCTCACTCTTTTGGATATGTTGAAAGCTTATGTTAGTGAACATAAGTCACAATGGGAGAAATATCTTCCATTATTGGAGTTTGCTTACAACAATACAGTGCACTCATCCACAGAGAAAGCTCCAAATGAAATAGTACAGGGTAAAGTGATTCCTCCTCCAATTATTCGCACTAAAGATAAGATTTTTGCTGTTGATGAGTTTGCTTCAGATTTAAAAACAACAATGGATCAAGTTCGAGCCACTATCAAAGTTGCGCAAGAGCGACAAAAGAAGCAAGCAGATAAACGAAGAAGACCTTTGGCTTTTGAAAAAGGTCAATATGTCTTGCTAAAGTTTGATAAAAGCAAGCTCAAACAAGGTTCTGGTCAAAATTCATCTTTTCCAAAGCTCTCCAGTAGATACTTTGGACCCTTCAAAGTGATTGAGAAAATAAATGAAGTTTCTTATCGACTTGAGCTTCCTACTCATTGGAAAATACACAATGCTTTTCATGTAAGTTTGCTAAAACCTTACATAGGACCAGAACCAAAGGAACCCATTACTGAAGATCCCCCAGAAGTTGAAGAAACAGAGCAACTCTTGGAACCTGAAAAGATTTTGTTTCTCAAGGATCGAACCACGAGAAGTGGCCTTGTGACACGAAAATTCTTGCTAAAATTCAAGAATCTACCCACCATAGATGCACAGTGGGTAGATGAAAAATTCATGAAGGATTACCCAAATATTCTACAACAATATCAAGAAGATTTTCAGCTGAGGACAGCTGAATAAAAGCCAAAGGGCTGTCACAACTCTATAGAAACAGAATTTGTATCCTTTTTCATTAATTTATCTATATAATGATTTATTAAATTTATTTCCTTTGCACTAGTTAGATATAAAGAAAAGTGCATTGGAGCTGCCCACTGATGAGTGGTCATAGGTTATGGTGGACCCACACGGTGGGTTAGAGAAAAGATAGTTCACACTTCCACCTATATGACCCGATTGGGCGCCTGTGACTAGAACTCACGCATATCAGGGTTAGACTCGCACACAGAAAGGATTGATGCCTTGAAGTGTGGGCTAGATCCACCAGAACAGACAGTTACAATCAACAAGATGGCATAATCATGAAATGCTTGTATAATGTGCATGTCTGGGCTGAAAGCTTGAAATGCACATTTCTTTGCATAGGGGAGTCACATGAAGATTCGGATACCATTTTTGCGATGTACACGGAAAAAGCTTTCATATGATATCCATATTGGGGGGGTCCCTAAATTCTAGGAGATCCCTAAATTTTAGGAGGTCCCTAAATTTTAGGAGCCTCGAATTAGCCTAAAAATGCTAGTCCTAAAAAATAGGGATGTCATTCTAAAAATAGTAAGTTATGTACTCTGATTGTGCTTACTAAACTTGGTTGTTTCTATTCTTGACAGTATTCAACCCAAAAAGGAAGGCCATAAAGAAGAGACAAGTGTCAAGACACTTGTCACACAAGTTTCCAAGTGTCCCACCACTTGTCACATCTCATGACATGTGGCTGGACACTTGTCTTGTGCTACTCCACTTTCCCCTTTTGTACTAGCTCTCCCCTCTCCTATAAATAAGAGCTCGTTTTTCTTCATTGAGTATCATTTTTCTTTGTTGTAAACTCATGTACAGCACCCACAGATAGCCAGAAACTGGCCCCATCCATCCCCATCATCATCCCCCACTTCTCCATTATCAAATTCCTCCATATTCCCTCTTCTATCACTGCTGTTTTACAAGACAGCAAGCCTGTAAATTCATTACAGCACCTCCTTCTTGAGCTTTTTCTTCCATTTTAGCTACAAGAAGCAAGCTCTATCCCTGTACTGTTGATCAACGATGGAGAAAGGCTGAATTCCCCTTTTTCTTCTCTCATACTGTAAAGAAATCAGTTCTTATCATTGCATTATAGATAATGCATGTGTGTTTGTACATCTTTGCATGATCTTGTGAGAGTGAGAATTACTTCTTCTCACTCTCAGGTTGATTGTAACTGAGCTCTTCCCTAAGGGACTTGGGTTGAGCAGAAATACATTCCTTCGGGGGGGGGGGGGGGGGGGGGGTTGCCCATCTTCAACCCTCAATCTTGTCTCCATTACTTTTACATTTTTATGGCTGTAATTTTGTGAGTAATTTTCATTTTCAGCTTTAAGTGTTCATTCTATTTTATATTAAATCTCGAAAACAAGCAAATATCATAATTGTTAAGCATACTACGTTGTTCGGGGCGTTTACAGTCCTGACACATGGTAATTCTACCATTATCTTTCTTCATGAAAAAAGAAAGGAAAAAAACAAACAAAACTATTATGGGAGAAAATGACAAAATTCCCTATCATAACAGGCCTTGTTCCAAGAAAAGGTGGAAACACCCTTGGGCGGGAAGTTGACTATGGAAAAGGTGGTAACACCCTATAGTTCAGGATAGCTGATTCATCAACAGAACCTCTTCAGCAAGTAATTTGAAGCCACCTCCCTTGGTGCACTGTTTTTGCAATATTAATGCGTCTACCCTTCTTTACAGACGACTCTTCTTACAAGTCCTTGAAGTCTGAGACTTGTAGGCTGCCTCCCTGGGTATGCCTCGTCTTCAAGATCCTGATGATAACAACGCCCGCCATGATCTTCATCACCCACCCTTTGAGTGATGTGAGCTTTCATCCTAACAGGATGGGGATGTGAGTATGGATTGCCCTTTGTGTCTATCAGAGAGTGAGACAGAGGGTGGGCTGAGTGAGCAGTCTTTCCCTTTAAATCAAATGAGAGGTGAGATGTGTGAACGGAGTGTTGCACGCACGGGATGGGCCTCTCAATGCACAATGCATGATCTATTCCTGTGCACTACACTATAAGGCTCCCTAGCCTTCCTTCTTGTACTGTATGCCGGCACAGGGCGGGATGCACAGTTGCACCATCAATTACGCACAAGGCATATAACCTCTGCACAAGTGATGATAAGGATTACATCAATGGGTTTCAGGAATGGGTTGCCCTCTGTATCTTTCAACAGAGCATGAGACAGAGGGTGGGCTGAGTGTGACTGGAGTTTCTTCAATCAATTATCGAGAGGTGAGGATTGAGGGATGTTGCGACAATTGGAGTCAGGTACGTTTTTGTTTTCCTATGCACCCACGGGATGGGGTTTTTGCTATCAGCACGGGACACGTCATTTTGTTCTGTACACTGCACTGCAAGGCTCCTTGGCCTTCCTACTTGCACCTATGCCAGACGGGTTGGACGCACTGATGCACCATCAATTGTGCACCCTGGTATACTCTTTCTGTACCATCCCTTTGTTGATTCCTAAATCGGGTATGAGTTACGGGTTTCATCAGTATTCACTTGAGTGATGTTAGTAATGGGGCGAGTGACTGCTCTTTCATTCCATTTGAGTGATCGTGAGTTGAGTGCAATATCCCTTGTTATCAACGAATTTCCTGCGATTTCTCCCACCAGCTACCTCCCTGGGTGCTGTTGAGTGGTCCCTACCATGAAGGACATGTGCTTTGACGACACCTTGTTACCTCTTGCGGTCGACAACGATATAAGATGTAACCTCGATAGTCGACATTCCTCCTCGGCAACACAGACTAAGTTTTTTTAACCCTACACCTTCTGTTTTTCAGTGACGGTTATGTCTTAAGTGTGGGGACGTTCATGGTTGGTTTGATGTGGGGTGCTAGGTTCTTGATGTTCAGTTTACCCTTCCTGTTTACGGTTTTAAGTGTGAGGATGCGTCCATGCGCGTCTATGCTGCATACCCCTATGGATATATCTTGCTATGATCATGCCTCTATGCCATGAATTTATTTTACCCTGATGGGGTCCCTTCCCCACTCCTCCGTTCTATTTCACCCTGTCCCCGGGGTTGTTCCTTGACCATTTGCCTTTATCCTGTATTTTGTGATTTTTCCATGTGAACACATCCTACATTCATCAGAATCCAAATCCAACCTTATACCCGTATTTGTCCCTTTGAACTACCTATTTTTCCTTTTTATCGACCCTTGTTCTGGCAGACGGTTCTAAAGTTATTAATTTTTGAAGCAATTCCCATAAATTCAACAGTTTTCCATGTGAACGCATCTTTATTGCTTCGGAACCCTGATTTGCTATGCTAGCCATGTACTAACTCCTCCCCTTGACATTTTTCCTTCTTACTCTGTGTCATTCCAATGCACGGTTCATCCGTTATTAATTTTTGCAAGTTTGTGGGCCCTTTTCGTGCCTATTTTTTACAATTTTTCATGTGACCCTACCCTCTTTTCACTGGAATTCCAGATTAATTTGACAGCCATTTTTTGCTAGCCTTTCCCCCACTTTTTTCTTTTTCCTCCCCCCTCTTTCAATTGTCAGATTTTTCGTTATTAAATTTTTCGAGTGTTTTCAAGCGCATTTTCCGTGTTTTTTCCATGTGAACCCCTTCTAATTTCTCCCCAACTGGATTTTGATGTGCTAGCCCTATGAATCCCTTTCTTTCGGATATTTTTCCTTCTTAATGTCATCTATTCCGGTGCACGATTTTTCCATATTAATTTCCAAGTCCATTTTCGAGTCTGTTTTTGGGGTTTTTCCCATGTGAACGTGTCCTATCTTGCTAGGAACTGTGTTTGATTGTGATAGTTTGTTGGACACCTTGTTTTGCACAATTTTCCTTCTTTCCGCACTTCCTTCCGATGCGCGGATTTTCTGTTATTAATAGACGTAAGTGTTTTTCGGGTTGGTTTTTTGTGTTTTTCCCATGTGAATACCCTGATTTTGCCCCGGAACTGGTGTTGCATGTTTTCATCATTTTCTCTTCATCTCTCAGCACAATTTTCATTTTTACGGTTTTTCGATTCGATGAACGGTTTGGATTTTACTAATTTTTATCCCTTTTGTCGTGTGCCCGCGTTTCTCGTGTTGCGCGTGAACGCGCGTGTTTCTGGTTTTACGCACCTCGGGACGCCCTCGTGGCGTCTATGGTTCGCGCATCGCCCTCCCTGTCCCATTTGATCCCGTCATTGCAAATTTTTTTACGCTCGCCCGTGCATGCGTGCGGGACAGGGGTGCATTCTTTTGCACACCCACATTTAATTTCTTTTTATAAAAAAAAAACAACAAATCAACAAATCAACCACACAACACACCAACTACACCAAATTAAATTTAGAAAAATAATAATATTAAAATAATCAAATGAAGAAATAAAAAACAACAAACACAATTAAGAAACAACTCCACAAAAAAAAAAAACAAACGAAACAAACACACACATGAAAAAACAAAACAAACAAAACATTTTAAAAAAACAAAAGGAAAAAAAAAACAAAACAAAAACCCCAGTATGAACCCTTAAATGATATGAAAAAAAAAAACAAATAATTATAACAAAAAAAAACAGAGCACCTACATTTATTTAAAAAAAAAACCAAACTGTTTTCTTGCTCCCGCGCGCATCGTTTCCATCCCTCTCCCTCCCCTTCTCCTTCTTCTTCCCTCCGTTTCTACACGCTGGGCCTCCTTCCTTCCCCTCTTCTCTTGCTCTCTCCTCCCCTTCCTTCCTCTCCCTCGACTGACGCAGAAGTCGTCGGTTCTCCGCCTGCAAACATTGCTGCCGTCATCCTCGCGCATGCAGACACTGCTGCCGTCGTCCACGCTCCTCCTTCTACTCCTCCTCCTCCTCCTCTGCCACAACTGCCCTTCTCCCCCACCCCTGGTTAGTTACTTTACACTAACCTTAGTTAATTTAAACTAACCCCAGTTGAATTAACTAACCTTAATTGAATTAACCTAACCCTTAGTTCCTTAACTAACCCTTAGTTAATTAACTTTACCCTAGTTACCATACCCTTACCATAGTTAGACTGACTAACCCTAGTTAAACTACCCTAACCATAGTTAGACTGACTAACCCTAGTTATCCTACCCTAACCATGTTTAGACTAAGTAACCCTAGTTACCCTACCCTAACCCTAGTTAGACTAACCTAACCTTACTTACACAGACTAACCCCAGCTTAGCTTAACTAACATTACTTAACAGACTACCCTCACTAACATGACTTAAACAGATTAAATAGACTAACATGACTTACATTAACCTAGCTTAACAAACTCCACTCACCTAACTAACCTAATTGATTTACCCAACTAAACTAACTTAATCAACTTTCTCAGACTAACCTAACTTGATTCACTTAACCTACTCAGTTAGCCCCCGTTCCTACCCTTTCTCCTCCGTTGTTTTCCCGCTGTGTTCGGGTGTGCTAGCGGGCATTCACGCACGAGGACGCGCTTCCGACTTGTCCGTGCGGTGGCTTATTGCAGTTAGCCGTTCACACGCAGTCATCCTCCCCTGTTTACACATAGTTCGGGTACCGCCTTTTATTTTCAAACTTGCAAAATACATAAAAATAAACATAAAACACATAAAAATTCCAAAATTTTATTTAAAATTTAAAAAAATTGTTTTTTTTTTTGAAAATTTACCAATATTGTTGAAATCATTTGGAATATTTTTTAAAGTGGCAATTCAAGAAAATAAATTGCATAAAATTTAAAAGTTGAAAATTACTTCAAAATTACATGTAAAATTAGTAAAATTCATTAGAAATGAGTAAAAATTCAAAAATAAATCCAAAAAAATTCCAAAAAATTCTACAAACTCTCTTGTCCCTTTTGCTACTAATTTCTCACTTAGAAATATTTCCATAAATGAGCAAAATATTATTTAAAGCCAAAAATCCTAAATGTGACACTTTTCCTCATGAAAATTCATTTTAAATTCAACCAATAATCAGCTGAAAAACCATGGCTGAATTCAAACACATTGTTGACAATTGTTGGATTGCTGAATTTCCACTCTTACAATTCATAACATATTCATGTGTCATATATCCCGTGTTAATTATTTAAAAAAAAAAGGAAAAAACAAACCAAACAACACCAAACATTACATACAATACAAACACATTGAAAATTCAAAGATAAAAAAAACCATAAAAAACAAATTTTTTAAAAAAAAAAAAAAAAACACTAAGGTGCTTTATTTTTTTGAGTCAATGGTGTTTGTTTTTTTTAAACCAGATTCCTTGCATTTGGGAGACTACTCCGTGTGCCTTTAGTCCATTGCATACACACCCTTACCATGTATTTATTTATTTTAGCTTTATTTAATTTTCATCATCCCTTAACCATAATTAATTACTAAAATGAACTTTATTCACCCACTTTTTTATGCGCATTTGTGCTAAACACACAATTAGCCGTTCACTTTGCATGCGCTATGTGCGCTTAAGAGACACCTTAATTGTTAATATAAATGAACCAACCATCACAAAAAGCACGCTCTAGCAAAAAAGCGCTCCACATCACTATTAATTTCTAATTAATGAATTTGCATTTAGAAACTTGACTGTGGGAATCGTAGTTCGAGTTTCGATAAAGCACCATTTCACCCTAATAAATTGTAATTAAAATTTTAAAAAGGAACCACTGTTTTCTTATTAAGATTTATCACCTAATAAAATGTCACCCATTGTTAATAATTTCTTAAAATGAATCTTTCATTAAAATAATTTTTTCTCACTGCACTTTTTTTTCCCCCTTTTTTAATAAACATGCTTCATGGGATGGGTGTGTAAAGTCCTCTTAGTTGACATTGTTGGTCAAGGTTATGGTCAAGTCTTGATGTAGATTTTTATGGTATTATGGTTTGCTTATGTGCTATGATTACGGGTACGGTTTGAAATTTTTCTTTCTTGCCTGATATAGGGTTTTGGGTGTCTGTTTGTTGCATCGCATGAAGTTTTCGATCGCATGTGTAGAAGTCATGCCGAATTTTTTCTAGGATGTGGGTTGTTTGGGGTGGTAAATTGGTTAGTTATGTCTGTGTGTGTCCTTCTTGTGATTGATTTCTTTTTGATAGCCCTTTGGTTGTTTTGCAGGCATTATTTGTGATTGCCTGTGTTGTGGTGTGTGTGTTTTCCTTCTGAATGGCACCTCATGCTCCTCCTCCTATCTAATATGTCTTGCTGATTAATAGGGATTATTCTTCCTTACTAGCTTTTGAGCCTATAGCGAAAGCAGGACTTGCGACTTTCGTGGTTGCTTCATTCCCATTGATTCCAGATGATCCATCCCTGTGTGATGAGTTTCTTGCATCATACAGCAAGAAGTCAGGTCTGATTCATGGTGCTTCCATGGTATTAACACCTCGAGGGTTAGGGAAGGCTTTGTCTCTTCCGTAAAGAGCTCTTTGTTACAGCTAAACAATTATTCTCCAATGATGAGATTTTCAAGCTGTTACAGAAGCAGACCAAAGAGATTCTGGATGTCAAGAAAGTGATAAACACTTCAGGAGTATCTTTTTCCATGATCACTGATCCTCTTTGGAAGTTAGTCTGCCAGTTTCTCCAAGACAGGTTTATGCCTGCCAAAACACCATCCCATTATTTGTCCAAAGAGCTCTTCACAACTTCCAAGATGGTGTTAAAAGGGGTGACTATTGATTGGAGTACTTACCTGCTTACAAAGACGGACCAACATTTTGTCAAAGTAACTAGAGGAAATGTCACAAATGTCACATATGGTTCCTACCTATATGCTTTCTTGACGAACTCAGGCCTAAAGAAGGGTGTGCTACCACCTCCTCCAACTGATCCAGTACCTCCCCCACCACCTTCAGAAGAGTCAGAACCTATTGACATAGAGGATCTTGATTCCCCTCCTCCACTGGTCATACAACGGAAGCGCTTGAAGCGTATGGCAGATAAAACTCATTCAGTTATTTCTTCAGTCACAATTCCTGCTACATCTGGCAGTGACCTTCCTACTTACCTCACATGCAACAATTTGTTCAGGGCACATAGAGAGGGTTCCTTGGAAATATCAATCTCTTCACTGAATAGTTTAGTATCAGGTGATGCTATTCCATTCCTTTGTAAAGACATCTAGAGTTAGATTGAACTTTCAGTGACAGCTTGTGTTCAACAGCTCTATGCTTCTTTCTATGAAGAGCTGATGTAGCCCAAAGACTAGTTGCATAAGGCAACCTCAGAGTTAGCCTCTACTAAAGACACACTTGCAGATCTATTTAGGAGATGGAGCAGTAGACCCAAATGATTGAGACCTAGAGAGAAGAAATATCTTCTTTGAAGATTCAGTTAAACAGAAGCTCAGTCAGAGGTCACTAAAGTCTCGGAGGAGAAAGAGAGAATGTCCAAAGAAGCTCAAGAGTTTCAGACTCTTTTAGATGCAAAACTGTTAGCCTTACAAACTGCTCATAACACAGTGGAATCACAAGCTTCCCAAATTAAGTAGTTGCAAGACCAACTGGCACATTCACGGTCTATTCCTCCAAGCCCCAATGTTCCTCTGATTCCTTCTATCTCTAAGCAGGACTTGGCAGTTCTCCAGAGACAGGAAAGATTGCAGTCCATGATGGATTTTCTATGGTCTACATTTGAGCACTTTCAGGAGTATGTTCCTCCGGTTTATTCTTTCTTTGTCCATTATTAGTTGCAGAAGTTGGCCTTCTATATGAAGCTTTCAATGATGGATCTTCCTCTTCCAGAGGATGGTTGGAGTGGGGCTTGGTCTCCTGAGTTGCTGACAGAAGTGGTCCGTATGGTGTTTGAAGATTCTGTGACGATGGATACCATGTTGCTATCTTACATGTATCTACGAGGTGATCTGTTGATTTTAGATAAAGTAGATATGGCTTGGTATGTGGGGGATATGGTTTTGCAAGCTGTTATGTCAATTATTTGGAGTTGCGGATAGATGACATATTCCAGTGTTATTCCTCGAAAGTGGCTACTTGCCCTGATAATTCATGATTCTGTGGTCCTGAATCAATGTCAGAATACAGCTTCTATCTATGTGCAGAGCACTAACCAACTGAGGGCGGATCTCTTAGCTTATCTTTCTAAACACCATCCATTTGATTCCACCTTTTTTGATGCCTATCAGAGAAGATCTATCTTAGGTCCCTCTGTTCCTAACCTATTATACTACCAACAAATGGCTCATTGCTATGATACTTATCTTTTCCTTTATCAAACCAATTCAGCAGCAATCTTACCTCTTCTTTTCCAACCTCAAGGTTTTACTCAAATTCCTATATTTACCTATTGTTCTTTTATCGAAGATTGCGTATTTTCCCCTTCTCCACCATGCCCTTCTCCATTTATTCATATACCTTCTACTTTTTCTGTTTATCAATTAACACCTTTCCTAACTAATTCACTTAAATTTTCAGCCACTCCTTCTTTATCTTATTCCTCATTTTATGATTTTGCCTACCCATCTCTTCATCCTCTTTTACTTATTCCACTTCGATCTTCTGCCACTTCTATTTCTCAACCCCCTCAGTTGGTTAGTGAGTACGATGGATTTGATTAGCAGATTCCAAGAAGAAGAGGATGGAGCTTGACTGATTCTCTTATAGGACCACAGATAAACTTGCCAATAATTCCAGGGGACTGGACAACTGCTAGTCAAGCATACTAGAATTACCTTAATTTTGTTCACCAATATTCACAATCTCTAGATCCTTCAGTGAGATTGATAGCTCATTTTGCTTGGTATCTAGCATACATGCAGAGGCATTTCCATAACGATCAAAAGGCCATTCCAAAGCTTTGTATGAATGCCAATGTGAACATTGACTCCCAACAGTTGGATGTCCTCTATTTTCATGCCCTATGTCTACCTAGCAGATACCTTGTTTTGCTAGAAAGGATGTGCTACCTGCAGTTCTTTCAAAATTCTCCAAAGACATTTGTAGATGGGTTCTTTTCCATGGATCGTTTTCGAAACCACCAAGATTTAAAAGGGATCACCTTCATTGATGCCTTTGCAATGTATTTTGGATGATTCTTAATGATATATATATCTCTTTTTGGAGGTGTCATTCAGATGGTTGTGTTAGTGTTTTGTGTGTGTTGTGGGTTAATTGTATGTGATGAGTTCGTGCTGATTGAGAAAAATTTGTTCGAGAGCTCTTTTCAAACTATTGATGGTGGATGGACGCCTATGGTGCAAAGTTGAAGAGAACCTCTTATATCCTTTACAAATTTTGATATGATTTTTAATTGATTATCGGATGAGTTAATGAATAACGCAAGATTTTCTTTAGTAGTTTTTTCTAAGTTGGGGTCGTGGTTTGGCGAGAATGTTGGAGATCCTACGGAAGATAAAATTGAGCTATTTAGTGAAATTATATTCTTCTTTTCCTTAGGTCGCGAGGATGCTTCCTTTCTAAGTGTGGGGATATATTGAGAGTGGAAAAAGACTGAAATTTTGACTGATTTTTGTTGTTTTTGAGGACTAAATGATTGATTTTTGATGGATTTAGAGTGATGTATGGTTGTTAATGGAAGTGTTTGATAGTGTTTTGGATGATATTGCTTATGTTTTGGAAGTTCATGATAATTCTCAGTAGAGATATGAATCTCTGTGATGTTCTGATAGGTTCTGTTGAGGTTCTGATTGGTTCTGTATACCTTCTGTATAGCTTCTGTTTTGTTCTGATTTTCTTCTGTATGAAGCATGGATTGATGATTGATGAATATTGAGATCTTTTGGAAGCTTATTGAATAGTTTTTGATAGTTTGGAATGGTTTTATTATGAGTTATGAGGTTCTGATGACCTTTTGTAACCCTCTGTAGACCTTCTGTAGAGCCTCTGTATCTGCTCTGTAACTGTTCTGTAGCTGCTCTGGTACTGTATTGTAACTGTTCTGTAGACCTTCTATAAGTGTTCTATAGAAAGTATGTGTGAATTTGGAAAAGTTTTCTAACTTTTGGAAAGGATGAATCTAAGTTCAAAAGAGCTAAAACAAAAGAAAGAAGTAGCTGCTGAAGACTGAGTGATAGTGACATTAGTGAGCTGTGAAAAGACACTGTAGTGGCTCTGGTGACTCTTCATATCAGGCATACCTCTTGGGAGGTGCATCCACGACCTAAGAAGGATTATTGAGAGTTATTATGAGAGTATTGTAGTGAGGATATGATGTACTATTGATATAGAGAGAGAGAGAGAGTCAGAGATAGTCAATTCTATCAAAACAGTGTAGCTGTATATGAGAGATTGAGAGAGAGAACTATGAAGACATTCTATGAAGATATTAAAGATTATGGTTGACTCTATTAAATTCCTGGGAGATATCTACTATGATGCTGCGTGAAGAATTGCTATTTTCTTTGTTTTGATGATCAAAAGAATGAAATAAAAGCTTGTTGATATTACAAGATAGATTTTCTTGCAGTAGAATCCCCTTTTCCTTGGTGTTCTTCTAGGGGCTCCAATATTCCATTAGTAAATTTGGAAATTTCCCACAAGTTTAGGACTCATGGTCAAAACTTTCTCTTTGCTACAACTCTCACACCATGGCTCCAAATTTGTTGTTCAATAGCTCAATATATTCCATTTTTCATAACGTTTTCAATTATGTATTAGATGGTAGCTTTGGGTGACTTGAAGGCATCTTCTTTTGAGTCCCAATGTCCTAAATAATAAAAAATGGGACTTGAAATTTTTCTAAATTCACCAAAATTGTGTTGAGGAGAGTAAACTGGATAAGAAGATTAAAGGAAAGCTAAAGGATCTAGGTCTTTCTAACATCAAGAGGAAGGAAAAGTACTATGAAATATGCCAAAGGAATAGTCATGAAACCAAGACTTGTTGGTATAATCCTAATGTAAAGATGGTACAATAGATGCCAATGATGCAGCCTAGGACAAGACCTATGTAGCCAGATGTAGTCAATCATGTTATTATTGACACAATTCCTCATAGGCCCTTTAGGGGACCTAGAAAAATGTAGGCAAGACAACTGTGGGTAAATTTTTAGGCACATCAACAAACTACTTAAACGAGAGCATGCCATTATTGTGGAGGTGAGGGACACTTTGTTGGACCAAGTTGTGAACTTTGGGCAAGGCATAGGAATGAGAGAGGAATGCCAATAGCAACAAGGACCTGCAATGACAAAAGACCTATAGGAGCACCTCATCCACAACATCCACCTACCCCAGTTGTAGAGCAATCCTCATAAAGCCACATGATCAAGATGAGTAAAGGAAACTTTTTAAAGGTGCATGTGCTACTGGTTATAGGAAAACTCATCAAGAGAAAGTTCAAGAAAGGAAAGAAGAGGTGTATAAGTATATTGAATGTGATTGTTCTAATTGCATTAAAGTAGAGGATTGTCTCGATGAAGCTATAGTACTAGTTGTTAGTAGAAGCCAACTAGGCCTGAAACTTGATTGGCAAGAATAAGAGAAAGTAAGGAAAAAGGCAACAAAGCAAGTTAGGAAGTTGCAAAAAGTTATAGGGAAAGAAATATCTAAGGATTTTGATGATTAGGAGGGTCAAGGTGCCTTGCATCGTGATCAACACGATCAATATCCTAAAGATAGGATACTAGGAAAATTTTAGGAAGGATATTTAGAAGAGCTATTTTAGGCTATGTCAAAGTGTTCATTGCAATTAATCTTGGAAAAGATCTTGGACTTAATATCAAGATTTAAGGAAAATTTGCTCCTAAAGATCAAGCAAAAACAATAGGAAGTTCTTGAAGATAAAACATTTTAGGATTAGGTAATTCCTAAATGTTAGGCAATCATACCAACCCAACATGAGGTTGTGGACTATCATGTGGCCACTATTCAAGTTGAGTATGTAGGGAAGAAGCATGATGATGTCTTTTTGGATGGAGGATCAAGATTCAACATACTTCCTAAACATGCATATTTGGCTACCAAGCATGAGGAACTCCTACCAACCCCATTTTAGGTTAGGTTGGTAGACCAAAGGAGGTTATAACCATTGGGTATTCTTAAGAATCATCAAGTCAAAGTGGCTGGTTAGAAGTTCAGGGTAAGTTTTGTTGTGCTAAGTATTAGAGTTCAGAGAAAAAAGAGATGGAGACAAAGGCTCAGGCACTAAGTGTAGCAGACATGCTCCCTTCAGTTCATTCTCCATCATCAACACACAGTCACGCACAAGTCAATAGTATGTACAACACACATACAAAGATCAATTGACCTAGATTTGATCATGGTTAAGTCAATGTGACTTAACCTTATTCACTAAGGTAAACAACTGATAGAAGACTAATGAGCTTGAGTCTCAACACTCCCCCTCAAGCTCAAGTAGGATACTTCACTCCAAGTAACTCTCTGAAATGCACAAACTTATCTTTACCCAATGACTTGGTAAAGATATCTACAACTTGGTCTTCTATCCTCACATGGACCAAATCAATGTCACCTATAATCAAATTTTCCGTGATGAAGTGATAGTGTACCTCAATGTGCTTAGTCCTAGCATGATAGACACGATTATTGGCTAGGAGCACACTACTCATGTTGTCACAATAGAGTGTGACAGGCCCCTGACTTCTTGCATGCCCAAATCATCAAGAAGCTTCATGAGCCATGCTGCCTCACATGCAGCTAGTGTAGCACCTCTATACTCTACCTTAGTACTAGAGAGTGCAACTGTAGGTTGGTTCTTACTGCTCCATCTAACCATACTACTACCAAGGGAAAATGCATACCCACTAGTAGATCTCCTGTCATAGGTACTTCCTGCCCAGTCAGCATCTGTATATCCTGTAAGCTCCAAAGGTTTACCATGCTCATAGAATAGACCATAATCTAATGTAGCCTTTACATATCTCAAGATCCTTCTCACTGCATCCAAGTGTGGCTTCATAGGCTTCTGCATGAACTGACTAATCAGCCCAACTGAATAGCTAAGATCCGGTCTAGTATTGGTAAGGTAAATCAGACTACCCACCACTTGTCTATACATAGTGACATTCTCAATCTCATGCCCAACATTTGCAAGTAGCTTAACATTTTGTTCCAATGGAGTTCTCAATGCTTTGCAATCCAACATACCATACTTGGTTAACATATCCTATGCATACTGCTTCTACAACAACCAAGTACCATGAGGAGTAGAGACAACCTCAATCCCAAGGAAATACTTCAGATCTCCCAAATCTTTGACGTGAAATTCAGCATGTAACATTTCCTTGATCTCTCCAATTCCTATGACATCATCACCTGTAATGATCAAGTCATCCACATAGATGACTAATACCACATAACCAGCTCTTGTCTTCTTTGTGAATAGGCTATGATCAGCCTTGCCCATAGTAAAACCAAGTTTTTGTAAGCATGCACTTATCTTAGCATTCCAAGCTCTAGGTGCTTGCTTCAGCCCATATAATGCTTTCTTCAATCTACACACATATGTAGGAAAATCTAGATGTGCATAGCCCTTGAGTTGATCCATGTATACTTCCTCAACCAAATCACCATTGAGAAAAGCATTCTTCACATCCATCTGATACATACTCTATCCTTTAGATGCTGCCAAAGCAATCATTGTCCTCACGGTTGCGATTTTAGCAACATGACTGAATGTTTTCTCATAATCAAGACCATATTGTTGTGCATACCCTTTTGCCACAAGTCTTGCATTATACCTTTCCAATGTGCCATCTGATTTTCATTTCACTTTGTATACCCATTTGCCTCATAATCAAGACCATATTGTTGTGCATACCCTTTTGCCACAAGTCTTGCATTGTACCTTTCTAATGTGCCATCTGATTTGCATTTCACTTTGTATACACATTTGCAACCAATAGCCATTTTTCCTTCGGGCAATTCAACCAAATCCCAAGTATCATTTTCAGCCAATGCTGAATATTCCTCATCCATTGCCTTACACCAATGATCATCCAAAATAGCTTTAGAAAACTTTGTGGGTTCCTTGAAGCTAGTGACTTTTGCCATAAATGCATAGTGCCTCACTGTGTAGCCACTGTATGTAAGCCTATCCATAGGCTTCCTGACTCTTTCTGATCTATCAACTGAGGTGCAATATGAGAATCTCCTCTCTCATGAGGTGGTATATATCTATGTCTCACACCAGGAGTCACAACTGATGGAATACCAAACTCACTATCCAAGCTATCAGTACCAGGTGAATCATAACCACAAGTGAGTGGCCCTGTAACATCATCAAGTTTTCCTTTGCCTTTATCCACATCTCTCCCCCTCACTGACATACCCATGTCAGTGGACAAAGATGCTGAAGTCCTCAATCTACCTGTCCAAGGACTAATTGATGTAGTAGCATCTTTAGAAGGCCCAAAAATTTTTGCACTTTCATTTGTACCTGCATGTACATAAGGCTCGTGACAACCATACTCATCATTCATCACAGTGATCTTCTTCTCATGCCATGATTTCAGCTCATCAAATACCATCTCTTGAGACCAATGTCTCATGAGTAGAAGGATTGTAGCATTTGTATGATTTCCTATCTTGTGCATACCCAATAAAGATGGCCTTTTTTGCCTTTGGATCGAGCTTCTTTCTCTTTTCATCTGGAACATGTACATATGCCAAGCATCCAAAAACCTTAAGATGGCTGATGTCCGGCTTTATCCCATAAAGCCTCTCATAAGGAGTCACCTCATGTATACCTGCTATTGGTGTATGATTCATGACATACAATGTAGTCATTACAGCCTCTGCCCAATATGCATTTGGTAGGCTTTTCTCATTCAACATGGCTCTAGCCGATTCCATGATCACCCTATTTTTCCTCCCTGCCACACCATTTTGTTGTGGTGTGTACCTGCATGTCAATTTCCTTTTAATTCCATGAGCTACCAAGAAGTGATCAAAGTCTTTAGAAACATATTCTCCACCACTATCAGATCTCAATCATGAGATGTAGCAAGCCAATTCTTTCTCCACATGTCTCTTATAATCCTGAAAAGCATCCATGACATCACTCTTGTGCTTTAGCACATACAACCATGTGTACCTACTATAGTCATTTATGAATGACACATAGTAACGTGATCCCAGGGACTAGGGAGGAGAAGCTCTGCATCTTCTCCTCTCTTCTTATCTTCTCTTCTCTTCTCTTATCTTGCACGCGACAATGGATCTTGGAGCGTGAGCTTGAGGATGGAGCTTGCTTGAAGCTTACACTTGGATCGTGGAGCTACCGGAGTGCACAGGAGAGGAGGTAACTCGATCGGCATGGAGGTAAGCTCGCTACACTCATGGATAGGTAGCACGTCGGCTATGTGAGAGGTAGCCATTAGTGCTCAGCTTGGAACGCTTGAAGCAATAAGTGGTTCATGGGTCTTGGTGGTTGAGTGAAAGCTCCCACATTTTGGTTCCGTTGGCCGGGACCAACGGATTCAAGCCTTGAGCGCTTGTGCGCTTCGAATTGAGCATCGAAATAGTTTTTTTCCCAAATCGGTACTTGAGGTAGATAGGTAGGAAGCGAGGGAGTTTGAAGAGGTATTCGATCTCCTTAGCAAGTAGGTTTTTGGTTTTTGGACTTGGAAAAGCATGATGGAGTAGTGTAGGTATTTCCCTTGTGATTTTTTCCTGCGTTTAGGAAGGATAGGAGCAAAACATCGCAGCAAACAATAGGGTTTTCTGTTGCCATATAACAGGCTGAAACAAGGAAAAGAAGGGCAAAAAATGAAAATTTGGATTAAATGTTGGTGAAGGGAGCAAAACTAAGGTGAGTGCAGGCCTGGGCAGGGTGATAAGGGGCCAAGAGTGGCAAGAAAGGCCACATTGTGCATTGTAGGGTTTCAGGAGAGCAAAAGAGAGGGAGAAAGTTTTGTCGAGTGGATTCGCTTCAATCTAGGGGAAAGCTTTGTCGAGCAGAAGAGAGGGAGAAAGATTTGTCGAGTGGATTCACTTTGATCTAGCCATCCAGGAGTTATTTACCTAGCCCAAGTAATTCCACACCTTCTCCTACATGAGTAGGTTGCATCTGGAGGTGCTCGACCAGTAGGAAGGCTTCCATTGCTTAGTGCGACGAATTCCTTGAAGTCTGGCAAAAAAACACATCGCGCTCAGCTAGTCTGAGTGATGGTGATTTTGGGCCGAATCAGCCCTTGGACCACTTGGCCAATCTACCCTCGGAACGCCCGGCCAATCGGCCCTCGAACTACCTGACCATTCGGCCCTCGGACCACTCGGCCATTCATCCCTTTAGTATTCGCCCTTGGCCCATCCCTACTTGAACAAGTTGACATTTGGCCGGAGTGCATCCCCCTAGACCCCCGCAGAGGGGGCTCTGCCCCCTCCGCACCTCCCCCAAGTAGGTTGGAGAGATAATGCGTACTATGACAGGTCCTCCAAGTTAGATCCTAGTGTAGTAATGGCTCTACACAAGCATGGATTCTCACTTGCAAAGGAGCAACCAAAAGCCCATACCTGAACAAAGACAAATAGAGACCCTAACCTCAATGGGCCAATCTAGCCAACAAGGGCAAAAAGGCCATTGCAAAAACACGTATGTGTTGCATTCGGACTGCATCTAGTCAAAGCAAAAATCAACAACATCAAGCTACAACTATGAGGATGACTAGATATGATAGTTCTGATGATAGATGCTCCTTGAATGGCATTGCATAGATGATCCAAGACATCAGTGGAGAATCCACATCTGGTGATGTAGTTGGGGACTCAAGGGGATTTGTCAGAAGGCTTAAATTTACAAGCCAAGACCTGGAAGATGAAGACATAGTACCACTTGCTTACCTTAGGGTCAAACTCACCACAAAAAGAGAGCACACTATTGATGCTCTGGTTGATGAAGGAGCAGATTTTAATATCTTAACCTATGAAGCATGGGCCCTACTAGGCCAACTAGAGCTCACACCAGCTAATGCAACTCTTAGTCCTTACGAGGGACACCCACAAGCACTTATAGGGAAGTGCAAAATCCTTGCGACAATTGAAACTGAGAGCTTGCCTATCCTATTTCATATTCCTCCAAATAATGCTAATTGCAGAAAGGAAACCCTCCTAGGAAGGCCCTTCAAAACGGTGACCAAGTGTGAGGCCGATTATGTAGCACACAGGATACACTTGACACTACCAGGTGTGAGGATTGTTACAACCTTTAGCAAAGGTGACCTCATCAAACTTTGAGGGAAAGGCAATGAAGGTGTTGACATAACAGTCAAGCTTGCTAATGAGAGCAAGGACTTGTTGGAAGAGTTGATACAAGCACAAGTCAAACAACAAAAACCACTAAGTGAGGCCATGCTTAAAACAAGAAGGTCAGGAGACAATACTAAGGACGGGCTTTGGACTTACAAATATTGTAGAAGACCCCAAAAGAAGTCCAAGCCTTATATACGAAGGCATCGATGGAGGATAGGGTCAGCACAATGCCGCGATGGATATCCAAAGCATTGCTACGTGCTCAAGGGTATTACACAGGTAATTGATAGATTTGGGTGCCAAAACCCCCTGCTAAACCTCCTCTGTCGACTGAAGGCCAGATCATATCAAGAGAAAAGAAGCATAGGAGGAGTTCTAAACAAAAAACCAAGTCTCAAGTCAAAGACATGGGAGTGACAGAGCCCCTCACAGTCGGAATCAAGAAACCAACTGGGACTATTCGAAGGGTAGAACCTCAGCCTAGTGTGCACGATGAGCAGATATTTGATGTAATCATTGAGGGTAAGAAAAAGACACTAGTGCTCAAGGAGATTTTGACTTCCCAAGAGGATAATGGGCATCATAGGCATAACATTGCTCATGGCAAGGTTAAATGCTCAACAAAGCAAATGGCAAAAGCATCTAACAGTCCACGAGGAAATCTTCCAGCTAGTATCAAAGCTACTTAGGAGTCCCAAGTCTCAAGCACCCTCTTTTCCTAAATGGACACATGAAGCACAATAGTAGTTGTCGAGTGTAGTTGCTCAATCCCAATCTCTATCTCTAGCTAAGCTTCCAAATGTCCAAGAGGTGGAACATGACACCACCCATAGCTCTTGACCCAAAGACATGCCTGTGCAACCCACTGTGGCTAGGTCAACTGAGGCTCGATTTGCACCAGTGAATGCTCAAAGGGAAACAAAAGACACAACCACTTTCGAGCTGCTTGAGGACCTAACACTACAATCTACTAACAGTAGTTGGTCCACTGAACTAGCTGTGACTACTTCCAATCAGGGATCATAGCAGTCACAGCCTTTGGCCGTGATGACAACACCCCTTGCTGAATACGTCCTTAGCAAATCACCCATGGAAGAGGCATCACAACCAACATCCTTGACACCTCCAAGACTTCCAAATCACCTAAAGCTTAGGTTTGAGGAGAAATCTCTCAAAGAGGTGACCAAGGAGAGGAAGCATCTGACCAAACAATGTAGCAAGACTCTTCAGTAGGTCGCAACTAAGTCCCATGAGAGCACACTAGAGAAAGAGAGTGCTAAGGCCCAACCAAGCACATCAACGATTGACCTAGTTCAGGGTCCTGAGGTCCTTAAGGGAGACACCACAATTGTGGGAGCTTTCACTCAACTGCCAAGACCCACGGACTGCTTATTGTTTCAAGCGTTCCAAGTGAGCTCTAGTGGCTATCTCTCACCTAGCCGACACGCCGTCGATCCTACGAGTGTAGTGAGCTTACCTTGATACTTGATCGAGTACCCTTCTCTCTCTTGCACTTCGGTAGCTCCACGATTCTTGATGCTAGCTCAAGCATCCTCAAGCCTCCTCCATCTCCAAGCTCCATCCTCCATAGCCACGCACACAAGAGAAGAGAAGAGAAGAAGAGGAGAGGAGATGGCGAAGAGCTTCACCCTCTTGATCCCTTACTTCCACACACACTCACTCCCTCACACTCTCACACTCCCTCTCTCAAGAGCACACACAAGCAAGAAGGAGAGAAGAAGAGAGGAAGAAGAAGACTCTTTTTGCCACACACCAAAGAATGAGCTTCTCATTCACTTTTCAACTTTATATACAAATCCCTAAATCCTTTTTGGGCGCTCATCCCCTTTTCCCTTTTTTACATGGCCGGCCGTAGCCTAGGACCTTTTTCCCATTTCCCACCATTCTAATTTATCCTATTCCCAACTAATGCATATACTTTGCACAAGAGCAAGCTTGGAGTTCTTTTACAAGGATTTGGGGGTGCTTCCACATTTTAATGGTGCGCCCTTTTACTCTTTTGTTGTCTCGGGGCGACACCGAGACTTTCTGAGGGTCGTGCCCAAACATTTAAATTTTTCAGGGTCTGGTTATCGGTCAAGGCACCTTTTTTTGCTTTTATCCTGCGCTTTTTTTGCTATTTCCTTAGTTTTTTCATTTTTTTCTCCTCTGTGCTACGAAAAACCCGGTAACATTACCCCCCTCCTAGCCAAGTACCAGTCCCATGGCACTGCGGTGGGATAGTGGCTAGTTAGGTTGGTTGGTAGGCGGAACAGGTAGGTGGATGACACTACTTCCAAGGTGGTTGTGTGAATGACAGGTGATGGAGTTTAATGACGATGAGCAGGAGAGATTCCGGCGGGCGTTAGGCTCCATGAAGATGCTCGGCATCTTTCACATAGTTGTGGCGTCCCTTGAGCATCAGAAACGCTTGAAGCAATCCCTTAGGAGGATGGTATTGGAGGGATTTATTCTGGAGAAGCCCCCCCGAACTCTGTCTTGACAAAGATATGGTTTGTCATTGCATGGAAAATCTGTGTCGTTGATTTGAAGATCTTTGTCTTTGAGTTGAAGGTCTTCGTCTTTGAGTTGAAGGTCTTCAGTACTATGTTGAAAATCTTCAACTCTGCATTGAAATTCTTCAGGCTTGTGGAATCAATAAGCAATTCGTGATCTTGAGGCATTGGGCATGCATCTTTGGAAGATGAGGTTCCAAGATCTATGCCAATGGCAGACCTATCGTGTCTTGGTTCAATCATGGTAGCCATCAGTAGGCAGATGGCTGGACATTGGCACATGGATAAAGTTTTGGTCATTAAAGGATGCCGTGGGTGAACCTCTTCAGTGGAGTAGCCATTTCTTGAAACTTGAACATAACCTGTAAGAAAAGTTGTGCACTCCCTAAGGGGTATTGTCTGCCTCTCCGTGTAGTGCGTGGTGTCCGTGGTAGTGGAACTGGGAGATGGGTCTAACCTTGGGCAAGCCCTTGGTAATGTCCCATACTTGAGGACCCAGTTAGTGTGTCGTTGGAGGTGCAATGCAGGTCTTAGGGCGATAGGTCTGAAAGTCTTGCCCTTGATGTGTCCTAAGCATGAAGTGGGAAGGGGCTAGGGAGAACCCGCGGTGCAGTGACAGCAGTGCACGACAAGGCAAAGGGGAATTGCAAGCGGATCTTGCGAAGGTCTCACCGCTTATCTTTGCTTAATGGTAGATGCATCCCTTGGCTTTGCTATGCTTCGCTGTGGTCTCTTCTTTCCAGTTCACCCTTTTTTTGTTGTCTTGTGGCTTGCTTCTTCTTCTTCTTCTTCTTCTTCTTCTTTAAAATAAAAATAAAAATAAATATAAAGAGGCTTATACATGGATACATGTGATACAAGGGCATGACGGGAGTTTACTCCTCGTCATCGGAATGGTGGGTAGGGGATGGCGGAGGGCGGGGGGCCTTGTTAAGGAATGTGCGACTCAACAAGTAGCCCTTGAGGTTGAGGTGGGTTTTGAGAGTGGTGATGGAAAGGAAGGGGTGGTTGCACTGGGTGAATTTGCTATTGCTCATATCTTCGAGCAGTGCAACATAGAAGGATGGCAAAAGAGTAGCATGCATCATGAGGCGAGTCATGGTGCTGCTATCTATAGCGTTGGGGTGGAAGTAGAGGGGTGGGAGGTGGCGCTCTTGAGGTGCGGGCTCTGGGTGGACTAGGATCCTAATTAGTCTAAGATAATTACAAGTGGTTATGAAGGCGGGGTCAGGGCAGGAGGTGAACTCACTAAGAAATCTATCTATAGAGCTGTACAAATCAGGGAGGGTAAAGAGAAGGGCGTCCTTATGGGAGGTGCTATTGGTGTTATAGATAATGGAAAAGTCGAACCTACCATGGATGGACGGATTAAAGTCGACCCCTACCCTTCAAGGATACAACATGAAAGTAAGGTCGTTCCTCTTAGAAGGGAGGGTGTTACAAAACGCTATCCACGCATCAAGGTTGACGTTAGAAATGCATCGTCTCGAGGTGGGTTGGCAATTATAGCCTTCCACTGATCTAGGTACCTGGAGGACTTTATCCTGCCAAAATTTGCGGTCCTCGGCTCCCCAAGCAGTTGGGTTGGCCTCTCGCTCCGCTAGCCACTTGGCCTTGAGCCTTGCACCCATAGCAATTACGTCATTTACAAGTTGAATGGGCATCACTCTATTTAATGTAGCAGGAAACTCAAAGCTCAAGTCGAAGGGGTCGCGAGTACATTCCTTCTGCTCCCAGATAATCAACTCAGCATGGAATTCAGTAGGGAGATCTTCAGGGCGCGGTAGGAGAGGGGTAGGTTGTCTTGGAATAGGTCTAATGTTCAGCTTTTTCCTTGCCTTCTCTACCATTTCTTTCCTACGGTTAGCCTGGGTTGCTTTTCTCTCAGCAGATGTGTCAAGGGGCTACACTTCCTCTTGTTGTGGTGGAGGGGGTGGTGGGACGTAGTCCTCCTCCTGAGGTCCCAGATCAAACTCTGGTTCACCCCCTTCTACTTGCACGTCTTCCTGCGCCTTCGCCTCTATGAAGCCGAGTTCGTCTATTTCCTGTGCCGTCAGGCCTACCTGTGCAAGATATCTTCTTTACTCCTCCAAGCTCTGCGGTGGGCCTCCTAGCTGTAGTGGCACATGCAGGCCTGGTGTTAAGGCTCTACGTGCAATGGCTAGCTTCTTCTGCTAGCTGATCATTGACTTCGTTTTCTTCTGGTTTGGTAGAGTGGAGCAATGTATTGAGGAAGGTGTGTTGCTGGGCTATCATGGAGAGTTGGGCCACCTCTGCCTGATTCTCAGCCAACACCCTATCTCCTTCGGCTTTGGCCAGCCCGGCGTGCCAAGTCTCGTATTCTCCCCTCATTGTGATCAATCCATTCTTTTGCTCTTTTTTTCATATCTTCCAGGCTCTCCCCGTGATGGAGGGTCATAGCCATGAGTTGTTGCTGCTGGGTCTCGAGCTCGCGGTGTAGGCTGGACTACTCTTGGAGTTCATCAGCAATTTGTGCATTGAGCTGGTCCAACTTCACCTACATCTGTCGCACCTGCTCTTCTCTTAACTGGTCCAGCTCTGTAGTCTCCTTTCTGATCTTGTCAAGCTAGTTTTGTGCTTCCAGGTTGATTGCAGAGAGTTGGTCATTCTTGCGTTGCAGGTCAGCATTGGTGATTCCTCTCCTTCCTTCCCAAGTAGTGTCACGTTCCTTTAGGGCCTTTGATTCCTCTGCATCCTTATTGCTGGCTTCCTCCCTGAGCGCAGTGATCTCTCTTTGGTATTATGTTATTTGCTTTGTTTTCTCCAGCTGGAGAGCGGCTCGTGATTCTCGTTCTATTGCCAGCTCCTCCACGGTTGTTCTCCTTTCTTCCCTGGCCCTTTCTAGCTGCGAGAGCAGCTCCTTAACATATTCATCGTATTGGCCTGTTGGAGGTGGGGGGTGGGACATGGTGGCGGTAGTGACAGCGGCTTCTATTTTCTACCTCTGTCGCTCCGGCCTTGGCTCCAAATGAGCCGTGGCTGCCCTTTTGACTCCTGATGTTGGGGTGGCCACGCTCGCTTCTCTTTCCAACTCCTGTTCCACCAGGAATTGTAGGCAAGTGACCATGTTGCTCTCATTGACTTTTGGGGTGGAGCCTTGGGTGGCAGTGGTAGTGGGTGTTGTCATGATAAGAGTGGCTGGTGTGGAAGGTATGAAGGGGGGGGAGTTGGCATCATTGGTTCTTTGCCTTTTCCCTTTGCCGGGGGCGGGGGTGTGATTTTCGGCACACTGGTACTGGAACCAGGTGCCTCTGTTCAGTGTGGGCTCTTTGCGCCTTCCTTGTCTCTTTTGTGCTGCTCCTCAATGGAGCAGCGGGTAACGAGTGCTATTTCTTCCTCTTCCTTCCTTCTCAGCTCCTCTTCAGTCTTCTTTTTTCTCTCCTCCTCATCCCTGACTGACTCCCTTTGAGCCCTCTCTAGATCTTCCTTCTCTTTCTTCTTGCGCTCCTCTTCCCTCTTTCTATGCAGAGCTTTGGTTCGTTGTTCTGTGTGCCTCTGTGGGCTGCCCTGGGACTCTCCCTCTTCGTCTTCGTCAGTCTCCATTTTGTCTGGAGACCTACGCTGCTCTTCTGTGTGAGGTGGGGATTTTGATGGTGACTTGTCACTTCCCTCGTCGCCTCCCTCCTTGTTTTCTTCTTCTGGTCCTTGCCCTAGTGCTTCTTGGATTATGGCCTTAAGGACGCCTCCAAACCCTATGGTTGCGGCTTTGGAGGATGATGCCTTGCGGGTTGATCGGGACAATGGGGATTCCCCTTCAACGGCTCTTTCTCCTGTTGCTAGGGCCTTAGTCGAAGCCTCTATGGTTCTCCTCACAAACCCATTAAGGTTCACCTCGTCCAGCAATTGTGCCGCAATGCTATCGAGCAGAGGTACGTTGATCTAGATTAGGATATTTATAAATAGGCCATGAATACACGTTATATAGAGAATATATATATAGTGAACCCCCCGAGCTCCCCAAGGCTAGTGCTTTTACTGCCTGGTCTATGGTCTTGCATACATAGCCATTCTAGTCAACCTCATCTAGGGTGCGAGCTGCCACGTTGGATC
This sequence comes from Lygodium microphyllum, assembly GCF_053477565.2. Taxonomy (NCBI): domain Eukaryota; kingdom Viridiplantae; phylum Streptophyta; class Polypodiopsida; order Schizaeales; family Lygodiaceae; genus Lygodium; species Lygodium microphyllum. The sequence goes on along the minus strand of NC_141148.1, from coordinate 119,084,938 downwards.
TCCTATTGGAGCTTGATTTTAGTAGAGCTTTCGCAGCACTTGCACCTTCTCTTCTCCTCTTAGAACTTGACTTTAGCAGAGCTTCCACAGCACTTTCTCCTTCTCTTCTCCTCTTGGATGCATGCAAAGTGATGCTTCCTTCCCCTCCTCCACACCCAAGGAGAGCCTCCCTTTTTATAGGCTCCAAGAGCTTCTCTTCTTGGAGAGAGACTTGAGTGCCATGATTGGAAAGGTTGATCTTCATGCAAGATGTGGGTGTTCCAAGACCTACCCTACACAACACCAATTTTGGAATATCTCTCTATGTGTTGCTCGCATGGAAAAACATCCAATACAAAAGTTGTAGATCTCACCATTTATGATAATCCACATGGGCCATTTTTAGAGACCGGCTATCTATCACGAGATATTTTAAAAAAGGATTCACCAAGTCTATTTTAAGAAAAGCATCTTTTTAAGCTCTACACTGAACTTATGGTCCATGCAACCACCTTGAGCCATAGGTAAGGAGAGTTCATTAGATTGCCTTGGGCCTCAACCTTAAGATTGACTTCCCACAAAAGCTTGTGTCATCTTAGACCTTAGAAAGAGAAAATCACTTCTCTCCTCACTTCCAAAGGATCACGTCTCTCGTCTTTCTTAGTGAGAGAATCACCTCTCTTGTTTTTCTTAATGAAAGAATTACTTCTCTCCTTAATTCATTAAGAGAGAAAAGACCTTGGAGAGGATGACCTCAAATGAATCCAATACTCATTACACACACGTAAATGTTCTTAGGTGTCCCCGAATGCACATGTAAATACATATATACAATGCTAATGCACTTCCCATTCTTAGAACTCAATCCATCTTCATTTATGTGTAACTCCTTAATTCTTATGTACACTCTTACACTTGGCAGACACTTCCTTCCCCCTTTATAACTTGTATTGCACCTGTACCAAATATCCCTGTCAAAAGATGCGGGATCTAGAGCATGGCTATGGCGGATGAAACACAAAGAGAATGTTCATGATGACATAGACTGAAGAGACCAACTATTACTCAAGCAAATTAGGTTCTAAGGTGAAAGCTTGGACTCATAAACACAATCTTGAGTATGAGATTGACAATGACCAAGACACTATAACTGAGATGGAAAATCATCATGATATTGTATTCATCATATATTAAAGTGACATCCAAGTACAATGTTATATAGAGATGGGTAGGTGCCAGTCTTTCTCTCTATGCATATGGGATTCCTACAACCTACATGTCTTCAATCCATTTGCTCTTACAAAGGGCAAGCATGGATGTGATTGCAAATCTCAACACTCCTCCTCAATCACAACTAGAGATATAAAGTGTGTAGAGGCTTTAGTGAAAGCAACACCTGCAAAGTTTGGGCACACCGTAAACATGGCAAAACATCAGAGGCTATCACAGAAAAGGCTAAGTGTGGGCACCACAAACATGGTGGACATCGAGAGGTTGTAACAAGGCCCTCACAAAGTGTACATAGGCTGTAGTACAAGGTTACATGAGGAGTTTACATGCTTATGTCAAAAGAAATAGGGCTAGGCATTACAAGGCTTAAAAATTCTAGTAAAAAATTTGGTCAAGGATCAGCAGGCCCTTGCAGTTTTCAGTATTTCTTTTTGCATAGATCTTCAATTTATTGTAGGTCTTCTTATCAGTGTAGTCCAGCTTGCTCTTTTTGATCTTGTACTTGTTCTTCACTTTGCTTGCAGCTTCAATGTCCACTGCTTTGATCTTTTGGTCCTCTTCCTTGTCTTCTTCTTCATTGACTTTTCTTGCATTAGTTGTATCAATCTTCATGTTCATGTCCCCCTCAAGCAAATATATCATTATCTTTGAGGCAATGGAAATGACTTCAATATCTTGCACTATCTCCAAGGTAGCAGGCATGTCTTCAAGTTCTTCAAATGAATACATTGATTGCTCTTTGGTGTAGGTGGCTTCATGTCCTCTTGCAAGTGGATCACAAAAATCTTCTATGTATTGTAGATAAGCAACACAAGTCATGTTACTCTTCATGAAGTGTATCCACATAGAGATCTTCTTGTTTATCATTGATATCAGCCTTAAGTAAGTGAGATCAGACTAGCAATGAGTTGATTCTTGAATATGTTAAAAGACACAAGACAGTAGTGTGAAGGCACACTGTAGTATCAAGAGATACTATGCTTGATTTTGATGATGTTTCTTCTTACTTGATGATTTGATGTGAACCCTTCAATGCTTGAGTCCTCTCCTTGCTGATGTGATGGACAAATCTTGCTAGTAAATCAGTTGAATATTTGTTGGATACTTAGTTTAGAGAGAGATGCAAAATCTCTTAAATGGAGTGGAAGAGTAGGAAGAGTGAGATTGATGATGCTTGAGGTCTTCAAATCCACTAAGGTCTCCACAAATTTCCCTTCCTTGATGATTTGATGGGAAAGTGTTTGCTCAGATCAAAGTCGTATGGATATGACTTGAGTGGTAGGATAGAGAAAATGAAGAAAATTGAAGCTTTTGAGAATTGGCTATGGTTGCCAACTCTAGGGTTTACTACAGCCACTAGTTTTTCATCCGCAATAGCCTGACACAACAGTATCTCGACGAGATCTCTAGTGGGAAGGTGCCTTAGATGTCAAGCTTTGAAAGCCCTATGGTCTTGTCCAACATCATGAAGTAGGCGGAGCACATAGATTGTACAATTGGCAACATGTGCTATTTTAACAGCGACCGAGAAGGAAATCATGTAATGCTGGGCATATAGATCAGCAATGTTGAGTTGTAATGTGCTATGTAGGAGTGCAGGGAGTTCAAGAATATTTCCTCAGAAGAGAGCTTGGAGAGATATGGCCTCTATGTGGAGATCCAACTCCTCCAAGTGAGCAAGGTCCTATCTGGCTATGGCAGCCATTGAAGCTTCACTAAAGGCAGAGTGAACATTGGAACCATGAGTTGTGACCTGAGGTTAGGAGAAGCTGGAAGAGCAGAGAGAAGAGCTGGGTTGAGCTAGGCCATGCCCAACTAGGCTTTGATACCATGTCAAAAGACATGGGATCTAGAGCATGGCTATGGCAGATGGAACACAAAGAGAATGTTCATGATGACATAGGCTGAAGAGACCAACTATTACTCAAGTGAATTAGGCTCCAAGATGAAAGCTTGGACTCATAAACACAATCTTGAGTATTAGACTGACAATGACCACCAAGATACTAACTGAGACAGGTCTTCCTCTCTATGCATATGGGATTTCTGCAGCCTACATGTCTTCAGCCCATCTGCTCTTACAAAGGGGCATCATGGATGCGATTGCAAATCTCAACAATCCCCGTCATAGTGCTTTGATCACCCCATTAAGTGATGCATTAGAAATGCTGGTCTCTAAATGGTCTCATGCCCATGCTAGATCATCATCAACATTTAAAGAAAAGTGGGACATTAATTTATTGTCATAAATTTACTAAATAGAGAATGTGTAATAAGCAATCAATTTAGTGACATTTACCAACCCTTTTATTTGTCAAATGTATTGTATGTATCTGATATGAAGAGGAGTTTTCTGTTGGGCCAATCACCAATCTTGACATGAAGGTCCACTTTGATAAGAATGGTGTAGAAATAACAAATGCTAATGGTGAGTTATTGAAGGCAACCTCAAAGTAACAACTTGTATCAGTTCACACTTTACACTATAGAAGGTGGAAGTAACACGAGCAAGCATGGCATAAGAGGTTTGGCGATTTGAGTATTCTTGTTCTAAAAGAGATGTTTAAGTTTGGATTGGTTGTAGATATACCTCTAGTAATAGATTTTCCCAATGCATGAGATGCTTGGATGATGGGCAAGCAGGATTGGCAACCCTTTCCACAAGAACCAAGCAAAGCACAAGCTCCTCTAGAGTTCACATGTAGATCTTTGTAGAAAGATGAAGACGACATCTTTGGGTGGTTCCTCTTCATAATGCTAGTTGATGACTACAGAGTAGGAGGTCATGGGTATATTTCTTAAAGACTAAAGATCGAATCTTTGCAAAATTCAAACAATGGTATCCTTTGGTAGAAAAATAATATGGTAACAAGCTAAAGAAACTGTTGACGCAAGAGGATAGAGGAGCAAAGAAGGGCTAAAAATTATTTGATCAATTATGCATTGATGGTAGAGTTGGATAAAGTACAAGAGCATGGTAGCCTTGAAGAGGCTATGGAAGATCTAAAGTGAATAAAGCTATGTATGTGGTATATAATTCCATCATGTCTAATCACACTTAGGACCTTGTTGATCACCTGAAGAATCACAAGGTAACTAGAACCATGTGGATCTATAAAGTGAAGTAAAAAGCCAATGGATCATTGGACAAGTATAAGGCACAATTTGTAGAAAGGGAATTTGCACAAATAGAAGGTTTTGACTACAAACACGCTTTTGTTCCTATAGCCAAATTGACTACTATTTATACCATTCTAGCCCTTGTTGCATAGTGTGGGCAACAAGGAAATCACGAGATGTCAAAGGCAAAAGTTTCTATAAGTTATGCCACACATGTATTTGGTGGTATATGGTGCCAATTGTTGGCCTAGGTCATTCATTTGGCCGTAAGTGTCAATTTGGTGACACTGGAGAAGTTGTATTTAATGATACCTAATGCCAATTTGATGGTCAAAGATGGGGCAAGAGAGACTCGGGAATGGAAGTTGCCTAGCCAATTTAATTATTTGCTAGGCATTATTTTTTTGGGTACCGAAATAATTATTAGTAAATTTTAGTATGTAAAGATTGAAATTTAATATTTAATTATGGATAATATTGAAAAAACCATTTGGGAAGGCTACCATTTGTTGTAAGAAATTTGGATGTTAAATCAACCTTCCTAAATGGAAATCCAAGAGAAAGTGTATGGTGGAACAACCATCTAGTTTTGCAACTCCAAGTGGTGTTGAAAACAAAGTTTGCAAACTCCATAAGGCACTATTGAAATAAGCCTTGGGTGCTTGGAATGAGCCAATTGATAAGTTATTGATAAGTATTAGTCTTTAAAAAAGTCTTTTTGATGCTAGTTTGTATGTGTTTGAGGAGAATGGAAAGTACATGCTCATTATAGTATATGTGGATGATCTCACTCTTACTAAAGGTCATGATGAAAACATTTCTCAAACAAAGGAGACTCTATGTAGTGAGTTTGAGGTGACAAACCTTGGAATCATCCACTTTTTTTTGGGATTGAAGTTTGGCAAGAACCAAATAAGATCTTCATCTTGCAAAGAAAATATGCTAGCGAGCTACTAAAAACTTTTGGTATGGTTAATAGTAAGACAATAGTTACTCTTGCTGAAGTCAACTTGAAGGTTCAAAAGAAGATGTATCTACATTTGTTGATAGTGAGCTTTTGAGAAAACTTGTGGGAGGCCCTCTTTACTTATGTAATGTATATGCCCATGCATTAGTGAAGCTAACATACTTTAAGTAGCTTCCTAATCAACCAAAAGAGATTCATTGGATGCAAGAAAAGCATGTTCTGAGGTATATTGCAGGTACTTTGGAATGTGGTATCTCATATACTAGAGGTGGTGAGAGCACCTTAATTGGCTATTATGGCTCAAATTAGGTAGGAGATGTAGAAGGCAAGAGATCAATGATGACAGGTTATTACTTCTCACTAGGATCTAGACACATCTCATGGATTAGCAAGAAGCAACCTACAGTTGCTCTTTTTTCAACCAAAGTTGAGTACAAAGTAGCATGCATTAGGGGAGTATTGGACTCGTTTTTGGGCCTTTTAAGCTATAATTTGGGATTCTATCAAATATTACATAAGGACAAATGAGGATGAGGCTACCATAACAAAACTTTTGAGATTACTTTTTGGTTAGAGGCCATAGCTTGAGCATGTAAACTTCCAATATGTTGAAGGTTGGTGTGTTAGAATCCTCTCATCAAACCTTTCCAATGACATGTTACATAATATAGTTTTGAAGTACAATGGATATAGTCATTTGAGGTCCTCTTTTTTTAAGGATGATGACATGAAAATTTTTAGAAGGCCCAAAAATGAGTCCAAATCTCCCTAAATGCATTGCTACATGTGAGGTCTTATGATTAAGAAGGATTTTGGTAAATATGGGATCATCACAAAAGGAACCTACAAAGTTGCTATGTGATAATCACAGTTGCATGGCAATTTTGAAGGAACCCTATGTTCCACTCTCACAAAAAACATATATAAGTCCAATATAATTTTGTGCGAGACCTTATGGATGGGAGGTGGATCTAAAGTACTATCATGCAAAAGACAATTGTGCAAATATTTTCATCAATGCTCTTAGGAGGAGTACCTTGGAGCAAAACAAACCTTCATAAACTTGGTATTGGACTAAAGGGGTAGTTCACCTTCGAGGTGAACATTGAGGGGGGAGTGTTAGAGATCAATGCTCCAATCCTTATGTAACTATGTAGGTAATTTTTGAATCTATCTTTGTGAGCCCCCCCATATGAGGATGTTAGGGCTTGGATTGCATCATCTTTTTAGTGCTTTTATACCTTAGTACTTATATGTGTGTATGCTCATAGGATCAACATGTGTAAGCGACTTTGGATGCCATATGACTTCACTTGAAGTGAAGGTGCTTGTCCTAGGTATCAAGAGTTCTAACCTTTCATATTTTTCGTGATCATGAATTAGGAAAATATTCAAGATAGCACCTGAATATGGTCATTGATGTCTAGTTCGATCTATCTGTGTTAGTTTTCGAAAAAACTAATGTTGTTTATTTCAAGTTATTCATTCACAAATGGTTGTGATGATAGTAAATTGCGTGATACTTTTCAGGACAATAGTTATATATTAATGAATATATTATGCATTTTGTATCTGCATATCAATCTTGCATATTAAATACTTGAAATGGCTGTAAGTTTATTCTGACAGTTATCTACAACAACAAGGTAATTGTAGGTAGTCTAGTGTTTTCTGTGTTTTTGTTGTGGTCTTGAGAGGCCACAACACTTTGATGATCCTACGAGCTTCATGGGCATAATTCTCATGAGTTAGGCATTAAGCTTGGAATCAATTTCCACAAGATCAGGTGCACTGGAGGAGTTCATTATGCTAATGGTAGTAAAGATGTGCAAGGTGCCTTTCATGGGCAACACATATGTCAAAAAATTATTCATATTTGTCAAATCCTATTTTGACAAGGAGGCAGATCCCAAGAATTAAGGAAAGCTTTGGTAAGACAACATCAACATGAAGCATTATTGAATAATACATGAAAGTAGGAGGATTAGGCTAGTTGGATGAAGAACAATTCACAAATGATGGTTAAGACTTTCAATATGTGGATACCTATGTGTGTATCGCAACAATATACTATTCCCCTATTACTTCCACAAAATCTCCTCCAACTCCTCCAAGCATACCAAGCCACTCACATGATGAGAAAAAAATATTATTCCCAAAGGATCAAGATACTCCTCCTAGACAAGCACTTGAAAGTTTGTAGCATTTAGTATTGGGAAGGACAATCTTGCTGCAGAGTACCTGAGTTCCAACAAATAAATCTTTAAAGTTTATCCCTTTACCACCCTTGAAGAATCCAAAGCATCAAAATACAATAAATCCAAATCAGTTGGTCAACCTAAAGGTGAGAGCTTCTAAGATTTCAGGTAAGAAGAAGGAAGACCTTGACTCCCATGTGGTTCAATTTGAGAGAGAGAGAGAGAGAGAGAGAGAGAGAGAGAGAGAGAGAGAGAGAGAGAGAGAGAGAGAGAGAGAGAGAGAGAGAGAGAGAGAGAGAACCTTTTAGAAGAATCTCCTTCTCTTCCCCTCCTTAGAGGGTGACCACACACACTTATTCCCTTCCCCTTTCTCGCAAGATTATTTGCTATCCCGCAAGCCTAATTTCCCCCCGATTGGCCCTGCTATTTGAGAAAGAGGCAACTAAAGTCTTGTGGGAATCACACCTAAAAGAGAGGAAGATCGAGAATGTCCCCCAAGCAGAGAATGTCACGCACGGATGGAAATCCCCCAATGAGCAACAAAGCTTCGGGTGAGGGCATCCCTATCAATCCAACTAGGATAACGATCATAATTAATAAAATCTCCAAATTGATAGATGCTTGCTTGACTCCTGCATGTGATATGTTAGGGTTCGAACTATACCACATGAGAATAGTTTGCTGAAAAAGACAAACTTCGTCTTGATTATTAGAAGGATTGAGTTTCCCAAATGCATGTATCAAGAGAAGTTAATTGCATTTAGATGCAATTCGATAATTTCATAAACAACATATAAAGATTCAAGCATTGTCGACTTTCCATCCTCGCATTAGTAGGCATGTTTTCCTCACTTTGAAGATATATGTTGCAGCTTGCACGCTTGATGGATTGCATGGTAAGCAACCTAGTCTAAAAGAAATTCAATCTTGAAACTCTAAGATCTTTGCACAAACTCTTGCTAATATCATGAACTGTTAGTTCATTGGGATCTTGAAGTTGTACATAGCTAGTACAAACAACGATTATTAAGATTAAAACTATGATGCCTTGAGATCTGTCTGATAGCTACTATGTTTATCAATCCTATTTGGGGTTAGGCTAGGTATAAACAACAACTCTAGGCCTCAAAGGCAAGAAACCCTAAGTGAAAGTAAGAATCAATTCTCTTGTACTTGTTGGAAAAAGGTGGGTTGTCGATCAATGTAAGTGATCAATAGAATTTACATTTTGCATAGTTGTATGAGATCCTAACATATGCCTTAGCTGAAGTGTTAAGTAAAATTTTGCATAACATCGCTCTTAGATCCCAAGGGGCAGAGTGAATATGCGATGGAAATGTTATTACATCTATTCTTGCATTGTTTGGAAAAATACAATTGGTTTTGTTGGATTGATCAAACAACATCCTAAATGCTTTTACATTCAACTGATTGTTGGTTTGCCATTTGGATGATTATTCCAAGTGCTTGTGATTTATGGTAAATTCGTGGCAGGGTTTTGTGATGACAAGTGGCCATGAGGATGAAGGAATTTTTTTTGAAAGATGATATTGGGACTGAATGACTTGTTTGTTGATTCTTAAAGGATTTAATTAAGAAAAGGTTCTTTGCATGGGTGGATCATCTCCAAGATCACACCACGGAATAAACCCGAAAAGGGCATTGCTTGATTCATGGGCCGAAGGTGGAGTGGTGGAAAGGCCAACCATGGAAATGGTGTTTCACCCCTAGGCAGTAGCTTGTGGGTTAGGTGGAGCTCTGAACACCCCTTGCCAAGTCCAGAACAGAGTTGAAGATTGCAGTGGCCCCAACATCTATGGCATTGGAAGATCCTATTCTAGATAAAGGATGGAAATTGTGGTGCCATGTGATTTGGACCAGGTACTTTTGCAGGAAAGAAGGGACATATAATTTCTTCTCTATGGGCAGGAGACAAAGATTAACTTGAAGATAAGTTAAGGAACTTGTTTGTCAAAAGGACTACTTGCTCTGTTTTTGTGTCAGTGCTATGAATTATGCAAACGAACCATGTTCCCTAAAAGGCTTAATTAAGGAAGCTAATTTTAAATATCACACATAAATGTGATATGACCTAATTAGATAACTAAAGAATGCCTACTAAGGGAAGCAGGTGAGTGGAACCCCCAACAGGTCTATCCTATGACAAGGTGGCCCCATAGAACTGGGAGGCTTCTCACAAGGTTTTATCGACGACCAACCCTTAGGAATTGTTAGGCTAGAACCTTCATTCATGCCATAGAACTGGGAGGCTTCTCACAAGGTTTTATCGACGACCAACCCTTAGGAATTGTTAGGCTAGAACCTTCATTCATGCCATTTTAGAGGATCGGAATGGGGCTATACCCTATGAGTAGAGAGGTTGAGCGGTGCATCCCTCTCATTTTCCATTCTCTTTGAACTACCAAGTGTGGCATGGGTTTGCTTCAGCTTGGATATCTCTGCAAAAAGTAGGATACCTACTAGGATCCGATGCTAGAATGCTGTCAAGAGACTTTAATCACTAGGAACCCAGATTTCAGGTTGATCCCAATGGGTTTAAACATTCCATTTCAAGGTGGACTCGAGAAACCCTAGGCGACAAACCCTATAACATTCCATGGGAGTGCTAAGTAACATTGATGGACCACTAAAAATGGTATTGGATAGGCATGTTACAATCCACTAGAACATGACCCCCCAATTTTAGTTGAATAGAACCAACTTAATAATTTTTTAGGAGACTAGAGTGGTAGTTGAGTACTAATCCTCCTAATGATCATGGAAGGTTAAAGGACAACTCTACTTTCTTTGAACTAAGTGCGGTATTAGCTCACTTTCTCTATGATGTGGAACCAAAACTCCCATATCTAATTAATTCTATTGCTTCTTAAGGGAAGACATGATATTGTTGCACATGGACTTAGAGTCTTCGTCAACTACTAGAGAACTCCTTTGGGTTTTAAAGGAGGCACCTCATAAGACTACTACTACACCCCATACAAAAAGGGCGCCATAGCCAAAGTAGGAAAATACTCTCACCCAAGCCATCAACTAGAGATGATCAGCAAGGTCAAGTGCTTGGTTAAGGAGGCATAAGTTGAGTTGCAAAACCAAGAAGTAGAAAATGGCATGAGTATAATTAGCTTCTTTAGTACAACACCCCTATCAACTACAATAAGTATGCATACCTTTGAGAGATCTACCTTAAATTCATGCATACAAAAGGAAATTCATGACATGTCTACCTCACAACATAGCCATAATATAAGGTCTGTAATCAGGTCCAAGCACTACCACCACAAAATGGAGTGTGGTCATATTCAGAGCCAACAGAGTTGGATACCAACATCCTACTCTATAGTTGGCATTTGGAGTTCAAATCTTGACATAGTCACAACAATGAAATTAACACTAAAGTGTACTCAATTGATCAAACCTGAATATATATTGCCATATGAGAAGAATCATACAATTTTCTTAATAGAGACGAAAAGTGATATCAACTTAGTACTCGGGGAACAACTAGTGAGAGATCACAAAATCTTCATGAATTCAAGACAGCTAAGGAATACAAGACAATGGCAGTACTACTGCCTCATTTTGTGACTAAGGACAAAACAAGAGTTATCTCTACCTCTAGATAGGCACTAGGATGGATTGACTAAGGGGACTCACAAAAGCTCTGATAATCAAGCATGGGATCCCTTTGCCTTTGAATCTTAAATTCCCTTGGATACTCGATCGTTGAACTCTTGGACTATGAAAATCTTGATCTTCTTGATCCCTTCCTTACATAGCCCACTACTTGTTGTGACAATCTCTCTGCCCATGTGCCATGCCAAATGGTATTTACTGCTCTTGCACCCATTGGCTCATTAATGCATTATTGGTGGCTCCTAACTTTAAAGGCAGCTAACTACCACTCCCTTTAATACTGGTACACACGATGGACTCAGACCCACAAAATTACTTGTTGATATCACCTTCATCCTTTGTGCGAGATGTATCATCCTATTGGATGTGGTTTGGGGGGCAAACATGGGGTGATGAGGGCCAGAGGTGGGGTGGGAGGCAATAAGGGGTGAGGTGAGTTGGGTTTTGGTGGAGGCTAGAGGAAGAGTACTACTAAGGTTGTTAGAGGTGGTACTAGAGGAAGAGTACTACTAAGGTGGAGGCTAGAGGTGAGTTGGGTTTTGGTGGAGGCTAGATTATACTAGAGGTGGTACTACTAAGCCAATGATCCGTGCTAGTCCAGAGGGGAGGTTGTTAGATGTTGTGGTAGATGAGCTCGGCCACTAGCTTCTCTAGGTAGATGGCTCCCCCGAGCTAGATTTGTTATTGTAGGTGGTCACACTTGAATGTAATCTACACAAGGTAGGCCTAGAATTTAAGTTCCAATTTTTGCATGGACTTGGCACTGAGCAGAGCATGGATGTAGTGCCATCACTTGAGGGAGAGGGCTTCAAACTTGGTGAGGCGGGCTTGAAGTTGGTTAATATTGGCTAACTTCAGGATGTCAGAGGAGGTGGCAGTAAAGGGGTCTTCAAAGAGTGGATCATTAAGATTAGGATCTTTGCCTCCCTAACCCTTGCTTGGATCATCAAGATTTGGGAATTCTTCTCCTTGATCGCTATGCAATTCCCTCTTGACTCCAGCCTTGAGCTTGAGGTGGGCACCATGGTGACACTTTATGAGTCTATTGAATCCTAGCTTGGATGAGGAATACCAGTCTTCTTCATCTCTAGGCTACTCTAACTTGCTATTCCTTTGGGATGTGGTACCAAAGAAGGTCTAATTCCACCTTCAAGTCTTGATTTAGGTCTAGCACCACTTGTTGTAGCACCTAGATCCTCTTCTTTGCTTTAGCATTCCATTGCTATAGCAATGCTCTACCATGAGCTGCCACTTTGGATCAAATGAAGAAGTCAAATAAGTCTAGAGTCATGTGTGGCAAAGATACATCCCCCTTGCTCATAGTCTCCTTTGTGGCAACCTATTTGCCTTTATCATTGGTGGGTAAGGAGCATGTGGCTATGGTTGTTTGTTCTCTGGGTAGCTAGTTTGTAAGGATTTGGAGTGTGGATAATCTAGTCCAAGGCAGGGTGACAAGTTTAAACTTGGCCACAAAGCTTGATGCAAAGGGGGAGTGAGAGGGAGTAGAGCAAGCAAGGTTGTTTTCGTCATGCTCTATGTGGTAGATTGGGTGGAGTTGCATTGGCTAGGAAGAGCGGAATAGGTATCAAATTTTGGCTCATTTGATTTGTGTTGGAAGAAGATGATAGAGACAAAGTGGCTCATTTGATTTGTGTTGGAAGAGAGGGAGAGAGACAGAGTGGAGCAGAAGATGAGCCTAAGCTCATTGTTGTTATTCTTCCATCATACACACTGAAAGAGACTTACACACATAGGTATGACTAACCAAGACTAACTGTGGTTAAGTCACTGACTACACTGACTTATTGAATGTCATGTCACACATGTATACAATTGTATCCAGCTAATTGGTCACACACATAAAGATAGACTAATTGAAGAGTAACATGAGCTTGATATTCTAACACTCCCCCTCAAGCTCAAACCATCTGATAAAATCCAAGTAGCTATTTGAAGTATATGAACTTTTCTTTACCAAGAGACTTGGTAAATATGTCTACTACCTGGTCTTTAGTCTTCACATAAATCAAGTCAATCTGTGCTATAAGAAACATTTCTCTAATGAAATGGTAGTGATCCTCAATATGTTTGGACCTAGCATGGTAGACAGGATTGCTAGCTAACATAACACTACTGAGGTTATCACAATGCAATCTTACTCTGCTTTCCAGCTGTATTCCCAAGTCTTTTAGCAGTTTAATCAACCAAACTGCTTCGCAAGCCACTAAGGTAGCTCCTATGTACTAAGTTTCTATACTCGACAATACAACAATAGGCTGTTTCTTACTCTGCCAACTGATCATACTGTTTCCCAATCCAAATCCATAACCACTAGTTGACCTCCTATCATATGCACAACCAGCCCAATCAGCATTAGTAAAACCTGTCAACTCAAGGGATTTTTCTGACTCTCTCATATCTCCATAACTGTGGCTCACTGTGATCTTGCCTCTCATGAGGCAGTACATAATGACTCTGCCTTGCTCGAGGCGTCATAATAGACGGAATGCCTAACTCACTATCCAAACTGTCACTGTTAGATGACTCAAAACCTGCTATAAGTGGACCTGTCACATCCTTAAGCATCTTTTATTTTTCCTCATCCAATCTCCCCCTCATTGACATATCCATGTCAGTGGATATAGGAGTACGACTCTGCAAGCGTCTTGACCAAGGACTTACTGTAGATGACCCATCACGTGTAGGACCACTCATAGATGTACTCATTGTAGGTGTATTTTCAGCATTATTAGTGCTAGTTGATTCATCAGTAGCCACGACAACAGGATTATCATACCATGATGCCAGCTCATCAAAAACATCTTTGCTAATCAATGTCTCATGTGTAGATGGTACATAACACTTGTAAGCTTTCGGGTCTTGTGTATAACCAAGGAACACACTCTTGACAGCTTTAGGATCCAATTTCTTCCTCTTTTCATCAGGAACATGCACATATGCAATGCTGCCAAATACCTTCAAGTGTGAAATATCAAGCTTATGACCATACAACCTCTCATATGGAGTTACATCATGAATCCTTGTTGTAGGGGTTATATTCAGCACATAAACAGCAATCACTACTACTTCAGCCCAATAACCATTTGGCAAACTCTTCAATTCAACATAGCTCTTGCTGATTCCATCAATACCCTATTTTTCCTTTCTGCTACACCATTTTGCTGCTGTGTATAGCTGCAAGTTAATTGTCTTCTGATTCCATATTTAGCAAGGTACCTATCAAAGTAAGTAGAGACATATTCTCCACCTCCATCTTATCTAAGCCATGAAATTTTACAGCTCAACTCATTTTCAACAGGCTTCCTGAAGTCCTTGAGTACATCAAACACATCATCCTTATGTATCATTATGTAAGGCCAAGTGTACCTGCTGAAATCATCAATGAAGGATACATAGTAATGAGCACCACCAAACGAAGTATTATGAGACGGATCCCATACATCTGAATGTACCAACTACAAGGGTCGTGAGCTATTCTGTACATGTCTCATAAATGGAAACCATGTTTGCTTTCCAAACTGACATGCATCACATACATGTCCAAAGTCATGATACTTGAACTTAGGCAGTCCAAGCACAATCTTCTTTTGCTACATAGATTTCAGCTTTTGTACATTCACATGGCCAATCCGCTTATGCCATATCTCAACATCCCGTATAGCACCACCATCATGTGCAAACATGGCTATTTTCAATTCTAAAATTGACGCATCAAGAGTAAATATTATGCCATCTCTTCGGCCTCTAGCAATCAATTCATAGCAGTTACTATATTCTTCAACAAAGCATTCATCTCTATTAAATCTCACATGCAGATTCTGTTCTGTCATCTGTCCACCACCAACTGACAAAAGATTCTTGGTTATTTTAGATACATGTAGTACATCATGCATACTCTTTCTCTTGCCATCAGGCATCAACAAAGGTACAACTCCTTTATGTTGAATAGTATGTTGGGTGTCATCCCTAGTACAAACATGTCCATACGAACCTACAACCATCTCATCAAACCATTCTCCATGGGGTGTCATACGATTTGAAGCCCATGAATCAATGCACCATCTCTCATCTCTATTCTGCCTAGATGCATTCTTAGACACATGTTGCACGCAAACAACCTGTCACCCTGATCATCAAGAACTCCACTAGAGGAAGCATAATTTCCATGTTGTCTACCCTTGGCTTTCATGTCAGCCTACTTCTTATGAAAATCTTTGGCTATATACCCATGTCTACCGCAATAATGACAGTCCTTGTCCCTGTTGGACTGATCATTTGACTGCCATAATCCTTATTTGCCTCTAGGAGAGGTGGGGTGGAGTGGTGGTGGTGTTTGCCACCTATTGCCATCTACATGGCGGATTGGTCGAGAGCCAGGGAGTGGTACTAATCATTATGCCCAAGGGGGGGTGGTACTAATCATTGTGCCCAAGGGGGAGTGGTAGGCCATGTGGATTTCCCCCTCTATCATTGTCATCATCTATCTCCTTCTTTGTCGCGTCATCCACTCCCTCTCCCTCATTGGCATCGTCTTCTTCCTTCCCCCTGGCCACCTATTCAGGGACAATAGGGGGAAAGGTAAACAAATTTCAAATATTTTTAGTTAAAAAGGGGGGGTGTTCCTATGTGGGGATATTATATCCTCTCCCCCCTTAGAGAACTTTCCTCATCTCGAAAGAAACTAGGGATTTCTTTCTGGAACCTATGGGTTAGGACCCATCACACATTTGTTGCAACACTTTGACCGCTCATAAGTATACAATCCTTTAAAACAACAACTTACTGTATTTGATATATCCAAGTCTGGATTACAAGAGAAAACTTTATTGTAGCCACCTCGTGAATATCTTCTAAGTTTTCCCTAAGTATCTGATATGTCCTGGTTGGTTCTGGATCACTGAAGCTTATACAAATTCATTCCTTGTAAGTTCAAGTTCTCAAAATTGATGCAACTCATATTACTCGGCCTAACTGTAGTTACAAGAGTAAGCTTTATTCCAATAAAAGTGGTATTACATGTCATTAAAATTTCTAGGATTCTAATCATCGTGAAGAGGTGTAGTGGGTTCTAGGTCTTCGTCTTCATCATATTCCTCCATATATCCAAAGACTGTACTTGTGTAGCTCCATTTTCTTGGAGGCTCAATATCTTCTAGACTTAGGTCAAGGAAATTTGCTTGTACGTACCCTAACTCATTGCAGTGGTAGCATCGATGGTTGGGACATCTCCTACGGATGTGCCCTATCTCTCCACACATGTGGCATCTCTTGTCCTGATCTCACGAATCCTCTTTGTCACAATTGCCCGATCTAAGTTCTTGGACGATTGGCTTTGCTCAAAATAATGCATCTTCTAAGTCTATTGGATGCATTGCTGCAAGGTGGTGGTTCAAAGAAGCATTCAGAGGCCGTTGACAAAACTTGGATACTTGCTACGCAATATCCATAAGTGGTTCATATTTTAGTAGGGTTAGAAACTTTGAATAGCAAGCCGCCAAGGTTAATTTTAGCTACTTGAGCTTAAAGAATTCATTCATCATCAAAGTCTGGTAGGTTGGCAGAAGGTATCATCCACATACAACATCTTTCAACTGAACCCAAGTGACATTGGCTTTAGAAACACCTTAGTCTTTGTACCATTGCTTCCACCATATCCGAGCCTGGTCAAGTAACTTAAGTTTGGCTATCATTGCTTGATTGGCAGAAGCAGTTCTCATGGCAGAGAAATAATCATTCATTGACTCAATCCATATCTCTGCCTTCGTTATGATGTTTATTTCTTTTCCACCAAAATCAGGTGCCTTAATTTGCTTGAGAAGGAATTTATTCTCTTGCATGTCAGTATTCGTGGGTGTAGAAGGTGTATGATAATCAAGCCATACCACTTAGGTTATTCTATTTAGGATATGTCTATGAACCATACATTAATCAATCACGTATCATTCCAAATTTTCTCTCCGATACCAATTGTAACATGCCCACCTGTCCAGGCACCTTTTTAGCGGTCCATCGAGACACGAATCTAAGCGATGCCGCCAAGCACTCCCATGCAATGTTACAAGGTTTTTCACCTAGGGTTTCTCGAGTCCACCTCACAACAGAACATTCGTGACCGAATCCACTAGGATCGACTTGAAATCAGGGTTCCTAGTGGTCAAGATCTCCTAACAGCATTTTAGCGTTGAGTCGTGGTGGACATCATACTTTTTGCAGAGATACCCAAGCCGAAAAGACCTGTGCCACACTTGGTTCAAAGAGAATGGGAAATGAGAGGGATGCGCCCCTCAACCTCTCTACCTGTAGGGCATAGTCCCATTCCAATCCCCTAAATCAGCATGAATCGGGATTGTAACCTAACAATTTCTAAAAATTAATCATCGATAAAACCTCATGAGAAGCCTCCCAGTTCTCTGAGACCACCCTACCGTAGAACAAACCCATCAAGAGTTCCACCCACCCGCTTCCCTCAGTAGACATTCTTTAGTTATCTAATTAGGTCATATCACATTTATGTGTGACATTTAAAATCAGCTTCATTAATTAAGCCTTTTAGGGAATATGGTTCATTCGTGTAATTTATAGCACTGACACAAATGTTGAGATATCGAGCTCCACTCGTGATATGCCAGGGTAACTGTTGTGCATTTATATCACCGACGTGTCAGTTGCAGATGCGGTTGGTACACTGCTCATGAATAATAGCTAGATGACAGCTATCCTTATCTACTCTAGTTCGTGGCTCAGTTAGTATGCTACCTTAGTTAGTTGAGTTTGGTTTGAGACCCATATACAGGGTTCTTCTATTTCTTTGTACTTGAGTTCTTTTGGCTTACACAACTAAGAAGAGGAAAACTGTTTTCAGCCTCCACCTCTGTGTGTATTCCCCCATTGTGCAAGCAAGAAAGCTACAAATGAGACTCCTTCCTTCTCTCCCAAAATCCTGACATGGTATCAGAGCCTTGTTTGTGGTAAGGAGCTCAAGAAAGCAAGCCAAGCTCGTGGTGTTCTGGTAAGAGGAGCAGTGTTGCTTTCATTTTTTGTTTTGGGAGCAAGTCTCTGCAGGCAACACAGCCGGAAAGTGCAGGAGTGCATTGTCTCAGGTTGAGACACCCTTCGCGGTGAAGCAAGAGGGCAGTATATGTTGCGGGAGAGGGCTTTAGCCCATGGCGACCTTGTTTTTTTTATTTGAGGCCATTTCGGGGCCTGTTTTGGAGGCGGAAGTTTTCTGCACGCACTCAGAAAAAGGCCCTATTTTATGCTGTGCGACCACTATTCTACAGGTCAATGAAAAGTTACCACAAAAATTGCATCGTATGCTTGTGTGCAGAGACATTGGGAGTTACAGAATCATCCTTGGTTCCTGTTTATGCAAAATCGTCACTAGGAAGTGACTGTGTGGTCAAATACCACTTTCGCCAGTTTTGCAGATTTGCCCTTGTGAGGGTGAAGCTGTGTTTTTTGCAGTGACAGAATTTTTTGCAGTATTCTGTAATGGCGTCTGATTCTCTTTCACAGATTGTCACTGAAAAGCTTGACAAGAACAACTTCCAAGCATGGAAGTTTAGAATGACAAATTTCCTTATGGGAAAAGGATATTGGGAATTTGTTGTAGGAAATGAAGAAGAACCAGTTCTTCCTGATGTTCCCAATCAACAGCAAATGCAAGCATTTAAAGCATGGCATGAGAGAGCCAGGAAAATTATATATTGGCTGTCTATCAGCATTTCAGACTCTATGATTGTGCATATTCAGGATGCAAGTACGCCAAAGGAGGCATGGGATACTTTGTCAAAAATGTATAGCACAAATACGCAAGCCAGGAAAATGCAACTCAAGCAAGAGTTGCATAATGTGCAAAGAGAAAATATGAGCATCAATGACTACCACATGAAGGTGAAGAAGATTGCAAATGCATTTGCTTGCATTGGGTCACCAGTGGAAGATGATGATTTAGTTTCTGTGACCTTGAATGGTCTAGGAAAGGATTATGCACAGTTCCGAACATCCATTTCCGTCCATGAAAGATTTTCTGATTTTGAGGAGTTGATTGCTCTTCTAATTTTTGAGGAGCAGAGAAATGGTGGTGCATCTTCTTTAGGAGGAACTTCAAAAGAAGCTGTCTTCTACTCAAATGCTGGAAGAGGTAGAGGCAGAGGTGGAGGAGGCCGATTTGGAGGCCGTGGTAGAAATCAAAATATGCAGCAAACTCAAGAAAACTAGTCCTATGGAGGAGGACGTGGTAACTCTAGAGGCAGGGGGAGCCAAAGAGGTCGTGGTGGATGGCAAAGAGGCCAAAATGCAAACAGTAATGTTGAATGCTACTACTGTGGTAAAATGGGTCATATGGCTAAAGACTGCTATAAAAAGCAGAATGACATCATGAATGGAAAACTGCAACAAGGGAATTATGCATCTTCTAGTAGACAGGGTGATGACAAAAATGAGCATTTGTTTATGGTGCAGCACATGAATAATTCTGTGACAAGTGCAGAAGAAAGCAACGATGTATGGTATGTTGACTCAGGTGCATCAAACCACATGACAGGTCATGTAGAATGGATGGAGGATGCAAGGAAAATGGAAAAACTAGGATTTGTGGAGACTGGTGATGATACTGCACATCCTATTGTGCAGATTGGAAAAATTCATTTGTCTATGTAGGATGGGAAAAAGAAATACCTGTCCGATGTATTTCATGTCCCAAATATCACCAAGAATCTGGTTTCTATTGGTCAAATGGTTGAGCAAGGCTTGCAGGTCACATTTAATCCTCATGGATGCTTTGTTGAGGATATGAAAAATAAAGGTCGCTTGATAGCAAAAGGAAAGAAGAAGGGCAGAATGTTTACGTTGGATGCAGACATGCCTGAATTGAGTGCAGCAATGTTTGCACATGGGACCGGTGTAGTTGCAGATATTAATATCTGGCATAAACGCATTGGTCATGTTAATGTACAGCGACTTAAATCAATGCAAGCCCAAAATATTGTTGCAGAATTGCTCAAATTCAAGGTTGCAGAAATGCATAAGGTATGTGAAGCCTGTGAGTTTGGAAAACAGGCAAGGAAACCATTTTCTAGACATGTTCAAGAGAGTAAGAAGCCATTGGAATTAATCCACTCTGATGTGTGGACTACTAAAGCTGCATCTCTTGGAGGCTGTCATTATTTTGTCACTTTTATTGATGACTATAGCAGAAAAGTTTGGGTGTATTTTATGAAAAAGAAAAGTGAAGTTTTTGGGCACTTCAAAACTCTTAAAGCTATGGTTGAAAAAGAAACAGGCCTGCTTATAAAATGCCTAAGGTCAGATGGAGAGGGAGAGGACCTCTCAAATGAGTTTGCAAGGTTCCTGCAGGAGCATGGCATAAAGCAGCAATATTCATGCAGTCATACCCCACAACAAAATGGAATTGCAGAAAGGAAAAACAGGCATATTGGAGCGGTATGTCGTGCCATGCTCAATGAAAAAGACTTGCCAGATTTTTATTGGGCTGAAGCAGTTTGCTACAGCAGTCTACATAATGAACAGGACTCCCACTGCAGCAATACATGGAATGACTCCAGAGGAGAGGTATACTGGTAGGAAACCAGATATTTCTCATTTGAAGATTTTTGGTTGCATTGCCTATATTCATGTGCCAGATGAGTTGAGATCCAAGTTGGATCCAAAAGCTGAGAAGTGCATCTTTATTGGTTACTCTCTGCAGGCAGCAGAAAGGGTATATATGCTATAACCCTTCTACTCATAAGTTTACAGTGAGCAGAGATGTTGTTTTTTATGAGATGAGTAGCTGGTATAAACCAGTAAATGTGATTGATAATATAGATGCACATAATGGTAATGCTGCACAGAATTCACAGCAGCAGTCACAAGATATTAGTGGACTTGGAGCGTCCTCTAGCAATGGTTCACATTCTTCGCCATGGACAGGCAGATTGAGATCAGGAGAATCTTCTCAAAGCAATGCAGATAGTGGTATTCAGGTATCACGAAAAGGAAAAGAGAAGGTAGATCAGCCCATGTTGGATGTGAATGCAGGTCACTCTTATGTAGATGGTGAATCCAGTGGCTCAGAACAGAGCATTGATGATGAGTTGGGTATTCCTTCTATTGTTACACCTGGAGTAAGGAAGACTAGGGATGTTTTGAGAGCACCTGGGAGTGAACCTACTTTGCGCAGGTCTACCAGAGCTAGGTATCCTGTGGATAGGCTGAAATATGATGGATTTACAGCCATTCACTATGTATATATGGTTAAAGTGATACAGGAACCAGAACCCACTTCTTTTGAGGAAGCCATGGGAAAAGAAAAATGGGAGAAAGCCATGGATGAAGAAATGGATGCCTTGGAAGCAAATTCTACATGGGAGTTGGTATCTTTGCCTAAAGGTAAAAATGCAATTGGCTGTAAGTGGGTTTATAAGGTGAAGCACAATGCAGATGGTTCTGTGAACAGATACAAGGCAAGATTAGTAGTCAAGGGGTATGCGCAAACATATGGCATTGACTATGAAGAAACATTCGGTCTGGTTGCAAGGATGGCAACTGTAAGAGCAATCATTGCTATGGCTACATCAAAGGAATGGTCTTTACATCAGATGGATGTAAAGAATGCCTTCTTGCATGGTGATTTGCAAGAAGAGGTCTATATGGAGCAAGCACCAGGTTATGTGCATGCTGTTCATCTTGAGTTTGTTTGCAGGTTGAAGAAAGCATTGTATGGCTTGAAGCAAGCACCTAGAGTATGGTCTAACAAGATAGGACAGTATCTTGTCACTATTGGCTTTCAGATTTCCAAGGCAGATTTCTCACTTTATGTGAGAAAAACAGAGAAAGGTATTATGCTGCTTATCATTTATGTTGATGATTTGATTATCACATGTGACAGTGATGAAGATATCCTTCATGTGAAAATGCTATTGAAGCAAAAGTTTGAGATGAAGGATTTGGGAGAGCTACGTTATTTCTTGGGCATTGAGGTGATTAGATCACCAAGTGGGATACAGCTCTTACAAAGGCAGTATGGATTGGACATGCTGTCCAAATATGGGATGATAGGCTGTAAGCCTATTTCAGTTCCTTTGGAGCAGAATGTGAAGCTGAGCACAGATGCAAGTGAGCTTCTCGAAGACCCTACTATGTACAGATGCATAGTAGGAAGCTTGATTTATATGACTATTACCAGGCCAGATTTGAGCTATGCTGTTGGATTGGTAAGTCAGTTTATGTAGGCTCCAAGGAAACCGCACTTGGATGCAGCTAGACGCATACTCAGGTATGTGAAGTCCACATTGCAGTATGGACTACTTTATGTGACTGGGGTTCAAATACAGTTGCATGGATACACTGATGCTGATTGGACTGGTAGTATTTCTGATAGACGCGATCTACCAGTGGATATGTGTTCTCTTTTGGGAGTGTTGCAGTCACTTGGAGTAGCAAGAAACAACCTACAGTTGCCTTGTTGAGCACAAAGGCTGAGTACAGGGGTGCAGCAATGGCTGCATGTGAGGTAGCTTGGTTGCATAAGCTACTTTATGATATGCATCAGTCTTCTATAGATGGGCCAGTTGTCATTTATTGTGGCAACATGAGCAGTATACACTTGGCAAATAACCCAGTCTATCATGCTAGAACAAAGCACATTGAGGTGCATTATCACTATGTGCGAGAGAGGGTTTTACTAGGTCTTATTGATCTAGTTTATGTCAGCACAGAGGATCAGGTAGCTGATATATTCACGAAGGCATTGGGCGCAGAGAACTGCGCAAGTTCAGAGACCTGCTTGGTGTGCAGGAATTGGGATTGAGCTCGAGGAAGAGTGTTGAGATATCGAGCTCCACTTGTGATATGACAAGGTGACCGTTGTGCATTTATGTCACCGATGTGTCAGTGTACAAATGCGGTTGGTACACCGCTCATGAATAATATCTGGATGACAGCTATTCTTATCTACTCTAGTTCGTGGCTCAGTTAGTATGCCACCTTAGTTAGTTGAGTTTGGTTTGAGACCCATATGTAGGGTTCTTCTATTTCTTTGTACTTGAGTTCTTTTGGCTTACACAACTAAGAAGAGAAAAACTGTTTTCAGCATCCACCTCTGTGTGTATTCCCCCATTGTGCAAGCAAGAAAGCTACAAGTGAGACTCCTTCCTTCTCTCCCAAAATCCTGATAACAAAAACAAAGTAAGTAGTTCTTTTGACAAACAAGTTCCTTAACTTGTCTTCAAGTTAATCTTTGTCTTCTACCCATAAAGGAAAATTTATATGTCCCTTCTGCCCTACAGATGTTCCCGATCCAAATCACATGGCACCACAATTTCCATCCTTTATCTAAAACAGGATCTTCCAATGCCACAAAAGATGGGGCCACAACAGTCTTTAACTCCGTTTCGGACTTGAAAAGGGGTGTCCAGAGCTTACCATTTCTATGGTTGGCCTTTCCACCACTCGACCTTCGGCTCATGAATTGAGTAGTGCTCTTTTCGGGTTTATTCCGTAGTGTGATCTTGGAGATGATCCACCCGTGCAAAGAACCTTTCCTTAATTAAATCCTTTAAGAATCAACAAACAAGGCATTTAATCCTAATATCATCTTTCAAAAGACATTCCTTCATTCCCAAGGCAACTTGTCATCACAAACCCCTGCCATGAATTCAACATAAATCACAAGCACTTTGAATAATCATCCAAATGGCAAACCAACAATCAGTTGAATGTAAAAGCATTTAGGATGTTGTTTGATCAATCCAACAAAACCAATTGTATTTTTCCAAACAACGTAAGAATAGACGCAATAACATTTCCATCACATATCCGCTCTCCCCCTTGGGATCTAAGAGTGATGCTATGCAAAATTTTACTTAACACTTTAGCTAAGGCATATGTTAGGGTCTCATACAACTATGCAAAATGTAAATTCTATTGATCACTTACATTGATCGATAATCCAACCTTCTTCCAACAAGTATAAGAGAATTGATTCTTACTTTCACTTAGGGTTTCTTGCCTTTGAGGCCTAGAATTGTTGTTTATACCTAGCCTAACCCCGAATAGGATTGATAAACATAATAGCTATCAGACAGATCTCAAGGCATCATAGTTTTAATCCTAATGATTGTTGTTTGTACTAGCTACGTACAACTTCAAGATCCCAATGAACTAATAGTTCGTGATATTAGCAAGAGATTGGGCAAAGATCTTAGAGTTTTGAGATTGAATTTCTTTTAGACTAGGTTTCTTGCCATGCAATTCATTAGGCGTGCAAGTTACAACATATATCTTCAAAGTGAAGAAAACACACCTACTAATGCAAGGACGGAAAGTCGACAATGCTTGAAGCCTTATATGCTGTTTATGAAGTTATCCTATAGCATCTAAATGCAATTAACTTCTCTTGATACATTCATTTGGGAAACTCAATCCTTCGAATAATCGAGATGAAGTTTATCTTTTTCAGCAAATTATTCTCACGTGGTATAGTTTGGACCTTAAGGTATCGCATGCGGGAATCAAGCAAGCATCTATCAATTTGGAGACTTTATTACTTATGACCATTATTTTAGTAGGATTGATAGGGATACCCTCACTCGAAGCTTCGTTGCTCATTGGGGGATTGCCATCCATGCGCAACATTCTCTGCTTGGGGGACATTCTCGATCTTCCTCTCTTTCAGGTGTGATTCCCACAAGACTTCAGTTGCCTCTTTCTCGAATAGGGGGGCCAATCGAGGGGAAAATTAGGCTTGTAAGGTAGCGAATAACCTCATGGGAAAGGGGAGGGGAATAAATATGTGTGGTCACCCTCTAAGGAGGGGAAGATAAGGAGAACCCTTTAGAAGGTTCTCTTCCTCTCTCTCTCTCTCCCTCTGTCGTGCAACGTCATGGCGTCCTTCCTTCGTTATGATTGGGGGGGGGGGTTATAATGGTGGAGAGGCAGGGGTGAGTGGTGGCGATGTTCGTCACCTATTGCCATCTGTATGGAAAATTGGTTGAGAGCCAGGGGGTGGTACTAATCTTTATGCCCAAAGGGGGGGAGGGGGGGATGGTAGGCCACGTGGCCTCCACCTCCATCATCGTCATCATTTGTCTCCTTCTTCATCACGTCATCCTCTCCCTCTCCCTCATTGACAGCGTCTTCTTCCTTCCCCCATGCCTAGTTCGGTGATGATATGAGAGGGAAATGTAAAATTTTTAAATTATTTTTAATAAAAAAGGGGGGTGCTCCTATGCGAGGATATTACATGGATCTATTTGGTGTTTAGGAAAGTTACCTTAACTTATTATATGTTAGCAAATTAGTTAGCTCACATGTCAATTTACTATAGGCTAGGCAGATTATTATTGTTCGTTTCTTTTTTTGGCACCTAATTCATTAGCTAATAGCTCAGAATTAATGAGCTAGCTAACCTAATTAATTCATTTCTTTTAGGTGATTTTTTTCTAGTTATGGCCTATTTATAGACTAGCTACTCTCCTCTTGCAATCATTCATCACTTGCAAACCCTATTATAAGATCTGAGATAGATGCTTGACCTTCTTATTACTTAAAAGATATATGGTGAATATTATGATGGCGTAGGGAGAGAACAAATGAGAGAAAAGAAAGATGTAGAGAGAAGTTCTGAAAATCCACATGTGTCATTTTTAGAGATCGGCTTCCTATCACAAGATATTTTAAAAATGGATTCACCATGTCTATTTTTAAAAAAGTAACTTTTTAATCTCTACTCTTAACTTATGGCCCATGCAACTACCTTGAGCCATAGATAAGGAGAGTTCATTAAATTTCCTTGGTCCTCAATCTTAAGATTGACTTTCACACAAAATCTTGTGTCATCTTAGACCTTAGAAAGGAAAAATCAATTCTCTTCTCACTTCCAGAGGATCACGTCTCTCGTCTTTCTTAATGAGAGAATTATCTCTCTCGTCTTTCTTAGTGAAACAATTACTTCTCTCCTTAATTCATTAAGAGAGAAAAGACCTTAAACCTTGACTTGTAAGGGAGAGGATGACCCCAAATGAATGCAATGCTCATTACACACAAGTAAACGTTCCTAGGCATCCCCGGATGCACACATAAATACATATATACAATCAATCCATCTTCATTTATGTGTAACTCCTTGGTTCTTGTGTACACTCTTACACTTGGCAAACACTTCATTCTCCCTTCATAACTTGTATTGCATGTACCAGATATCCCCGTCACAGTACTCTAATCACCCCATTAAGTGATTCACTAGGAATACTGGTCTCCAAATGGTCTCATGGCCATGCTAGATCATCATCAATACTTAAAGAAAAGTGGGTCATTAATTTATTGACATAAATTTACTAAATAGAGAATGCATAATAAGCAATCAATTTAGTGACATCCCTCTGGCTTCTAAATAGCTGAACTCAACTATAGAGGAGATACATAGTCCTGGAGAAGATTTGGAAAGTCTTGTAGTTTTCTCTCAGTCATAAACTAAGCGTCCAATGGGGGATAATTCTTAAACTCAACCAGATACTTCCGTAATATCTTACTTGACCTTAGAGTGTTGTCTTGATGGTGTAAAATTCTTTCAGGCACAAGGAACTCTTCTATTTCTTCTATGTCATGTAAATCTTCCTTGATTGGTTCCATTGGAGGTTCTCCAATATAGGGACATAACAAAGTTATATGGAAAGCATTATGAATGTTCCAATGACTTGGTAGATCCAAACAAAAAGTCACATCGTTTATCTTATATGTGATCTTGAAAGGGCCATAATAGCGATTAGAAAGCTTAAACACTTTACCCTTTTGACCTTTCTGCTTCTTCAAGCAAGCCTTCTCAAACTTATGAAGAATATACTATCCCAACTTGAGATCTAACTTACGAGGATGCTTATTAGCTTCGTGTTTATGCTTCTCTTGTGTCTTTTGGATAGCAGCTTTTACTTGAGTGAAAGCTGTATCAATGTCTCTAACAAACTCATCTGTTGTGCAAAGATCTTATCCTTTGTAAGAAGAATAGGTGGTAAATGAGGCTTACCATAGATGATCTCAAAGGGTGCCTTACCAGTACTAGAGTGCACTATATTATTGTATGCAAACTCTATTAAAGGCCAATACTTTTCCCATTCTCTTTGATTATCAGAGACATAGGATTTCAAAAGGTCAAGAATAGTACAATTAGCACTTTCACTCTGCCCATTCGTTTGAGGATGATAAGAGGATGAAAACTTTAACCGAGTCCTGAGGTTCTCGAAGAGAGCTTGCCAAACGAGGCTGGTCATGCGAGAATCTCGATCACTTAATGGACTTAGGCATGCCATGATGCTTGAAAATATAAGCAATGAATAGCTTAGCCATATGATCTGCTTTGATTATCTTTCACATAGGTATAAAGTATGCTTACTTACTAAATCTATCAATGATAGTCCAGATTGCATCATTTCCTGCTTGTGTGTGAGGAAGCTCTGTGATAAAGTCCATGGCTATACTTTCCCAAGGCTCATTGGGAATAGGTAATGGCTTTAGTAGACCAGGTGGTTTATGCCTGTCATACTTTACTTTTTTGCATATCTTGCACTCACGGACATATCTTTCAATGTCAGCTCTAAGAGTGGGCCAAAATAAATATATCTCCAATGCTTGAGTAGTGGGTAAAATAACCCTATGTCTAGCATATGGAGATGCATGTGCTTCATCCATTACCTTGTGTTGCAATGGTAATGCTACACAAATTGCTTGATGATGATACAAATAACTGTCTCTAATCGAGTAAGGTGTAATCCACTAAGCCGATCCCATATGGTTGAGAAGTCGGAATCAGTTGCATACATTTTGGGTAAATCCATGAACTCGTTATGATAAATAGTTGTGATTGCATTCACTTGAGGTCGTCGTGATAGAGCATCTACTACCACATCCTTAGTTCCAGATGTGTGAAGGATTTGAGAGTGAAACATAGATAAGAAATTTGCCCAACACATCTATTTCACTAAGAGCTTCTTCTGAGTGAGGAAGTATCTTAGACTTTGGTGATCTGTTTTAATAATAAAATTTGCACCAAGTAAATAGTGTTTCCATACTTGAAGACCATGTACCACCTCTATAAGCTCTTTCTCATATATTGGAGCATGCAGCTCATGATCCTTGAGGCATCGGCTCTCAAATGCTACTCCATGAAGCTCTTGGTTAAGCACAGCTCCAATGCAATCCCCAAAAGCATCGTAGTGAACTTGAAAAGTTTTTGAAGATCCGAAACTATGAGAACTAGTTCTTGAGTCACAAGAAACTTAATTATTTCAAAGGCTTATAGTTGCCTTTATCCCTAGCGAAAAGGTATTCGCTGCTTAGTAAGGTCATGTAGAGGATATACAACATATGCAAAACCTCGTATGAACCTCCTGTAGTATGAACATAGACCCAAGAAACTTTTAACTTCATGTATAGAAGTAGATGTAGGCCATTCAACAATGGCTCAAATCTTCTCAAGATCCATTCTCACCAAATTGTGAGAAACAATATGGCCCAAGTAATGAATTTTCAAAATGAAAAATTTACTCTTTTTAGCATTGACCTATAGTCTATGCTTGCGAAGCTCTTGAAAAACAAAAGATAGATTTTTCTATGCACTTCTTCAGATCGTGAAAATATTAGAATGTCATCAAAGAAGACACCTGTGAACTTTGAGTGAGGTCTGAAAATTCTCTTCATCATTCGATTGAATGTGGTAGGGGCATTAGTCAAACCAAATGGCATGACTAAGAACTCATATAGTCCATACATTGTACGAAAAGTTGTCTTATGAACATCTTCGGGTGCTATCCGTATCTGGTGATAGCCGATCTTGAGATCGATGCAATTAAAGATACTAGCCCCTTGCAACTTATCCAAGATACTAGCCCCTTGCAACTAAAGATACTAGCCCCTTGCAACTTATCCAAGATATCATCTATCCTTGGGATAGGAAAACAATTCTTGATTGTGATCTTGTTCAAAGATCTATAGTCTATGCACATACAGAAAGAACTTTCTTTTGAACAAGTAAGATTGGAGAGCAGTATGGAGAAGAACTAGCTCACCCTTTTTCCAACAGTTTGTTTACTTGTTTTAGGATCTCCTCTTGACTGACTTGCACTTACTCGGTAAGACGATTGGTTAGGTGGTGAATTGCCTGGGATAAGATCAATTGTGTGATCTTCCAAGTTCTTAGGAGGTAACTCTCCTGGGAGTGAATCACCAAAACAATCTTCATATTGTTTAACAAAATCATGTCTAGCTTGATCAATTAAAGAGAGGGGCTCTTTTAAAGTCTAAGACTTAGAAGCATTAGTTGGTATTGTGTGCTCATTAGAGGCATCAAGTGCCCTTGAATCATTAGCTTCTTTTGACTCTCTCAAAAAAACCTTGTTCACAGAAATAGCTTTCTTCATTTATTTAGAAATGCTAACATGACTAACCATTGGACACAAGCCAATCTCCAGCATTAGCAATGCATACTATGTTTGACCCTTGAATTGAAATGCAAGGGTCTTCTTAACAAAATCGGGAAGAGGTCTAATCTTGTAATGCCAAGGCATACCTAAGATAATATCACAGTTACCAATGGGTGCAAGTAGAAAAGATTCTTGGTCGCAGTAATCCCCAATTCTAAGATTCAACTTCCTTTGGATAGGATTAGAATTGGTTGTAAGTCCTGCCAAACCTGATCCAATTGGTGTTCCCAATCAATTTGGTGGAATTTGTAGCCTTTCAACAATATCTGCTGACACAAAATTATCTATAGACCCTAGATCAAAGAGTATCAAAACTCGTTGATTATTCAGTATCCCCCAACCCTTTAAGAGTTGTCCCTTCTTCTCATTTGAATGAGTGTTAGCTTGCACATCCAGAATGGAATTTGACTCCATCATGCGAGATAAGGTTTCATGTGGATAAACCTTCATGGTTCTATGTAAATGAGGGAGTAGGCCAGCTTCAAATTTCCTTTTCTTTTCTTCATCCTACTGATCTCCATGAAAGGAGTAACCTTGAGAAGAGTAGACCAAAACTTGTCCACATAACTAGTGATCTTCGCATGCTCTTTCTGGCCTAGCCAATCCCACTCCTTCTTGACATCATTCTCAAAATCAGGAGGCAAGAACTGAGCATAAAACTTCTTTTTGAACTTTTTCCAAGTTGTAGGTTTCCTTCCCTCCAGAATGAGAGTCAACCACAAATGCATGCCTACATGCCTGAGCTTGGACTTTTTTGAGAAATTACCATTAGAAAAAGTAACTTCAAATTGCCTGACAAAAAGGCTAATGCCTTAGCAGGATCTCTCTTATAAGAGTAAGAGTCAAAATTTATGTCCTTATCCCTAGACTTGAAAGTCTTAGTCTTCTTAATCTTGCTCCTCATATGGTCCCTCTTTGTCCATTTGTGGATTGCATGAGACTTAGAACCAAGAGAGTAGGAACTAGAAGATGATGAGGAACTTGAGTAATCAGAGGAGTAGCTAGTTGCTGAGGGAGATGACTTCCGCCTCACTCGAGGTGAGGTCTTTTTACTCTTCTTGACCTGAAAGCCCTTCTTCCTTCTAGGAAGCTTCTCAGCAATTGGATGCTTTGCACCTTCACCATCAATTGGTGCAATGGTATTTCCTCTAGTATCACCATATTTTGGAGGATCTGGTCCTTCATAAGTAGCTTATTCCCTTGCCCTTAAGCTGTCAATCAATTGAGTACTTCGGGAATCTCCAACAAGCTATGATACTTTGTCGATTGAGCCTGTAATTGCTCACTTGTAGGTGCTTCATCAATTTCCATTTTTACCTTCGTCTTGCAAGGATCGCCTTTACTTTGAGAAAAGCAAAGAGACCTGCTCTGATAGCACTATTATAAGATCGAGATACATGCTCGACCTTCTTATATACTTAAAAGATATATGGTGAATATTATGCTGGCGCAGGGAGAGAATGGATGGGATAAAAGAAAGATGTGGAGAGAAAGAGAGATTGACAACACACTAGGGACAGGAAGATGGGCCAGTCCCCCCCCCCCCTTGTGGAGTTATATTATTGAAAAGGAGCAAGCTCCTCCGCTACACATAAACCACTTCTTAACTTGTAGGTCTTGGGAACAAGACCACAGCTCCTTGCACAGTATACAACCAGCTAACACTTGCACAGATTGGAAGTTGGCACCTTTTGATCCTTCTTGAGTCTCTCCTTCTCTCCTATACAATATGTGTAGGGATCTCCTCTTGGAACTTGATTTCAGCAGAGCTTCCGCAACACTTGCACCTTCTCTCCTACACAATAGTGTAGGGATCTCCTCTTGGAACTTGATTTTAGTAGAGCTTTCGCAGCACTTTGTGAGACTCAAATTGCCTTCCCTCCTCCTCTTGCAAGCATGCAAAGTGATTCTCCCTTCACCTCCTCCACACCCAAGGAGAGCCTCCCTTTTATAGGCTCCAAGAGCTTCTCTTCTTGGAGAGAAACTTGAGTGCCAAGATTGAAATAGTTGATCTTCATGCAAGATGTGGCTGTTCCAGTACCTACTCTATAGTACCAATTTTGGAATATCTCTATGTGCGTTGCTTGAATAGAAAAACATCCAACACAAAAGTTGTAGATATTGCTGTTTTTGATAACCCTGCCAGACCATTTTTAGAGACTGGCTTTCTATTGCGATATATTTTAAAAATGGATTCACCATATCTATTTTAAGAAAATCAGCTTTTTAAGCTCTACTCTTAACTTATGGTCCTTGCACCCACCTTGAGCCATAGATAAGGAGAGTTCATTAGATTGCCTTGGTCCTCAACCTTAAGATTAACTTCCACATAAAAGCTTGTGTCATCTTAGACCTTAGAAAAGGAAAATCACTTCTCTCATCACTTCTAGAGAATCACATCTTTCATCTTTCTTAGTGAGAGACTTACCTCTCTCGTCTTTCTTAGTGAAAGAATTACTTCTCTCCTTAATTCATTAAGAGAGAAAATACCTTAAACCTTAACTTATAAGGGAGAGGATGATCCCAAATGAATGCAATACTCATTACACACAAGTAAACGTTCCCAGGCGTCCCTAGATGCACATATAAATACATATACACAATGCTAATGCACTTCCTCTTCTTAGAACTCAATCCATCTTCATTTATGTGTAACTCCTTGGTTCTTGTGTACACTCTTACACTTGGCAGTCACTTCCTTCCCTCTTCATAACTTGTATTGCATGTACCAGATATCCCCATCACAGTGCTCTGATTGCATATATTATACATAGAATTGATTAAGATAGCTTCTAAGCAAGATTAATTAACACATCCTTTAAGCATATAAACAAGTACATCAAAACATAGGAATATATTAAACAAATAGTTTTATTACAAAAGTATCACTTTTGTAAGGGTGGCTAAAGCTGTTGTTCTAACTCCATAAGGTCAAGCTATATGCGATCACACTCCTTCCATGATCAAATGAGATTTATGAGCTCAAATATCCATTAAGCTCTCTTGCACCTCTAGATCCTACTACTACTTGGTCCTTTGCCCTAACAAGTATTCAAGTAATTTTTTTTAAAAAAAAAACATCTACCCTCATAAGAGTGTAGGACCCTCATCCTGCAATACGACTTTTTCCAATATCCCCAAGATGCTCAGGACTCATTGATGTGAAAATCCCAATGGTCTTTACTAATATATCCTCTTTTTTGGCTAGTTGTCACAACCATGGATTCAAGATAAGATAACCTCATCATACACAAATCCAAAATTATCCATACTATAGAGAAAAAAAAGCATAATTTAATTATTAAACAATCATGTGGTGAGGATGTAGAGAGAGGAGGCAATGGCTATGGTCCGAGAGTAAGCATAGAGGGAGATGACTGCAAGTATTGTTGGAAGGGGTGTAGATTCCAACTGATGACAAGGTGAAGTTAAATCAAAATAAGGGAAGAGGTGGCCTCAAAATAGCAAGCCCCTATCCAAAAGTTACATTTTCATGGAGCATCATGCACACATTTGTGGCCTTCATGATCGCATAGTATTCATATTAGTTTGCCTTTACAATCATATGCACATCGGTTTCCCTCACAATCATGAGAGGTTGAATTCATGATTACATAGTCATCTTGTAGTTGTAGGTCATATGTTGTTGCATGTGTAGTCAGATCATGTGCTAATCATGCCTACATGTCAATTCCTACTTGTGCCAATGATAGTGAATTTGTCATGTTGACTTGTACATAGCATGATGATTAGGTTCCTTCTTGGCAATAAAAGGGTTACTCACCAATAGTTCAATTGTGTTCCATGTACACACCAATAGTCCATTGATAATCCATTGGTCGATTCTATAGCTATGAGGCATGATTACACTAACTGTTAATTCAATATAAGAAAACGAAAGGGAATTGAATGAGGGATAACTTGGATGATGACATTCATATATTAGTTGTTACACAAAGCTCCCTCACAATTGCATATGGCCTACAACATTAGATTGTCAAGACTTCAACTTTAACACTTATGAGGTTGATGTGTGCAATGATCATGGCTAGTAGCATTATAAAGCATTTGAGTTAATGCATTTTATCATTTTGAGCCTAATAATCAACAAGCTTATGATTGGGCATGAGAGGTCCCATTGTGTATTGGCACAACACGAACTACCTGCTTCACAATGGTATGCTACTTGGATATTGTAGGAAGACTATGATTTTATCTCTTATAAGGGTGCCATCATGTAGATTAAATATAAAAATGAAGGACATTACTCTATAATGAAGCATATGAATTATGTTTTGGATGAAATTATTGAATGCTTCAACTCTAGCCGAAAGTGTACAAAAACTCCTTCATTTTGGGAAAAGAGATGCAATACCATGCTACTTCATGAACTTCTAGATACTCTCAAGGTTATCAAATCCATAAAGCTTGGATGATCATGTGGAACAAGCAATATGTTGATTAGCCTTCAAGGACTCATTATTCCCACAAGACCAATGCGGAAATACTTTTTTGGTTTTCTTTCATTTACACCATTCTCCTATTCTACTGATATCTCTTCGTACTCTATCCTAATCCTTCTCTAATCTACTTTTGATTCACCAACCAAATCCACACTAGTTGGCTTTGTATCTAGCCTCATGTGTGTCATAATAAGAAAGTTTCACAAATAAAAAATTGATTCCTCACCATTCCATCTCAATCATGCTATCAAGCTTCCTATTCTATTGCATGGTGAAAATGTGAGTGTATCAATTTTTCCTAGGTCTTGGCAATGAAATCAAAATATTAGCTTCTATGAAAGCTCGAGGTGGACCATTGGACAAATATCTTATTCTTTCAAGCTCTCAACATGCTCCTAACTCAACCATCTCTCACATAGATGGCTAGAACTCAAAACTTTGAGTCATCATACTCTTTTCTTGCACCCCCAATGCAACCAAGGAAATCAAATAACTCAAAAAGGCATAGTAGTCTCATATACTTACCTTCATTGCATTGTACTTAAAGGTTTGATGGTTGCCTCATGATTTATTTGATATTCCTGGATCTTCTTTCTCCGATCCTTCGTGTCTGATCCAATCTATAATGACTCCAAGAAGAAGAAGAAGAAGAAGAAGAAGAAGAAGAAGAAGAAGAAGAAGAAGAAGAAGAAGAAGAAGAAGGAGAAGAAGAAGAAGAAGAAAGATATGGAGAAGAGCTTCTCCATATCTCCCTCACTATCTCTCTCTCACTTTCTTTCACTCTCAACCTTTCACTCCACTTCACCCTCCAAGATATAGAAGCTAAGGGGAAGAAAAGAAGAGGTTCAATCTCCAAGTCTCTCTCACTCTCACTCTCTCACTCTCAATCTCACTCCAGCAGTGGTGCATAAAAGGATAGTCTAACGGTAAGAAGAGTGGATACTCTCAAAGGTTGCACACATAAGAATGAGTTCCTATATTCAATTTTACACAAGATATACATTATTATCTTGTTTTAGGGCTCGTACTTAAGTTGGACATCCTCATCATATTTTAAATGATTTCATGATTTCTTATTCTTTGTTTTGCATGCACTTTCGTTTATTGGCCAAGGATGTATAATATAGAATATAGATTGCTTGAAACAACATTAACATTCATTGGGGATCTTCTAAATGTGACCTCGCATGGTACAATTTTCATAAGAGAGTCTAGCCCTCACTTAAATAATCACAAAAAACAAATATGTCCTCATCCATATGTAGTAAGAGCACCCTATGGATATGCGGTGCCTATATTGATACATTAAGCTCATCAAAATTTTGACACAAACCAAACAATAGATTTGCATGTACCCTTTGTTCTTATCCAATCCCACTTGCTTCACTTGCTATCTTTAGTTCACCTTTAGAAGTTTCTTTATGAGGCTTTTGGTCTTCTCTAATTTTTCTTGCTTTTGCTTCCACTCTTTAGTTTGCCTTTTGTGGCTTCCTTGTGAGGTTAATACTAGTTTTGTTGAAAATTTGATCCTTGTGTGCACAACACATATATGGCCTTATACGAATTTGATGTTTTGTATTTTGCTAGTTGTGCTAGTAGGTATATTTCTCTTTATACATAGATGTTTTGGTTTTTGGAAATGCCTTCATGAAAAGGCTTTGTTTAGTTTGCCAACAATAGCTCGTTCTCTATTATTAAAGTTATTATGAAGTGCAAGTTACAACAAGTACATTATTTATACTCCTTTGTGTGTCAACACTCATGGGGTGTGTGTGTGTAAATACCTTCAACACCACCAATCACTTGATTCACCTCCTACACTACATTAAGCACTTAATAAGGGCCAAAGGGGTTAGTATATACCTTGACCTTTATAATGAGGCCCTAGCTTTTGACTTTATATCACTACTAATATTGAGCTTTGTTTAATTATATATATATATATACATACATACATACATACATACATACATACATACATACATGTATGTATGTATGTATGTATGTATGTATGTATGTATGTATGTATGTATGTATATTTACATGTATGTATGTATGTATGTATGTATGTATGTATGTATGTATGTAT
This sequence comes from Lygodium microphyllum, assembly GCF_053477565.2. Classification (NCBI taxonomy): domain Eukaryota; kingdom Viridiplantae; phylum Streptophyta; class Polypodiopsida; order Schizaeales; family Lygodiaceae; genus Lygodium; species Lygodium microphyllum. The sequence goes on along the minus strand of NC_141148.1, from coordinate 119,048,741 downwards.
GTATATATATATATATATATATATATATATATAATTCCAGTCGCCATAGTTTTCCACTCTTGCGATTCCATGGCTAATAGTGGTATCAAAGCAAGACATGCATATGGTTGTTACTTGTCAAGATCAAAGGTATCAGAGCATCAAAGATAGGTTGTCAAAAAATAGAGGAAAATACTATGATTATTTATTTACGCATATACAAATAAAGATAGTCCTTATGGTGTGGCCTTAATGCTTCACTTTACAAAGTAGGCAAGATTTGCAAAACAAGTAGTACTATTTGAGTAAAGGGACACCATGCTTTGAGTTATACCATATTGGTGAAGACTTTCCTCCTAAAGATCACATTTGCATGTTTGAAAGAATTTAGATGCCATATTTAGTCAATTTTGGTGATTATAGTAGCCCTAAATATTGATTCTTAGCCCATTTGGACATCAAAATGTGTGGATGTATTGTTTTCTAAAATGGCACATTTAACATAGAAAAATCACATTCCCTTGATGTTTTTCAACTTCTAAATCCTTTTTGGAAACTTCTTGAGACTTCAAATGAGTACTTACATTACCTAACATTTGCATCTTCATTTTTAATTGCAATAAATAATGCCAAGTAATTGGCCTTTAAGTTTCAAGGTCCAAAGATAAAACATTGATTATAGATCTTGAGAAATAAGGTCTTTGTAGGAATATTTTAAATTATTGTTTAGCATCTAACACAATAGGAAACTCTACTAAGTACATCGACTCTTACTTATGTAAGCATGTTTAGTATGGTGAACATATTGAATATATACTAAATATTTTGGTATAAAGTATAACTTCTTAGTTGTGCTTTGTCCTTCTAATCATGGAAATCTAAACTAGAGGCTTTCTTGTATGCATGTTATCAATTTCTTTGAGACCTAAATGTTCCTCGAACCATTTTCTAAAGTGTGTCATATTTGAGAAAATAACACACCTTGAAGGGATCATATTTAACAAACAAACACCTTGAAGAAATTGTTATACCATCGAATGCTTCATGGCCAATGATAAGTATCAATTATATATAACTCCCACTATCCTTGCTAATGCTAAATGTCTATCGGTTTTTGGACGTCATTATTGTCTCAGTAAATAAAAAATTTGAAGGATTTGCACTTCAATTTGAACATTGATGCCCTTAGTAATTTAGCATGGAACAATGGGTGCAAGGATACCTTCAATTTGTAATATGCTTTAAAAGTGTAGTTTTCTATATGATTGGATGCTTCAAATAAGCAATAAGTATTTGAACTAAATGAACAAAATGAAGGAATGATTACATCAATTTCACCGTGTTTTAGGTTCAATGCATGTGGTTTCACATTGTAGTTGCTTGAATAGTGTAAGGATGAATTCAAACACTCTTGGAAGTTCTCATGGGGCTCAAAATTCATCTTTTTTGCATCAACCTGACTTCAAATGTAGATGTTTGCCTTGGCTCTAGATAAGAGGTCCAACTTGTTGGTCCATATAGATTCACTTTTTTCATTTGAATAAGTATTTCAAAGATAGAGTGTTATAGCATATGCCAAGAAATAAACACTTCCATGCAGTAAACACGATCCAACTAAGCATATTTCCATATATAAATTAAGTATGTTGAATGTTTTCAAAGTGCACTAAACTATCGTATTTTCCAACAATCCACTTTACGAATGTAGCACATTTTCAATATATACTAAGCGAGACTATTTTCCAACAAACTTTAAACTTGAAAACTCAACTTATGATCTACCATTGACTAGGCTATCACCTTAAAACTTTGTCTCGTAAGTGCATCAATAAAGTGAAACATGCTGCTCAAGGCAAGGAATAAGCTCTACCTCTCAAAGTATGCATGGACATCTTGCATCCAACTTGGGTATATTAACTAATATCATCATAGATGAGCTTTTACATAAACACAACTCAAAGCACAACCACATGAACTTGCCAAAATAAAGTCCAATAGAAAAGAGAACAAATGGATAGTTAATTGAGGTGACAACAATTACCATAAAGCAACTCAAAGAGCCTAAGCACTAAGTTACTTTTGGGACATCTTGGTAGTTTATCATAGAGACAAAGTCATCATAGAGACTTCGTCTAGGTGCTTGTGCCACTAGGGTGCACTTGACCTACATACTTTATATGTCTATTTTGTTGTTGTTTTCCCCTTGTCTTAGTATTGTTTGTGGTTCAAGTTCTTATGGTTTCTGGTTACGTTTTCTTGTTTGGACTTTGGTGATTGGTTGTTTCTCCCCCTCCTCTACTTTTTGGATGACTTAACACATATACATGCTTCTTATCATAGCAGACAATCCCTTTCTTAACAAATGTAATTAAGCATGAATGGTGCACAAACATGCTTTCAATTCTTTCTCAAGGAAATCGAATGAATGCAATGTGATTTTTCATATCAAGGATGCTCGATCAAACTTTTCAATTAATTATTGTGCAATTGCATTTTCATTCAAAACTTAGCCCATCACCAAAGCTTAAGTAAGGATCACAAACCCCTTTGATTTGAAAACCGGTTTCACACCTTTATGGATTGGCTCTATTTTTCTTTCCTTGACTCTTAGTTCATGTCTTAGACTGTGATTCAATGTGTTTGGTCAAGTGCAATCTCAAGGCTTTTTAAGAGAAATGCGGTATTTTCCCAAGGTTTATGTTTGTTGGTTCCAACTAGGATTCCAAGGCCCTTACTTGCTGTAACAATTCCAACCAAGAATAGCTTACCTGAGTGTCTAACAACCATAAACTAGGATATCACAATGTGGTTGAGTGTCTACCCTAGTCACAAGCTAAGTGCACGTGTCACAGTGTGTATGCAAGTGTTGTCTTGAAATCTATAGGAATTATTTTTAGTGGATGTGTAAGATGAACTGCTCTAAGTCCTATTGAGTCACCATAAGATGGCTGGGTCCTTATGCATCAAGTGGTAGGTGTTCGGCATGCATTGAGATTATATCCTAAATCCACTTGTGTGATTGCATGTGCCTCTATGACTAGGGGTTTTACAAATGCCTAGGGTTGTATGAGCCTTAGCCTTGTGAGTGCTATATGCCCTAGTGGTCAATTGCAAATGGTGGTTGGGCATGCAAAGAGCCTAAGTTTGGATATAACTCTATGTGCAAGTGGTTTCAATTGGCTCCATGTTCTAAGGTGCAACCCTAATGCTTTTAGTGGCTAAGAAGTGCTTAGGTAGCTCAATGGTTATCCCATTATTTAGTACACAGCTGAGTATGAGTAATGGTGTGTGTTTTAGTGCGTGTCCAAAGGACTATGTGTCTTAATTGCCTAGTGATCAAATTGTGTGGACACTAATGTACCTCTCAAGAATCGTTAGGTCTCCCTTGTCGATGATGCACTTCTAGGGATGGGGTAACAACATGTTGTAATTCAAGCTCACTTGCTCTTCAATGTCCTCGACTCTTGACTCCTTAGTGTGGGTTGCCCATGCAATGCAAATTTTAGGTCTAGACTTTTGTGGCTTAATGGTAACCACATGTGCTCAGGTCAAGGGTTATATACCTAGGTACTTGCAAACTCTAAAATGTGCATAGTCTTGGTGTGTAGGAGTTAGCACTAAGTTCTCGAATCTCACATTAACTCACTTAGGTGTTGTGACTTCTTCTCATGCTAGAGGATTACAATCAAGATGCTCTTGTGTGTGCTCATTGGGCCTTAGTGGGAATCCTTACAACTATGACTTTAAGGACTATGCATGGTTAGTAGTCCTATCCTCCATTGGCCTACAACGTGCCCCCCCGCCCACCAAGGAAAGAACCAACATGGAAGAAAAACCAATTTGGCCCTTGTTTGTTCTTGTCCTTAAGGTTAGAGGCCTTTGAGATTGGCCTAATTCACATGGCTTCCTTATGGCTCAGATGTCTTGCACTTAAAGCCTTGTGGATTTTGGATGAACATCTTCTTGCATTTCAAGCATTATGGCTTATGCTTTTGGCCTTTCGGGTGAATGATGAGTCTAAAAGCCTTATGGTTAAGACTAGCCAATAAGACTCTTGGATAAGGCCTAGCACTTCATCAAGGCTAAAGCCTTGTGACTAGGACATTTAATGGCTTGATAGGACCATTAGTAGCTCGAACATTAATGTAACGCTCTTAGATCAATGTCAACGATTTCCCTGCTTTTTCCATGGTTGGAAAAGAGAGGTTTGGAAAAGGGGGTAGGTTCGGGAATCCCTCTAGAGGTTTAGGTCTATCCGAACCTAAAAAGGAGGTTTGGAAAAGGGGGTAGGCTCGGAAAGCCCTAAACCTCTAGAGGGCTTCCCAAACCTACCCCGTTTTCCAAACCACCCTTTTCTGTGGGCTTTTCAAACCATGGAAAAGGGAAGTTTGGAAAAGGGGGTAGGTTCGGGAAGCCCTCTAGAGGCTCAAGGCCTTCCGAACCTATAGCAAAAATAATATAATACTAAGATTCCTCTCCCTCCCCCCTCTCTCTCATGTGTAGGGCCTAGGTTCTCTCTCTCTCTCTCTCTCTCTCTCTCTCTCTCTCTCTCTCTCTCTCTCTCTCTCTCTCTCTCTCTCTCCTTCCATTAAATCAAACTTCTTTTTAAATCAAAAGTTTCTCTCTCTCTCTCTCTCTCTCTCTGTGTTAGATTAGAATTTTTATCTAAAAGTTTTTAAATTATTTTTTAAAAAATATTTTTTAAATTTAAAGTTTTTGAACATAGTTTTTCACACACTTTGAGAGAGAGAGAGAGAGAGAAGAGAAGAAGAAAAAAAGAAGGATAAAAAGAAGAAGACAGAGAGAGGAGGAGGGGAAAGAGGAAAGAGAATAGGGAGAGAGAGGGGGAACAAAGAGAATTATAGAGAGAGGAAATATAAAATTTAAGAGAGAGAGAGAGAGATAGGAAAAGAGAGGAGAGAGGGGGAGAGAGATAGAGAGAAGAAAAGGAGAGAGAAAATAAAAAGAAGAGAGAGAATTTGAACACAAAGAGAGAATTATAGATAGAGAAAAGATAAAATTTAAGAAAGTGAAAAGAAAAAAAATTAAAGATAGAATAATTAAAAAAGGATAAAAGAGGAGAGAGAGAGAGAAGAAGAAGAAATAGAAAAGGAGGAAGGAGATGGGAAAAAAGTGAAATGAGAAAAGTCTTTTTTAAATTTAAATATTTTTTGAGAGAGAGAGGATGGAAGAGAGAAGAAGGAGAGAGAGGGAGAGAAGAAAAATATAAAATTTAAAAGAGAGAAAGGGAGAGAAGAAAAGAATGAAAATTAGGAGAAAGGGGAGGAGAAGAAAAGGGGGTAGAGAGAGAGAGAGAGAGAGAGAGAGAGAGAGAGAGAGAGAGAGAGAGAGAGAGAGAGTAAAAGGAGAGAGAGAGAGAAAATTAGATAGGGAATTTGGGGGGAGAGAGAGTAAATTAAAAAATTAGAAATGGAGAGGGAAAATAGGAGAGAGAAAGGTACTACTATATTATTTTCACTATAGGTTCGGAAAGCCCTAAACCTCTAGAGGGCTTTTCGAACCTACCCCTTTTCCAAACCTCCCTTTTTCAATCAAAACCCCCTCCTCCCCTCTCCTCTTTCTCACATGTAATCTCTCATTTTCTCTTCCCCATCCCTTTTTTCATTAAAGCCCCCCCTCCCCTGCAATAATATTTTCTACCTTTGAGCTCACATCTATTTTCCATCCTTCTCCCTTCACATAATATTCCATCATTTCTTCTTCTTCTAGAACTCCGACGGTTTGGCATTCTTCGGGATAGGGGTAGTCAGTGTAGAGGTATTCTCGTTCCGGGTGGTAGTCGATGGGAATATCTTCAAGATAGCAATATCCATCTCCTTCAGGAGGGTATTCGTGGTTGAAGTATTGATTTTCAAGGTAGCCTTCATGGTACTTGTCTTACGAGTAGTAGTCAAGGTAGTAGCCGTGAGCTTCTTCTTGGGGGCAAGGTATATCTAGGATCATGGTTGAGCTCATCCTTCCCCTTTTCTTCATCTTCATCTTCGTCCGACCATATGTCTTCTTCTTCTTTCACCAGTTTCTGCTTCTCTTGGCCCCTTGATTCTTCTTTGGTTGGCTTCACTCCATTCTTCAACTCTTAGACTCTTTCAGCCCGCATCTGCTTCAAGTATGGTTCGCCCTCTCTTTGACTTCTTCAAATCCAGAGGCAATTTCCTAGTCTCACCTTAGCATGATTTTCTCTTGTGGCTCCATGTCGAGGTCTCGAGTCATCTTCACTTGCCACAGCTTGGCTCTCTCTTGCACTATGATCAACTGGTAGTCAACCTCTTCCATGTCTTCATCTAGCTCTTCAGCCTTCTCTTCATGATCATCTAGCACATCAGCTCCTTGTTGGGCCTTCCTTAGCATCTTGATGGTTTTCCTTGTCTACTCGATCATTTTGAGCCGTAGCTCTTTCTTCTTATATGTGATTTTGAGCTAGTGACATAGCTCCTCTTTCTCTTCAAAGAAAGTGTCCTCCCACAGCCTAAGCTCTTTCCAAGACATTTTTGAATGGTATGCCATGCGCTCCTATCATGCCATGGCTCCCTCTTAGCTTTGTTGGCACATCAGGTTCTCTTCCAATTTTCAGTAGAAAACTCACTCGAGAGGGTGTTGCGACGTGGCGCATCATGCTGTGTCATGTCGAGTTGAGGTTGTGTCACATTGTGTTGGGGTCGTGTCGCATCATGTCATGTGGGGGTTGTTGAGATATCGAGCTCCACTCGTGATACGCCAGGGTGACCATTGTGTATTTATGTCACCGACTTGTCAGTTGCAGACGCGGTTGGTACACCGCCCATGAATAATAGCTACATGACAACTATCCTTATCTACTCTAGTTCGTGGCTCAGTTAGTATGCCACCTTAGTTAGTTGAGTTTGGTTTGAGACCCATATATAGGGTTCTTCTATTTCTTTGTATGATATTTCTTTTGGCTTACACAACTAAGAAGAGGAAAATTGTTTTCAGCCTCCATCTTTGTGTGTATTCCCCCATTGTGCAAGCAAGAAAGCTACAAGTGAGACTCCTTCCTTCTCTCCTACAATCTTGACAGGGGTCATGTCGTGTCGTGTTGTGTGACACATTATAGTAGGATCTCCTCCACGTCCATGAACCTGCTCCCCTTTCAAGCTAGTATGCTCGGTGCTAGAGTTGCTCTGATACCAAGTGTTAGGGACCTTCACGAGACTTCACGATAAAACCTGTCATGGGGCACAAAAAGGCACAGTGGAATGGCACAGAAGATATATCAATAAGGAATCTTTGTATTCATGATATCGAAAGATACAACATCAAGGCACATCTCAAGACTACATCCTCGTGATGCCACACATATGAGGGTTCACCAGTGAGTATAGGGAATCACACGTAGAGTGGAAACCAAGCTGAGCTCAGAGTTACAACTACTCCCTATATATGTGTTTTTGGCTCCTACGCCACGATTGAGGGTGAGGCTAGGTTGGCTCCCTCTTGTGAGGTATGGGATGTCTTTGATGAAGAAGAATTTGAAGAAGTAGATGAAGAGATAGAGTTGGAGGATGAGAATGCAAGGGCAAAAGCACCTAGGGTAGGGCATCCGCTACATGGAACCAATACTGCTACTTTAGATGATGATATAAGTGAAGAAAAAGAAAAGAAAGATAAATTAGAAGAGAAGAAAGAAGAAGAGGGGGAGGATGAGCTCAACCCAAATCTTGGAACATCACAGTTCAACGATGATAGGCTAGGAAAAGAGTTTAAGGAAAGAAACATGAAAATATGGGACGAGATAGAAGAAGATGATAGGAAAGAAGAATAAAGAGATTTGTTAGATGGAGCCATAGAGAAGATCAAGAAAAAGATGAGACAAGAAGATAGAAAAAAAGAGATAGAAGAACAAGTAGAGTTAGTTAGGAAGAAGCTAGAAGAAAAAGAGAGGCTAGACCATGATAAAGGAGGTAGGTCAGCACAGTTAGGATGAGAGATGAGCATGAAGATGCCTCCAAAACCCCCCAAACCCAACTTGTGGGGGTTGAGGACAAAGCAACCCTAGCTTTAGATTCAAGGCCACATCCCATCCCAGCCAAATCAGATCAAATTAAGAACTTCAGCAATGGAGTCATTGGCTACATCTTTGAGCTTGAAGAGGCAAACCCTTATGAGCTTGCAAAGAAGGAGTCAGAGAACAAAGCTTCAAAGAAGGGAGAGCATGAGGGAGTGCTCGCAATATGGCCCGATCAAGGTAACTTAGTGCCATGGAAGGGAACCTTGCTACTTGAGCCTTGGATAACTCTCCAACTCACTCTTAAGGTGAATGTCTTTGGTCTATGGAACCCATTGGGACCATACTCAATGCTAACAAAGATTGAGATCTCGGCATTCAAGCCACAAGCAATGCAAGGAGTTGTCATTCCAATTTTATGGATTTGTGACACACCAAGCATCCCACAAATGGGCGTCACCCCAAGCAATTCAAGGATATCTCTATGTCCGCAACCCAAAATCTGGTCTAAGTGTGACAACTTAGTCCATTCTCCACCAAGAACCTCAACTTCAAATGAGGCTAAGAAGAGCCAAAGAGGTGCCATGCACCAAGATTGCACCTTCCGTGCTAGAAGGCAAGTTGAACCAACCAACTTGTCTAAGTACAAAGCAAGCAAGAAAGATCCGACAAAGAGGCCAAAGAAAATATCCCAAGTACTTGACTTGATGATGAGGGCGAAGTGACTTGGCAAGCGAACCAAGAGACCTAAATCCCCAAGGCCCAAGTTGACGGCACGAAGAAAGGGAGGCCTAGCACAAGGAGCTACTCAATGGATTGTTTCCCTTAAGGCATGACACAATATGGCAACCATCGCGCCACCATGCCTTGAACCCCACAGTGCGACAACTTAGGATCATGACTACAAGGCTTGGCATGCAAAGGCATAAGCACTAAGCCACCTCAAGTTAAGACTATGAAGCCTCCACTCCTCAAATGTAATTGAGTCAAGGGTGGACTGGAATGAAAAAACAATACAAGAACTAAGTCTAGATAGGCAGAGACCCTGACCAGCTTGATAGCATAAGTTGTGTTAAGACCCCCAAGTCGTAGTGCGGTAGACATTGACAAGCTTGATAGAAAAGGTTGCGTTGAGACCCCACTAAGGAGTCAATCCTAGACCGACAGACATTGACCAGCTTGATAGCATAAGGTGTGTTAAGACCCTGGAACGAGTCAAGAAATCACCCTTGATTGCTAAGGACAACAATTCATTAAGTGAGGGTGAGTGTAAGGGTATGGGCTTTGTAGCTATACCATGGCATAGGAGCTAGAAACACATATATAGGGAGTAGTTGTAACTCTGAGCTTAGCTTGGTTTTCACTCTACATGTGATTCCCTATACTTAGTGGCGAACCCTCATATGTGCGGCATCACAAGGATGTAGTCTTGAGATGTGCCTCAATGTTGTATTTTTTGATATCATGAATACAAAGATTCCTTATTGATATATCTTGTGTGTCATTCCATTGTGCCTTTTTGTGTCTCATGACAGGTTTTACCATGAAGTCCCGTAAAAGTCCATAATACCCCCCTCCTTTTTTAAATTAAGACCCCCTCCCCTCTCTCTCACTAATAATCTCTCTCTTTCTTTTCCCCACCCATTTTTAATTGAATTCCTCCCCCCTCCCCCCTCTCTCTCTCTCATGTGTAGGGCCTAAGCTCTAGCTCTCTCTCTCTCTCTCTCTCTCTCTCTCTCTCTCTCTCTCTCCTTTAATTAAATCAAAAGTTTCTCTCTCTTTCTCTCTTTGTGTTGGATTAAACTTTTTAGTTTAAACTTTTTAAATTAAATATTTTTAAAATTTTTAATTTAAAGTTTTTCAAACATAGTTTTTTATACACTTTGAGAGAGGGATAAAAGGAGAGAGAGAGAGAAGAAGAAGAAGAAGAAGGATAAAAAGAAGATGGAGAGAGGAGGGGAAAGAGGAAAGAGAATAGGCAGAGAGAGGGGAAACAAAGAGAAAGAGAATTATAGAGAGAGGAAATATAAAAGTAAAGAGAGAGAGAGGAAAAAAGAAAAGAAAAGAGAGGAGAGAGGGGGAAAAAGAAAAGGGGGAAGAGAGATAGAGAGAAGAAACGGAGAGAGAAAATACGAAGAAGAGAGAGAATTTTAACATAGAGAAAGAATTATAAAGAGAGGAAAGATAAAATATAAAAGAAAGAGAAAATGAAAAAAATTAAAGAGGGAAGAAGAAAAAAAGGGAGAGAGAGAGAGAGAGAGAGAGAGAGAGAGAGAGAGAGAGAGAGAGAGAGAGAAGTGAAGAAGAAGAAGAGTAATTATAATAAGAAAGAGGAAAGGAGGAAGAGAGAGGGGAAAAAAGAGAAAAGATAATTTTTTTAAAATTTAAATATATTTTGAGAGAGAGAGAGGAAGGGAGAGAGAAGGAGAGAAGAAAAAATAAAATTTAAAAGAGAGGGAGAGAAGAAAAAATGAAAATCAGGAGAAAGGGGAGGAGAAGAAAAGGGGGCAGAGAGAGAGAGAGAGAAGAAGAGAGAGAATATAAACATAAAGAGAGAATTATATATAGAAAAAAGATAAAATTTACATACTTTAAGAGAGAGAGAGAGAAGAAAAGCATAGAGAAAAAAAGGAGAGAGAGAAAAGACAAAAATTAAAAAGAGAATGAAGAGAGAGAGAAGAAGACGAAAAAAAGGAAAAAAGAGGAGAGGGAGAGAGAAGGAAAAGAGAGGAGAGAGGGGGGAGAATAAAAGGAGAGAGAGAGAGAGAGAGAGAGAGAGAAGAAAAGCGGGGAGAGAAAATTAGACATAGGGAATTTGGAGACAGAGAGAGAAAGTAAATTAAAAAATTAGAAACAAAGAGGAAAAAGAGGAGAGAGAAAGATGATAAATGGATTGTCGAGTGAACTTTGCTTGCCGCTTCGAGGCAGCAAAGTTGCTGTGAAACGGCCTAGTGTTCGGTGCATGCGAAGCGCGCACGGAATGCCAGGGAGTATAATTGTGATTCAAAACACAACCCCTTAATATTTTGCCAACAAAGGCGAGCATCAATGCTACCCAAAAAATTATATGCCTTGCTCACATAAAAATCATTCGTTAATGTGTGCTCCTATAGGTTGTAGCTTTTTGTGTGGAATTTATGAAGAACATTTTACCTTTGTTATAATTATGCAATATAATAAATAGATGACAATTGTATTGACATGAATTGACAAAAGGGATAGAAGTAGTGCAATAATGTGCATGTGCCCCCCCCCCCCCCCCCTCTTGACCCCGAAATACATTATTACATGTAAACACATATATGTTGTGAAAGCACATGGTTAGCTACATACTTATATGTGAATAGTCTCAATAAATAACCGCTTTAGATTGGTGAAATTTTACATAAGGTGAAACATTTGCGCCTTATTTTGTGAGGAAAGACCATGTGATCACAAAATTGCAAAGCGGTGCAAGTTTGCAAACCATACAACCGCGTTTAAGACCAGACTAACTAGTTTTTGGATTAAGGAAAAACAAGGTAAGAGATCGTTACGCTAAGGCATATAGATAACTCGTATTAGTAGGCATGTAGATGTAGATATGTGTGGCCTCGATACGAGGCGAGATTTGTGGCGTGAAGGGGAGTGCTCGTCGTACTATTGAGGGATGGCAAACGAAGGATGTGAACTGACGTGAGAGAGAATATGACAAGGCTTGGCACAGGCTTACTAGTGCAACCTGCGCAGCTTCGTCTGCCCTCTGGCCTCCGTCTGGCCTCTCCACCATGGCTAGTCCCTCCAGCTTCTCCCTCTCCCCGCCATATCCACACGACTTGCTCCTCAGCAAACACAAACAACGGCAACACCAGCAGCAGCAGCAGCAGCAGGAGGAAGGCTTGGAACCCTGACCCTTCCGTGGACACTCGCATTCATTGGAACTCCGAGGACGAAGGCTGGCTCGGCGAATCCCCGCCTTCTCAGCCGCACAACGCGGCTTCCCTTTCTGGTGGAAGGAGCTTCGTGCTTGATAATCTGCTTGCGAATCTTGTCGCGCAGGTCCGCGACAGCCACTATGAGTAAGTGATCGGACTTCCGTTTCGTTAAATCCGACTTGTTTTATCCATCTGTATGTTTGCTATGGAGATCTGTGCTTGTATGTATTCTTCCGATCGTTCTCAAGCTTAGGCTTAGCTAAGGATTAGGTACTCCTACAGAGCTTAGTATGTTGTTTCTAGGAACTGTAAACAGGCAGGCTGGCCTGGAGACTGCAGCTATCTGAGTCTCCTACCATGAGGGAGCAGTGGAGCACATCAAGAAGATGGAGCAGATTCGGTCTGAGTAGGCGTCATGTGGAGGATTGGGCACCTCCAACCCTACTGGTCTTGAAACTTGATGGAAAGGTGCGTAAGGGTTGTGCTAGGAAAGTGGCTCTCTTGTTGCAGAAAGAGTACCCTTACAGAGGATCAGTGTTGGTAGAAGCATCCCCATTATGTCTCTCTAAGGGTGCTAAGGCATTCTACATGGCTGTGAAGGACTGCCTATGCGGCACCAGCTTCAGAGTGTATGCTTGTCACTCTTCTTGGGTTAGAGACAAATTGTTTCGGGCTAAACGTTCTGCCCACGTTGTGTTCTAGGACTTTGTGCAAATGTTTCGTCCAGTGTATGGAGGCTAGGTGGAAATGTCGTATGTTACGTTTTGTGTCGTAGTAATGTTTATGATGTTTACTTTCAATAAATGAATAACTAGTCGAGACGTTTGGATGTGTATTATCACGTTTACGTGGACAGTGCAATAGATGGCCATCTCCACATCTCCAATTCTCTCTCACTTCTCTCAATTCTTAAATCAGAAATCGAGATTCAGCCGACTTCCTTGCAGGAATCAAATCTCTCTCTCTCTCTCTCTCTCTCTCTCTCCCCGCGCCCCTCCCCCTCAAGGCTGTGTAGACTACAGTGTGCTCATTGCTGAGTACTCAGCCCCATCCTCTCTCTCTCTCTCTCTCATCTCATTTTTTCAGGTCATAACTCAAAATGGTTCGTAAGCAAGGAAAAGAGTGCTCAGTGGAAATTCATCACTGAATTGCAGAAATTGAAGAATGGACAGTGTACTATGCAGTGCAAATATTGTTCCCACACATGGAATGGTGGCCCTGCTAGCATTTGTGTCCACATCTTGGGACTTAAGGGATTTGGGGTTGATAAATGCTCTAGTGCACCCCAAGATGTAAAAGATGCAGTTCGTAGATTGCATGTAAGTGCTTCCATAAGTTCAGAGGATGCATTGGATGCAAAGGTGGAGAGTCCTTACTTTCTTGACATGGGGAAGGCAATCGGAAATGTCGGCCCAAGCTTCAAGGCCCCTTCATACCATCACTTGCACACTAAAGAATTGGATGATGAGGTCTAATGTGTGCAAAGAGATTTGCTTGATCTTAGAGAGAAATGGAAAAGATATGGTTGTAGCATTATTTGTGATGGATGGTTTGGTGCACATCGTCGACCCTTGATCAATGTAATGGTTTCATACATGTTTGATTCCACATTCTTGTGATCAGTTTTTACAAGTGGTGAGTATAAGTCAGGAGTGTATATCTTAGAGTGTCATTCTTGAAGTGGGGCCTCAAAATGTAGTCCAAGTGTGCATGGACAATGTTGCCAATTGTGTTCGTGATGGTCACTTGGTTGAGCAAGAGTTGCCAACCTTTTTCTTTACATCCGTTGCACATGCCATTGCCTTGCTTTGTTGTTTGAGGATATTGTAGAACTTTCTTGGGTAAAGCCTGTCTTGGAAGAAGCTATGAAAGTGGTGAAATTTGTCACACAAAAAAATAAAGTTATTATTGAAAGTTCAGTTTAAAAGAATTGCTTAAACCATCATAGACTCGGTTTGCATATATGATTATGATTTTGGCAAACATGTTGGATGAGAGAGACTTCAATCAACCCTTCTACATTGCTATGATTCCACGTTAGAGTGCAGCAAATGTGGAAGCATATGGATAAGTCTAAATAACAATGAATACAAGGGAGAGAGAAAAGAGACAGTAGAATGCAAAAATCTATAGTAAGTAAATGCTGAAGCGAAGAAGGCAGATGTACAAGTGAGCTGACAAATATCTCCTTGAGCCGATTTGTCTCACCACATGAAACAGACAAGTGGTAAATGACTGTTGCAGACCACTCAATAAATAGGTCAATATAATAATCAATAATGCGGTGCAAAAAAAAAAAGGGATTGCCATGTGGCATCCTACATGGCCTATCTGGCCTGCCCTCTTGCTTGTGGGAATGTTGGAAATAGCTTGTAGATTGCAAAGAAATGTCCGACTTCATAAGAAGAATGTGTAATTGTGTCCAAGAGAACAAATTCTACAACAATAGCCTGACAATGTCTATCTAGGGGATATAAATAAATCTCTAATAGAAGTATGTTTAGCAATGCATATATGTAGCTCACTGTGTTTAGGACTAATGGTATTAATGTTGCTCATGCAAATGCTTGACATAGTGCTGGTTATGAGGAAAATGCAGCTAGTAATGCTTGTAATGTGTGGGAAAATCTATCTGCTGTGGCTAACAGTATGCAAACTCCCATGCACAATCATTTTGCAATGTTTCAAAGTATACAAATATGAATGTTTCATAAAATCCAATGCTCCTAGCATGCTAGCTACACATGACAGGCTTGTCAATTGGATGCAATGTTTCCTGCTCGTTAACTTAGAATTGTAGCAATGTGAAATTTCCACGGATTTGTGTTGCCTAGAGGGAAAAAGGCCTAGAACCTAGAGTAGGTATTGGGGCATGAAGAATTAGAGATAAGGTTCCCATGTCCTTCTTGGTGAAATTTCAGGACTGTTTTACCTATGGAAGGATGCAGATGGATGGAGGAGAGTGAATTTATCCTTAGTGATGCACTTTACCTTGATGTGTTTCAATTTCGAGCCGACTTTGGGTTGTGCTCATTTAGGTTTAATGGAGTAAGAGGGTCCAGAGCATTGGGTGTCACGTGATGCATAAAGGGAAGGTTGCACCTCCACTCCGCTAGTGATGGATAACTAAGTTATGTAGGGGATCTCAGATGTACTTAGTTTGCATCTAGATCATTGTATCGTGACAATATTTTTTCCATTGGGATCAATATTCAATGTATTAGTCATTGTGATTTGATATGTAGATGTGTTTGGTTTGCATTTAGGCTTTGAAACTATACTGCAAGGCAACTGGTATGTATGGAGTACATGGAATGTACATTTAGATGTGATGTACATTTGTAAGGCATATATGGAACTCATGGATGATATGCAATGTACATTTGCATGTCATGCAAGAGAAGTACATATGCCTTGCATGAATATTATGTGGTACATCATTGCTATGAGGCATTGGTTATGCTTAGTTTATGCATTACTTAGTCATGGTGGTTAGAATAATATTGGAATTTGGTATGGAGATGCACCCCTTATGGTTTTGATAGTGGTCATGATTCATGTGTGTGGATCATAACTTGTTTAAGTAACTGGAATTTTAGGCATACAGAGATCATGGGCATGGCTAAGAAATAGGTGTACATGTTGTTTGACTATGATGCTAGCATATATTTCTAGTTGTGGCAATGGATGACTTTGACAAATTGCAGTGTAATAATGGATTGGAAGGATTTCAATGGGGGAGGTTTGTCATGGGGATGTGAAATTTTTTATGCTTTTCTTAACATTTGATTTAGTTGTTAATCAAATGTGAGAATGTGTGTGCCATGCAAGGCATTTAATTCACAATAATGGGCCAAGAGCCCCTAGATTGTGTCAAAGGTAAATGTTGTACTAAGTTATATTGGACAAGCACTAGGTGGTACTTGGTTTTAGTTTTGACCTAGGGCATTTATTTAACCGACGAATGTTGTACTAAGTTATGTTGGACAAGTACTAGGTGGTGCCTAGTTTTAGTTTTGAGCCAGAGAATTTATTTAACCAAAACTGTCAATCATGATACTAGGAACTAGGCATTAATTAATGAATTAATACTAGTTCAAGGGTCAATTCATGCATAGAACCACTTGGGAGTCAATGGCCTAGGCAATTTAAATGTGGGCAGATATTGCTAATTTTTTGGGCAGCAGGGACAAATAGCTAAATTAATTTTCAAAATGATTAATTACTAAAAGTTAATTAAATGGCTGGATTATGCATTTAGAAGGTTGCCACTTGGCAAAACTTGACCATGCAAGTGAGGGAAATGCTATTAGAGGCTGGTGAAGCCTCATTCTAATATTGTGGAGGTTGGGAGAGAAGGAGAGAGAGATGTTGCTGGAATTTTCCAGCCACATTGGTGATCAGTCCAGCCATTGGAGGTTATTAGACAGTTGCTGCTAGCTGTTCAAGAGGCCATTGGAGACAAGTGATAGCCCATGTAGAATGTCTACACGCAAGTGATAGCAAGTTTGGGGCCCACAAGGATAGGTGATTGTATGTGGGGCTCTTGTTGGTGGTGGATTGTAGTCATTCAGCCATTTCGAGCAGAGCAGTAGTAAATTCGAGCATGGAAATCAGAGATTTCTCTCTTCTTTAGCTTTCTCTCTCCTCTGCAGGAAATACTCAGCAGATTTCTGCCATTTTTAGGCCTTGGTAAAGAGCATTTCTGTTTTTGCTGCTGTAGAGAGAAGAATGAGGAGGGCTGACTGATTTGATGCATCAGTGAGTGAATGGAGTGAGGGGGGACAGACTGGCTATAAATAGACCAATTGAGGTCACAATTGGCATACAAATGGCTAGGCCCAAAACGTGGGTGCCTAGGTCAGTCCACCACTCAATTGACCAAAATGGTCTTAGTGCCAAAAATGAAATGCACTGATGCCATCTCCATCTATAAGTGTCTAAGACACAAAACGACAAACAATCAGTGTTAGAGCTTCTGAGGCTCACAGGTAGGAGATGAGTACTATACATGACACTGTCTGCTAGCACAAATCACCACATTTGTGGAAAAAGTGTATAAGAACAATAGAATTGATGTGGGATTTTATCTATCTTGGAGTAATTTGGTTGCTCTAATCAAGAGCCACCTCAACCATAACAATAACATGCCCTTGCGGGCAAGGCCAACATACTTGCTTTTTATCACGGGCGTTTGCATTTTGTCTGAACCTTCAACTTGACATGAAATAATGCTTCTGGAAACTGATTTGGACAATCTTAACATTGTTTTTGGGGTTTCCTTTCATTATAAGAAACCATAATCGCGTCCAAGAAATTGTGTGTATGAAATCAGTATGTATGGTAATTCATACTCTACTTTAATCTAGTTGCTGGCCAATGAGAAAAGCTTGAACTGCGCAGATTCTTAGAGGTCCCTCCTACCGCTGACTCAGAACAGATCAAGGCTGCATATCGGAGACTATCGAAGCTGTATCATCCTGACACAACTTCCCTACCCCTTGATCTTGCAGCCCAAAAGTTTATACGCCTGCAAAAAGCCTATGCTATCCTGAATAACGTGGAGGAACGACGATTCTATGATTGGAGTTTGGCACAGCAAGCTTCTCGTCAACAAGGAGGGAGGTTTATATGGCCCTATGAAGCAGATCGGACTCAAAGAGGACCTGGTTCTCAAACTGTAACTGTATCAAAATCTGAGGGAGATGGTTATGGAGGTCCTTATTATGACCTGAGTCCTCAAATCATTACAGCTCTTATGTTCGATGCGTTTGCTCTTATCATGTGCATCATCTGTATTACATACGTCTTAGTGTTTAAAGAGTAAATTTATGCAATTGTACATAAGCTACTTTTAAAAATCATGAGCAATGCCTTCCATCTGTAGAGGAGGGATGTGATTGCCTCTGCTACAGCTGGGGGAGTGGCTTTTATGTGTCTGGCTAAGACATTGCTGTATAGTTATGGGTTGTAATGATCATCACATATTCGCCGCCTGATGATCTTCCGATCAAGCGGTGTTGGAGTGTGCCAAACTGTTAATCCCCTTTATTTATAAGTTCATATGCACATGGCAAGCCTTGAAGTCTTGCCTACCGTCACGTAGCCTCATAGTCTGACATTATGTGAGGTGAACTAAAAGAAATCCTATGGATGAGTTATTGCATAACCTTAGCTGGATTGTCCTGTACATACTGCATGAATGGTTTGTGGTGGAAATTAATGTTTGACTCTCTCCTTCAGACACCAGGTGCACCTCTTAACATGGAAGCTTTCAAATACGTGAACATTTAACTCTCCCGTGTATTGGGTATTTTATGTTTGATGCGTGTATATTGAAGTGTACTGGGAATGCTATAGTTTCACTAGGTAGGTATTGGTCTAATCACATGGAGAAAGTCGTATTCAATAAGTGTATCCTCCACAAATCCATGTCTCATACATGTAGTAATTCACAACACAGGCTCTCTCCATAATCCATACAGAGGCAGCGAATTTATAATTTGATTAATTCAATATATGTATATACATGAAGAGACGACGCCCTTCGGGCTGGCAGTCGACGTTTTGTCAAACCGTTTATTTAACTGGATTTTACATAGTTATTTACAATTTCATCAGTTGCTTGTGTTACATAAATTTCATCACAGCCCTATAACACGAGCGCACCATTGACGATTTGAATGAAGCCAAGGTGCTTGCAGCATTCTGCAAAATTTTCTGCACTCAATGGCTTTGTCAAGAAGTAAGCTCACATGGTTGAGGAAATTGGAACATGTAGCCTTTATCACGAGAATTTGAGGGACAGTCATTAACAAATATTTTACATGTGGTAGCTAATGGGGTAGATGATAGTTTATCACGAATAAGATGAAATTTTTTATTGGCCATCTTTCCAAAAAGACAACCTTCACACAATGTTAGATCACAATTACGCGGAAAAGTATAATTACGAGCTAATTGGGGATTTTGAATATGTTTCATGGTGGCTAAATTTAAATGTCCTAAGCGATAGTGCCATAAAAGAGAGGAATATTTAATGTGATTTAAATCTGTGGCACTATAGAATTCGTGAGACAGTTGACTTTGGCCCAAGAGATATCAACGACTAAATTTCGGACAAGGGACTGAATAAAGGTTATCATTAGGTAATGTATGATTTATGATACAATGAGTGATGAAATTCTAAGGAAGTATTTTTGTTAGTAAGTTTACTAAGATGTCGCTGCGCGTAGGGTTGAAGGTCACCATAGGGGTTTGGCAAGAAAACTGGACAAGATAGATGGAGATGTATCTTCAAGAGATTGGTGGATACAAGCAATTGTTTGTAGGTTCGAGATGAGCTTCACAACCTTCAGCTCGCCATTTACTTTTGACTTCGAAAAACAGATTGATACATAAGACGGATGGGTTAAGGTCTTGAAACTTTTGATCACAAAGATGGATGAATTGTAAATAGGAGTACGACTTCAATTGATACAAGAAGAGTCTTGCGCTTCCTTGCCAATGAGTATAGTTGCCTATGTCAGCCTAGGCATGAAGAAGATGCTCAAGACACTTTATCTTTTCAAGTGATAATGAAGATAGAGGATCAAGAAGAAGATTGCCTATATCAGCCTTTGAATAAATCACTGCAGCTGTATTTACATGAAAAGTTCATGAGTTTCATGACTTAGATCAATTTAACATGAATTAAGTAGCTGCATAAAAGCTTCAGCTAATGGATTGACTATTACGAATAGCCAAGTTGAATTCCAAAGTATGGCAAGAAATCTCTGAAAGACTTCTTTAAACCCTCTCTTGAATGAAGAGGAAGCAAGATACTATTGTACTTGTAATGTTTGGAGATGAAGTAGATTCTGTGTTTACCGATTTTAGCCCATGAATATCTTGGTTTAGATTGAGAAGAAGAGCTCAAAAGTTTATCTTAATAGTGTCAAAAGATGTTCTTGAAATTTACTCACAAAGAGTAAAGCTCGTAGTTACTCATATGAGCGAAGAACAGTCCATGTTCTACCAAGATTAAGGAAGTGGTTCAGAAGTAAAGCTTTAGCCCATTAATTCCTTGTTTTGGGCAGCCAAGAATAATCCAAGATGATACAAATAATCTACCAAAGAGTGTCTTCAATGCCCTTTCAAGGCAAGAGTGTTTAGATGCAGCATTTACAAGAGTAAGCAGAGCATGTTTTCTTCATAAATCATAAGAGTAGAACTTGGAATGTTAATGAGACAATAATCAGCCCAAAGAATGTGATGGGCTGAATATGATAGTTTAAAATCAAAGTTTTATTTTCTACCAAAGATCTCTTCTTGGTAGGAAAGAGAGACTTCATCAAGCGGTAGGTACATAAGGAATTGCCCTTCTTTTCATCTACACAAATACATGTACCTCTTGAACCGTATAAGAGGTGCTTTGCAAAACGGAGATTCAACCCATAAAGAGAGTAATGGGTTGCATATAACAGTCCAAAACAGAGCCTCTATGCTTTCCAAGATCTCCTCTTAATAGAGAAGAGAGTACACATTAAGAGATAGGTGCATAAGACAGTGTCCTTCTCATTTACTTCACAAATACAAGTACCTCTTGAACCATGTACGCTTTCCCATCTTGAATCTATTCCACCTTCTTAATCTCTTGAGTCTATCTGCAGACGATGGCCTCCAAGCGAAGAATGTCGGGTGCGGATGACAATCCTGCAACCAGCAACAAGGCTTCGGGCAAAGGCATCACTGTTAATCCAACTGCGGTTTCGGTCGTAAGTAATGTATTTTCAAATTGATAGATGCTTGCTTTGATCCTCGTATGAGATACATTAGGCCCCATACTATTGCATGAGTATAGGTCCTGGGAAAGGATAAATTTCATCTCGCCTACTCGGAAGATGGAGTTTGTGAAGTGCATATATCAAGGGAAGATAATTACACCTAGTTACATATGACTTATTTGCTAGTAGAGCAATTACAAGGAAGAATTATTCAAGCGTTATGAATGGCGTAGTCGTAAAAAAGAACGACCTTAAAAGATTGGGCATACAAGTGCTAGATTAAAGTATAGTCAAGGGTTATAAATAGCATAATTACTAAAAGAATATGACATTGAGAATCATGAATAGAAAGTGCTAGTTTAAAGTTTAGATACTTCAAAAGTACTTAGTCTAAGAGCCCAAATATTAAGAAAAACTAGATTCTAGCTCAATGCACGGCCTATTGGAGTCTAATTACTTGAGATTATCTCGCACTTATCTTATTAAGTATTCACACGTTATGCCTATAACATGTTTGATATATGAGGATAATTTTCTAGTTGCCTCATGACTTGACTAAGAGCTAGTACAAGAAATTGATCATAAGGGTTAAAACTAGGATGTCTTGAGATTCGTTGAATAATGATGACTTTTGCCAATCCAAATTCAGGGTTGGGTTATCAATCAAGATAAGTGACCTATAGAATTTACATCATGAATAGTGTTTGAACCCTTAACATATGCCCTAGCCGAAGGAAGGAAGTGTTAATAAACATTTTTTGCATAATATTGCTCTTAGATCCCAAGGGGGAGAGCAAATATACGATGAAAATGTTATATCGTCTATTTTTGCATTGGTTGGAAAGAATGCAATTGGTTTTGTTGATTGATCGAACCACATCCTAAATGCTTTTACATTCAATTGGTTGTTAGTTGTTGTTTGGATGATTATTCTAAGTGCTTGCGATTTATGGTAAATGCATGGCAAGGGTCTATGATGACAAGTCGCCATGGGAATAAATGAATGTTTTCTTGGAGAATGATATTAGGGCTGAATGCCTTGTTTGTGCTTGATTCTTAAAGGATTTAATTAAGGAAGGAGATATTGCACGGGTGGATCACCTCCATGATCGCACCGCGTATTAACCCGAGAGGGCACTGCTCGATTCATGGATGGAAAATCGAGTGGTGAAAAGGCCAACCACGGGAATGATGTTTCGCTCCTAGACAGCTTGTGGGTCAGTTGGAGCTCTGGACACCCCTTGCTAGGTCTAGAATGGAGTTGAAGACCTCCGTGGCCCCCAACATCTGGGCATGTTGGGAGATCCTATTCTAGATAAAGGATTGAGTTTGTGGTGCCATGTGAATTGGACCAGTTACTTTTGCAGGGCAGAAGGGATACTTCTGTTGGACAGAAGCGATACATAATTTCTCCTGTATAGGTAGGAGACAAAGATTAACTTGAAGATAAGTTAAGAAACTTGTTTGTCAATAGATTGCTTTGCTCTATTTTCGTGTCTGTGCTATAAGTTATGCGAAGGAACCTTGTTCCTTAAAAGGCTTAATTAATGAAGCTGACTTTAAGTGTCACACATAAATGTGGTAGGACCTAATTAGAAAACTAAAGCTATTAAGGGAAGCGGGTGGGCGGAACCCCCGACGGGTTCGTCCTACGGCAGGGTGGTCTTAGAGAACTTGGAGGCTTCTCACAAGTTTTTATCGTCATTCGACCTTTAGGCATTGTTAGGTTAGAACCCGATTCATGCCGTTTTATGGGACCGGAATGGGACTATGCTCTATGGGCAGAGAGGTTGAGCAGCGCATCCCTCTCGTTTCCCATTCTCTTTGAACCAAGTGCGGCATGGGTCTGCTTCGGATTGGGTATCTCTGTGTAAAGTAGGATGTCCAAAACCCGACGCTAGAATGCTAATAGGAGACCTTGACAACTAGGAACCCGAATTTCAGGTCGATCCTAGTGGGTTCGGTCGTGAACGTTCCGTTGCGAGGCAGATTCGGAAAACCCTAGGTGACAAAACTCGGAACATTCACTGGGAGTGCCGGGTAGCGACGCTTAGATTTGTTTCTCGATAGACCGCTAAAAGAGTGCTTGGAAAGCTGATGGGCGGGCACCTCACAGTTGGTATCAGAGCGAAATTTTGTAATGATACGTGATTGATTAATGTATGGTTTGTAGACATATCCTAAAATTTTTTTCTAAGTAGTGTGGCTTGATTGTTAGGCACCTTTTGCACCTACGAATGTTGACATGCAAGAGAAGAAATTCCTTCTCAAGCAAATTAAGGCACTTGAGTTTGATGGAGAAGGGATAGACATCACAGCAGAGGCAGAGATATGGATTGAGTCAATGGATGACTATTTTTTTGCTTCGGGAACTGCCTCTACCAATCAAGCAATGATAGCCAAACTTAAGTTAGTTGGCTAGGCTTGATTATGGTGGAAGCAATGGTTCAAAGATGAAGGTGTTTTTGAAGCCGTTGTTACTTGGGTTCAACTGAAAGATGTTGTACGTGGACGATACCTTCCGCCAACCTACCAGACTTTGAAGATGAATGAATTCTTCAAGCTAAAGCAATTAGAATTAACTTTGGAAGCTTACTACTCAAAGTTTGTAACCCTATTAAAATACGCACCACCTATGGATATTGCGTAGCAAGTATCC
Organism: Lygodium microphyllum; assembly: GCF_053477565.2. Classification (NCBI taxonomy): domain Eukaryota; kingdom Viridiplantae; phylum Streptophyta; class Polypodiopsida; order Schizaeales; family Lygodiaceae; genus Lygodium; species Lygodium microphyllum. The sequence continues at coordinate 119,025,440 of NC_141148.1, read as the reverse complement.
AAGTTTTGCCATGGCCTAAACATTCCTCTGAACCACCGTCTTGAAGCAATGCATCCAACGGACTTGCAAGACGCATTACTCCGAGCGAATCCAATCGTCCAAGAATTTAAATTGGAAAATTGTAGTAAAGATGACTCCCGAGATTTGGGTACCATACATGTGGAGAGATAGGGCACATCCGTAGGAGATGTTCCTACCGTCAATGTTTCCATTGCAATGAACTAGGACATGTCCAAGTAGACTGCCCTGACTTAAGTCCAAAAGATATGGACCCTCCAAGAAAACGAAGCTACACAAGTGCAGTCTTCAGATATATAGAGGAATCAGATGAAGACGAAGACTTAGAACCTACTACACCACTTCAGGATTATTACAAATCCTAGAAATTTTGTCGACATGAAATACAACTTGTATTGGAATAAACCTTACTCTTGTGACTACAATTAACTTGAATAACATGAGTTGCATCTATTTTGAGCCTAGAACTTGCAAATGATTAGAGATACTCTAGTAAGGAATGATAGTTTTAATGTGCAATGAATTTCTCTTAAGTCATTTCTTCTTAACTAATATAGATTGGGTCTTACCAGAATGTCGAAGCTTGGAAGTATTCTTTAGTATTACAAGCAAAGCCAATTTTCCATGGAGCTCAGTCCCGAACTAAGGACATGACAATCTAGGAATGTAGTTTCCAAGATAAATGACCATTTCAATCTACTAAAAGAATCCTAGGACAATTTGGTCTAAAGAAGAAAATCCTACCAAGGACAACCAAAAATCTTGTGACCACAAGTGATAAAGCTTTGCGTTGTTTCTATTGCAGGGAGTTAGGTCATTTCAAAAGGGAATGTCCAAAGCACCCTAAACACCGATGCTCTGAGTGCCACAACATTGGACATAACTATATCAATTGCCCCAATGGAACTCGAAGAGAACTTGAGCTTACAAGAAATAAAGTTGTACAAGCTCCAGTGATCTAGAACATACCAAGTGCTTAGGAAGATATCCATGAGATGTAACTACAATAAATTTTCTATTGTAACCAAGACTCAGATATATCAAATACCATAGGTTGTTGTTTCAAAAGACCGCATGCCTCTGAGTGATCAGAGTAGCACAGTGAAACCATGGTGGGCCCATAACCCACAGGTTCTAAAATGATACCCCCATTTCTCTCGAGATGAGGACACCTCGATTTCTGTAAGGGAAGGAGGATGTAATATTTCCACACAATAAAAGTTAGTTGGTTAGTTTAAAAGTTAATTAGTCAATTAATAAGTTAGTAAGATTACTAACTAAAGACTAACTAAGGTAAAAACTAACAAACATTAATTATTAATAATTTTTATTTAATTTAAAATATTTTATTTAGAAAAATCAAGAGTCGTAAATTTGATATTTTTCTCGGATTGGCAAGGACTGTAGCCACCCTCACGTAAATTACAACGTGAACGAAACTTACGAGTTATATTAATCACTAGGATAATGTGTATAGTTTGGATGGTCTAAAAATATTAGATTTTGGGCAAAACTAGTATATTTTAGATACTTTAGATATTATCCTAAAAAAAGATATGGAGATTTTTAGAACTGGATGTCATTTAAAAAAAAACAAGTGATATTTTAGTTAGTTTGGAGATTTTATAAAAAGAAAAAAATAAAGAGAGGATTTGCGGAATTACGCGTGCCACGATCGCAGTACACAAGTAGTAGACAACACTTTGAACAGAGAAAAAAAGAAGGAGTGAACTAAGAGCTTTCTAATCAAGGGTCTTGGGGTTTTACCCCCCTTTCGAAGCCAATGGAACCATCAGATTTATGATCTGGGCATTAGATCACTGATCTTTTCAAGATCCCCCCTCCACAAAGAGCTCCACTTCTCAACCACAAGCCCTCTTCTCTAATTCACTATAAATACGAGGCATGGGAGAGGCATAAGGGGACATAAGGAAACCTCGAGAGGCTGCGAGAGAGAGATAGAGAGAAGGATACCCCTGTAAGAGATTGTGAGGAAGAGCTTGAAAGAGAGCTTGAGAGAGAGAGAGAGAGAGAGAGAGAGAGAGAGAGAGAGAGAGAGAGAGAGAGAGAGAGAGAGAGAGAGAGAGAGAGAGAGAGAGAGAGAGAGGAGTCACCCCGAGAGGCTGCAAGGAAGAGAATTAGCTCAATTCCCTCTATCTCGATCCTCGACTTAACCATCTTCTCTTACGCTCTCCCATCTTGAATCTATTCCATCTTCTTAATCTCTTGAGTCTATCTGCGGACGATGGCCTCCAAGCGAAGAATGTCGCGTGCGGATGACAATCCTGCAACCAGCAACAAGGCTTCGGGCAAAGGCATCACCGTCAATCCAACTGCGGTTTCGGTCATAAGTAATGTATTTTCAAATCGATAGATGCTTGCTTTGATTCTGGTATGAGATACGTTAGGCCCCATACTATTGCACGAGTATAGGTCATGGGAAAGGATAGATTTCATCTCGCCTACTCGGAAGATGGAGTTTGTGAAGTGCATATATCAAGGGAAGATAATTACACCTAGTTACATATGACTTATTTGCTAGTAGAGCAATTACAAGGAAGAATTATTCAAGCGTTATGAATGGCGTAGTCGTAAAAAAGAACGACCTTAAAAGATTGGGCATACAAGTGCTAGATTAAAGTATAGTCAAGGGTTATAAATAGCATAATTACTAAAAGAATATGACATTGAGAATCATGAATAGAAAGTGCTAGTTTAAAGTTTAGATACTTCAAAAGTACTTAGTCTAAGAGCCCAAATATTAAGAAAAACTAGATTCTAGCTCAATGCACGGCCTATTGGAGTCTAATTACTTGAGATTATCTCGCACTTATCTTATTAAGTATTCACACGTTATGCCTATAACATGTTTGATATATGAGGATAATTTTCTAGTTGCCTCATGACTTGACTAAGAGCTAGTACAAGAAATTGATCATAAGGGTTAAAACTAGGATGTCTTGAGATTCGTTGAATAATGATGACTTTTGCCAATCCAAATTCAGGGTTGGGTTATCAATCAAGATAAGTGACCTATAGAATTTACATCATGAATAGTGTTTGAACCCTTAACATATGCCCTAGCCGAAGGAAGGAAGTGTTAATAAACATTTTTTGCATAATATTGCTCTTAGATCCCAAGGGGGAGAGCAAATATACGATGAAAATGTTATATCGTCTATTTTTGCATTGGTTGGAAAGAATGCAATTGGTTTTGTTGATTGATCGAACCACATCCTAAATGCTTTTACATTCAATTGGTTGTTAGTTGTTGTTTGGATGATTATTCCAAGTGCTTGCGATTTATGGTAAATGCATGGCAAGGGTCTACGATGACAAGTCGCCATGGGAATAAAGGAATGTTTTCTTGGAGAATGATATTAGGGCTGAATGCCTTGTTTGTGCTTGATTCTTAAAGGATTTAAGTAAGGAAGGAGATATTGCAAGGGTAGATCACCTCCATGATCGCACCGCGTATTAACTCGAGAGGGCACTGCTCGATTCATGGGCCGAAGGTTGAGTGGTGAAAAGGCCAACCACGGGAATGATGTTTTGCTCTTAGACAGCTTGCGGGTCAGTTGGAGCTCTGGACACCCCCTGCTAGGTCTAGAATGGAGTTGAAGACCTCCATGGCTCCCAACATCTGGGCATGTTGGGAGATCCTATTCTAGATAAAGGATTGAGTTTGTGGTGCCATGTGAATTGGACCAGTTACTTCTGCAAGGCAGAAGGGATACTTCTGTTGGACAGAAGCGGTACATAATTTCTCCTGTATGGGCGGGAGACAAAGATTAACTTGAAGATAAGTTAAGGAACTTGTTTGATCTTGTTTGTCAATAGATTGCTTTGCTCTGTTTTCGTGTCTGTGCTATAAGTTATGCGAACGAACCCTGTTCCCTAAAAGACTTAATTAATGAAGCTAACTTTAAGTGTCACACATAAATGTGGTAGGACCTAATTAGAAAACTAGAGCTATTAAGGGAAGCAGGTGGGCGGAACCCCTGACGGGTTTGTCCTATGGCAGGGTGGTTCTAGAGAACTGGGAGGCTTCTCACAAGTTTTTATCGTTATTCGACCTTTAGGCATTGTTAGGTTAGAACCCGATTCATGCAGTTTTAGGGGACCGGAATGGGACTATGCCCTATGGGCAGAGAGGTTGAGCAGCGCATCCCTCTCGTTTCCCATTCTCTTTGAACCAAGTGCGGCATGGGTCTGATTCAGATTGGATATCTCTGCGTAAAGTAGGATGTCCAAAACTCGACGCTAGAATGCTAACAGGAGACCTTGACAACTAGGAACCCGAATTTCAGGTCAATCCTAGTGGGTTCGGTCGTGAACGTTCCATTGCAAGGCGGATTCGGAAAACCCTAGGTGACAAAACTCGGAACATTCCCTGGGAGTGCCGGGTAGCGACGCTTAGATTTGTTTCTCGATAGACCGCTAAAAGAGTGCTTGGAAAGCTGATGGGCAGGCCCCTCACAAGAGTGGCCTTCCATTTTCGTCAATGCATGGGAAGAGAGATACTTATAGTTCAAGTTGAGTCTTCTAAAGTCACTTGTGGTTGCATGACATGAGCTTCTCCTTTGTGTGGTGGTTTGGCCCCTGTTCCTCTCCTCTATCCATGGCGCCCTGATTCAATCTAAGTTTTGCCTGAAAAAAACGGCACAAAAAATGGAAGGTCTTATGTAGCTCTATTGAACCATAATAAGTCCACATAGGCAAAGATAATGCATACACAATGTCCCACACTTAGTTGACTTGGACAACTCCATCTTCTTTGTGACTTTACTTGTGAATACACTTGAAGCTCTTGAGTGTTATAAGTACACATCCTCTTCATTGGCTTCTGAAAAATATAATCCAAGGGAACCTACCAAGTCATATGCTCTTAACAATTTTCTCTTGTTTAATGTTCCATGACTTACAGAACTTGTAGCATCTTTATGTAAGTAATGCAAGGATGGATAAGAGTTAGTAACCAAAATCAACCATCTGGTTCCATGATAAATTTATTGTATTTTAAGGTAGAGAGCCCCATGTTTATTACACCATGCCATATACTGGTGGACTTAGGTTTTTAAGACTTATTGCACTAGGCAAATCTCTATGTAGCATGCCTAGATTTTAAGTGAAGAAGTGATATATGTAAAGGATAAATTTTTTATGTTTAGACCATGGGCAAATAATCCCATGACAATAGAAATAAGGTTTTTGGCTAAATTTGGCACATAGTAAACATCCCTAATAAGGAGAACTTTGCCATCGGTTAACTCTATGTTGGCATCACCCATGCCAATTATAGCTATAAGGGTGTTATTGTTTCCAAATCTTACATCTCGTGGTGTTATTAATTCTTTGTAGTTACTAAGGTATTATTTATTGGTGGTAAGATGGAAGGTGGCCCCTATATCAAGTATCCATGTATGTGGTGAAAGGTTGTGAGCATCACTTAGGGCCATAAAAGCTAGTAAAGCATCATAACCATTGGAGCAATTTGATGGAGATGCGCTTGAAGTGTATGGTTCATTCAATTCACTATTAAATGATTTGGATGTCGACACACAATTTTCTTGAGCCTTACCCCCATTTGGCGCAGCTTTTGGAATGATGCCAGTAGCCTTTGGATGCATGTCCGATCCTATTGTGTTTGTTTGCCTTGGCTAGTCACTTCATTTCCTGCACCAGAAAGATGATTGAAGAAAATAATCGATTTTTGAGTTATCCTCCATTATCATTGTGGAGAGAGCATGCAGTCATCCACCTCAAATGGTGCCTATTCTACTCTGTAATTGAGTGTACAAATAATGGTTCCAAACTGCACACATGTTGTAAGTAGCACATCATTGGCTTAGACTATCCAAAACGATCTTAAATAGAACTTTTGAAATTTGGAAGAAACATAACTTGACCTAGTAGTACCTTTCAATGGTTTTCGATGCTAGTGATATGAAATGTGGGACAACGAATGACATGTGGTCCTACAGTCCCCATTGCCTATTTATGGTCATGTATAACTTTCCACCACAACTCACAAGATAGCCTTGTGAACTTGAAATTCAATGAGACACTTTTCCCCATTTGGATTGGAAAACCTGTTAATTTGGTAGTTATGCCTTGTATTCAAGTTAGCATTGAATTTAAATGCATGATGAGATCAACGTTGTCAATTTATTTGCCACAACAATGTAGTTTGTATGAGGTCTATCTATTGAGTTCAAGTGCACTTTTCCTAGTTAGCTCTTTTTGTTAGCATTGCGCATTAGGGAATATTCTATTACAATGGTGCCATGACAAAGTGATTCTTCAAGAATTGACTTAAGTGGTCTACTTTTTGAAAAGAATGCTAATAACAAAAGGATATAGTCTTATGCATGCTAGTGTATATAGGTTAACTAAGAGTTTAGTTACATGATGGATTTTAATGAGTTGCATGTAAGAATTAAAGAAAAGAATGTCTATTTTTTGAGTCTATTACACAAATTTCTCTCTCTCTCTCTCTCTCTATGTATTTACATCTCGAAGAAGCCAGATGGCCTATGAGAGAGAGAGAAAAGAAAGAAAGAAAGAAAGTTATATTAACGTCTTCTAAAGACCAAAACTGGCCTATGAGACAAACTGTGATACAACTGATGAGCTCCAGCTATCCAAAATAAAAGTGCTGAATGAAAAGCTAAAAACTGGAAACTGAAAATAAGGTGGTGTGAGTGTGACAGGTGTCGTGTATGTGTATGTGCGTATGTAGCTTTGGTACTCCAGATAATGGCTACAAAAGGGGGAACAAATGTCGGCTGTGATAGGGGAACAACTGTCGGCTATGATAAAGTGGTGCGATGTGTATATGTAACAGATGCAGGGAGATATACTATCTTGGGATGTAGTAGCAATAGTCAAAGTCGCTAATAGCAGGTGATCCCTCCTGGATGCAGGATGTGGTACATCGGCGGTGGAGAAAGAGCCAACTGGAGGTCTGATATCCAATGTGTCGAGTGTCGTCGGATCTCAGTTTGCTGTCGATGTAGATCAAGAATCCTCCGAATCTCCTGTCGATGTGGCTGTGGGGTCCGAAACCCACGGATCCTCGTGCGGCGTCGGGTATGCTGGTCCTCAGCCTGCTGTAGTGTGAGCCCACAGGTCTGGCTGGAGGTTGGTACAGTAGTTCTCACTCTGTCTGTCTGAAAGAATTGTGTAATAGTCGTCTGGGTGGGCCCTCTCTGACTAGGACCCGCTGTGTGCTCTGCTCTCTGATGTGCCATGCCTCTCCTAGAAAACGGCCAAATGATCTCTGATCCATATCAGTAATACATCCCTGAAGTGAGCTGCTCAATGTGTATCTAGATCTCAACTCTGAATATGCCGGGCATCTGAGAACAAAATGCTCCTCACTCTCCACCTCTGATATGCAAAGGGGGCATATCCTCTCCTCCCGTGGGATGCCACCGGCTCTGCCACTCTCAATCATAAGCTGATGTGATGAAACCCTGAGCTGCCCAATAAGAACTCTCAATCGATGTGGCATATAGATCTGCATATATCTCCGAATCTCTATGAATCCTTGCTCTGATATGCTCAAGAACTGTGTATAATAATGTGCTATCTTCGATGGCAGTGGCTGTGCCCATGTCCTCTATATATAAATATGCCATATCTCCTGTCTGATGACTCTGTTCCTCTCAGAGAGAGAGAGGGTGTAAGTGGGAGCCTGAGTATCATATAGAAGAGGTGCGAGTCTATCAATGTCCAGCCCATGTCTGTCAAACCAAGCTCTAGTCTGTGCATACCATGATGTGGTATCCCCCGCTCGAGCCATCTCCTAAGATGCCATATATGCTCTATATGCAATGTGATCTCTGTCCATATCCTGAAATCTGTGTAGGAAGCAGACTGTTTGAAATAATGCCTTGACTAGCATGGGCAGTGTGGCAAGCTCTGCTCGCACAATGTCATGTGGGACTGAGGCCTTGCTGCGAATCAATCTAGATATCATGATCACTTGAGGTCTCTCCATCAATGTCTATACGTAATCGGCAAGGCCTGGCCCCCATATAGCTGCTCCATACATCAGTGCTGGAGTGACTAGAGTATCAAAGAGCCACCCCTTGGTGCGGGGCTCCTGGAAATATGCCTGATGACACTGTCGCTCCATAAGAGCCAATGCTGAGTATCCTCTAGTGAGGCAGTCACGAGCTGCCTGTGTCATCGAGAAAATCCCTGAAGCTGCTGTAAAGGTGACTCCCAAATATACATATGATCTAGTGACCTCAATACTCCCTCCTGCTGCCATGAAAATACTCTGTCTGCGTATCTAAGCTGATGTATGGAATATAAGAACCTTGGTTTTACCAAGGTTCACTGTCATGCCTCTCTGTATGCAAAAATCATCTAATGCTAATAAATGCTGATATAATACCTAAGCTGAATCTGAGACCAACACAATGTCATCTGCATATAGTAAGATATGAACTGTGGCTCCACTGAGATCTATACCTCCACCGGCTCACTATTGAATAAACTTTGCTATCTCATCAATGTATAGCCCAAATAGAGTCGGTGAGAGTGGGCATCCTTGTTTCACACCAATGGTGCTCACAAGGGGATCTGATATACCTCCCGGACATCTGACTCTGCCAGTAACCCGCTCATATAGTGCATAAATACCCCACATCATGTCATCATCCACCCCCAGATCAAGTAGGCGTCTGACAAGCCTCTCTCTCGGAACCGTGTCAAAGGATTTGCGGAAATCAACAAAGCAACAATACAATCTCAGTTTCTTGACTCGTGTATGGTCAACCAGGCAACGGAGAGTGAAGATGTGGTCTATGGTAGAAAATGCCCGTCTGAACCCTGCCTGTCCGGGTGCGCACATGCACTCTCTCGCTGCCAGCGTGTTGAGCTCCTCCTCCATCACCGTGCCATAACGTTTGGCCAAAACTAGCCCAATCATGATGGTCCTATACGTGTTAGGATCCATAGGATCCCCTGACTTATGGATAGGTACAATGGTGTGCTCTGTCCACGAGTCAGGGAACCCCTCAGAAAATGCACGGTTGAAGAGGTGAGCAATGAGTGGAGCCAATGTGTCTCTGCCATATATAATATGCTCTGCCTGAAGATCAAACTGGTCTCGAGTGCGGCCATGCTGTAACCATGAGATAGCATGTTTCACCATACTAGTGGTGAAAAATGATGAAATACTCGGTCTGGGTGTACATGGTGTAGGTATCAGCGACTGTGCAGGTACATGATATAAACTCTGTGCGTATCCATGCCATACTGCAGGGTCATGTATCCGTGTGGGTGAGCGTGGTTCTCTGATCAGCCTCCATGCCTCTGCACAATCTCTGCTCATAAGAAGGTGGTATATATCCCAATATCTCTCCTCCTCCCATTCCCGCTTTTTACGGCGGGTCAAGCGGTGCATGCGTCTCTGTGCCTGTCTGTGTGTGATCTCTCCTCTGGCCTCCAAATCGCGTACTGTCGACGTAGATCTCTGCACTCATCATCATACCACCTGTTCTATGGCATGGTACCGGTCCGAGGGGGGTGCGTGTATGTGTGATGTGGAAAACTGAGTGTAGCAGAATCATGCAGAATGCGTGTGATATCAGTGGTCAGTATATCAAGGGGTGCATATGGATCAAGTGACGTGATGTGCTCCTCCAGATGCTGTGAGTAAACATGTGAGAGCTCATGAGTGAAGTGTATGGTAGTATTCATGTGGGGTATGATATCTGCAGGTGGTGATGGTAATGAGGTGAGGAGTGAGAAACTGAGAAAGGTGTGATCGGCACCGAGTGGAAGTCTCCCAAGGCCGAAGGACTCGATAGTATGCATCCCATTGATCGGTCCGAGTAGATAATCTACAATACTCTCGCCCCCCCCATGTGGGAAGTATGTAAGACCTCCTGAATATGGCCATCGTGCCATCCCGTTATAAATAACGAGATGATGTCTACTACCAAGCTCAAGTAAATGCCCTCCATACCTTGTGGCGTCTGGCCCAGTATCTGCTGACTTCCTACTGATCCCCAACTCCTCAGGTTCTAATGCTCTCATGATCTCTGGCTGCTCCATATCAAAACTCTCACACTGTCGGCTCTGTGTGCGCCCGTTGAAGTCCCCCATAAGGAAGACCTCACCCAAACTAGAATACATAATAATGTCCTCTGAGAGCTGTGAATAAGGGGAGGGGGAATCTCTGTCCTGAATATCACCCTGCATAGTAGCATATCTGGACCCTTGTGGTGAAAAGTAGCATACTGCCATATAGATCCATCTCTCATCTGATATCTGCACTCTGATCCATATGTAACTGGCCTCCTCATCTCGTCTCACTAACTGGATATGTCTCTGTATCCCCTGACGGAATAGAACTGCCACCCCTCCTGAGCCCCTAGATGTGCTCTGCCTAGTAGTAGCCCGGTATGCAGATACCCACTCAAATCCTGTAATGCGTGGAAGCCCTCTCTCTAGGCTCTCATGTATCTCTGTGAGGCATATAACATCATGGTCGGGTAAAATCTCCTCAAGTCTGTCCGGTCGTGACCATAGGGAGCCGTTGCAGTTCCAAACTGCCACACGTATCGGGATCTCCTGTATAGTCCTCTGCCCCGTCTCATAGGCCACTCCCCCCTATTTGGTGGGGCGTCCATCTATAAAAATCTGGCCATCTCGATAGAAGGCCTTATGGGCTTCTCTACGTGCTTGGAGTATTTGTGGCATGCATGCTCATCTGTGTGCAATCTACATCTGAGTCAGGTCCTCATCCATGAAGATGGGAGTCCCAGTCATCCCTCGCAGCGAGATCCGCTTCCGAAAGAAAGCGGCTCTATCCTCCGGTGTGCTCATATTTAATATTAGAGCTCTGACCTTGGTAGTATCTCATCCTGCACGCCATGCCTGAGTAAAGGGCATGCTCGTGTACCCTAGTCGGGTGTATAGCCCGCATGCGTCCTCCTCCGGAGAGGCCCCTTCGGGGAGCCTGGTAATACGCACGTTTAATCTACGCACGTTCCTGAGCCTCTCCTCCTCTAAGGCCTCCTAAACCCAGACTACCTCCTCCTTTTTATTTTCTTCCTGGACCTCCTTCTTAATGTTCTTCTTCACTACCTTAATCCACCCCTCCTTATTCCCTTCTAATTCTTCCTTCATGTTTGCTTTGATTTTTTCCTCCCATCCCTCTCTCGAAGCCTCAACTTCGGTTTTAATGCATACTTGGAGGTCCTCTAGGCATTCCTTTGTGATAGCCTCTCGGAGGTCCGCTTTGAAATCCGCGTCCTCTCTTGCCTCTCGTAGATGTGACACTTCCGTTTGTAGCTTGTCCAGGTCGGTTTTGAGATCCCTCTTCTCTTTCGTGAGTGTCTTCACCATCTCCTCCAGTCGCCGGATCCTCTCATGGAGCCGACGGGTTTTTTGGTTCAAGGCATTTTCCGCATCCTTCTTGAAATCTTTCTTTGCCTCCTTGATAGCCTGGCTGATTAGAAGCTCCACGTTATGGAGCTCGAGCGGCATGTCGCCTGCCTCCTGTGCTGCTTGACACCTTCGTCAGACCAGTGCAGGGTCTCTTCTGCCCTGTTTGAGCCCTGCTCTCGTCTATTTGAGAACAGTTGTTTGATCTGTTTGAGACCTCTCGTCAGACCAGCGCAGGGTCTTTTGTTCCCTTCTCAAGCCCTGGCCTCCGCTATCTGTAAACAACCTGCTCGAACTGTCTTGTGAACTGCTGTGTATCATTCCATCCTGCAGAGCCCTCCCTGGCTGCGATCTCAGCCAGAGAGAGAGAGAGAGAGAGAGAGAGAGAGAGAGAGAGAGAGAGAGAGAGAATTAGCACGTCCAGAGAATCCTTCAGATGATGAAGCATTACAACAGGGCCGCCGCTGTTGAACTCGACCTCTCAAATGGTGAATCTAATGATGTTGATCTAGCTGTGGCGCATCTCCAGCTTGGGGCCTGGCTGTGAGAAAGGCAGCTTCTCCCAGACGAATAACTGGCTATTTGGACTTTGGTGTAATGATCAATCCCTCTCGATGTATCATCTACCCATCTGAGAGCTCCTTTTGGGTTGGCTTCTAGTTTGCTCCCGATCCCCAAATGAGCAGTATGGTAGCGGCAGGCGCGAGGGTGATTCTCTGCAGGGTTAAACTGCTTCTTGCAATGCCGGCATGTCCTCAGAGATCCTTGCTGCCTCGTCGAAGCTGGAATGGAGATTCGAGTTGTTGGGGTGATTCCACAGCCAAACGCTAAGCGTTGGCAATCCTGGCAAAAAACTCTGCCTTGTATCATCGCTGCCTGCGCATCCTCAGAATGCGAGGAGAGAGAGAGAGAGAGAGAGAGAGAGAGAGAGAGAGAGAGAGAGAGAGAGAGAGAGAGAGAGAGAGAGAGAAAGAAAGTTATATTAACGTCTTCTAAAGACCAAAACTGGCCTATGAGACAAACTGTGATACAACTGATGAGGTCCAACTATCCAAAATAAAAGTGTTGAATGAAAAGCTAAAAACTGGAAACTAAAAATACGGTGCTGTGAGTGTGATAAGTGTCGTATATGTGTATGTGTGTATGTAGCTCTGGTACTCCAGATAATGGCTACAAAAAGGGGAACAAATGTCGGCTGTGATAGGGGAACAACTGTCGGCTGTGATAAACTGGTGCGATGTGTATATGTAACAGATGCAGGGAGATATACTATCCTGGGATGTAGTAGCAGTCGTCGAAGTCGCTAATAGCAGGTGATCCCTCCTGGATGCAGGATGTGGTACATCGGCGGTGGAGAAAGAGCGAACTGGAGATCTGAGATCCAATGTGTTGAGTGTCGTCGGATCTCAGTCTGGTGTCGATGTAGATCAAGAATCCTCCGGATCTCCTGTCGGTGTGGCTGTGGGGTTCGAAACCCCCGGATCCTCGTGCGGCGTTGGGTATGCTGGTCCTCAGCCTGCTGTAGTGTGAGCCCGGAGGTCTGGCTGGAGGCTGGTATAGTAGCTCTCACTCTGTCTGTCTGAAAGAACTGTGTAATAGTCGTCTGGGTGGGCCCCTCTCTAACTGGGACCCGCTGTGTGCTCTGCTCATTGATGTGCCATACCTCTCCCAGAAAACGGCCAAATGATCTCTGATCCATATCAGTCATACATCCCTAAAGTAAGCTGCTCAATGTGTATCTAGATCTCAACTCTGAGTATGCCGGGCATCTGAGAACAAAATGCTCCTCACTCTCCACCTCTGATCTGCAAAGGGGGCATATCCTCTCCTCCCGTGGGATACCACTGGCTCTGCCACTCTCAATCATAAGCTGATGTGATGATACCCTGAGCTGTCCGATAAGAACTCTCAATCGATGTGGTATATAGATCTGCATATATATCGGAATCTCTATGAATCCCTGCTCTGATATGCTCAAGAACTGTGTATAATAATGTGCCATCTTCGATGGCAGTGGCTGTGCAGGGCTGACCCATGTCCTCTGTATATAAATATGCCATATCTCCTGTCTGATGACTCTGTTCCTCTCAGAGAGAGAGAGGGTGTAAGTGGGAGCCTGAGTATCATATAGAAGAGGTGGGAGTCTATCAATGTCCAGCCCATGTCTGTCAAACCAAGCTCTAGTCTGTGCATACCATGATGTGGTATCCCCCGCTCGAGCCATCTCCTGAGATGCCATATATGCTCTATATGCAATGCTATCTCTGTCCATATCCTGAAATCTGTGTAGGAAGCAGACTGTTTGAAATAATGCCTCGACTAGCATGGGCGGTGTGGCAAGCTCTGCTCGCACAATGTCATGTGGGACAGAGGCCTTGCTGCGAATCAATCTAGATATCATGATCACTTGAGGTCTCTCCATCAATGTCCATACATAATCGGCAAGGCCTGGCCCCCATATAGCTGCTCCATACATCAGTGCTGGAGTGACTAGAGTATCAAAGAGCCACCCCTTGGTGCGGGGCTCCTGGAAATGTGCCTGATAACATTGTCGCTCCATAAGAGCCAATGCCGAGTATCCTCTAGTGAAGCGGTCACGAGCTGCCTGTGTCATCGAGAAAGTTCCTGAAGCTGCTGTAAAGGTGACTCCCAAATATACATATGATCCAGTGACCTCAATACTCCCTCCTGCTGCCATGAAAATACTCTGTCTGCGTATCTGAGCTGATGTATGGAATATAAAAAACCTTGGTTTTACCAAGGTTCACTGTCATGCCTCTCTGTATGCAAAAATCATCCAATGCTAATAAATGCTGCTGTAATCCCTGAGTTGAGTTAGAGACCAACACAATGTCATCTGCATATAGTAAGATATGAACTGTGGCTCCACTGAGATCTATACCTCCACCGGCTTGCTGTTGAATAAACTCTGCTATCTCATCAATGTATAGCCCAAATAGAGTCGGTGAGAGTGGGCATCCTTGTTTCACACCAATGGTGCTCACAAGGGGATCTGATATACCTCCCGGACATCTGACTCTGCCAGTAACCCGCTCATATAGTGCATAAATACCCCACATCATGTCATCATCCACCCCTAGATCAAGTAGGCGTCTGACAAGTCTCTCTCTCGGAACCGTGTCAAAGGATTTGCGGAAATCAACAAAGCAATAATACAATCTCACTTTCTTGACTCGTGTATGGTCAACCAGGCAACAGAGAGTGAAGATGTGGTCTATGGTAGAAAATGCCCGTCTGAACCCTGCCTGTCCGGGTGCGCACATGCACTCTCTCGCTGCCAGCGTGTTGAGCTCCTCCTCCATCACCGTGCCATAACGTTTGGCCAAAACTAGCCCAATCATGATGGTCCTATATGTGTTAGGATCCATAGGATCCCCTGACTTGTGGATAGGTACAATGGTGTGCTCTGTCCACGAGTCAGGGAACCCCTCAGACAATGCACGGTTGAAGAGGTGAGCAATGAGTGGAGCCAATGTGTCTCTGCCATATATAATATGCTCTGCCTGAAGATCAAACTGGTCTCGAGTGCGGCCATGCTGTAACCGTGAGATAGCATGTTTCACCATACTAGTGGTGAAAAATGATGAAATACCCGGTCTCAGTGTACATGGTGTGGGTATTAGCGGCTGTGCGTGTACATGATATAAACTCTGTGCGTATCCATGCCATACTGCAGGGTCATGTATCGGTGTGGGTGAGCGTGGTTCTCTGATCAGCCTCCATGCCTTTGCACAATCTCTGCTCATAAGAAGGTGGTATATATCCCAATATCTCTCCTCCTCCCATTCCCGCTTTTTACGGCGGGTCAAGCGGTGCATGCGTCTCTGCGCCTGTCTGTGTGTGATCTCTCCTCTGGCCTCCAAATCGCGTAGCTGTCGACGTAGATCTCTGCACTCATCATCATACCACCTGTTATGTGGCATGGTACCGGTCCGAGGGGGGTGCATGTATGTGTGATGTGGAAAACTGAGTGTAGCAGAATCATGCAGAATGCGTGTGATATCAGTGGTCAGTGTATCAAGGGGTGCGTATGGATCAAGTGACGTGATGTGCTCCTCCAGATGCTGTGAGTAAATATATGAGAGCTTATGAGTGACGTGTATGGTAGTATGCATGTGGGGTATGATATCTGCAGGTGGTGATGGTAATGAGGTGAGGAGTGAGAAATTGAGAAAGGTGTGATCGGCATCGAGTGGAAGTCTCCCAAGGCCGAAGGACTCGATAGTATGCATCCCATCGATCGGTCCGAGCAGATAATCTACAGTACTCTCGCACCCCCCATGTGGGAAGCATGTAAGACCTCCTGAATATGGCCATCGTGCCATCCCGTTATAAATAACGAGATGATGTCTACTACCAAGCTCAAGTAAATGCCCTCCATACCCTGTGGCGTCTGGCCCAGTATCTGCTGACTCCCTACTGATCCCCAACTCCTCAGGGTCTAATTCTCTCATGATCTCTGGCTGCTCCATATCAAAACTCTCACACTGTCGGCTCTGTGTGCGCCCGTTGAAGTCCCCCATAAGGAAGACCTCACCCAAACTAGAAATACAGAATAATGTCCTCTGAGAGTTGTGAATAAGGGGAGGGGGAATCTCTGGCTTGAATATCACCTTGCGTAGTAGCATATCTGGACCCTCGTGGTGAAAAGTAGCATACTGCCATATAGATCCATCTCTCATCTGATATCTGCACTCTGATCCATATGTAATTGGCCTCCTCATCTCGTCTCACTAACTGGATATGTCTCTGTATCCCTTGACGGAATAGAACTGCCACCCCTCCTGAGCCCCTAGATGTGCTCTGCCTAGTAGTAGCCCGGTATGCAGATACCCACTCAAATCCTGTAATGCGTGGAAGCCCTCTCTCTGGGCTCTCATGTGTCTCTGTGAGGCATATAACATCATGGTCGGGTAAAATCTCCTCAAGTCTGTCCGGTCGTGACCATAGGGAGCCGTTGCAGTTCCAAACTGCCACACGTATCGGGGTTTTCTGTACAATCCTCTGCCCCGTCTCATAGGCCGCGTCCCCCTATTTGGTGGGGCGTCCATCTATAAAAATTCGGCCATCTCGATAGAAGGCCTTACGGCCTTCTCTACGTGCTTGGAGTATCTGTGGCATGCATGCTCGTCTGTGTGCAATCTGCATCTGAGTCAGGTCCTCATCCATGAAGATGGAAGCCCCAGTCATCCCTCGGAGCGAAATCCGCTTCCGAAAGAAAGCGGCTCTGTCCTCCGGTGTGCTCATATGTAATATCAGAGCTCTGACCCTGGTAGTATCTCCTCCTGCACGCCATGCCTGAGTAAAGGGCATGCTCGTGTATCCTAGTCGGGTGCATAGCCCGTGTGCGTCCTCCGCCGGAGAGGCCCCTTCGGGGAGCCCGGTAATACGCACGTTCAATCTGCGCGTGTTCCTGAGCCTCTCCTCCTCTAAGGTCTCCTGAACCCGGACTACCTCCTCCTTTTTATTTTCTTCTTGGACCTCCTTCTTAATGTTCTTCTTCACTACCTCAATCCACCCCTCCTTATTCCCTTCTAATTCTTCCTTCATGTTTGCTTTGATTTTTTCCTCCCATCCCTCTCTCGAAGCCTCAACTTCGGTTTTAATGCATACCTGCAGGTCCTCTCGGCATTCCTTCGTGATAGCCTCTCGGAGGTCCGCTTTGAAATTTGCGTCCTCTCTTGCCTCCCGTAGATGTGACACTTCCATTTGTAGCTTGTCCAGGTCGGTTTTGAGATCCATGAGAGAGAGAGAGAGAGAGAGAGAGAGAGAGAGAGAGAGAGAGAGAGAGAGAGAGAGAGAGAGAGAGAGAGAGAGAGAGAGAGAGAGAGAGAGAGAGAGAGAGAGAGAGAGAGAGAGAGAGAGAGAGAGAGAGAGAGATGGATTTACATCTCAAGAAGCCGGAATGGCCTATGAGACAGAAAGGAGTACATTTGACCATGTTGTCTTGACTCTAGAACAATATAAATGAAAAATGATGAAAACGTTGCTACTTACAATGTCAATTTTTTGAGTCTATTACACAAATTTCTCTTCTAAAATATGAGAGAGAGAGAGAGAGAGAGAGAGAGAGAGAGAGAGAGAGAGAGAGAGAGAGAGAGAGAGAGAGATGAAGGGAGAAAGAAAGATGGATTTACATCTTGAAGAAGCCAGAATGGCCTATGAGATAGAAAGGAGTACATTTGATCATGTTGTCTTGACTCTAGAACAATATAAATGAAAAAAGATGAAAACATTGCTACTTACAATCTGAACAATTGCAAGTATAAGCTACCATCATGTACCAAACGATCTCTTGATGATCCTTTAGTCGACCTTAGGATCACACCCTACTCAATTGGGCTCTCTAGAAACAACATATTCTCTTGGAGGCAAGAATCTTTGTCATGGGGTGATCCAAGTCAATGAATCCATGGAAAGGAGGTACTTATCTAACAATGGCAAGTAGTGATGATGCAAATCTACCAAAGGTGAGGGTATAAGGGCACGATGACGAGGTGGTGGGTGCCATGCTCTACAGAGTGGATATGTCTACTGTGATCCCTTTGACTCGTGGATGGTGTGGCGGTGCCACTATAGTGGTAGCATCAACACAACTAGCTACAAAGAGAGAGAGAGAGAGAGAGAGAGAGAGAGAGAGAGAGAGAGAGAGAGAGGATATCTCTTTCTATGTGAGAGAGGGGTCCCTCTTCTCTCTTTCTTTCTGATATCTCTCTCCATAGTTGTAATGTCATTAAGACCTTGCCCCTTGTGGATGTAAGGATTTAGCTACTACTTGGTGATATCCTCTCTCTAAATTGTAAGTTGCAACTCTAGATATTTACAATCAAAGTAAAGAAGAAACTAGGGCGATTCTTCAATGAAAGGATGCCATTGATGCAATATGAAAATTCTTGAAATCATGTATGTACTATACAATTGTCGCCTACTTATGGTTATGGAAATCTAGCGATGAGCAAACCTGGAGAAGATTGAGCTGCATAAGAGTGTTTGGACATTTCTAGTGTGGAAAAATTTAGGCATACATATCATATTTGTGTTTTTCTCATAGAACATCAATTGGTATCTCAAAATCTCTTAATTTGATTTTCCTCCAACTCTTTTAACTAGATCAAGCCATACCAAGTGAGTAGTGACCATGTGCCACCACCTCTTTTTCAACCATAAATTGAGTTGTTACCCTCCTTTGTTGTGTTGCTACCATTTTGTGGATCATAATTACTCTCTCTTTCTCAAACAAAAAGGTTAAGGTCCAATGAATGAGGCTTCATACACACTTGCAAATATGGTAATGTGACATGGTCTTAATTGTTTATGTTTGGCTTGCATTTCAACTTTCTGATGGTTGGAGCTTCTTCATGTGAAATAAACAAATGTTATTTATGAGAATATTTAGACAATCTAAAACAATCAAAGCTTTTTTTAGACACACGATGTGAGAAATAATCTTCAAAGGAAGAGGGATCAAATTTTAGTCCCGAAATGTTTAAGCTTTAACTTCTAGCACATGTCAAGACTTGTGTGTACTTTAGGTAAGCCTTACAAAACCTTAAATTCCTAACCCTTGATCATGCCCTTCATCATGGGTGAGGACTGAAATGATGAATGTGTTGCCTCTTACCCATCCAACCTCCAATCCTCACTAAGAGAACTAAAGAGGGGCACCACCTAGCCAAAGGGAGGATGGGCTAGGACATCCCTTTTCTCAAAGAGAATCAAGAGAACCAAAACACAAATTTACAAGAGAGAATATATGTACTAGACACCATATTGGAATATAAGAGAGAGAGAGATGAGAGGAGAGGGAGATAAGAGGAGAAGAGGTAGAAGAAGCTTGCCATTATGCTACATGGAATGAGAAGATGAGAGGAGAGGGAGACAAGAGGAGAAGAGGTAGAAGAAGCTTGCCATTATGGTGCATGGAATGAGAAGATGAGAAGAGAGGGAGATAATAGAAGAAGAGGTAGAGGAAGCTTGCCATTATGCTACATAATAAAAGAACTCACTCATAGCTTACCTCAAAGAGATGAGGGTATTCTAGAGTGCTCTCATGGGCTTGTCATTGTCATTTCTCCCCCTTTTTCATTCTCCATGGGCTCTTTATATAGCCTCCATGAGGGATTAGATTAACTTAATCTTCTTGATTAATATAATCCAAGATGATGTATGGCATCTTTGAAAATATGGAGCATAGTGGATGGGACAAGTCCCCACCTTGGTCATCATGCAAGAAGCCAAGGGTGGTGGTAGACAAAATAGAGAAATGGAGCTAGATTACAAGAGGTGGGTGCCCAAAGCACATTATTATAATATATTTACAAGAAGGACAAAGTGGAAAGTTGGTGTGGTGAAAGAGAGAAGAAAATTGCATGTAGCCAGCAGTCTGCGCCTTCGTAACTTCAAATCCGTGAGGAATTTGAAAAAACTTTCTTCTGCAACTTTGTAGACCAAGTCGAAACCGATCGGGTAGCGTGGGGATTTTCTTAAAATTCGCTTTTTCTTGGGAGTTATTGAGATTATAAAAAATGGCTTTCAAAAGCTGCTTTGACTTTAGTCCCCCATATGTATATAAATACATATAAGCATGTGACAAAAGGGGTCCATGCTTGTAAGCTTTTGTGCAAGATCCAAATGACACCATGATGTGGATATTGACTTGTGTGCTAGGGTGAGGTGTCCTCTAATGATGGTGATAGATTCCAAATCTTAGTGATGCAGACGGGGCCCATGTGTAGTTGGAGGCTAGTCCTTTGAAAAAATCTATGCATTCACTCAACTCCTAGGTGTAATCCATTTTCATCTTCACTAAGATAACCATCCCTTTTACCCTTTACATTGACATGTCTTCTAAGAACTTGTTCCCCCCTTTTGCTAGAGTTATCATAATCGAGAAGCAATGTAGCATACCTAGTGCTTGAAGAGTAAACCCAAAGTGATATGGTAAGCTCTTGATAGGGGCTTTGGCCAAATTTTGTGGTAATAATCCGGGTTGTAAAAAACCCGGATCAATGGGCAAGTTGTAACACTAGTTCAAGGAGTCCTTGACATGCACCTTAATTTAATTCTTGACACTAGGAAAAGAGTTAATTTTAAAATTTTTATTAGTAAAGAATATCTACAATGCAGAGGATTCTGCAAGGATGAATTCCACTCATCAATTTCAAATATTATGTAGAGCACATGGTGAAATTTAGGACATATTGATTTAGGATGGAAATAATTTAACACATCATAAGTTAACAAAAAATTAGATTAGTTATTACTATGATTTTGACACTTAGTTACTAGTTTATTTTTTTAAAAAAGATGACCATTCTTCTATAAAGCCATTTCCATAATCTATATGCATGGGAAGTTAGGGAATATAAATTAGATTCTAAAATTTTAAGCACATGTTACCGACAAGTAGAATTGTTTTCAAAGTTGAAATTGACATTGAAAGAGCCCCTTATGAAGACTCACACATTTGTGTTTATGAGGTTATTTGATATTGTAAGTAGAGCTCAGTATAATTGGAATCTTCATGGGCTCTAATAAAACACAAGTGAAATTTAATTCAGTCCTAAAGTTTTTTGCACCACTTTTCTAATAAAAATGGTAGCCTCTTTTGGAAAAGAGGATCGAAAAATGTCCACAACATTTCATAGATTTCTAACTCAAAATTCCCCAAATTGTTGTCACATTGTATGCTCGCTCTCTATGAGAGAGAGAGAGAGAGAGAGAGAGAGAGAGAGAGAGAGAGAGAACCTATCTACAAGTTGTATAACCTTTTTTAAGTCATGTCCTAGACAACCTATTTTGGTACGACCTTATTATGCTTTCATCCATATCTGTATTTTAGCTAGTCATAATGAATGACGTAGGAGATACTAGTGCAAATATTCAACTCTTGTTTGCACATAGTCATCAAGATATCCATGAGAAGTACCACTAGTATTTTATTTCAACCCAATTGTTTACTATTCTACACAATTTTCTAGTCTTAATAATCACATTAATATCACCATACTTCTTTTCTGCCACCCAACACCATTGTTTAAAGAAATAATTGGAAGAATAATTAGACTCATGGCATATATTAGCCACATTTCTCTTCTATGCTAGCATTTTTGTGTAACTTTTAAAAAGCTATAATTTCCATTTGGTTTTCCTCTTTCTAGGTCAAGATCAAGATTATAGTAACTAGGCATTGAGCTACAGATTATCCAAAAAGGCCAATGGTCCTATCTTTAATGTGGACTAATATCTAATCCCCAAAGAATGCATTATAAGCTCATAGAAATTTCAAGGATGATATATAGCCTAGTATCCAATCTCATAGTGGTGCATCATAAGCATGCTAAGCTTCAAGGAATGATTGCTTATGCAGGTAATTTCTATGGTGTTCACAAGTGATGTCATGCTCACTTGGGACTTCATCGTAGAGTTTGAAAACTTTGTTTGGTTGTCATGTGAACCAATCAAACTCACAAATACATAAATTAATATTATCTAACCTCACTTTTTTTTTGCATGCATGGGATATGTTTTTGAGTGAAAGAAAACTCACAAAAAATTATGGTTGATCATGACACAAACAAAATACTAAGAAGAATAGTCATTGCCCATGGTCAAAGAGCATAGGGTCAGAATAGCATGCTAGGTGCCCAAGAGGACTCCTTCACCCTTTGTGAATATGACCATTAGGAATCAATTATTTTTACAAAGGCATTGATTTCTATCCCACAATTATGAGAGGTTGGTATGAAGAGATGAACGTGGACATGTTTAGAAAATGTATCAAGCTTGTGGTACACCAAGATAGACAAGACCAGCATCAAGGCTTGTGGGTAAGCATGATATCTTGCTTTCACATTTTCCAAATATTTTAGTGGAATTTTAAAGGGTTGTCCATTGATCTAGCATAGGACCACTTGGAAAAGAAGAGCACATTAGGATGTTAACCATAGGATAAAGGGCAAATTGAAGCTCAAAACATAAACATGAATTTGTAGCCATGTTTGTAGCCATGTTTGGAACCATGAAAAAATAGAAAATGCTAAATATAACTTCTTTTTAAACTTTTTAAGTCAATACTTTGCAGCTACCATTGAGATTACATGTTGATCTAGTAGGTATATTTTGATGCCACTAAATCTTGCCATGCATGTGGTATAACTATATGGATCTTGAGGATGTTAGGATATTGGCTATAGTGATCACCATGCAACAGGAAAAACGTGGGAAAAGGCAAAGATATGAGAGCTCATTCATCTCTGCTTGGAAGGGCAGAATTGCAAATTGAATTTTCAAATGTGTTTGGAACCATGAAATTATGAAAATAGGTGGAATATGGCTTGTTTTAAAGATCTAAAAGTCACAGCTTTGTAGCCACTGTGACATTAGATGGTTGACGTCGGAAGGAACTTCTGATGCCATTGGATCTTGGCATGCATGTGGTATAACTTTATGGTTCTCATCTAGTACATAAGTTTTTTTTTCTATCTTAGCTTGAAAATATTCATCTGTTGTTGCGAAATGCATTGATAGTATGGATGTCATGCTTGTTGGAGGCTTGATGCATATTTGTAAGATTCAATCCTTGTTTCAAGTCTTTTCCAATGGAAAGGAGCCCTGCAAAAGAGCGTTGATCTAGATAAGGCTGTTGGACATCACTAATGCTATGTACCCTTGAGATATGTTTAGTTTTTTTTCATGTAGGAAGCATATGAAGTCAATGCTTCTTAATGCCATACAAATAATCATTCACCTGGGGTTATTGTTGAGAACACACATATGCTCCATACCATAGTCAATTAATGCTACATAATTCTTAGCCAAGCATAGGGGGACTTTGGAACATACATGTGTGATGATTTCTTCCTCGCCATTTGCTACTTGAACTTTTAGGGGGTGTTGTAATTCCATAGGGGTGCATTTCAATTAGTCAATGGTTGATTTATTGACAAAATAGTGAGCACTACCACTATCCACAAGGATAAGCACATGCTTCCCATTAGTATTTCCTTGAATATATAGGGTGTTGAGGCTCCTAGAACTAACCCAAGCATCCAAGGAGATGGAGCAAAGGGAGGTGGTAGTTGGGGGGGATATTAAATCAAGAGCACGGGAACCACCTGGGTCAAAGAAAAACCTATCCTTTGGGTCATAGAATTGCTCTTGGTCCACATCCTCAACATACTCTTCATTTTCAGCAAGTAATTCTTGCTCATCATTGTTCCAATCTTCCATTACATACATGCTATGAACTTTGGCCTTGGCTATCTTGTAAGGGCATTTTGAGGCATGATTGGTTGTGTTTTTGTCTCCACATTTAAAGCATAGGCATTTTTCTTTTTGTTCCTTCACAACATTTGGGGGAATGAACTTTTGACCACTTGAACCATTCAAGGGTGATGCTATGTGGTGTCTATTTTTAGCATATTTGCTCTCATCATTAGAGCCAAGTGCTATCCCAAAAGTGCCATGTTTTCTTTCAGCATGAAAAGAGGGAGGGGGGGACTAAGTGAGTATTTTGGGGTTGCTATTAGGTGTGGGATTGCCTCCAAAACCACCCCCATATAGGGATGGCCTCAATGGGATGCGGGGCTGTCCATAACCTTGATGAAAAATCTCATTCTTATAGTACTTTCTTGCATATATTTTAGCCAATTCAATTGCATCAAATAAGGTAGTAGGCTTTTGAGCCATGACATCCATCGATAGGCTTAGTTCCAACCGATAGATATACTTGTGCAATTTGGAATCATCACTAATTCTCTCCACATACATGGTCAAGTTCATAAAGTGATTTGTGTACTCTCATACAGTGAGATTTCCTTGGTCAAGAGTATACCATCATCTTGACAACTACTCTTTTTCCATAGGGGATACAAATACTTGAATCGTATGCATTTTAAAGTCTTTCCAATAAATAATTGAAGATTCTCTCGATTGATATAACACCACCATTTGTGGGTTAATCCTTCCAAGTGGAGAGATGTAAATATAATTTTCTAATCATCCGTGCAGGGGTAAATATTGAAGTAGAACTCTAATTTGGAGGTCCATTCTTCCAAATCTGATGGTGATGGACACTGCCATTATATTTAGTGAGAATGATCTTGTCATGGAGGTCATTAAGGAATTGCAGCCATGGAAACCTTACTATCCATACATACCATGATAGCCATACATATAATGTTATGCATTTATCCCATGGTGCCCATTATAGCTATGCTACCCATTATTGCCATGTTGTCCATTATTGCCATGGTAGCCATTAATACTATAATATCTATGATGGGATGATCCATATAAGTTCCATTGGGACTCCTCTAGTAGGAAGAGTGGGGGAGATCCTACTAGTGGTGGGTGAGGGTCTTATTGGAGGGTTGGCTACATTGAAAGAGAGAGAAGGATCGAAAGCTTGGACTTGAGAGCTATGGCGGGAGAGCAAGAGCAAGAAAGAGAGATACAATAAATGGGAACGCCAACAGTCACAATGTGTGACAGGGCCTTCCTTTATTCAAATTGTCACTAAAAGAATAAAGAATAAAGTGAAAGTGACGGGCGCCCGCCACCTGCAGTGTGTAGTGGCGGTGACTATCAGTGTAGTAATACATGGGCGGCTAGGTGG
The DNA here is from genome assembly GCF_053477565.2 of Lygodium microphyllum. Classification (NCBI taxonomy): domain Eukaryota; kingdom Viridiplantae; phylum Streptophyta; class Polypodiopsida; order Schizaeales; family Lygodiaceae; genus Lygodium; species Lygodium microphyllum. The sequence continues at coordinate 119,000,374 of NC_141148.1, read as the reverse complement.
AGACGCCTTTGCTCCCAACAACCTCCCACTTAAAGGAAAATCTGCCCTAGTGAGGAGTGAAAAGAAAAAGAAAAAAGACAGTACAACATGTACACATGTACAACAGGATGATGAAAGACGTCATCTCATCCCACTCCCATCAACCTGCTGAGGAAGGCAAAGTGCTCTGTAGAGAGGCTTTTCATTAGCAGATCTACAGGATTCTGGTCAGTCAAGATCTTGACAAGGTCAACAGACTTGTCCTCAATGACCCCACGTATGAAGTGATACCTCACCTCAATGTGTTTCGTCTTCGCATGGAAGACTGGATTCTTAGCTAACTGAATAACACTCATAGAATCCGAATGCAGTGTAGGGATAGCATCAATACCAAGGTCAGTAACCAAACGACCCAACCAAATGGCCTCCTTGCAAGCCTTAGTGGCTGCAATATACTCGGCCTCTGTAGTAGAAAGAGCCGTGCATTTCTGCACCTTGGACATCCAAGAAACAATACCTCCAACAACATAGCTGAATACATAGCCGAAAGTGGACTTCCTACTATCTGCATGTCCTGCATAATCAGAGTCAGTGTACCCCACGACTCTTGTATCCTGGCTGCCATAGCATATGCACATATCTACAGTGCTCTTTAGGTACCTCATGATATCCTTCACGGCATCCCAATGCTTCTTGCCAGGTGTAGCCATATAGCGTGCCACAACACCAACTGCAAAGGAAATATCTGGACGAGTGGCTATCATGACATACATAAGACTGTCCTCTGCGGAAGTATAGGGAATCTTGTCCATCTCGGCCCTCTACTCATCTGTCTGCGGATAATCAGCCTATGATACCTTCACATAAGAAGGAAATGGACAGCCAATAGGCTTTACGTCCTGCATGCGGAAGCACTCAAGGACTTTATGAATGTACTCCCTCTATGACAAGTAGAGGAGTCCCTGATGCCTGTCACGTCTAATGCGCATACCAAGTATGTGAGTGGTTTGTCCCAGATCTTTCATCTCAGAGCTCTTCTTGAGCTGAGCCTTAAGAGCATCTAGTTCATCATGAGCTTTCCCTGCTATCAGCATATCATCCACATAGAGTACCAAAATCAATAAAGAACCATCACCGGCTTTCTTCGAGTAAAGACACGGATCCATTGCACTCCTGCTATAGCCTTGTGACTGCATAAAGGCATCAAACTTATGATACGACTCCCTAGGTACCTGTTTCAAGCCATAAAGACTTTTCTTCAATTTGCACACTAGGTGCTCCCTGCTAGGTTCTGCAAAGCCCTTAGATTGCTCCATATAAATCTCATCATACAAGTCCCCATGTAAGAAAGCCATCTTGACATCCATCTGGTATAAATCCAAGTCAAGCTGAGCAACCAAAGCCAAGACTAAGCGCAGGGTGGTCATCTTAACCACAGGAGAAAAGACCTCATCAAAGTCCACACCATGCTCCTGCTTAAAACCCTTTGCTACCAATCTAGCCTTGTATGCCGGCTTGGGGTGTCCAAGGGTACTTTTCAGCTTGTACACCCACTTGCATAGCAAAGCCTTCTTGCCCGTAGGCAAGGAAACCAAATCCCAAGTGTCATTCTTATGCAAGGAGTCTATCTCAGACTGCATAGCCCTCTCCCAGGAGTGACTGTCACCCCTGTGCATAGCCTCATTATAAGTGAAAGGCTCTCCTGCATCTGTAACCAAGACATAATGCATCGAGGGCTGAAATATATCAGGTGGACGTCTGTCTCTAGTAGACCGTCTCACGGCAGGCTCTACTGCCTGCCCAGCTGCCTGTCCAATATCCTCACCATGAGCATCTGCTGTAGATGTAGGCTGTCCAAGTGGCTGTGTGGGAGCTCTCGGCTCCTCTTGAAATATGACCTTGCGGATCTCAACAACTCTCTCAGGTTGCCGATGCATCTTGTCTTCATGGAAGACTACATCATGACTGTGGATGACTTTCCATGCCTGCAGATCCCAGAGACGGTAACCCATCTTGCATACATCCCCATAACCAAGGAAAATGCATTTGACACTCTTAGGATCCAGGTTACATCTCTTGTCCCTGGGCACATGGAAAAATGCCTCACATCCAAAGACACGGAGATGCGTATAAGAGGGAGGTTTTCCAATCCGTACGTCCTCTGCAACCTGGAAATCCAAACCACTAGAAGGTGATTTATTTATGACATGCACAACTGTACTAACTGCCTCAGCCCAAAAGCTCTGTGGTAGGCCTGTGTGGCTAAGCATACTACGGACACACTCCTGGATGGTTCTATTCATCTGATTAGCCAAATCATTCTGGGGGGGGTGTAGGGGGCGGTTAACTAATGCTTAATACCCCTCTCATCACATAACTGCTCAAAAGCACATGAGACATACTCACCCCCATTATCTGTCCGTAGGCATTTTAGCCTATACCCAGACTGGTTCTCAACCAATGCAAGCCATCTCTAAAACACAGCCAAGACATCAGATTTCAGCTCAATGGGATAAGCCTAAACTTTTCGTGAAAAATTATCTATGAACGTAACAAAATACTTTGCACCACCCATAGACTGACAAGGCATAGGCCCACAGACATCCAAATGCACCAATGCCAAGGGCTCACTCATGCGTGGCCTACCAAACTTCTTATGCGTAGACCTAGTTTGCGTGCCATAAAGACAATGCTCACATGAATCAAAACATGCATAATCAAGGGGCGGTAAGTACTGCAAACCAGAAAGCATTTTCATTCCCTTCAAAGACATATGGCCCAAACGGCCATGCCAAAGAGATATATGTGGGATAGAACCCACAGACAAAACATGATCAAGGGAAGAAGCTGATACAATCAAGGGATAGAGACTGCCAGCGTTGGCACCTCACACAATCACAAGTCTGGCATGAGTGATCTTCCATGCAGAGTCTCCAAAACGTACATGATATCCTGCATCATCAAGCTGTCCAGCTGACATGAGACTGCGTGTTAAAGCAGGTACATGATGTACATCCTGCATAACAAAACTACTGCCAAAAGGAAATTGTAGCCTAACATCACCAATGCCCACAATATCAAGAGAGTTGTCATCACCCAAGCACATAGAACCTGAAATAGTATGGTATGAATGAAACCACTCTCGGCAAGGTGTCACATGAAAGGACACACCTGAGTCCAAGAAGCCAACACTGTGCATACATAGAGTGTATCTCTGTCATCTACGAAGCACTAGAAGAAGCTGCTAGGATATAAATCATCATCATCAACATCCTCAGGTTGCATAACATTGATCTCTTCAATTTTAATACTGGACTTTGCAGGCACTATGGTGCGGCACTTTGTCTTTACCCTTATCTTTGCACCTTTCATTGCGTAGTTCATGGCATTGTGGCCTAATATGGACCTTTTTCCCATAATGGTGACAAGTAACATATGCATTCCTGCCACGGGATTTGCTACGTGACTTTCCATGAGACTTGGACCGAGATTTCTGAGAATCCTGTCCATGGCCACTGCCACTGCCATGCTTTCCATATCCATCATTCCTGCCTCTAACTGTCATAGCATGTGACACACGAGAGGCATCCAAATTCTTATGGTTAACCTCTTGCAGAAGAGCACTCTTAACATTAGATAATTTTAAGGTAGCAGTAGAGGCACATAATGCAGTGCGGAATACATCCGATGGCTCATTAAGAGTACCAAGCAAGAAAAGAGGAGTGACATCCTCTGCAAAAGTGATGTCCTACGAAGTCAAGTTCTTGAGTATAGCATGGAATTGGCTCAAGTGAGTAGACATAGTCACATTCTCCTTCATGTGCAGATCCATAAGCTGCTTCAGCCAATACGTCTGACTTGCTGGACTTTTCTTATCATAAAGATTCTTGATTTTATCCTACAACTGCCATGCACTCTGTTCTTCCTCCAATACATTGTAGTGAACCTGTTCTGTGAGAGATAGTACAATAGTGGACTTGCATAACTCATCAAGCTCAAGCCATTCCTCATCTGGCATAGTTGCAGGCGGATGCCCACTCAACCTCAAAGGTTTGATTTGCAATTTTTGCACCAATACTTGTCAAATCTGGCTCTTTCAATAAGAGTAATTCGTATCATCAAGCTTAGTGATGTTGAAAATAGTATGATTAGTGGATGAACTCGCCATAATGTAAGATGGGAGACTGTAGACAGTTCAAAACTACTTGTTGTTTATTGCAGAAAATGATAAAAAATCACTAAAAATTCGAGAGAAAATGGCGAGAAAAGTGTAACCAATGCTGCTACCCACCAAGTACTAGTGAAAGTACATCATTTCAGAATGTTTCAACATGAAAAATCCATGTCAATCCATACATATATGCTTGCTGTAATAAATTATAGATTTCAGTAAATGAGAGCTAATAGTGCCCAAATCGGATCCCAAGGCAATCAAATACTGCCAAGAACAAAGCCGGCATCATGCGGGCATAACATAAGCATATGACGGTTGATAAGCATGAATCCAATACCCAAGCATGTTATACAAACATCTGCCAGTGAGTAGGCACACCCCCCCAGTCAATGGGGCAAAGTGTTCCTGCCACTACCAAACCTTGACACAAGTAGGTGTCAGCTCGCAAAGATACGGATCCAAATCTGAGACTCAGCTCATAAGCATACAGTGAACCAAGACATATAAACCATGCATCATCCCAAAGGGTAAGAAATCCCAAAGTCTCAAGTGTCTGTAATTGCTCAATAGCATGTAACTGCTCAATGCATAAAAAGCACCGCCTGCTCAAGCATTCAAGAATGCTCCCACTGGCACAAAAGCTATATGTACGAGTTCAAGAGCTCAAACCAAGGCAAGACATAGTGCCAATGACATAAGTCCAAGACAATACATCAATAGGACATCCTGAACATGTAGGTTGTAGAGCATCCGTATGTAGCATTCATAAGCATGTAAGGCATCAAGTACATCCCAATCCAAACTCTGACAAGCCAAGTAACATCCAAGAAAAATCCAGATAATCCAAAATGCATCCAAGGTAGAGCTTCAATGAGCACTCAAGCTCAATGTATGCATAGGGTAATCAATCGGGACATGAGCATCAAGCCGTAGGCAATGGGTATGCATAAACCTAAGGCATATATCACTGTCAAGCATGAACCATGCCAATGAGTGTATAATGTCAAAGCTCTTCCAAAAGCATACAGAATGAAATCCAAGATCGAAGTCATACCCCGAAGATCAATACTTCATGGCATATATCCAAGACATAGGCTGGAACCAATAGGCATAACCCAAGGCATGTGTAATAGCTTCAACCCACTTTTATTACAGCATGAAATGACTGTAAAAAGTGAGAAATTTCAGTCCCAAATCAGTGTCAAAATGATGGCATAACATGTGCAATCCATCCCCAAGTCAATCGGCATCCAATAGGCATCAAACCAGTTGACTATGTATGCCTAGACAAGCATAACATTTACTATCAATGTAGCGTCAGCATAACATGACTGTGAACTACTGTAAATAGTCCCAAAGAGTGTTTGAATCAGCCCCAAATCAATGTCCAATTCTCAAGCCTTCAAGACCAAGCCATAGACCGTGTCAAGAGTGCATTATGAAGCCCAAACATCATGCCAATGACCACCCACTAAGAAGTAGGGGGTTGCTTTGGTGCTGTACACAAGCTACAGGAAGATGGCACAAAATATCCAGATCTGTAAGGGAGGCCTCTGCTCACGTGACTGAAGTTTGAGGTGTTTGGGGGCAAGAGAAGTGGCCAATGGTGGCCCACAATGAGCCCCAACGAGTCTTGTTCAAAGGCAAGTGAGATATGAAGCAAGGGAGCTTCAATGGTGGTTGCCCCAATCTTATTTACAGCCAATGAGACTTAAGAATTGAAGTAAACCCTGAAGAAAATGATCAAATACCTTTGCTTGAATGCTCTGAGGGTGCCTCAATAGGCCGGGAAGAAGCTCGAGAAGCTGGGGAGTGATGGGAGCTTGAAGGAGTCGGATATGGCTATTAGGAAGGAGACCCAATGCGAGTAGGGAGTCAATGGGAAGCTGAGAATGCCACGAACCAAGCTCAAGAGTTGGGAAGCTAAGCTCTGATACCAGTTGAAAGGGAGAGAAGGATCGAAGCTTGGACTTGAGAGCTATGGTGGGAGAGCAAGAGCAAGAGAGAGAGAGAGACAAGAAATGGGAACTCCAACAGTCACAATGTGTGACCGGGCCTTCCTTTATTCAAATTGTCACCAAAAGAATAAAGAATAAAGTGACGGTGACGGGTGCCCGCCACCTGCAGTGTGCAGTGGCGGTGACTGTCAGTGTAGTAATACACGGGCGGCTAGGTGGAGGCTCCTTTATCCCCAACATACATGAATGATAGGGAAGCTCAAAAGAGGCTCTTCATTAGCATGAGAGGGTTTACTGAGTTCACAAGTGGAAGGGGGAATACCCTTGGATCCAAGAATGCCTTGTGAACCATGTAGTGGCTTTAGTGGTGGAGGCTGTCAAGACTCACACTTGGACTCATTCACTTCTCTTAGACCAAAGTGGTAGCAACTAAGCTACAAGAGTGCTGAGTTGCTCTAGGGTTTGTTGAGTCCTAGAGTTAGAGAGATCCATTTTCTCAATTGCGACACCAATTTTAGATAGCATCTGGTGATGGTTGGCAACCATGTCATTATGCCTCTCCATGTGACGAAGCTCATGTTGACATAGAATGTGGTTGAGCACGCTATAGGGATCCATATTGGGCTCTTCCTCATGCATATCACCATGATAATATTATGCCGAGCTAGGTTCATCATTCATTGAGGTCCTGGAGTCCCTAATCTCCCTTTGGACCTCTTCATGGGCCTTAATTTTTCCTTTCTAGCCTGCCATTTAGATAGAATCTACATGGCCCATTGTTAGTAAATGGGGTGTAACTTTTAGTAGGAAACTTTGATCAGTGAGATTTTTTATTCAAATAGAAGGGGAGGAAGTCCTATTTGAGATGAGATACTAAGCTCTATGATAAAAAATGATCAAAGAATTCTGCAACTGGATTTTTGTGCCTATCCTAGAGTGGTATGCATCCTATCTATAGTGACCTTAGTGCACAAAAATAGCCATACTTTTTAGATCGTAGCTCTGATTGGGGAGATTTTTAATTCAAATTGGAGGGGACAAAGCCCTGTTCAAGAGGAGATATAGAGTTCACTCTCAAGTGTAACACATACTTTTTTGTAATTAGATATCTGTGACTATCCCTGAGTGACTCTGACTAAAACATTGTCTATCCCATTTTCCAATTTGAAGGAAATTGAAGCTCCAAGCTTGAAGACTAATTGAACTTTGATTTGGAACCTCTAGCCCAATTCATAAGTGCATCACCAGAAATGTTAGACTCTAGCTAGCCAAATGAGTCACTTTCATTCTTCCTACAAGATCAAGTCTCTCGTATGTCCAAGGGTTTTTGGTGTTTGTTTCCTCACTTTTTTATAAGTCTAGCCTCTCCTAAGTTTTGGCATATGGACTTTGAGTTAATGGTAAGAAAAGTGTATACCAATCATGCTTTTGAAATCAAACTCTAATTGAAATAAGCTTCAATAATATTAAATGTTCCATAGAAATATCCATAGAGAGGTGCTGGTCCACCATCCCAAGCAATGCACCTATTGCAGCCTATAAAAAGAGTTTGTGGTTGTACAATGAAAGGAGCACTCAAGCTTATAAACCCATTAGAGGGAAATCCTCTTAATTGCACCCTCGACACTAGAAGATATTTGGGATCTTCTGGATCACCTTCCTCAAAACTTGGAGCTTGGGATGGAGGCTATGATCAATGCATTACTATCCATAGATACCAGGTCATTTGATAGGTAGAATAGACATGTAATACCTCATGAAAGAGGGGAATCAATCAGTGCACCTTAGTTGAGAAGGTCACAAAGGGTGAGATACCTTGTTAATAGGCTTACATATAGTGGTTTCTCAGCAACGTTTTATACATATATGACAAAAGTCATGGAACACAGAGAGCTTGCTACATTAAAAAAAGCTATCATGGACAAAAATTGGTACAAGGCAATGGATGAGAAGATGAATGCACTAGCTAAAAATTAGACTTGAAAACTAGTAGCATTGCCCAATTCTAAGAAGTCAATAAGTTGTAAATGGGTCTATAAGGTCAAGTGCAAGTTGGAAGGAAGCATTGAAAGGTATATAGCTAACAAGCTAGTGGCAAGGCTAGTGGTAAAAGGATATGCACAATAGTATGGCTTAGATTATGAGGAGACATTTAGCACCATTTCCAAAATAGCAACCTTGAGGATAGGTTATTGCATTGGCTATAACAAAGGGCTGGAAATTACAACAAATGGATTGTGAAGGGTACTTTTGATTATGGGTTGTTTTATGAGTTTGGAGAGCCACCTAATTTGACATGATATACAAATGCTAATTGGGCTGCATATGCATATGATAGATGATCAACTAGTGGTTACACTTTTAGTCTTAGAAGTAGTATGGTTAGCTAGAGAAGTAAAAAGTAGTCTATAGTTACTCTCTCTGGCATATAGGTAGAGTATATATGTGTAGCCTTAGTTTTATGTGAAGCAGTTTGGCTCTTGAAACAATTACATGACTTGGATATATAGATGGACAAGAAGGTCACATTGCATTGTGACAACATGAGTAGTGTGACGTTGGCTAGTAGCCCTATTTACCATGCTAGATCAAAGCACATGACCCAACCTAGTTTGGATATGCTATTGGATAGTGAAATTGTCTCAAGTTGGCATGCTATTGGGTACAAACTCCTTTTTAAGGGTGTCTTTGACAAGGATGGGCTTATTTAATGCTTGTGGTTGCTCAATGTCCTACAAGGTCAAATAAGTTTTAGTGAGTTCTTCACAAAAATAATTTATTATTCAAAGTTCTTTAAAAATTTGACTTTTCAATTATTTTAGTACATGGATATTGTTGCATGATAAATTCCATAATTCTTACCCATTGTCTTATTGTCATTACAATAAATTATTTTTTGTTAGGAATCCTAGTTGTTAGTCTTGGTAGCTTGTTTTCTTGGTTAGGAACTTGATCTCTGGAGGTTGCATGAAACTTAGTATATTTAGTCTCCCTCCCTCCCTTGCAAAATAGGTCCAAGATTTCTAGCTTGGAAGAGAAGATTAGAGTGTGGCCAGAATGTTTTTATTTTGCAAGATTTATAGTTTTATTGTTATCTACAATAAAGGGGGTGTTATTTATATATAATGGGAGAAGAGTTGAGAATCCACTAGTCATAAAAGTCAAGATTGTATTCCAGGTTGGCAAGAGTATCCAAATTAGAGAGCCAGACAAGTAACTTGTAGAGATGTAACGTGAGTTGTCCAGGAGTTAAGGTCTGCTAAATCAATTGGTGGCATGAAGCTCTTTCTTGGTCAATAATCTTATAAAAGAGGGGGCGATGCAATAGCTATTTTGGAGGCATTAGTGCATGGGATTCAATGACTACTCATGGTGAAGAGGTCTTATAGTACATCAGGTCATCTGTTCTTTCTGTGTCCGGTGGTGGTGACCACTTTGCTTTCTAACATGGAATCCTCATGGCAAAGTGTGTACCATTTGTTTAGAAAGAAAGTGGTCGAGATGAAAGTTGTTCTAAGATGTCAATGATTCAAGAGCCTTTGAGGATTGCTATTTAGATAAGAAGGAAGAATTTGATATTCTTCTAATTGCTTTTGTGGTATTTGTGGAGCCATTTTGTCCAAGTCTATGAGATTTTTACGAAAGAGTAGCTCATATGCCTCCCATATAGGGTGCCATTGAGAGGTAAGAAACAAAATGTTGATGTCAATCAATCCTAAATCAATCATTGTAAATAGTTTGGCAAAGGTGCCAAAAGTGGAGTCCAATTGGCAAAAAGTAATTAGTGGTGGGCTTCTTACCATGCATAGACAAAACCTCAACCATTTTGTAAATAGAGTGGCATTATTATGACACTCTTTGGGTATCTAGGGGAGGAGGTCTATACTTGGTCATCCGATAGGAGGGAAGTTTGTAGACATTGGCAAAGACCTAATCTTCTGATTTTAGATGGTTATTGTTTGAGTATGTGGTCAGGTTTGAGGAATATCAAGGAGATGTACTGAGAATGACATAAGGTGAGAAAAAGGTGGATGGGAGAGAAGAGGTGGAGGAAGAACCCCAAGTTTGGCACACAAGCTTCATACAAAACAGCCTCAAGTTTGGCACACTGTTTAATACGAAATTGGTTATTACTGGTAGTTATGGTGGCTTTAGCTACTGTGGATATAGTCACAATTGCAAGTTTATGGGCAATCATGGGTAGTTTAGCCAAAGTTAGCAAGAGCCTTCATAATACCCTTGCATTGTTAGTAGATAATCCATCATGATGTGATGTATGGTTTGCTATGAGCTTGATGGCATCAACATGGTTCCATGTGCCCATATTTTTGTGGTGCATGTTGTGGAACAGTGAGAAGGAAGGCTTAAGGTTTCCACTTCCTTTGTGATGGAATACTGATAAGGGGCCTCTTGTGGACTATAGGTGGTTAGACCGTACTCCCTTGGGGGAGAAGGTCATAATTACTCATTTGTTTTCCAACTATAAGTTAATGTGAGTGTCAATATAATTGAGATTATGGTTGTTCTAGAATTTGAAATTATGATCCAAGAGAATTTCAAGACCGACTCCTTTAGCATTCATGATAACATAGAAAATAACAAGACGCTCTTGGTTTTGATGGTGAATGTTAATCTATAGCCACCCAACAAGAAATAATGTTGTTCTCCCAAGGGTTCAACTTTTCTTCTGTGGGTTGAAATTGTGGTTGCCCTAGATTTTTCTTCTAGGATTGCGGCTACCCTAGGTTTTACCAATAGTAGTAAGAAAGGGTGTTGTAATGTGATCTTTTATTGATAAGAGCATGCATACTACTAGAATCAGGGGCTCCTCATCTAGTTCTATATAACTAATGGTAATAGCATTAAAAACTATAATTTTTTGAAAGGTCTAAAGGATGGTAGTGCAAGGTGTTGATGGTGTTGCTCAAACTATTCATAGAAGGTTTGTTCCACATGCAGCAAGGGGATGCCTATATTTACCATGGGAGGGTCATGCTATTAGAAGACAAAAACATGCAACATAATAATAAAAGGCACAAGATTGATGAAAGAGACAAATGTGCAAGGTGTAATCAAGAATAGGAATCCACTATGACAAGAGTACAATGGTTGAGCGCTAGCTCACATGCTCTACAAGCTCGTTGTCTCCACACCAAGAATTTGCAAGTATATAAATGGGTAGATGATGGACTATGGCCACACTCCCTCCTTTTATAGATAAAAAATAAATGATTTTTTCTACCACAAAATAAGTTGACCAAGTACCAAATAAAGAATAAAGAGAGTGCTATTATAAATAAGGTCGTGCGTGCTTATGGACATATGGTATAACCACTTGTAACACCCTTCCTTGGAGCACGAGTGAACAAGCAATGAACAAGAATATCCAAGATGAACCATGGATACCCCAATAGCATGCACACTGCTGGATGTGCCTTGATAAGAAAGAACCTTGAAGAAAAAGTCCAAATGTCATAAGCCTGCTCTGAAAGCAAAGTTGTCAAGTCAATCACCTGCACATCTTGTAGCCACAAAAGCTCCATGGATAGCTTACAATGACATCAAGATTCCTCCATTAGAGTATCAACATGCCTTTTGGGTCCCCTCTTACGAGATCACATGAATATATCATGTCACTTGTTTTTCAAGAATGATGTGGTGGGGGGGACTTTCTTGAGCTATTGTGCCAAATACACACCATACACACAAGAAGAGATACAGAAGCCAAAACGTTTTTTTGCTAGTTTTTTCTTCTTCTTCCATACACAATATAATGTGCATAAAGTATAGATACAATACAACATAGTGGCCTATTAAGTCAAATAGTGCATAACTAACTATACTAATCGATTGGTGCTATAACTATGCCAAAAGTTGTGGGTAGGTGCAATGAACTAAATATAATAAGTGATAAGTCAGAGCCATCTAGGAATCATAGTGACCATCGGTATGCTAAGTATAGATGTGTAGATCCATTTAGCTAGGTGGTCTATCATCAATGTCTGCACATGTTGATCTTGCCATCTCAACACTCCCTCTCAAGCTCAACTATATCTCTATAACTCCAAGTAAGATTCAAAACTTTCAAAGCTTCTTTGCACCCAATGCCTTTGTGAAAATGTCAACTATCTGATAATGTGTGCTAACATATACCAAGTCAATCTCTTCTACAAGTATATTATCTCTCACAAAGTAGTAATGCACTTCAATGTGTTTTGTCCTAGTGTGGAATACTGGGTTCCTAGCTAGCTATATACTGCTCATGTTGTTACAATGAATGACAACTAGACTATCTTCCTTGCATATCCAAAACCCAATAACTTTTGTAGCCATACCATCTCACATGTTGCCATAACAACACCTCTATACTTAGTCTGTGTACTCAATAAAGCAACTGTAGATTGATTTTTATTGGTCCATGTAACTGCTGTACTACCGAGGAAAAACATGAATTCATTGGTAGATCTTCTATCAGACATGCTATCAGCCCAATTTTTATATATGTATCCAAACACTTGTATATCCTTACATGCCTCATAAAAAAGTCCATAATGTAAAGTAGACTTGACATACCTCAATATGCATCTAACTACATCCAAGTGAGGCTTTCTAGGCATTTACATAAATTGACCTACAAGACCAACAATATAGCTCAAGTCTAGCCTTGTGGTAGTCATGTAAATCAAACTTCCTACTATTCTCCTGAACATAACACTCAACTTCACATTTTGATATCCAATGGCACTAAAATAGGCTTACACACTGTCATACCATACTTGGATAACATATCTAAGACATATTGTCTTTGGGATAGCCATATACCATCATCACATCTTATCACTCAATATTGAGAAAGTACCTCAGCTCGTCTAAATCCTTCATCCCAAACTTTTTCATCAAAAAGTCCTAAACTTTAACAATCCCACTATCACTATCACTTGAGTAATCAAGTCATCCACATAGATAACCATGATTACCAAACCTACATCTCCCTTTCTCACATAAAGTGAGTGATCAACATTAGAAATATAAAAGCCAATGTTGACAAGATACTCTCTGATCTTGTTAGACTACTATGCTTTAGGTACTTGCTTCAGCCCATAGAACACCTTATTTAACCTACACACATATGTGGGATGCTCTAAATATTCATAACTTGCTAGATGCTCCATATACACCTCTTCTTGAAATTCACCATGCAAGAAGGTATTCTTGATATCCATTTGCTGCAAACTCCAACCTTTGGCTGCTGCCAAAGCAATCATGCATCTAACAATTGCCATCCTAGCAACTCAACTGAATGTCTCTTCATAATCTATGCCATATGTTTGAGCTTAGCCTTTTGCAACCAGACTAGCCTTACACATGATAATAAGGCCATGTGCATTATACTTGATTTTTTAAACCCACTTATAGCTAGTAGCTTTCTTGTTCTTAGGCAGTGGTACCAAATCCCAAGTCTTATCGACTTTTAAAAGCACGTATCACACATTGACAAAAGGGATAAGGAGCACAATAAAAGCCAAGGAGCATGAAGATAAAGAAGTCCAAGAAGGCAAATAATATCAAAGATTGGATCAAAAGACTAACAAGAAGATCAAAGGTTGCCAAAGAAGCAACAAAACAAAAAGGATGAAGAAAATATTTTCGTTGCTACAAACCAACAAAATGTTTTGCAAAAATTTTCCATAGAGGATCTCGAATTCCCTGAGTGGATCTTCTTCCCATAGTGGATGTAAAAACCCTACCAAGATGTAATGTTTCAAGCCTTAACTTGACTAGGTTGCCAAAGAGCTAGTCTCTTGGTCCATGTCTGCATGCAAGGGGGGCAAAAAAGCCAGCAAAGGTAGAGACTCATCATTTGAGGGGGGTGTTGAGGATAGCAAATGATGCTTGCCCATAAGTAGCTTTGTATGAGAGATATGACAAAGATGTATGCTCTAGAAGTTCTAGGAAGAGATGTCCAAAATCCCATAAGTAGAGAGAAGAAAAGTGGTACTATCCATAAAGCTATATAAGCTTGTACTTGACACTCATTTCAATGATATAGTACTATCATTCTGTGTTACTCAAGATTATGTTTATGAGTTCAAGTTAATCTATCTTGGAACCTAATTCACTTGAGTTATAATTCTTTATCTCAATCATGTTTTATGTTTATAACCTCCGTCCACCATAGCTAGCATAGCTCTAGATTTGTGTTTCTCAACATCAACCATTTTTACCACATAACCTTCAAAATCAAATCTTTTAATAGGATATTTGGCCCTATAGACATCTATACCACTGGATCACTCAGTGAAGCCTTTACATTACCATATACTCTTTGTACACTTAGCGTCTTGACTAAAGGAATAGCAATCTCATCATCCAAACTCTCTGAACCACTAGGATCTCCATTAGATCCCAAATCACTAGTAATAATGATACCATTTTTGCTCTAAAGAGTATCTAATAAAAATAAAATTTTAAACATATGGATCAATCTTGTTTCATAGCTCATCTGACATGTGAACATATGCAATACATCCAAATACTTTTAAGTGTGACATATCAGGCTTCTTGTCTATAAAGCATTCTTTAGGGGTCATTCCATGAACTGTATTTGCGGAATTTTTGTTCATAATACAAACAACACTATGAATAGCTTCATTTAAAAAAATGACATATTATTTTTAGCCATCAATGTTGCCCGTGTAAGTTCTGCAGTATGCCTATTTTTTCTTTCTGCAATCCCATTTTGCTATGGGGTATATTTACAAGTAAATAGTCTCTTTATCCCATGAGACCTCAAAAGTCACTAAACTCATAAGAGGGGTACTCTTCCCCTCCATCTAACCTCAAGCACTTAACTTTCAAGTTTGTTTTTGTTTCAACAATAGCATTAAAAGTTTTGAAGTGCTCAAATACATCACTCTTTTCCTTCATTAAATATACCCATAGCTTTCTTGAACAATCATTGATAAACATGACAAAGTGTTTGTTGCCACCAAGAGATATATTCTATGTAGGCTCCCAAACATTTGTATGCAAGAGATATATTCTATGTAGGCCCCAAACATTTGTATGCATAACATTAAATATATTTGTGCTGACATCTCTATCATGCAAAAAGGTTGTCTTACCTACTTACCAAACTGACATGCTTCATACGAGCAACCCTATAACCAATCCTTTGGACTACATTAATTTCAGCCTTTGCACATTTGTATGTCCAATACATTTATACCATATTTCATTATTTGCAACCACTCCTTTTTCTTTAGTATACATAACAATATTCAATAGGAGGAATTTCAATATCTTAAGTGAACATACATCCAACTCTACTTCCTTCTGCAACCAACATGCACTTATCATTAAGTCTTCTACAAAAAAACCTTTTGTATTAAATTAAACATGCAACCCTTACTTTACATTTAGTCAATAGACACTAAATTCTTTGTGATTGACCACACATATAATACATCTGATAGACTCTTGGTCTACTGGCCATCATGCAAGGACAAGGAAACATTTCTAATGTGTGAAATTGGATGGTATGAATCATCACCCGTCTACGCATATAACCTAGATTTTGTAAATCCTAATATTTTTCTAAACTATTCAACATGACTAGTCATATGATTAGATGTACCTGAATCGATATGCCATACATCATCATGTGTCTCCTTTAATGTAACAGCATTCATTATATTCTATGTAACAAACATATGCTCATTTTTGTCTTCATTCTATCATGAAGATGATGCATTGTTTTCTTGCTGCAATTTGCTATTCTGCATATTATTCTTCTTAGAATAACAATGGGTTACCATATGATCTGTTTTGCTATAGTAATGACAAACAATACCAAAATTGTATGAACCTCTATTCTGCCGTCCACTTCTTCCTCTAGAGCCCCCCTACCTCTAAAGTTTCTAGGCCTCCTAAAACCTACATTTAACCAAATTGCTAATTTAACCCGTTTTACTAATTATCACTAGCATGTCCCATACCACAGCCTCTCGAAGAGGATCTGCCACATCACCTTCCTAAACTTGAGTAAAAAGCTTAGACCTATTCACTACAGCCTCTTGAAGAGGATCTGCCACATCACCTTCCTAAACTTGAGTAAAAATCTTAGACCTATTCACCACTTCTTTCAAATGATCACCTTGCATGTTGATCTCTTTGGTGATCATGAGAGAGAAAAACTAATCAAAATTTACAAATGGCTTCCGTACATATATGAAGTGATAAATGATTTTCAGGCCTTCTCATTATTTAGGCCACCCAAAGTAGATGAAACTAAGTCATCATCATCAGACATTGCATCAATCGTTGCCAAAGCATTTGCAATGCTCCTCAAGTTCAAAACATACTCATTGATAGACATTTTCCTTTATTCAAAGTATTCAACTCTTTTTTTAGTTGAATCTTCCATCCCTTTGTATTTACTAGAAACATATTTTTAAAACTTGCCCAAGCTACATGTAAAATTTTCACATTTTTTATATATCCCAGTATAATATTATCAATGACTGTAGATAGCCAATACATCACATTTTTGTCATTTGCTTTCCATTCCTTCCACGCCTTTAATTCATCTATAGACCACATTCTCTAGCTTCTCAATGATGGCGTTTCCAGTTTTCTCTGCCACCATTGTTACAAAAACGATACAAATTAGCAAGCAAGTATTTTGCAATCTTTCACAATAAGTACATAGCAATATACCAAGTAGCTTTTTTCACTAACTACTCAATAATATATATAATCTACAATATGTTGTGTATATAAAACTTATGTTTTCTTCTTGGCAAACACCTCAAAACTTACAAATTTGAAAATCGTAACTTATGCACCCACTTTCGGTTGACAAAGCCAAAATTACAATATGCCTTGAAACTATTGTCTGCCACAACCTTGTGTTTCTAAAATGAGCTCAAAACGGCCTCAAATGGCCAAAAAAGTAAAATATACAGTGCTTTTCTCACACGCAAAATCTTATAGCAATTTGAGATTTTTTGCTTTACCTTGCTTCTAGTGCCTCCACAATATCCAAGAGAAAGAATAGACTAGGAGAGCTTCTTGCCCATTGCTTTCTTGCTCGAATCCTTGCTTCTTCTCCTTCACTTTGGCCTTCAAAACTAACCTTTCTCAGTGGTGTTGCTATGATATCGTGTTAAGAATCTCGTGGTGCCGCAGAGTGAGAGAGCTCCTCTATCTTCTACAGAATTGGAGACATTAGAAGATTTATCTGCCAGTGAGACATCATCGAGTGATGAGTCCAAAGAGGGATCCACCACGGAAGACATCTATCAGATCACTTTGAACGAGCCGATAGAGGGCCAAGATCGTATAAGAGATGCAGATGTTATCGAGCTAGACCTTGGTACGCCTGATGATTCACGGCCAATCAAATTAGGTTCTATGCTCAGCACAGCAGAAAGGGAGGACTATGTGGCCTTGATTCAGGAATTCCGTGATATCTTTGCCTGGAGTTATGATGAGCTGAGAGGCATTCCTCCTAGTCTTGCTGTTCATACAATCCCGTTGAAAGAGGGCAGTCGTCCTGTACAACAGAAAGTAAGGCGCATGCCTTTCGAACTGAGGGACGGGTTGTTTGAAGAGTTACAGAAGCTTTGGAAAGCAGGTTTGATTTTTCCTGTGCAACACACGGAATGGTGTTCACCAGTTGTGATAAGAAAGAAGAAGAATAATCAAATCCGATTATGTGTAGACTTTAGGGAGCTGAATAAGCAGACAGTTAAGGACTACTACCCGTTGCCATTTATTGACCAGATTTTGGATCAATTAGCGGATAGGGAAATATATTCATTTATGGATTGCTTTGCAGGATATAACCAGATGGCAATTGCAGAAGAGGACAAGTTGAAAACAACTTTTATTACTGTATTTGGTACTTTTGCGTACCATGTGATGGCCTTTGGTTTATGCAATGCGCCTGGTTCGTGGCAACGAACAACAGATAAGACATTCGGTGACATATTCCCTGAAGAATTGAAGGTGTTTATTGATGACTTAGGGGCTGCCACAGTGAGAGAAAGGCAGTTGATCATTTTAAGAAAATACTTTGATCACTGTAGACAATTTTGCATCGCCCTAAACCCACGGAAGTGTGTTTTTGGAGTACCTTATGGGCTATTGCTGGGTCATGTGGTCAGTTTGGTAGGAATTGCGACAGACCCCAAGAAGGTCAAAGTTATAGTTGCCATGGGTCCACCACGCACTCCGAAAGAAGTTCATAGCTTTCTGTCTTCGGTTGGTTATTACCGTAGATTCATAAACGCCTTGGAAGAAAGAACATTGCCGCTTACAAATTTATTGTCCTTTAGTTGTTTGTTTGAATGGGGTGACCCTTGTAAGGTAGCATTCGAGGATGTGAAACAGGAGCTAGCAAGAGCTCCCGTTTTAAAAGCACCTAAAAGAGGTGAGGTGTTCTATATATTCTCAACAGCCACCATGTATAGTTTCAGCTGTGCTGTTTAGCCCAAATTTGGGAAGAGAAGTGGTACCACCCGATTGCTTTTGCTAGCCGGAAGCTGGGGGTATCCAAAATCAAGTATATTTACATGGAGAAGTTGTGTCTAGCGATGGTCTTTGGGACCAAGAAATTCAGGCATTATATTCTCTATGAGAAAGTCGTGCTTTGTACGAAGGCGGAGGGGCTTCAATTATTGATGAATAAGCTACATCTGCCTGATCGTCTAGTAAAGTGGTTGATTACTTTGCACGAATTTGATTATGAAATCCATAGTAAGCCACCAAGGTTGCAAGGCATCGTGGAATGTCTTGTGGACTTTGGGGAGCCAAAAGAATCTGTGGCTAAAGGTAGTGACATGGAGTTGTTATTTAAAATAGATACGGTATCTATTCCCTCCTGGTAGGCTGCAATAACACATTATTTATCGACGGGAGAGACGGGATCCAAATTATCTAAAGCTGAGAGAAGGAAAATTAAGCAGCAAGCGTTAAAGTTTGCCTTGATCGCAGGTATATTATATCGGCAAGGGGTTGATGACATCTATCGCCGATGTGTGATGCCTGACGAGGTGCCATTCATTTTGGAAGAGTGCCATGATTCTGCTTGCGGAGGCCATTTTGCAGGACGGCTTACAGCACAAAAGGCTTTAAGAGCAGGTTATTGGTGGCCTGCCATATTCCAGGATGTGTTTGCATATGTTAAGAGATGTGATATATATCAACGACATGATAGTCGAGAGAATAGGAAACGACCACTCACCCCTATTATGGCGATACTCCCATTTGAGAAGTGGGGAATAGACTTTGTGGGTCCTATTACTCCGTCATCGACTGCGCAAAAGAGGTACATCATTGTAGCAACTGACTACTTCACAAAGTGGTTAGAAGCACGTGCAACAAGGAAAGATGATGCTAAAGAAACTGCTAGTTTTCTTTTAGAGCAGATAATATGCCATTTTGGTCCGTCGAAAGAATTAGTGTCGGACCGCGGAACCCATTTCCTGAATAAGGTGATCAAAGGTTTGACAGAGATGTGGCAAATCAAGCATAACAAGACAACCCCATATAACCCACAAGCCAATGGGCAAGTTGAAAGCACCAACAAGCAGCTTGTGGGCATCCTGTCCAAAATTGTATTGGAAAAGAAACGGGATTGGGATAAAAAGTTATACGTGGCAATGTGGGCCTATAATACGACCTTCAAACGAGCCACTGGCCATACCCCGTTCAAGTTAGTATATGGGGAGGAGTGTGTCTTGCCTTTGGAGATTAAGCTGCCGACTATTCGGTTTGCCATCAATCATTCTTTGAGTGATGAAGACGCACTTTTTGAGCGCTTGACGACACTGGCACATTTAGATGAGCTTAAGCTGCAGAGCTTATTGCACCAAGAAGTGGCGAAGCACCGAATGAAGTAGCTACACAACCTCAAAGCCAAGAAATACACCTTCAAGAAAGGACAGCTTGTTCTATATTATGATGCACGATGTGAATTATTTCCAAGCAAGCTAGAGCCCAAATGGGACGGGCCCTATAGGATCGTGAGAATAGGAAAGAATAAATCTACAGTCTTGTTAGCTGACCTTGAGGGGGTAGAATTTAAAAATAAGGTTAATCTTAATAAGATTAAACCTTATTATTTCTGATTGCACTAATACTATGACTGCCTTGCAGGTCTAGGCGAGATTGATCAAATTTCTACAAGGAAATCGTGATAGAGGTTGATGGGTCGTCTGATCCCTTATTTAGAACACCCGTATTTAGAACAGAGGTATCATCAGGGAAAGCTCATTTGGTGGAGCAAAGGATACAAGGTGACTGAGCAAGAAGGCGAGACATTTATTTGGGAGATCAAGGTCTTCTGCCATCACTGCCTACAAATGTTGACGAGCATCCCTGTTGAATTCAATGATGATGGAGGGATGGAGCCTACAGTCCACCCGTTGAATACGCTGAATTTCGATTACCATAATTATGAGTAGAGTTCCAGATGGCGGGATATGTAAACCCTTTATGGACGTACACCTTGTACTTTGATGGGGCATCCAAGGGGCTATGCAAAAAAGGAAGTGTAGGAGTTGTCATCCGAGACCCCCGACGACGCATTGTCATGAAGTTAGCTGCTTATCTCGGGGTGAATTTTACCAATAATATGGCAGAATACAAAGCCCTGATTATGGGTTTGAATATTGCAAAGAAGGGTGGTACTCGCCAGTTATTGGTGAAAGGGGACTCTCAGTTGGTTTTAAATCAACTCAATGGGACGTACATGGTACGAAACCCCATCCTTTGCATGTACCATCATACTGCCATAGCCCTGCTAGACGAATTTGATAGAGTGTCTTTTCAGTTGATTCCACAGAATTGGAATTAGTTTGCCGATTCATTGGCTAATTTTGCGTATGAAGAAGACCTCTTTTTTAATTGTGGCCCTTGTCCCGATATATCTATTGACGGTGAGACAGGACTTGGTCGTTTGTGGGGTATGCTTTTTGAACATGCACTCTTTGGCAGACGATGGTTGATCTGGGTGATGCAGAGGATAGGCGAGACTCATCTGCCTTTATTATCTTGGACCCACAGACTGATTAGACGACATGTGATGCGAACACCTCTTGCGATATACGCAGGAGGAATGGGTCATAATTTAATGCACCTAGTTTAGGGCTATGAGCCTCTGTTCCCCTCAGAATGGTATGCTTTGATGTCTATCATAGTTGTTTCCAGGCGGATGTTATGCGTAGTATTGTTTGATTTCATTAGGCCAAGAGGGCTGATTCAGTTTTGTATTGAAGTGTTTTCATTTCATTAGGCCAAGAGGGCCATTTCCATGTCTAGTGCGGGTGCGTTTAATCGGGTTTTTGGTTTAAGTGTTGTGTTGGACAGGTTTCGTGATTCGTGGAATATTGAGGGAGCCTGGAGGAGCCTTTGCTGCGATGGAAGCTTCTTGTGGCCAATCCAGGTGATACCTCTCCTTTACGAGTACCTTTCTTTCCTGTTATATGTGTATTTGTACTTGTCGAGGGGATATATTTTTGTTGGGGACCGGCAACCAAGGCATAAAGTCCCAGGTTTAGGCCAAGTATGTTTGAGGGAGGTCGGAGTAGTTATTGCCTCCTGTAGAGACATTGTCAGGCATCGAAAGACCTGTTTCAGAAGGAAGTCCGAGTGGCCCTGTTCCGCTAGCCTGCTAGGCAGCTATTTTAGGAGTTCTTGTTAGTAGTGAGGCAGTTAGAGAAGCCTGCCAGAAGCTAATAATGATGATGCCAAGAAACCCTGAACATCCTAAAAGATGAATATAAATACGAAGGTGTGTAAAAAGGGGTTCTAACCCCTATCAAATAAAAGAAAAGGAATGAAAATATATAAGCAGTTGATCATTGCCTTGCGAAGGCCTGGTAGGTTCCCGGGGACGAGTCAGACCCGAGGCCGATACCTTGTCTTCCTAGGGGTGGCTTCTTGTTGAAGAATGAATGACAAAACAAGGAAGGTTGGAGCGAAAATAAAAGTGAGCGTTAGAAACGGATTAAGTGTCGCCTTGCGAGGGCTTGGTAGGTTTTTGGGTGCCGAGACAGGTCCTAAGACCGATGCCCTGTTCTCCTTGGGTCACTACGCTCAGCTCCCTCCTTTTTACATGCCCAAGTATGTGAATAAAATAAAAACCCTAAAAGAAGAAATGTACTGAAAGCAAATACTCCTTGATCAGGCTATAAGAGTCCTCGCCTTGTAGGAGCTCCTAGCTGTGTTGTCTTTAGTTGGTAAGTAGTTCAGACTACCACTTAGGGCAACCTCTTTGGTAGGTTTTTTAGTTTGGTTGTGTTGGAGCAGTTGGTTAGCGACTCACTTCGGATCTTCTATTAGATGATGCTAGGCCTACTCCTTGTGGATGTCATGCCTTGGTTCTGTCCAAGGGTAGGGGGAGCATTGTGCTGAGTTTTATCGTATATTTATTTTGTATCAACTTGATGCTTCTTTGGTTGTTTATGTGCAGATATGTTCGTAGATTCAACAGGCTGAGTCGCCCTATCCCGTGGTCGCCAATGAGAGTGGAATTTTGGTGCTGGGAATTGCTTAAAAATAGCTAAAAATTATGAATATCAAGGGAAAAATATTCAATGTCAAAGGCGGCGGCTCGACCTAAGACGATTTTAAGCGCCAAAGTGCTTTAAAGGTGCCCGAGCGACGCTTGTTGATTTCATAATTTTTCAGACAGTCGCGCGGGTTGACACGAGCTACTGGCCAATGCGTGATGCCAAGCCGGACGCCCAGGATTTTTCAGAGTTCAATTCCAAGTCCGGACGGGAAAATGGCCACAAAATGGTCAAGATATGAAAAGGTGGACACTTGGGAGGTCAAATTTGAGCATGCCTTTTGAGTTTGGACCCCCCCCCCCCCCCCCTAAAGATTTTATGCACCTTATGAAGCAAAAAACGTGGAGAGATAATGAGGAGGGATGAAAAAACATGGAGGAAGATGGCGCCCGAAAAATGCGCCATGGAGGATGGAGAGGCAACTTGCGTGCTGCAAACAACCCCCCCAATGGATTATGGGGCTTCATTCCCTCCTGAATGCTGACTCTATCGCCGCCCTTCGCCCGTCAATTGATGGCTTGAATGCTGAGATGGAAATCTAGTCTTTCTCTCTCCTCCCTCTCTCTCTTCTAAAGGCAAGTTCATGTGGGAAGAGGAAGGAAGAAGAAAGAATGATGGAGGCTTGTCCGGCATGGATTGGATTGCTCCACGGGCTGGAAATGGTGATTTGTGATTGTGTTGAGCATGAAGTGATGCTGATTTTCAGATTTGCAGCCATGGACATGAAACCCGAAACACGCAAATAAGCGGTAATTCAAAATTTTCAAAGAAAATTTGAGATTTGATGGCTTTTGATTGATAAAGTGTTGTTCATGTGGGCTAAAAATTGTTTATGTTGCCATTTTCCATAAGTACTTGTTGATCATAGTCAGAAAATCAGAAAAATATGCATCTTGTGGCTCAAAATAATACACTAAAACACGTAAAATATGGAAAATCAAGGGAAAATGATATTTTTGGGCATAAAAATGGAAGAATCAATAGGAACACCAACTAAATTTTCATTTTTGCTGCAAGAAGGAACTAAGGGCCACAGCCCATAACCTATTTTGAATTTTCAGTAATTAAATAATGCAGAAAATAAGGAAAAATACAAGGAAAATAGAGGAAAATCACTAAAAATAGGGGAAAAATGCATTTTGGGTGTAGAAAATTAATGATAATTAAGAACAATGTTTGTGAATGTTTGTGGGAACTGAAGCATGAGGATTTGCCTCAGTTCATTCCCACCTTCTTGTTCTAGTGTGTTTTTCCCGCTTTCTACACATAAAATGATGGCAAAATGCCCTATAAATCCATACCACAATGCAATATTTGATCGATGGGAGGATAGAGTGGTTAAAATGTGTCTAAATGCAAAGTAAGATGATGAAAAGATTGTTGTTTTTGTTTGCATGCCATATAGGTCGGTGAATAATTATAAAATAAGAGCCTAGTAGCATGAGGGTTTCCTTGGTGCTAGGTTCGTGCAATGCCGCATAAGATCGGTAGTTGAAAATCATTGAAAGGATGTTTTCCATATGTGCACAATATTGATTTCATAATTGTTTGAGCACTTAGCATCCACAATATGCATAAATCATGGAAATATTTAAACGTATCAAAAATCCTGGATGCACAGCAATTGTTTTCATTAGGATCTTGATCCACGTTGAGTGAGAGACAGGACACCCTAAGCCATAGGCTAGTTGTGGGGTCTAGGGAAAAGAGAAGTAAGGACATTGGTACATTTCTGTATACGATTAAATGGTACCTTGAGTGGATCTTGTACGAAATATTTATATGTTGAGCGATGCATCGAGGGGCCAATCCCCAAGGTGTAGGAGAGTCGCAGAGGGGTGGCGGCATTTAGCCGTTGGAGGACCCCCCTATATCTGTGCTTTATGCCATTAGGCAATGTGTAAGGGACTCCCTCTGAGGAGTAGTGGGTGAGAGAAGAGTGGACTACAAACGACATAATACAAACGCAAGACATTTAGGAAGGCAATGTATGTGTCATCAACGCTCCTGGCCGCGAGGTCGTGGAGTTGTTGAGCGCGTGTGATAGAGGTCCGGCTAGTGCATGAGCCAGTGCCGGCCCGTTCTAGGTTCCATCACCGATACATCCTCGTATGTACGGATTATGTCACAAAGTGGTGTGAAGCTAAAGCCCTAAAGCGAGAGGATGGTAACAGTGTGGCCCTGTTCATGTACGAGAATATCATCACCCGTTTTGGCAGTCCCTTAGAGCTGGTAAGTGACAGAGGTACTCATTTCATTAATAAAGTCATGGAAGAGTTGACAGAGTTGTATAAGATCCGCCATCGCAAGTCCACTCCTTATTACCCTAGAGCCAACGGCCAAGTCGAAGTCACCAATCGCATCCTCTGCTCGATTCTGACAAGAACGATTGCCGCACATTGTTGTTGGGGGTAAAGGCGCCTCCGCCGTGCCGCCCCGTGTATTACTACACTGACAGTACTCGCCACTGCACACTGCAGGTGGCGGGCGCCCGTCACGTCACTTTATTCTTTATTCTTTTAGTGACAGTTTGAATAAAGGAAGGCCCGGTCACACATTGTGACTGTTGGAGTTCCCATTTCTTGTCTCTCTCTTTCTTGCTCTTGCTCTCCCACCATAGCTCGCGTGCAAGCTTCGATCCTTCTCACCTTTCAACTGGTATCAGAGCTTGGCATTCTCTTGCTCGAGCTCGACTCGGTGCTTCCCGACCTTCGCATCGACTCGCTTCACGCATTGGGTCTCCATCCCGGCAGCCATATCTGATCTCCCCGAGCTCCCGTCACTCCCCGGCTTCCCGAGCACCTTCCCAGCCTATTGAGGCACCTTCAAGGCATTGATACTGAGGTATTTGATCATTCTTTCACGGTTTTATTTCAGTCTACAGGTTGCAAACAGCAAGGGCAGCCATGGCTTCAAACTCTTGAAGCTTATTCCCCTCATATTGTGCCTTACACCTATCAAGGCTCAAAGAGGCTTGTCATAGGCCTTTGATAGGCCCTTCTTGAGCCCCCCATTACCTCCTTTTCAGCCCATGTGAAGCAGCAGCAAGTTCAGCACCAACAGGGCAGATTGCATCATTTTTTTCCAAGTTGTGAGCACTCATCTACTTCAGCTCCACACTTGGCCATTGCTTCTTGCTCTCTACCTTGATTAAGAGGGCTATAGACTTCATGTTTGATGTCATTCAAGATTTGGGCATTGGTCTTGATCATTCGGGGCTGATTTCTTCAGATTTGGGACTGTCATAAACTGTCATAACAGGCTGAAAACAGGGCAGCACCATTGGCATTAGCATTTGTTGCTTATACTCCATTCCGGTTGTGCTATTTGATGCCCGTATGCGGTCTACATGATGCCTAGTGCCTTGGGAATGTATGCACATGATTATGCCATGATTTTGGCTTGAAATATTGGCTGATTTGGGACTGTTATTTACTGTTATACAGTGCTAGAAACAGGGCAGCCACACTTGGCATTGGCATTTAATGCTTATACTCTACTCCGGTTACCTTGTTTGATGCCCGTATGCGGTCTACTTCCTACCCGGATGTATTGGGGATGTATGCATTTGGTTTGACCATGATTTTGGCTTGAATTTGGGGCTGAAATCTACTATTTAGAACAGTAAATACATGCTGGAATAACAGTGGGCTGAAGGTACTTTACATGCTTTGGCACTTACCTACCGATACCGGATGTATGCTTTGAGCTTTGGCATGATATCTCTGACATTTGGGGACGACTTGGAGCATATGTATGAGATTATGGGATGCTTTTGAGCTTCGCATTAGCTCCGTCTTCACTGGCATTTGGACCGACTCGGCATGCTCGTGGACCGCCTATGCCTCATGTCTCTGCTTGACAGTTAGGCTTTTGCATTACATGCTTTGGTTCGTGACATATGCTATTTGGTTCGTGTATGCCATACCGACATTTGGAGCTTGGATTTGGATGTATTTGAGCATTCCCGGCTTACTTGATCACTGATCTTGGTTGCTATTTGGATGTCATTGAGTTGACCGAGAGCTTATTTGGGCTTATGTATTGCTTCATGGTTAATACGACCGGTGCTTCATGTATGTCATGCTCTCTCGGATGCGCTTGATGCATTGACAGGGTCACTTATCACTGGTGCTTTCTCTTGGGTTATTTGAGCTTCTGAGCTCGCTTTGTACGCCTTTTGTGCCAGTGGGAGCATTTTACATGCTTTCTTGACCTTTGACAGCTGCATGCTATTGGAGCACTTACATGTATTTGAAGCAGTTTATGTCTTGAGCAGCTACATACACATTGAGACTTTGGGATCATACTCCGATCTTTATGGATATGCATTGATGTACTCTTGGTTCACAGGATGCTTATGAGCTGAGTCTCATATTTGGATCTTTCTCTTTGAGCAGATACCTATTTGTGTCAGGTTTTGGCAGTTACAGGAACACTTTGCCTAGAGTGTCTGGGGGTGTGCCTTTCACTGGCAGATGTTATTTTGACATGCTTGGTGTTGAGCTCATGTTCTTTTCACTGTCATTGGCCTTGCTTATGTCCGTTTCATGCCGGCTTTGGACCTAGCATTGTTTGCTTGACATTGGATCCTATTTTGGGACAGTTTGCTCTCTAGACTGCATACCTGCAATTTATTACAGCAAGCAGTTATTGGTGGACTGAGGTGTACTTTTCATGCTGAAATATCCTGATTTGGTGTACCGCACCTAGTACTAAGTGGGCAGCAACTTTTGGCACACTTTGCTCACCCTTTGGACCCCGTTTTGGTCATTTTTGGGCAGTTTCTGCAGTAAAACAGCAAGCAATTTTGGACTGTTTGGGCATTTCCAGCCTGCATAATGGCGTCATCTTCGCATGATAGTGCCATCTTTAACATTACAAAGTTGGATGGTACCAACTACTCTTACTGGGAGAGTCAAATATGGCAGGTTTTGGTGCAGAAATCTCAGATTAAGCCACTTCGGTTGAGTGGGGAGCAGCCTGAAACTATGGACATTGACGACTGGCTTGAACTTGATGAGCTATGCAAGTCCACGATTGTATTGTCTCTCACTGAACAGGTACATTATAATGTATTTGAGGAAGCACAGAGTGCATGGGATCTATGGAATAAGATCAAGAATCTTTATGATAAGAAAAGTCCGGCGAGTCAGATGTACTGGTTGAAGCAGCTTATGGATCTGCGCATGAAGGATAATGCGACTATGTCTGCTCACTTGAGCCAGTTCCATGCTATACTGAAGAACCTGACTTTGCAGGATATCACCTTTGGAGAGGAAGTAACTCCTCTTTTCTTGCTTGGAACTCTGAATGAGTCATGGGATATATTCCGCACTGCTCTTTGTGCCTCTAGTGCTACTCTAAAATTGGCAGATGTTGAGAGTGCTCTTCTTCAGGAAGAGGTGAATCGCAAAAACTTGGATGCCTCTCGTGGTAGTCATGCTTTGACAGTTAGAGGCAGGAATGACAAGTATGACCGTGGTAATGGCCGAGGCCGTGACTCGCAGAAGGGTCGGTCTAAATCTCGTGGTGGCAAGTCGCGTAGTAAGTCGCGTGGACGCAATGCAAATGTCACTTGTCATCATTGTGGGAAAAAGGGCCATATTAGACCACAGTGTCATGAGTTGCGCAATGAGAAGCGCAAGGATAAGGGGAAAGATAAAGTGCAGGAGAAGTCCTCTGATCGCAGCATAGTACCTGCGAAGTCCAACGTCAAGATTGAGGAAATTAATGTCACGCAGACTGAAGAGTCCGATGGTGGTGATGAGTTTATACTTGCAGCTAGTTCTTCTGATGCTTTACACTTGACTGAGACACCTAGTATGTATGTACAGTGCTGGTTATTGGATTCAGGTGCGTCCTTCCATGTGACGCCTTACCGTGAGTGGTTTCACTCTTACCGTACTGTATCTGGATCAGTCAAACTTGGAGATGACAGGTCTCTTGATATTGTGGGCTGTGGAGATATTCAGTTGCAGTTTTCCACTGGCTGTTCCTTTTTGCTCAGGGATGTACGTCATGTACCTGTGCTTACGCGTAGTCTTATGTCTGCAGGACAGTTGGATGATGCAGGATTTCATGTCTGTTTTGGGGATTCTACCTGGAAGATTACCAAAGGCAGACTTGTGGTTGCTAGAGGCGCCAAGGCTAGCAGCCTCTATCCTCTTGTTGTATCTGGGTCTTCTGTAGACCATGTTTTGGCAGTGGGCTCTATCCCACATGTATCACTTTGGCATGCCCGTTTGGGACATATGTCTTTGAAAGGAATGAAAATGTTATCTGGTTTGTAGTATCTTTCGCCTTTGGATTATGCATGTTTTGACTCGTGTGATCATTGTCTTTATGGTAAGCAGAATAGGTCTACGCATAAGAAATCGGGTAGGCCACGCATGAGTGAGCCCTTGGCATTGGTGCATTCCGATGTTTGTGGGCCTATGCCTTGCATGTCTATGGGTGGCGCGAAGTACTTCGTTACCTTCATTGATGATTTTTCTAGGAAAGTGTGGGCTTATCCCATAAAGCAGAAGTCCGATGTCTTGGCAGTTTTTCAGAGATGGCTTGCTCTTGTTGAGAACCAGACTGGGTATAGGCTGAAATGCCTTAGGACAGATAATGGGGGAGAATATGTCTCGCATGCTTTTGAGCAGTTTTGTGATGATAGGGGTATTAAGCGTCAGTTGACCGCCCCTTACACCCCACCCCAGAATGGTTTGGCTGAGCGCATGAACAGGACTATTCAGGAGCGTGTGCGCTCTATGCTTAGCCATGCAGGCCTACCCCCGAGTTTTTGGGCTGAGGCAGTTAGTACGTCAGTGCATGTCATAAACCGATCGCCTTCCAGTGGATTGGATTTCCAGGTTGCAGAGGAAGTTTGGGCTGGTAAGCCACCCTCTTATGCGCATCTCCGTGTCTTTGGATGTGAGGCATTCTGCCATGTGCCCAAGGATAAGAGGAGTAAATTGGATCCAAAGAGCATTAAATGCATATTCCTTGGCTATGGTGAGTCAGGAGAGATGGGCTATCGCCTATGGGATCCGCAGGCGCGGAAAATAGTACGCAGCCATGATGTCGTCTTCCATGAAGACAAGATGCACAGGCAGCCTGAGAAGGTGGTTGAGATCCGCAGAGTGATCTTTCAGGAGGAGCCTAAAGCTCCAGCACAACCAGTAGTACAGCTTGCAGCAGTTCCTCCACAGGGCCAGGATGTTGGACAGGTAGTTAGACAGGCAGCAGAGCCTGCGGTGAGACGGTCTGCTAGAGATAGACGTCCACCTGACAGATTTCAGCCCTCTATGCATTATGTTTTGGTTACAGATGCAGGAGAGCCTTTCACTTATGATGAGGCTATGCGCAGGGGTGGCAGTCACTCCTGGGAGAGGGCTATGCAGTCTGAGATAGACTCCCTGCATAAGAATGAGACTTGGGATTTGGTTGCCTTGCCTAAGGGCAAGAAGGCTTTGCCATGCAAGTGGGTGTACAAGCTGAAAAGTACCCCTGGACACCCCAAGCCGGCATACAAGGCTAGATTGGTAGCAAAGGGTTTTAAGCAGGAACATGGTGTGGACTTTGATGAGGTCTTCTCTCCTGTGGTTAAGATGACCACCCTGCGCTTAGTCTTGGCTTTGGTTGCACAGCTTGACTTAGATCTATATCAGATGGATGTCAAGACGGCTTTTCTACATGGGGACTTGCATGATGAGATCTATATGGATCAGCCTAAGGGCTTTGCAGAACCTGGCAGGGAGCACCTAGTGTGCAAGTTGAAGAAGAGCTTGTATGGCTTGAAGCAGGCACCTAGGGAATGGTATCATAAGTTTGATGCCTTTATGCAGTCACAGGGCTACAGCAGGAGTGCTATGGATCCGTGTCTTTACACGAAGAAAGCCCGTGATGGCAGTTTGCTTATCTTGGTACTCTATGTTGATGATATGCTGATAGTAGGGAAAGCTCATGATGAGCTAGATGCTCTTAAATCTCAGCTAAAGAAGAGCTTTGAGATGAAGGATTTGGGACAGGCCTCACATATACTTGGGATGCGCATTAAGCGCGATAGGCATCAGGGACTTTTGTATCTCTCACAGCGGGAGTACATTCATAAAGTCCTTGAGCGCTTCCGCATGCAGGACGTAAAGCCTATTGGCTGTCCATTACCTTCTTATGTGAAGGTATCACAGGCCGATTGTCCGCATACAGATGAGCAGAGGGCCGAGATGGCCAAGATCCCTTATGCATCAGCCGTGGGCAGTTTGATGTATGCCATGATAGCCACTCGTCCAGATATTGCACATGCAGTTGGTGTTGTGGCACGCTATATGGCTACACCTGGCAGCAGACATTGGGATGTCGTGAAGGGTATCATGAGGTACCTGAAGGGCACAGCAGATATGTGTATTTGCTATGGCAGCCAGGATACAGGGGTCGTGGGGTACACTGACTCCAATTATGCAGGACATGCAGATAGTAGGAAGTCCACTTCTGGCTATGTATTCACCTATGCTGGAGGGGCTATCTCTTGGATGTCCAGGGTTCAGAAGTGTACGGCTTTGTCTACCACTGAGGCCGAGTATGTTGCAGCCACTGAGGCTTGCAAGGAGGCCATATGGTTAGGCCGTCTAGTTGCTGACCTTGGGATTGATGCTACACCTACACTGCATTCGGATTCTATGAGTGCCATTCAGTTGGCTAAGAATCCGGTCTTCCATGCGAAGACGAAACACATTGAGGTGAGGTATCACTTCATACGTGGTGTCGTGGAGGACAGGTCTGTTGACCTTGTCAAGATCTCCACTGACGAGAATCCTGCAGATTTGCTCACGAAGAGCCTCACTACTGAGCGCTTTGCCTTCCTCAGGAGGTTGATGGGCGTTGGATGAGATGTCACCTTTCCTCACCTATGTACATTTGTACTGTCTTTTCTTTTTCTTTTCTCTCTCACTAGGGCAAATTCGCCTTTAAGTGGGAGGTTGTTGGGGGTAAAGGCGCCTCCACCGTGCCGCCCCGTGTATTACTACACTGACAGTACCCGCCACTGCACACTGCAGGTGGCGGGCGCCCGTCACGTCACTTTATTCTTTATTCTTTTAGTGACAGTTTGAATAAAGGAAGGCCCGGTCACACATTGTGACTGTTGGAGTTCCCATTTCTTGTCTCTCTCTTTCTTGCTCTTGATCTCCCGCCATAGCTCGCGTGCAAGCTTCGATCCTTCTCACCTTTCAACTGTCGTGATTGGGATGATCAACTTACAGAGGCCCTCTGGGCGTATAGAACCTCCCATAAAGCCGCAACAGGACAGACACCCTTCCAGCTGGTGTATGGTACAGAAGTTGTTTTCCCTATTGAACTGGAATTACCCTCTTTAAGAGTGGCTATCAAAGAGCGTTTGGGGGACGATGATTCACTGCAACGCCGTCTCCTGCACGAGGAATGTTTGGACGAAATTCACAAGATGGCTCTACAGTGCATGGAAGCCACACAAGCTCGACACAAGGCTTACCATGATAGCTTCATCAAGCACAAGGAGTTCAAAGAAGGTGATTTGGTCCTAGCCTATGATTCACGATTTGGCAAGTTTCCTGGCAAGCTCCAACAATGGTGGATGGGCCCCTATAAGGTACTTGCCGTCAATCCTAATGGCTCTGTCCAAGTGCAGACCGTTGATGCCTCTGATGATCCCTTTCTAATCAATGGATATCTCCTGAAGAAGTACTTCCCTCCTTGGGGATCTTGACAATTACAGTCACTTGATCCTTTCCCTCATTGGCGCAGCACTGTACTTCCTATGCTGCTACTTCTGATAGCCATTCTTCAGTCACTCCTGATGAGATGGACGCAACCCTCTGTCCCCTCAACTCTACCTTCCAGCCTTGATCTCTTATCCTCTATTTTCCACCAACAACAGTGGCGAGGTTGGTCTTGATACATGGTCTTTCTACCATTCCCTTGCTTATTTCGAAGAAAAAAAAAGAAAAATATGCATATCGGTCATGGGAGAAAAGGACTTAGGTCCCTGTCATGCCGACCTATTCTTCAAGAAAAGGTGGAAACACCCTCGAAAATAGGGAAAAACAAGAAAAAAAAAAAACAAGAAAAAAATCTGTTATGAGAGAAAAGGAAGCAATTCCCTGTTATAGCAGGCCTTGTTCCAAGAAAAGGTGATAAACACCCTTGGGCGAGAAGCTAGCTGTGGAAAAGGTGGTAACACCCAGCAGTCCAGAAAGTGGATTCATTACTTGAAATTTTCAAGATCCAATTTCAAAGCTACCTCCCTTGGTACGCTGTGTCCTGGGTCTCTCTGCAGAGCATCTCCCTGTCCTCTCGCAGATGACATGTCCTATCTAACACAATGTTCGATTTGATGGCTACCTTCCTGGGTACGCCTCTTCCACAACTGATGACGCGATCTTCATCGACAAACAATCAAGTGACGTGAGCTTTCATCCTAACCGGATAGGGACGTGAGTATGGGTTGCCCTTTGTATCGATCAACAGAGAGTGAGACAGAGGATGGGGCGAGAGACCAGTCTTTTCTCTTCAAATCAAATGAGAGGTGAGAAGTGTGAATGTAGTGTTGCAAGCATGGGATGGGCCTCTCAATGCACAAAGCATAATTTGTTCTGTGCACTGCACCATAAGGCTCCCTAGCCTTCCTTCTTGCACCGTATGCTGACACAGGGAGGGATGCACTGTTGCACTATCAAATGCGCACAAGGCATACAACCTTTGCACAAGTGACCGCGAGGATTACATCAATGGGTTTCAGGAAAAGGCTGCCCTTCTATATCTATCAACAGAGCATAAGATAGAGGGTGGGTTGAGTGTGACTGGAGTTTCTTCAATCAATTATCGAGAGGTGAGATTGAGGGACGTTACGACATTTGGAGTTAGGTATGTTCCCTTTTCCCTATGCACCCACGGGATGGGTCTTTGCCGTCATCACAAGACACATCACCCTGTTCTGTACACTGCACTCTAAGGCTCCCTTACCTTCCTCCTTGCACTTATGCCAAACGGGTTGGATGCACTAATGCACTATCAACTGTGCACCCTGGCATACTCCCTCTACACCATTCCCCTATTGATTCCTAAATCGGGTACGAGATATGGGTTTTAATCATTTTTCCTTGAGTGATATTAGTCATGGGGCGAGTGACTGTTCTTTCATTCCATTTGAGTGACTGTGAGTTGAGTGCAACATTCCTCATCATCGACAAACTTCCTGCGATTCCTTCCATCAGCTACCTCCCTGGGTGCTGCTGCGTGGTCCCTGCCATGACGGACGTGTGCCGAGAAGATGCCTTGGTACCTCCAGCAGCCGACAACAATATAGGACGTGCTATCGACACTCAACCTTGATTCTTGACAAAATGGGCCAAGTTTTTCTAACCCTACACCTTCTCTTTCTTCGTGACGGTCATGTTTTAAGTGTGGGGAAGTTAGTGGATGGTTTGTGGCAGGGTCCTAGGTCCCTGTTGCTTGGTTACCCTATCTGTTAAGGTTTTAAGTGTGGGGATGCGTCCTTGCGCGTCTACATTGCATACCCTTCTGCATATGACTTAACCTGCTCATGCATGTATGCCATGACTTGTTGTTACCTTGATGGGGGCCCTTCCCACCCATTCGTTCATTTTCCACCCACCCTTGGGACTGTTCCCTTGCAGTCTTCCTTCATTCCCTGCTTTTGAGGTCTTGCCATGTGAATGCACCCTATGTTCACCGAAGTCCAAATCCAACCTTATAACCTTGTTCCTCCCTTTGAACTGACCATTTTTACTTTTTGCCTATCCCTGTTTCGGTGCACGGTTTTTGAGTTATTAATTTTTGAAGCATTTTGCATAAATTAGCCAATTTTCCATGTGAACGCGCTTTTCTTGCTTCGGAACCATGATTCGATGTCATAGCCCTGCCAATCACTTTTCCCCTAACATTTTTCCTTTTTACTCCAAGTCATTCTGATACACGGTTTGTCCAATATTAATTTTCCGGTTTTTAAAGACTTTTTCGTGCGACTTTTTGACATTTTTCCATGTGAACCTGCCCTGTTTGCATCGGAATTCCAATTTGATTTGACCTCCGTGTCCTCTGTGCCTTCCCCCACCTTTTTCCTTTTTCCTCCACCCTCTTTCGTCTTCCGGATTTTTTCTTATTAATTTTTAAATGAGTTTTCGAGCGTATTTTTGGAGTTTATCGCATGTGAACCCCTCCTACTTCCACCGGAACTGCGGTTTAACATGACATCCTTGTGCCACCCCTTCCTACGGATATTTTTCCTTCTTACTACATGTCATTCTGGCGAACGGTTCGTCCGATATTAATTTTTGATCCCATTTTTGCGTTTGTTTTTTGGGTTTTTCCCATGTGAACACATCTTATCTCTGTTGGAATTATGTTTTGATTAGCTAGGATTGTTGGGCACGTCTTTTTGCATAGTTTTCCTTTTTTCTGCACCTCATTTCGATGCACGGATCTCTTGATATTAATTTTTAATTGCGTTTTTTGGTTCCTTTTTGTGTTTTTTGCACATGACCGCCCTTTACCCCTCCCGGCACCTCCGTCGCATATTTTTCATGTCTTCCCATTGTCATCTTGTCCACTTTTTATTTTTATGTCATTTCGTTTTGATGTCCGGATTGGAAGTTATTAATTTTTCTTTATTTTTATGTGTTTTTACGCACTTCGTTTCGCGCGTGAACGCACCCTTTTTCAATTTTATGCGTCTTAACACGCCCCGGTCGCATCCGCGTGCCTTGTCCCCGTATCTGGATGCCTTTTCACTCCCGTCACCGCAAATTTTTTTACCCCCGCCCCGCGCATGCGCGCGGAACAGGGGCGTCTCACCTCTCCTTTTTTTTCTCTTTTCCTTTTTTAATTAATTAATTAATTTATTTATTTAAAAAAAAACCTACCCCTCCCCCCAACGAACACCCTCTCTCCCCTCCCCGAATCTCAACTACCATCCCCCTCTTTTTCTCTCTCTCTCTCTCTTCTTCTTCCTCTCCCCTCTTTCTCTCTCCTACCCCTCTTTCTCTCTCCCCGACTCTCCCCTCCCTTCTTCCCTCCTTCCTTTTGCTTCCTCCTTCCATCCTCCCTCTCTCCTCCTTCCCTTTCTTCTTCCATCCTCCGTCTTCCCCCGCTCTCGCCCTCCCCTTCTTCCTCCCTCCCCCGCCTCCCCTTCTTCTTCCATCCCTCGCCTTCCCCTTCTTCTTCCATCCTTTGTCTTCCCCCGCCCCTGTCCTCCCCTTCTTCCTCCCTCCCCCGCCTCCCCTTCTTCCTCCCTCCCCCACCTTCCCCTTCTTCTTCCATCCTCTATCTTCCCCCGCCCCCGCCCTCCCCTTCTTCCTCCCTTCCCCGCCTTCCCCTTCTTCTTCCATCCTCCGCCTTCCCCCGCCCCCGCCCTCCCCTTCTGCCCCCACCTTCCCTTCCCCTTCTTCCTTCCTCCTCCCCTCTTCTTCTTTCCTCCCCCCTTCCTCTTTCCTCCCCACTTCTCCCCCTCGGCGCCTCCCTCCCAGCACTGCCTACCGCCGCGTGGCCGCCACGCCTCTGCCCTCGCCACCGCCGGATCCGCCGCATCGCCGCCACGCCGCTGCCAAGTCGCCGCCGCTGCCGGAGGAAGTCGCAGTTGCCGCCTGGTCCTTCGAAGTCGTCGTCGCCGCCAGTACCTCTACCTCCTCCTCCTCCTCCTCCCCCAACCTCTACACCTCCTCCTCCTCCTCCTCCATCTAACCACAGCCAGGTTAGACCCTAACCTTAGTTCAGTTCAACCTAACTTAAGTTAGGTTAAAAACTAACCTAAGCCAACCTCTAACGTACCTTAAGTTAAAGACTAACCTAACTAGGGTTAGGATTCTACTAACCTAACTAGGGTTAGGATTCTACTAATCTAACTAGGGTTAGGATTCTACTAACCTAACTAGGGTTAGGATTCCACTAACCTAACTCAGGTTAATTCCACCCCCACTAACTAACCCTAGGTTAGTTAGTCTAACCTTGGTTAATTAGACCTACCCCTAGCCTAACGTAACTTGACTCACTATCCCTAGACTTACTTGACCTAACTAACCTAGACTACCTCTGACTAACCTGACTAGACCAGATTTGTTTTACCTGACTTATCTAGACTAACTTGCCTTAGCTGACTTAATTTGACCTCACTTACCAAACAAAGCTAATTTTCCTGATTTACTTAATTTATAAATTAATTTCCACCTCATAAAATTTCAAAAAAATATCTAAAAATTTCCTTCGCTTTTTGCCCATTTTTGAAAATTTGTCAGCTGGAAATTTTCACCCCTCAAAATTTTTGAAAATTCAATATTTCTCGATTTATCCCAAAATTACCAACAATGGTCAAAAATTCATTTAAAATTAGTAAAAAAATCTTTTAAAAATTCTAAAAAATTCCACCCACCCCCCTTGACCTTTTTCCCTTCATTTTTCACTTTAAAATATTTTCATACATGGCACCCATATTTCAAAAAGAAAACACAAAAAAAAATAAAAATAAAAATAACCAACACACAACACTTCACCCTAAAAATCTCCATCTTATTTTCATACACTAAATTGTGGATATTTCCTACCTAGCTGAATTTTTCTTTTTCCTTCATCCCCTATCCATTTGTAATTATTCTTCCTTTTGAAAAAAAAAACACCAGCATAAAACATAACCCCTACCATTTATTCCAAAAATAAAAAATAAACAAAAAATAAAAAAAAATTCCAGACCAACACACATAATTCCAATCCCCACACACAATACTCCCTAAAATACCAACCACACACAAGAAAATTAACAAAACAAAAACAAAAACAAAATCAAAACTATCCTAATACATCATCACATAAATTAACAATCATACTCAAACTCAACACATCCACTAAGGTGTTGTCTTTGTTGTTTCATCAGTGGTCTTTACTTTTCTTTTACTGGATTCACTTCTTTTGGGGGACTCTTCCGTGCACATTTTGTCAAGATTGTGGGAGAGAAGGAAGGAGTCTCACTTGAAGCTTTCTTGCTTGCACAATGGGGGAATACACACAAGGGTGGAGGCTGAAAACAGTTTTCCTCTTCTTAGTTGTGTAAACCAAACTCAACTAACTAAGGTGGCATACTAACTAAGCCACGAACTAGAGTAGATAAGGATAGCTATCATGTAGCTATTATTCATGGGCAGTGTACCAACCGTGTCTGCAAACTAACAAGTCGGTGACATAAATACACAACGGTCACCTTGGCGTATCACGAGTGGAGCTCGATATCTCAACACTCCCCCTCGAGCTCAATTCCAATTCCTGCACACCAAGCAGGTCTCTGAACTTGCGCAGCTTCTCTACGCCCAATGCCTTCGTGAATATGTCAGCTACCTGATCCTCTGTGCTGACATAAACTAGATCAATAAGACCTAGTAAAACCCTCTCTCGCACATAGTGATAATGCACCTCAATGTGCTTTGTTCTAGCATGATAGACTGGGTTATTTGCCAAGTGTATACTACTCATGTTGTCACAATAAATGACAATTGGTCCATCTGTAGACTGATGCATATCATAAAGTAACTTATGCAACCAAGCTACCTCACATGCAGCCATTGCTGCACCCCTGTACTCAGCCTCTGTGCTTGACAAGGCAGTTGTAGGCTGTTTCTTGCTGCTCCAAGTGACTGCAGCACTCCCAAAAGAGAACACATATCCACTGGTAGATCGTCTATCAGAAATACTACCAGCCCAAACAACATCAGTGTATCCATGCAACTGTATCTGAACCCCAGTCTCATAAAATAGTCCATACTGCAATGTGGACTTCACATACCTGAGTATGCGTCTAGCCGCATCCAAATGTGGTTTCCTTGGAGCCTGCATAAACTGACTTACCAATCCAACAACATAGCTCAAATCTGGCCTAGTAATAGTCATATAAATCAAACTTCCTACTATGCATCTGCACATAGTAGGGTCTTCTAGAAGCTCACCTACATCTGTGCTCAGCTTCACATTCTGCTCCAAAGGAACTGAAATAGGCTTACAGCCTGTCATCCCATATTTGGACAGCATGTCCAATCCATACTGCCTCTACAAGAGCTGTATCCCACTTGGTGATCTAATCACCTCAATGCCCAAGAAATAACGCAGCTCTCCCAAATCCTTCATCTCAAACTTCTGCTTCAATAGCATTTTCACATGAAGGATATCTTCATCACTGTCACCTGTCATAATCAAATCATCAACATAAATGACAAGTAACATAATACCTTTCTCTGTTTTTCTCACATAAAGTGAGAAATCTGCCTTGGAAATCTGAATGCCAATAGTGACAAGATACTGTCCTATCTTGTCAGACCATGCTCTAGGTGCTTGCTTCAAGCCATACAAGGCTTTCTTCAACCTGCAAACAAACTCAGGATGAACAGCATGCACATAACCTGGTGGCTGCTCCATATAGACCTCTTCTTGCAAATCACCATGCAAGAAGGCATTCTTTACATCCATCTGATGTAAAGACCATCCCTTTGATGCAGCCATAGCAATGACAGCTCTTATGGTTGTCATCCTTGCAACCGGACTGAATGTTTCTTCATAGTCAATGCCATATGTTTGTGCATACCCCTTGACTACTAATCTTGCCTTGTATCTGTTCACAGAACCATCTGCATTGTGCTTCACCTTATAAACCCATTTACAGCCAATTGCATTTTTACCTTTAGGCAAAGGTACCAATTCCCATGTAGCATTTGCTTCCAAGGCATCCATTTCTTCATCCATGGCTTTCTCCCATTTTTCTCTTCCCATGGCTTGCTCAAAAGAAGTGGGTTCTAGTTCCTGTATCACTTTGACCATATATGCATAGTGAATGGCTGTAAATCCATCATATTTCAGCCTATCCACAGGATACCTAGCTCTCGTAGACCTGCGCAAAGTAGGTTCACTCCCAGGTGCTCTCAAAACATCCCTGGTCTTCCTTACTCCAGGTGTAACAATAGAAGGAATACCCAACTCATCATCAATGCTCTGTTCTGAGCCACTGGATTCACCATCCACATAAGAGTGACCTGCATTCACATCAAACATGGGCTGATCAACCTTCTCTTTTCCTTTTCGTGATACATGCATACCACTATCTGCATTGCTTTGAGAAGATTCTCCTGATCTCAATCTGCCTGTCCATGGCGAAGAATGTGAACCATTGCTAGAGGACGCTCCAGGTCCACTAATATTTTGTGACTGCTGCTGTGAATTCTGTGCAGCATTACCATTGTCTGCATCTACATCATCAATCACATTTACTGGTTTATACCAGCTACTCATCTCATCAAAAACAACATCTCTGCTCACTGTAAACTTACGAGTAGAAGGGTTATAGCATCTATACCCTTTTTGCTGCAGAGAGTAACCAATAAAGATGCACTTCTCAGCTTTTGGATCCAACTTGGATCTCAACTCATCTGGCACATGTACATAGGCAATGCAACAAAAAATTTTCAAATGAGAAATATCTGGTTTTCTACCAGTATACCTCTCCTCTGGAGTCATTCCATGTATTGCTGCAGTGGGAGTCCTGTTCATTATGTAGACTGCTGTAGCAACTGCTTCAGCCCAATAAAAATCTGGCAAGTCTTTTTCATTGAGCATGGCATGAGATACCTCTCCAATATGCCTATTTTTCCTTTCTGCAATTTCATTTTGTTGTGGGGTATGACTGCATGAATATTGCTGCTTTATGCCATGCTCCTGCAGGAACCTTGCAAACTCATTTGAGAGGTACTCTCCCCCTCCATCTGACCTTAGGCATTTTATCTGCAGGCCTGTTTCTTTTTCAACCATCGCTTTGAGAGTTTTGAAATGCCCAAAAACTTCACTTTTCTTTTTCATAAAATACACCCAAAGTTTTCTGCTATAGTCATCAATAAAAGTGACAAAATAATGACAGCCTCCAAGAGATGTTGCTTTAGTTGTCCACACATCAGAGTGGATTAATTCCAATGGCTTCTTACTCTCTTGAACATGTCTAGGAAATGGTTTCCTTGCCTGTTTTCCAAACTGACAGGCTTCACATACCTTATGCATTTTTGCAACCTTGAATTTCGGCAAACTTGCAACAATATTTTGGGCCTGCATTGATTTAAGTTACTGTACATTAACATGACCAATGCGTTTATGCCAGATATCAATATTTGCAACTACACCGGTCCCATGTGCAAACATTGCTGCACTCAATTCAGACATGTCTGCATCCAATGTAAACATTCTGCCCTTCTTCTTTCCTTTTGCTATCAAGCGACCTTTATTTTTCATATCCTCAACAAAGCATCCATGAGGATTAAATCTGACCTGCAAGCCCTGCTCAACCATTTGACCAATAGAAACCAGATTCTTGGTGATATTCGGAACATGAAATACATCGGAGATGTATTTCTTTTTCCCATCCTGCATAGACAAAGGAATTTTTTCAATCTGCACAATAGGATGTGCAGTATCATCACCAGTCTCCACAAATCCTGGTTTTTCCATTTTTCTTGCATCCTCCATCCATTCTGCATGACCTGTCATGTGGTTTGATGCACCTGAGTCAACATACCATACATCATTGCTTTCTTCTACACTTGTCACAGAATTATTCATGTGCTGCACCATAAACAAGTGCTCATTTCTGTCATCACCCTGTCTACTAGAAGATGCATAATTCCCTTGTTGCAGTTTTCCATTCATGATGTCATTCTACTTTTTATAGCAGCCTTTAGCCATATGACCCATTTTACCACAGTAGTAGCATTCAACATTAGTATTTGCATTTTGACCTCTTTGCCATCCACCACGACCTCTTTGGCTCCCCCTGCATCTAGAGTTACCACGTCCTCCTCCATAGGACTGGTTTTCTTGAGTTTGCTGCATATTCTGATTTCTACCACGGCCTCCATATCGGCCTCCTCTACCTCTGCCTCTACCTCTTCCAGCATTTGAGTAGAAGACAGCTTCTTTAGAAGTTCCTCCTGAAGAAGATACACCACCATTTCTCTGTTCCTCAGAAATTAGAAGAGCAATCAACTTCTCAAAATCAGGAAATCTTTCACGAACTGAAATGGATGTCCGAAACTGTGCATAATCCTTTCCTAGACCATTCAAGGTCACAGAAACTAAATCATCATCTTCCACTGGTGACCCAATGGAAGCAAGTGCATCTGCAATCTTCTTCACCTTCATGTGGTAGTCATTGATGCTCATATTTTCTCTTTGCACATTGTGCAACTCTTGCTTGAGCTGCATTTTTCTGGCTTGCGTATTTGTGCTATACATTTTTAAAAAGTATCCCATGCCTCCTTTGGCGTACTTGCATCCTGAATATGCACAATCATAGAGTCTGAAATGCTGATAGACAGCCAATACATAACTTTCCTGGCTCTCTCATGCCATGCTTTAAATGCTTGCATTTGCTGTTGATTGGGAACATCAGGAAGAATTGGTTCTTCTTCATTTCCTGCAACAAATTCCCAATATCCTTTTTCCATAAGGAAATTCGTCATTCTAAACTTCCATGCTTGGAAGTTGTTCTTGTCAAGCTTTTCAGTGACAATCTGTGAAAGAGAATCAAATGCCATTACAGAAGACTGCAAAAAATTCTGTCACTGCAAAAACCACAGCTTCACCCTCACAAGGGAAAATCTGCAAAACTGGCGAAAGTGGTATTTGACCACATAGTCATTTCCTAGTGACGATTTTGCATCAACAGGCAACAGGGATGATTCTGTAACTCCCAATGTCTCTGCACACAAGCATACAATGTAATTTTTACAGTAACTATTCACCGACTTGTAGAACAGTGGCTGCACAGCATAAAACTGGGCCTTTTCCTGAGTGCGTGCAGAAAACTTCCGCCTCCAAAACAGGCCCCGAAATGGCCTCAAGTAAAAAAACAAGGTCGCCGAGGGCTAAAGCCTCTTCCCGTAGCATATACTGCCCTCTTGCTTCACCGCAAAGTGCGTCTCAACCTGAGACAATGCACTCCTGCACTTTTCGGCTGTGCTACCTGCAGAGATCTGCTCCCAAAACAGAAAATGAAAGCAACACTGCTCCTCTTACTAGAAAACGGCGAGCTTGGCTTGCTTTCTTGAGCTCCTTACCACGAACAAGGCTCTGATACCATGTCAAGATTGTGGGAGAGAAGGAAGGAGTCTCACTTGAAGCTTTCTTGCTTGCACAATGGGGGAATACACATAAGGGTGGAGGCTGAAAACAGTTTTCCTCCTCTTAGTTGTGTAAGCCAAAAGAACTCAAGTACAAAGAAATAGAAGAACCCTATATATGGGTCTCAAACCAAACT
This sequence comes from Lygodium microphyllum, assembly GCF_053477565.2. Lineage (NCBI taxonomy): Eukaryota > Viridiplantae > Streptophyta > Polypodiopsida > Schizaeales > Lygodiaceae > Lygodium > Lygodium microphyllum. Next base: position 118,957,372 of record NC_141148.1, on the reverse strand, counting down.
CAACTAACTAAGGTGGCATACTAACTGAGCCACGAACTAGAGTAGATAAGGATAGCTATCATGTAACTATTATTCATGGGCGGTGTACCAACCGCGTCTGCAACTGACAAGTCGGTGACATAAATACACAACGGTCACCCTGGCGTATCACGAGTGGAGCTCGATATCTCAACACATTTAGGCCATTACATACACACCCCTTCCAAGTATTTATTTTATGTGCTTTATTTATTTTCATTTTTCCCTTAATTACAAATTAATTGTTAAAATGAACTATTAATTCACCCACAGTTTCCACACGCATTCGCGCTACACACATTTTTTTAAATTAAAATAAACCCGCCGTTCACTTAGCACGTGCTACGTGCGTTACAGAGGCACTTTAATTTTTAATTATAATGAACCAACTGTCACAACAGCACGCACTGGCAAAAAAGCGCTCCACATCACCTTAATTTGTTATCAATGAACTTGCATTTAGAGACCCAGTCTGGGTATCGAAGTCCGGGATTCGAATTCAAGCATCGTTTTCACCTACTAATTGGTAATTAAATTTTTAAGAAAGAACCGCCGTTTTCTTGTTAAGGTTTATCACTTAATAAAAATTCACACATTCTTAATAATTTACTAAAATAAACCCTTCATTAAATTAATTCCCCCTCATTGCACTTAATTTTCCTTTTTAACGAACCCGTTTCGTGGGATGGGTATGCGCAGTTATTAGAGTTATTTCCATGGTCAAATACTGGTTTATCAAAGATGTAGTCTTGATATGTATCGACTGTGGTGATGTTTTAGTTTACTGTCTTTGATACGGTTACGGGTACGGTGTGTAGTTTTTTCTTTTATTGCCTGATACGGGGTTCTGGGTGTTTGTCTGATGCATAGCATGAAGCTTTCGGTCGCATATGTCTAGCGGTCATGTCGAATTTTTTCTAGGTTGTGGTTTGCTTGGGGTTAGTTAGTCGAGTCACGTTTTATGGTTTTGGTTGTTCTCTTATCCTTGGTTTTTTGTCCGTTGCTTTGCAGGTATTCTCCTTGATTGTCTGTGTTTGTGGTGTGTGTGTAACCATCTGAATGGTGCCTTCTCACGCTCCTCCCCCTATCCAGTACGTCCCATTAGTTAGTAGAGATTACTCTTCCCTACTCACTTTTGAGCCTCTCACGAAGGCGGGACTCACTGCTTTTGTGGCTACTTCATTTTCATTGCTTCCAGAGGATCCGTCGTTATGTGATGAGTTTCTGGCCTTCTACAGTAAGAAGACAGGACTAGTCCAAGGAATTTCTATGACTTTGACACCTCGAGACTTAGGGAAGGCTCTGTCTCTTCCCTCCAAAGGTGAACCTTTTGTGACCACTCGTCAAGTTTTCTCTAATGAAGAGATTCTGAAGATGTTGCAAAAGCAGATAAGGAAAATGCTGAATGTTAAGAAGGTGATTACCTCTTCAGGAGTTTCCTTTTTCATGATCACTGATCCCGTATGGAAGATGGTCTGTCAGTTTCTCCAGGACAGGTTTATGCCTGCCAAAACGCCATCCCAGTATTTGTCCAAAGAGCTTTTCACAGCTTCCAGGATGGTGTTGAAAGGAGTTGCTATTGACTGGAGTACTTACCTCCTCACTAAAATGGATCAACATTTCGTCAAAGTCACCCGGGGTAATGTTACCAATGTCACATATGGATCATATTTGTCTGTCTTCTTGACCTACTCAGGTTTACAGAAGAGTGTGCCTCCACCTCCTCCATCAGATTCCCTTGATCCCTTCTCTTTCACAGCAGGACTTGGCTGCTCTTCAGAGACGGGCTACTTTGTGTCCTCTATTCCAAGATAAAGTGGAAAGATTGAAGTCCAGAATGGACTTATTATGGTCTACATTTGAGCAGTTTCAGGAATATGTTCCACCATACCATTCTTTCTTTGTCCACTACCACTTACAAAAGTTGGTCTTCCACATGAAGCTTTCCATGATGGATTTACCTCTTCCAGAGGATGGATGGAGTGGGGCTTGGTCTATTGACTTGCTGACAGAGGTAGTAAGGATGGTGTTTGAAGATTCTATCACGTCAAATACCATGTTGATGTCATACATGTATCTACGAGGAGACTTGTTAATTCCAGATGAGGTGGATATGGCATGGTATGTGGGGGATGTGGTACTATAGGCTGTTTTGTATGTCAACCATTTGGAGTTGCATATAGCTGACATGTTCCAAGGTTACTCTCCAAAGTGGCTGATTGTCATGATAATTCCTGGCATCCCATGATTGATTCTATGGTTTTGAATCAAAGACAAAACATAGCTCCTACTTATGCCCAGAGTACTAATCAACTGAGGATGGATCTCTTAGCCTATCTTTCAAAACATAATCCGTTTGATGCTACCTTCTTTGATGCCTATCATAAACGATCTCTCTTAGGACCTTCTGTTCCTACCCTCCTATATTACCAACAAATGGCTCACCGATATGCTCTATATCTTTCCCTTTGTCAATCTAATTCCACAACTATTTTACCCCTTCCTTTCCAACCTTCATCTTTTCCTCAAATTTCCATTTTTACATACTGTTCCTTTATTGAGGATAGGGTATTTTCACCTTCTCCACCCTGTCCTTCTCCATCCATTCATGTACCCTCAACATTTCCTATTTATCAGTTAACACCCTTCCTTAGTGATTCCCTCGAAATTTCTGACACTCCTTCTTTAACCTTTTCTTCCTTTTATGATTTTGCCTATCCCTCACTTCATCCACTTTTCCTTATTCCACTTCCCTCTCCTAACACTTCTATATCTCAGCCACCTCAGTTGGTTAGTGACTATGACGGGTTTGATAATCAGATTTCCAGAAGAAGGGGATGGAGTTCGGATGATTCCCTTATAGAACCTCAAATCAATTGGCCAGTAATTCCAGGAGAATGGACAGCTGCCAGTCAAGCTTATCAGAACTATGTTCATTTTGCTTAGCAGTATTCACAGTCTGCCGATCCTTCAGTGAGATTAACTACTCACTTTGCTTGGTACTTGGCATATATGCATAGGCACTCTCATAATGATTTCAAGCCTATTCCAAAGTTGTGCATGAATGTCAATGTGAGCATTGATTCCCAACAGTTGGATATATTGTATTTTCATGCCCTTTGTTTGCCTAGCAGATACCTGGTCCTGTTGGAAAGGATGTGTTGTCTTCAGTTTTTTCAAAATCCTCCCAAAACCTTTATAGATGAATCCTTGTCTATGGATCGTTTCCCACAACATCAATCTTTCAAGAGGGATCATCTTCATTGATACTTTTCCAATGTATGGTGAAAGCTTTTTAATGAAAATCTCTCTTTTTGAAGGAGTCATTCAAATGGTTGTGTTGTGTGTAGTGTTTGTGTTGTGAGTTCATTTATGTAAAACGAACGTGGTTGTTTCCTATTGGATTGGATTTCGTGTGCGAGCTACATTTTGGAGAATTGTGGTGATGAGGTCATGGTTGGGGAGTTGAAGCTGATGCTGATGAAGAAGAATAAAACTCTTATATCCTTTACAAATTTGTTGTGATTTTTAGTTTGATAAGCGGTGTTACTGTAAAACAAGGTTTTCCTTTCGTTGTATTTTTATATCAGATACATGTTATAAGTTGGGGTCGTGTTGGATGGATTCTTTTTGAAGAGATATTGACGATCAAAGTTGAGCTTTTGAATAAACTTGTATTTCCTTTTTCCTGGGTCGCGAGGAAGCTTCCTTATTAAGTGTGGGGATATGTTGAGTGTTGAAATGACTTGTTTTTTGGCTGATTTTTGTTGTTTTTGAGAGCTGAATGGTTGATTTTATGAGATGATTGATTGGTTTAGAAGTGGTTTGAGAGTGTTTTGGATGATGTTGATTGTGTTTTGGAAGTTCATGATTTTTATCAGTGGAGATATGTGGTTCTGTGATGTTCTGATAGGTTCTGATTGGTTTTGTATACCTTCTGTTTTGTTCTATTTTGTTTTGTTTTGGTATGTTTTGTTCTGATTGTCTTCTGTAAGGAGGGATGGAGTATTGATTGATGAAATTTGAGATCTTGTGAAAGCTTATTGAATGGTTTGTGAGAGTATGGAATGGTTTGAGTATGAGTTATGTGGTTTTGATGACCTTCTGTAGGTCTTATGTAGAGCCTTTGTTTTGTTCTGTTCTGTGACTGTTCTGTATGCTTCTGTATGTGTTGTATTGGAAGAGAGTGTAGCTTGGGAAAGTTTTTTAGCCTTGGAAAGAGGTGAATACAAGTGCAAAAGAGCTGAAAGAAGTGAAAGAAGTAGTTGCTGAAGACTCAAGTGAAGACTAGAGTGAAGTGACAGTAGTGAGCTATGAAAGGACAATGTAGTGGTTTTGGTGACTCTTCATATCAGACATACCTCTTGGGAGGGGTATCCACTGTCAGGATTGTGGGAGAGAAGGAAGGAGTCTCACTTGTAGCTTTCTTGCTTGCACAATGGGGGAATACACACAAGGGTGGAGGCTGAAAACAATTTTCATCTTCTTAGTTGTGTAAGCCAAAAGAACTCTAGTACAAAGAAATAGAAGAACCCTATATATGGGTCTCAAACCAAACTCAACTAACTAAGGTGGCATACTAACTGAGCCACGAACTAGAGTAGATAAGGATAGCTATCATGTAGCTATTATTCATGGGCGGTGTACCAACCGCGTCTGCAAACTGACAAGTCGGTGACATAAATACACAACGGTCACCTTGGCGTATCACGAGTGGAGCTCGATATCTCAACACTCCCCCTCGAGCTCAATCCCAATTCCTGCACACCAAGCAGGTCTCTGAACTTGCGCAGCTTCTCTACGCCCAATGCCTTCGTGAATATGTCAGCTACCTGATCCTCTGTGCTGACATAAACTAGATCAATAAGACCTAGTAAAACCTTCTCTCGCACATAGTGATAATGCACCTCAATGTGCTTTGTTCTAGCATGATAGACTGGGTTATTTGCCAAGTGTATACTACTCATGTTGTCACAATAAATGACAATTGGTCCATCTGTAGACTGATGCATATCATAAAGTAGCTTATGCAACCAAGCTACCTCACATGCAGCCATTGCTACACCCCTGTACTCAGCCTCTGTGCTCGACAAGGCAACTGTAGGCTGTTTCTTGCTGCTCCAAGTGACTGCAGCACTCCCAAAAGAGAACACATATCCACTGGTAGATCGTCTATTAGAAATACTACCAGCCCAATCAACATTAGTGTATCCATGCAACTATATCTGAACCCCAGTCTCATAAAATAGTCCATACTGCAATGTGGACTTCACATACCTGAGTATGCGTCTAGCCGCATCCAAATGTGGTTTCCTTGGAGCCTGCATAAACTGACTTACCAATCCAACAACATAGATCAAATCTGGCCTGGTAATAGTTATATAAATCAAACTTCCTACTATGCGTCTGTACATAGTAGGGTCTTCTAGAAGCTCACCTGCATCTGTGCTCAGCTTCACATTCTGCTCCAAAGGAACTGAAATAAGCTTACAGCCTGTCATCCCATATTTGGACAGCATGTCCAATCCATACTGCCTCTGCAAGAGCTGTATCCCACTTGGTGATCTAATCACGTCAATGCCCAAGAAATAACGCAGCTCTCCCAAATCCTTCATCTCAAACTTCTGCTTCAATAGCATTTTCACATGAAGGATATCTTCATCACTGTCACCTGTCACAATTAAATCATTAACATAAATAACAAGTAGCATAATACCTTTCTCTGTTTTTCTCACATAAAGTGAGAAATCTGCCTTGGAAATCTGAAAGCCAATAGTGACAAGATACTGTCCTATCTTGTCAGACCATGCTCTAGGTGCTTGCTTCAAGCCATACAAGGCTTTCTTCAACCTGCAAACAAACTCAGGATGAACAACATGCACATAACCTGGTGGCTGCTCCATATATACCTCTTCTTGCAAATCACCATGCAAGAAGGCATTCTTTGCATCCATCTGATGTAAAGACCATCCCTTTGATGCAACCATAGCAATGACTGCTCTTACGGTTGCCATCCTTGCAACCGGACTGAATGTTTCTTCATAGTCAATGCCATATGTTTGTGCATACCCCTTGACTACTAATCTTGCCTTGTATCTGTTCAAAGAACCATCTGCATTGTGCTTCACCTTATAAACCCACTTGCAGCCAATTGCATTTTTACCTTTAGGCAAAGGTACCAATTCCCATGTAGCATTTGCTTCCAAGGCATCCATTTCTTCATCCATGGCTTTCTCCCATTTTTCTTTTCCCATGGCTTGCTCAAAAGAAGTGGGTTCTGGTTCTTGTATCACTTTGACCATATATGCATAGTGAATGGCTGTAAATCCATCATATTTCAACCTATCCACAGGATACCTAGCTCTCGTAGACCTGCGCAAAGTAGGTTCACTCCCAGGTGCTCTCAAAACATCCCTGGTCTTCCTTACTCCAGGTGTAACAATAGAAGGAATACCCAACTCATCATCAATGCTCTGTTCTGAGCCACTGGATTCACCATCCACATAAGAGTGACCTGCATTCACATCAAACATGGGCTGATCAACCTTCTCTTTTTCTTTTCGTGATACATGCATACCACTATCTGCATTGCTTTGAGAAGATTCTCCTGATCTCAATCTGCCTGTCCATGGCGAAGAATGTGAACCATTGCTAGAGGACGCTCCAGGTCCACTAATATTTTGTGACTGCTGCTGTGAATTCTGTGCGGCATTACCATTTTCTGCATCTACATCATCAATCACATTTACTGGTTTATACCAGCTACTCATCTCATTAAAAAAAACATCTCTGCTCACTATAAACTTACGAGTAGAAGGGTTATAGCATCTATACCCTTTTTGCTGCAGAGAGTAACCAATAAAGATGCACTTCTCAGCTTTTGGATCCAACTTGGATCTCAACTCATCTGGCACATGTACATAGGCAATGCAACAAAAAATTTTCAAATGAGAAATATCTGGTTTCCTACCAGTATACCTCTCCTCTGGAGTCATTCCATGTATTGCTGCAGTGGGAGTCCTGTTCATTATGTAGACTGCTGTAGCAACTGCTTCAGCCCAATAAAAATCTGGCAAGTCTTTTTCATTGAGCATGGCATGAGATACCTCTCCAATATGCCTGTTTTTCCTTTCTGCAATTCCATTTTGTTGTGGGTTATGACTGCATGAATATTGCTGCTTTATGCCATGCTCCTGCAGGAACCTTGCAAACTCATTTGAGAGGTACTCTCCCCCTCCATCTGACCTTAGGCATTTTATCTGCAGGCCTGTTTCTTTTTCAACCATCGCTTTGAGAGTTTTGAAATGCCTAAAAACTTCACTTTTCTTTTTCATAAAATACACCCAAAGTTTTCTGCTATAGTCATCAATAAAAGTGACAAAATAATGACAGCCTCCAAGAGATGTTGCTTTAGTTGTCCACACATCAGAGTGGATTAATTCCAATGGCTTCTTACTCTCTTGAACATGTCTAGGAAATGGTTTCCTTGCCTGTTTTCCAAACTGACAGGCTTCACATACCTTATGCATTTCTGCAACATTAAATTTCGGCAAACCTGTAACAATATTTTGGGCATGCATTGATTTAAGTCGCTGTACATTAACATGACCAATGCGTTTATGCCAGATATCAATATCTGCAACTACACCGGTCCCATGTGCAAACATTGCTACACTCAATTCAAACATGTCTGCATCTAATGTAAACATTCTGCCCTTCTTCTTTCCTTTTGCTATCAAGCGACCTTTATTTTTCATATCCTCAACAAAGCATCCATGAGGATTAAATCTGACCTGCAAGCCCTGCTCAAACATTTGACCAACAGAAATCAGATTCTTGGTGATATTCGGAACATGAAATACATCGGAGAGGTATTTCTTTTTCCCATCCTGCATAGACAAAGGAATTTTTCCAATCTGCACAATAGGATGTGCAGTATCATCACCAGTCTCCACAAATCTTGGTTTTTCCATTTTTCTTGCATCCTCCATCCATTCTGCATGACCTGTCATGTGGTTTGATGCACCTGAGTCAACATACCATACATCATTGCTTTCTTCTACACTTGTCACAGAATTGTTCATGTGCTGCACCATAAACAAGTGCTCATTTCTGTCATCACCCTGTCTACTAGAAGATGCATAATTCCCTTGTTGCAGTTTTCCATTCATGATGTCATTCTGCTTTTTATAGTAGTCTTTAGCCATATGACCCATTTTACCACAGTAGTAGCATTCAACATTAGTGTTTGCATTTTGGCCTCTTTGCCATCCACCACCATCTCTTTGGCTCCCCCTGCCTCTAGAGTTACCACGTCCTCCTCCATAGGACTAGTTTTCTTGAGTTTGCTGCATATTCTGATTTCTACCACGGCCTCCATATCGGCCTCCTCTACCTCTGCCTCTACCTCTTCCAGTATTTGAGTAGAAGACAACTTCTTTAGAAGTTCCTCCTGAAGAAGATGCACCACCATTTCTCTGTTCCTCAGAAATTAGAAGAGCAATCAATTCCTCAAAATCAGAAAATCTTTCATGAACTGAAATGGATGTCCGAAACTGTGCATAATCCTTTCCTAGACCATTCAAGGTCACAGAAACTAAATCATCATCTTCCACTGGTGACCCAATGGAAGCAAGTGCATCTACAATCTTCTTCACCTTCATGTGGTAGTCATTGATGCTCATATTTTCTCTTTACACATTGTGCAACTCTTGCTTGAGCTGCATTTTCATGGCTTGCGTATTTGTGCTATACATTTTTGACAAAGTATCCCATGCCTCCTTTGGCGTACTTGCATCCTGAATATGCACAATCATAGAGTCTGAAATGCTGATAGATAGCCAATACATAACTTTCTTGGCTCTCTCATGCCATGCTTTAAATGCCTGCATTTGCTGTTGATTGGGAACATCAGGAAGAACTGGTTCTTCTTCATTTCTTGCAACAAATTTCCAATATCATTTTCCCATAAGGAAATTCGTCATTCTAAACTTCCATGCTTGGAAGTTGTTCAGGTCAAGCTTTTCAGTGACAATTTGTGAAAGAGAATCAGATGCCATTACAGAAGACTGCAAAAAATTCTGTCACTGCAAAAACCACAGCTTCACCCTCACAAGGGAAAATCTGCAAAACTAGCGAAAGTGGTATTTGACCACACAGTCACTTCCTAGTGACGATTTTGCATCAACAGGCAACAGGGATGATTCTGTAACTCCCAATGTCTCTGCGCACAAGCATACAATGCAATTTTTACAGTAATTATTCACCGACCTGTAGAACAGTGGCTGCACAGCATAAAACTGGGCCTTTTCCTGAGTGCGTGCAGAAAACTTCCGCCTCCAAAACAGGCCCAAAAACGGCCTCAAATCACTAAGGTGGCATACTAACTGAGCCACGAACTAGAGTAGATAAGGATAGCTATCATGTGGCTATTATTCATGGGCGGTGTACCAACCGCGTCTACAACTGACAAGTCGGTGACATAAATACACAACGGTCACCCTGGCGTATCACGAGTGGAGCTCGATATCTCAACATCCACGACCTAAGAAGGATTATTGAGAGTGATTTTGGGAGATTGTAGTGAGGACATGATGTATTATTGATGGAGTGAGAGAGAGAGAGAGTCAGAGATAGTCAATTCTACAAAAACAGAGTGATTGTACATGAGAGATTGAGAGAGAAGACTATGAAGATATTGAAGATGAATACTATGTGATATTTTTACATTCAAAGATGGTGTATTCCTTTGCTTTCTTTGTTCTATTGATGGATTTTGTGAAGATATTGAAGAATATGGCTGATTCTATCAAATCCGTGGGAGATCTACATGATGTTGTATGAAGATTTGTTGTGCCTGGTGTTCTTTTTTTCATTATGATCATATGAAACATAATAAACAAGCTTGTTGATGTTACAAGATAGATTTTCTTGCAAGAGAATTCCCTTTCCCTTGGTGTTCCTCTTGGGGCTCCAGTTACCATATTTTCTTGATCTCTTCTCATATTTTTCAATCGTCGCTTGATGCTTGTGTAGCCCAATTTCTAATAGCATTCACTCCACACTGCTACATGTTGCAATGGCTTCTTTTTCTGGTTGCATCCTATAAGCAAAGTAAATGTACTGATATACAAGTTTCTCCATGATTCTGACAAAAGCATGCAATGAACAAATGTGAATACGATCCAATGGAATGTTGAAGATGGGCTTCCAAGTGGGATCTTCTCTATTGCACGGTGATGCAACATTTGTCACCCTTTGCCAGTTCTTCTTTCCGTCCTTTCCTTCCACCCTCTATGTCAAGCAATACAATCATGGATTCTTTGTATTTGCACCATTGGAGATTTCACACATGCATTTTAAAGTTTTCAAGTCTCTTGCAAGATGCCATTCAACCAAGTATTGACCATACCCTAACCAAGAGCATCTCACCATGTTCTTGATGATCGATGATACTTGGAATGCTTGTGTGCATAAAGAACAGGTGTAGCATCTCGAATGTTTCCTTAGGAACTTCAAATGCAGCAAGCCAACACACATGGTGCTCGGATTGAATACTAAAGTTCCCTAGGTTGTTCTTGTCGAATTGTAAAGCTCTATTTTTCAAAGTTACACTAACTCTTTCAAGCTTTACTCCTTTTTTGATGACCTCACTTTCATCTAATTTTATAACAAACTATAATTTACCATTACATTCCTCAGCAGACATATTGTAGTACATTATCATTGCCGATTGCACCTTGGACAAATCTAAATAGTAATTGTTGAGTTTTATGAACTTCATCTCATATGCATTTTTTGTCCCAACCTTTAGTGTTTCCATGCATTGAACATGCATGAGATCTCCTATTAGCTCCAAAACCTTTGTATTAAGTTGCTGTCGGTCCTCTATTAACTTTGAAGGTTGAGGAAGAGGCATGGTTCTATTTCTCTTCAATACATGACCAAACCTAGCCTTCACACCTTTGAATATATTTGATTAAGTCGTAGTGCAAATACCGACCCTATCACAAATGGATTGTGTATCCATAGCTGAGAAATCATTTGACATATCTTTTAATGTGCACTCAATCACCTTTTCCTTCATAGCCTTAAACTTAGGATTGCTCAAAGCATTTTCCAATATACTTGCCTTCAACAATCTACTAATACATGATACAACCTCACCCTCACCTAGGTTCTCATTCTAAGCTACCTTACATGCTTTGATACGTTGCTTCCACTGGCCGCTATTCGCAATAAACTCATTGATTGGCTTCCTCCTTTGTTTGCGCTCCTGTGTTAGCTTGTTGTTGATCTTTCTCAGGCCGTCCAATTGTGCCTTTGCCTCCTCATATGAGATACCCATGTCATGGATAGTGTCTTGCATTGAAATAATTTGATTGTTTAGTTAATTTATAGTATCATTCAGTTGTACTACTTGTCCTATGAGCTGTTGTATATGAAGTTGATGTGCAATGATCACATCATGACAATTTTTTATGGTTACTTGGTAAGTTTTAAATACTTTGAACCCCTAATCATTGATCCACCTAGTGTAACCAAGTAACCCATTTTCACCCTTGCACATATACTTCAACAAATTTGTGATTCCTAATCATTGATCCACCTAGTGTAACCAAGTAACCCATTTTCACCCTTGCACATATACTTCAACAAATTTGTGATTCCTAATCATTGATCCACCTAGTGTAACCAAGTAACCCATTTTCACCCTTGCACATATACTTCAACAAATTTGTGATTTCTTAGAAAGTTGGAGGTATATTGTTTAAGAGGTCAATTGGATAGATTCCCCCATCAACCCACAAGTCCACATGTTTCAATCCCATTTTCTTGTAGCTTTGCAAAACCTGAGGGTTGGTATTGGTACACTGGGTTCTTTTGAATAATGGGGCATATTCAATCTCTACCTCACTATGCAGCTCCTTCTTTCTTGTATTCATTTTACTATTAATAGAAACGGGGAGCCTACTTGGTTCTCATAGGAGGTAGAGTGGAGATGCACAGAGGTACACAAAGGTGCCAAGGGAAAGGAGGGTGTAAGTAATTCACCCTATTAATGAAAGTTGCAGAAACACAGAGAAGAGGTCACAATAGAGCCATGAGAGAGTAAAGATATGGGGGAAAATAGCTCAGAGGGTAGGGATATCCAAGACTTTTCATATTTTAGACATTTTTATTTTACCTCCAAAAACATTTCCAAAAAACACAAAATTTGACCAATTGGTTTGTTTTTTGACCAAAAGCTAGAATATAAAAAATCCCCAAAATATCTTAAAAGGAACTTCTAAAATTTCATTTTCCTTGTTCTCAATTAAAAAATCAATTACCTAGCATCTACTAATCATTTTTCATTGAAAATAAAGCACCACACTCCCATAACAAACTCCTTTTTGAATATACAATTTGGTTGAAAAAGACTTCTTGAATTAGGAGAGAGAAGGAATCTAAGTATATCTTTGTAGATAATATAAAAAATGCAAAATGAGATTGCAAAAGTGGAGAGAGAAGAGGATTATTTTACTATTATTCTCTCATATTTTTCTCATTTTAAGGAGGAGAGAAGGGGGGGCTAAAAGGCCCATTTGTGTATTCATTTTTTTCCTAATGGTTTATAGAGTTTGTGAATCTTACCAAATTTGCATATGGATAGCCTCCAACTCTTGAATAGACACTAAAACTCACGCAAAATGCTAAATGCAATACTTGAGCGAACCTTAAGTCATTAAAAGACCTCTGTAAATTACTAGAGTTGGTCTAGCATGAATGAATTGAACGTTATGTATAGCTGTACATTCTTAGTCTCCCAAGATCCTAATAGACTAGAAGGGCCGTCAAATTATGGAAATTCTTTATAATACAAATTGAAAGAAGAAGAGTTGGATGAAAAATCAAGGAATGAAGCTTTGGAGGAAGAACTAGAAACAATCAATTACAGCACTGTTGAATGGATATGTCCTACTCTAAAGAGTGCAATGAGATTTCTAACCCATAGTGGAGTAATCAAAATCATTACTAAATGATGGTGGTTGGATTTTTTTGAAGTCATAGATTACAAAAAAGCCAAACTAGAGTTTCTAGAACTCAGTACTCTATATCAAACAAGAGCGCATAATACAAACAACTCTTCTAATCTCTTTGGAGTCAAACTTAGAGTCAAAACAATTGTGTAGATTAGGATAGGATGGACTATTGGGAATGTGTATTTATGAGCATAAGATGCTCAATGTGGTCCAAGAGGAACTTCTTAAGGCATAGGAGGAGGACACTTCAATGGGGACACTAGAGCTTGAAAGGTTGTTCCAAGCCTAGTAGTAGTGGCCCATATTATTCAATCATGACTCAATTCATTAAATACTATGATGAGTGTCAATTGAGAAAAGTGTTGATTTGAAAGGATTAAATGGAGCTAACATCAGTCATAGCTTCTCAATCCTTCACAAAGTGGAAATTAGCTTCATTGAACATGTAGGTCTTGCATCTCAATACTCTCAATCTAAATACATCATAGTAGCTATATTGACTATTTGATGAATGGACTAAAGCTACAGCTCAAGAACTTGAAGACACATTGCTCATTCAACATGTGTCCTTAAGCAAGTGACATTGCAATGCTACTAGAGTAGATGATTTTCACAATATTGTTAATGACATGGCAAAGTAAGAATATCTATGACTAATTTTTTATGAAATGACAAATTTTCCCTTTAACAACAAACTACTACATTATCCCTTGTTCGATAAAATGCAAATTGAGAAAGAATTGCACATAGCTGGTAGACTAAGACAAATTGACATGATCTCTAGTGTAATTGTCTATATGTTTTTCTTAGCTAACACTTTTGCATATTGGGCATACTAATTCCATAATAAATTGAATTTATATTATAACCATCCATTCTTTATGTACCGCATACAAGATATTTACATGAAAATGCTTATGCTATGCAATGCTAGGATATTATACCCTTATTGATTAAATATGAGTAGAGTATGAGTAGATGCCACTAAAAAGTGCTAAAATAAAGCTAGAGTTTTTAATCAATTTTTTAAACAAAATTCTTAGTGGGCTAGATGATTATCAAAGTGCTAAGTTAGCATTCTTGTGCATCTTACAAATTGGCAGCATAGAATGGGATGATCAAGGAAACCAACAAGGCCTTTCAATTCCCATTTATTGATGAAGAACAAGTGTGTTATGGGCTAAATTCCCAAATAGTGAAGTACAAATGTCTTAAGTTTTGGCAATTGGAGAACTAGGTTTAAGTGGTGCACATCAACCCAAATATTGAAAACCACTTAGGGGAGTGTAGCTTATGCCAATACATGTAGCTATTGGAGGCAACATTAACCACAAGATGTACATAGAGCTTCTTAAATCCCATAGAGTATCAACCAAGATAGAAAAAATCAGTAGAAACACCACAAGTCATGGTGGAATGCATTGGCATACTAATATGATGAATAATGGAAGCAGTATTGGGCATCAAACATAGATCCACACCCATTATAAGAGCTACAAGGTAGTGGAAACTACCCTAAGATGTTCACACCCTCTTGCATTGAGCCAAGATTGTGTGCAACTAATTGCTATTGAGGATGAAGAGTTGAAGCTTATAGCTCAATTTTTCTAGATAATTTTCTCTAGAATATATGGAATAATCATATGATGAGGATTCCCAAAAGTCTCTTGGAGTGATAAGGATAATCACTACACAAAATTTGAATAGTTATTAGGTGGAGGATGTATATGAAACAGTAATAGGACTAGAAGAGTATGTAGGTGGTATGAAAAGTGCTTCACAAAGAACAAGAGGGACAATTGCCATGGCATGATTTTAACTCTCTTTGATTGTACTAGGCCATAGGTTGAAGGCAAATCTCAAATAGACTTGAAATGTGGTTAGGTATCTATACAAGGCTGATCTCAAAGAGAGTCTAAGTAAGATTTTCTAAACATCCAAGCTTCATATTAAAGAGATTTGAAATTAGCTTGGCCACATGGTCAAGCTCAATCAAATAGAAGTAGATTGATTAGCTTTGGCAATAGATTAACACAAATCTATTGTCAGACTCTCAATGATCCTCATACCCCATCTCCACTACATCAAATTCCTCACCTTATGGGGCACATAGGACATTCTATTGCTTGCTTTCACCATAGATAGCCAATAATTGAGAATAAAATAAGAAATAAACTAATAACATGAGAGACAAGAATTCCAAAAGCTCACATGACACAAGAATGGATACAATATCCCCCATGCATGGGTGCTTAGTGAGCACCTTGCCCATGCATGTATTCATAATATTAGAATAAGCTTTTGTGCTCAAAATACATCGAAAGAGTCCTTTTTGTGTTCTTGCTTTTCCTCACCTTACAAGACTTGCTTTTGTGCAAATAACTCAAACATATTCTATTTTAATAGCTTTATAAAAATAATATTTTTAATTATCTAATAAGTACATCAAAATAAATCTATTGTGTATATGCATATGCAAAGTCCTTGCACTAATATGTACACACAAAATATAATACTTTTGGTAATATTTTTTCAAATTGTGAAGTGCATGAATTCCATGCATTAAAATGTGTAATCTAAAAATAATAATTCATCTTAATTTTTTCTAATTATTTTCTCTCGCCACACCACAAAACACAATAGTATCCTTCCATGTATCTATTAGGCATAATTCGACCAATACCATATACACTCATTCACACGATAAGTCACGAATTATATATGAAATAGAAAAAAACATCTAATAATCAATATAATTTCATAAAATTTCTTGAGGGTTAAAAAAAATGGCATCTAGTTGATAACTCAAAGAAAAATCTGCAAGGGTGGCCAACCACATGCTAGTGGTGCTTCTTGCAATGAATCTACACCACATACTAATGTTGTTTCATGCAGTGAATCTACACCGTATACTATTGTTGCCTTCTATGAAAATTTACACTATAAAATTTGATGGATTTTACACAAAACACTACCTATTGCAACAACAAATATGTGCCTGTGGGACATTCAATGTGATTGTGAGTGGTAGACATTAATTAGATTTATCATATTGCAGAGTTAGCATTGAGTTCTAAATCCATTGTGATTCTTCCACAAAATAATTTCTATACTTAACTAAGCATCTATGGTGTTGATTTCCTATTTTACTAGTTGTATGGTCATAGTCAAGGATTAAAAAAGAAACTAAAATTTTAGTATCAACCTCTAACAAAGGTGGATCATCAACTATAGGAGTAACTTGAGATGTTCCCTTGAATGGTTTCAACAAACTAATGTGAAAATAATTATGTACTTGCCAATGAGAAAAGGAATGCAAAATCTGAATGAATATTTTAAAGCTAAATTGAGCTTTGGATGCCTTTCAATTTTAGTCTCATCTTTTCAATTAGAAATTCTAATAGAGATATATTTATAAGTAAATCTAAGGATATAATATATCAAATCATGATTGTATTACTTCTATAGATGGAAGTCTAGCATCTCAATGCATTTTTTTGGATACTTAAGTCAATCAAATTTCATGGCCTCTTTTATATGCAAGGATTAGAACAAGAAGTGATCTATAGTTCATGAGTATTCTATTATTCTCCATAAGGATTACATTACCCTCTTCCTTGTGAGAGATATGGGGATTCATGTAAAGCTCATCTTCTAGTGGTTCCTTCACATAGTGAGTAGGAACATTGTTAGGTAGATGCATGATTGTTGGGTTAGGTGGTCTTGAAATCCCTATGGGATTGATAGATCCCCTAGGTGTTGAGATATTTGCAAGCATACCTAATGTGGCCTCTTTGTATGAGATAGTTCTGGGCTTAGGACATGCAGGCAGACTAAATCCCATATGCACAGAGAGGGAAACTACTACCCATCCAGCAACTATAAAGCATTGTACTTGACTACCACTTTTCATATGGAATGAATACAATGTCATGATGCTTTGTACTTTCAGTTAAGTGTCTTGTCTTTGTTAGTCCTACACAAGATTGTGTTTATGAGTCCAAGCTACCATCTTGGAACCTAATTCACTTGTGTAACAGTTTTTCTCTACTTGTCTATGTCATCATGAGTTTGGTTTTCATCTTCCACTCGCCATAGCATCTGCCATGCTCTAGATCCGCATATTTTGACATTATGCACTATAGGTATTTTTGGAGTAGATAGAGCTATTGGAGCTCCATTGGTATAAGATAGCCCTTTGTTGGTTTGATAAGGGTTATTGGAATATTGGTTAGAATATGAAAGTTATCTAGGAAATGGTTCATTATTGCAGCATGGCTATTTCTCACACAGTTTGAGTAGAGGCATCTATTTGGAAAATGGCTATAGGCATCCATATTCCAAATGGTTACCAACATATTGAATGCAATAGACTCTATTTGCATTGGCCTTTAGATGGAAAACTGCTCTAGACATCTAGATGGAAAATGTTTATCGACACAGTAAGTGTAATAGAATTTTCTTTTAGTCTTTCTATTATCATCATTAGCTCAACCTCTAGTATGATACTTATCTTTTTAGCTTGAACTCTAATTTGTTGCCTTTATCATCTCTCAATTTTCTCTGATGTTATGATGTCTGTTGTGTGTGTCTTTCCTTTATTCCTCTCCTTTAATAGATCATCCACCTTGATGGCTCTTTCAAGCACTCCATGTTTACCTTTATTGTCTAGGTTAGAGTTGCAGGCTTAGAGCCTTATTGAGCTCTTCATCCTTAATCCCATTAATAACAATAGTTGCTATAACTTTGGGACTTACTCTTTGTAGAGACTTTAGATGTTATAGTTATAGAGTTACAATAAAAATAATGTAGCTATTATGGTCAATGTTACACCTAAACTACTAAAAATAATGCAGTTACTATGGCCATTTTGGATAGCCATGGAGAAACCTAGAAGCTTCTTAAATATAGTAGCTTGGGTAAGGTTTCTTTAGGATTTGCAAGAACACCTAATAACGTTCTCATTTTCCTTACTCCATCCATCCTTATCTTATTGGAACTTGGCCTCATACTATCTTCTTGCAAAATCTAGCAATCCATCAACTAGGTTTTGGTAGGTCTTGAAATTGCTTAGGTCTCTTCTAGGACTTTATTTTGGGGACATTCTCCTAGTTCTATATTGACTACTGTCTTTTGATCCTCCATCCTAGCTTCTTGCTCTAGACTAATGAGATTATTGAGATAAGGTTCCAAACTAGAGGGATGGGAGATCTTCTTAGAAGCTCTTCCTTCTTATGAGACCCTTCTAGATTTGTGTGTCTTTATGTAAGAATGTCATTTGTATAAGTACTTTACAATCTTTGCCTTTCAGCCCTTTTTTTGGCTTGGCCTCAATTTTGTTTTATGTTTGCAAGAGTTTGACTTTCTTAACTAATTCCTTATTGGTTTAAGTTTAACTCTTCAAGGGCTATGTTACTCTCACTTCTAGATTGCTTTGTTTCTTTTAATCCCCTTACTTTTCTATTTTCATGCTTTTATGTTTTTCTTCTCTTAAGCTTTCTCCATTCAATTTAGTCCAATTTTCCACTTTTCTTGACTCTCCTTTGTTTTCATTTCCAATCCCCTTTTACTTCTTTATCTATTATTTGTAATGAATGAAGCTAAGAAGAGAGAGGAGAAAGAGTTGAAGAGAGAAAAAGAACAAGAAGAAGAGAAAATAAGACTAGAAGAGGAGAGAGAAAAACAGAAGAGAGGGGAGAAGGAAGGAGAAAGTCATGGAAGCTGAAGATAAAGGTGAAAAGTATGTTCGTGATAATAACTAGTTGCCCTAATCTGGGACTCTTACACCTTATATACCTCGGTCAATGTGACTAGGTGTAAAACCCCTAGTTTTTATGTATCCCACTTGTTACAATCCATCCCCACCCTAAAGGTTTTTTCCCTAAAAAATGAAGAGAACTGGAGGGGAGTGATGGGTGGGCTTAGGGAGGGGCGCAGAGTACTACTCTGAGCCACATTACGATGAAAATGGGTGGGTAAAGAAGACTAGGGACAACATGCTGGCTTGGTGAGGTAAAATTATCATAACTTTTGGTAGGTTGCTCCAAATGGGGTGTATTGCATGTCGAAATGAGCTTATGACAAGTATTTTCAGCCTAAGTAGGATGCACATGCTTGAGATTTGGGCAAGCACAAAACTGTTCTAAAACAGTGTGCAGTCTACAGGCTGAGGGTGGTCAAATGGGGGCATAACTGGCTAGACTTCAATCCATAACCAGCTAGTCTACAAGCTAAGGGTGGTCAATAACCAGCTAGTCTACAGGGTGAGGGTGGTCAAATGGGGGCATAGCTGGCTAGTCTTCAGTCCATTGGGCCTCTTGGAGGTGAGGAAATTCATTGTCAATGGTGGCTGAGTGCCAGGAGGCTTCTTCTAGGGATAGGCCTTGCCATTTGATGAGGTAATCCTTGATGGATCGAGACCTTAAGTGCTTATCTCATTGCCCAATGATTGCCTTAAGGATATAGTGAATGATGACTTCTTCATCTATGGGAGGGAGTTCTTCCACATAGTCCACTGAGGTGCCCATGAAGGGTTTCAACTGGCTGACACAAAACACTATCTGAATTTTGGTGGTAGGGGGAAGCTCTAATCGATAAGCCAAGTTACCAACTCTGTTTAGGATCTGATAAGGGCCATAGAAACAGTGAGCCAACTTGTTTACTGCTATCCTCTTTGAGAATGGAGTAGCAGGACTTAGGCACTTTCAAGGGGACCAATTCCCCTTCTTGGAATTCCAAATACCTTCTTTTCTCATCAACATAGAGTTTCATGTGCATTTGTTCCTTTTGAAGATTCACTTTGCATTGCTAAAGTAGGGCTTGCATGCGATCCAACTCGACGTGACTTTGAGGGTTTATCTTATCATTGAATAAGACTGTAGGGAGGGAAACCTTATACCTATATAAGGCCTCAAAAGTGAAAACTCCAAAGCTAGAGTGGGAAGTTATTATAGGCAAACTCAGCCAAGTGGAGCCACATATCCCAACTCTATTATACATCATGGTAAAAGTTCCTCAAATATGTTTCAAGCCATTTGTTCACTCTTTCAGTCTGGCCATCAGTCTGAGGGTGGTATGCAGTGGATGGGGCAAGCTTGGTACCCATGGATGTGAAAATTGTCTACCAAAAGTTACTCATGAACTTAGCATCTCGATCATGTACTATGACTTGTGGTAAGCCATGCAACTTGAAGACATATTCCATAAACTAAGTGGTCACATGAGAGGCGATGTATTGAGTCTTAGTGGGGATAAAGTGGGTAGCTTTGGTGAGGTGATCAACTACCACATATATATTGTTCCACCCTTTCTTGGTCACGGGGAGGCTAGTGATGAAGTCCATTGTGATATGAGTCCATTTCCCTTTAGGAATAGGGAGGGGCTGCAAAAGGCCAGTGGGTCTTCTAAAGTGTACTATCCTTGTTTTGTTGGCATGCAACACATTTGGTCACAAAGTCCTTGACATCTCTCCATAAGCCTTTCCAATGAAAGCTCTTGGAAATCATGTCATATGTTTTGAAAACATCCAAGTGACCAGTAGTGCGGCAAGAATGCATCTCTTCCATGATCTCCTTTGTGAATGGGGAAGTGTGTTTGATGACGATCTTGCCATGGGACCAAATAAGGCCATGCTTGAGCTGATATAGAGAGTTTTCAGCCATGACCCCATGCTATCATTTTTTGGAATATGTGGTTGAAGTTATCATCCAACAAATAAGCTTTTTGAAGCTCTTCAATCCAGTCACTATGCAACTCTAAAATAGAGGATACTCTGCATACCCACATCCAAGAGAGTGAATCAACCATGATATTATATTTTCCCCGAGTGTGAGAAATGTCAAATTCATAGTTTTGTAATGTTTCCACTCATTGCCTTTGCTTAGGAGTCAAAGAGGACCGAATCAAGAAGTACTGGAGGACTCACTGGTCACTTTTTACTTGGAATCGGCTGCCATACAAATAGTGGTGCCATTTCTTGATAGGATGGAAGATGGCCAACATCTCGTGGTCATACACCTTCATTTTCATCTCCTTCTCATCAAGTTTTTAGTCTAAAATGCAATCACACCATGCTCTTGCAACAATACTCCACCAATACCCCTGGCATTGGCATCACAATGAATGGTAAATAGCTTAGAGAAGTCAGGGCAGACAAGGATAGGGGTGGAAGTAAGCATGTCCTTTAACTGCTTGAAGCTATGATCCCAAAAGAATGATTCATTTTTAAATTTTTCAGTCAAAGGTATTGCAATGGTGGCATAGTGCTTAATGAAGAGAGACCAAGGAAGCCACGCAATGAAGGGTGGTGGATGGAGTGGGCCAATCCCTAACACATTGCACCTTCTTTGGGTCAGCCTATATGCCATTTTTTCTCACAATATGTTCCAACTACTCCACAGATGTCCACATGAAGGAACATTTTCTCTCCTAAGCAAATAGTTGATGCTCTCTCAATATGGCAAGTACCCTTCTGACATGTGCCAAGTTCTCCTTTGGTGACTTGCTATAAATGAGGATGTCGTCAAAGAAAACGAGCATAACTTGAACAAAAAGGGTTGAAGTATTTTGTTCATGAGGCTCTGAAATGTGGCAGGGGCATTAGTCAACCCAAAAGGCATCACTAGAAAATGATAAAGCCCACGATCAGTCCTAAAGGACGTTTTGATCTCATCTCCCTCCCTCATACAAATTTGATGGTAGCTAGAGCATATGTCAATCTTAGTGAAAAAGCATACCCCTTTCAACTCATCCAGCAAGTCGTCAATCCGTGGGACAGGGTAGGTTCCTCACTATGATTTTGTTGGAGTCTCTGCAGTCAATGCACATGCGGAAAGAGCCATCTTTCTTCTTAACTAACAGGACATGGGATGCATAAGGAGAAGAAATCAGTTCAATGAAACCCATCTCCAACACCTCCTTGACTTGCTTTGCAACCTCTTTACGTTCACACTTGGAGAGTCTGTAAGGTAGCTTGTTACTGGCTTCGAATGGGGCTCTAAATGAAGTGGATGGTCCACTTGTCTCTTAGGGGGAAGGGCTGTAGGCATTTGAAATAGATCACTGTACTCCTCAAGTAGGGCCTGCAAGGCTAAATCATTAGATACTTTAGAGGGTTGACCTAATTGTCCTTATTCAATTGCAAGACAAAGATTTGTGAACATTTCTTAGACTCCCATTTGAGTTGCTTTGTTGTAATGAGCTGAAAATTAGCATGATCTTGAACTCCCTCTAGGCAGATGAGCTTTCCATGCATCACAAACTCCATGTAGAGCTGAGAGAATTCCATAGCAATTTTCCCCAATTGTTTCAACCAATCACAACCCAAGACAACATCAATGGGGCCCGTATCTAGGGGAATTAGATCAACCAATGCCACATAATTTTCAGTCAAGCATAATGGGACTACATGACATACATGTGTGCTGATTTCTTCTTCTCCATTTGCTACTTGGACCTTCAAGGGGTGGTGTAATTCCATAGGGGTGCATTTTAACCGGTCAATGACTGATTTATTAACAAAATTTTGAGTGCTACCACTATCCACAAGGATGAAGACATACTTCCTATGGATACTACCTTGAATGTGCAAGGTGCTGGGGCTCTGAGAACCTATCCAAGCATCCAAGGAGATGAAGAAAAGGGAAGTGGTAGGTGGGTGGATGTCAGATCAAGTATCTATGATGGACACAGCCACCCGGGTCAAAAGGAAACCCATCCTCCAAGTCATTGAACTTCTCTTGAACCACATCCTCAACATGGTCAGTGGATAGGTCATCCTCATCATTGTGTCAATCTTCCATGACATACATCCTATGGACCTTGACCTTAGCTATCTTGTAAGGGCACTTGGAGACATGGTCAACAATGTACTTATCTCCACATTTAAAGCATAGGTCATTTTCCTTCCATTCTGTAATATCTCTGCACAATAAAAGTTAGTTGGTTGGTTCGTAAGTTAGTTAATCAATTAATAAGTTAGTAAGATTACTAACTAAAGACTAACTAAGGTAAAAACTAACTAACATTAATTATTGATAATTTTTATTTAATTTAAAATATTTTATTTAAAAAAATCAAGAGTCATAAATTTGATATTTTTCTCGAATTGGCAAGAACCGTAGTCACCCTTCACGTAAATTACAACATGAACGAGACTTATGAGTTATATTAATCACTAGGTTAATGTGTATAGTTTGGATGGTCCAAAAATATTAAAATTTGTGCAAAGCTAGTATATTTTAGATATTTTAGATATTATCCTGAAAAAAGATATGGATATTTTTAGAATTGGATGTCATTTAAAAGAAAAGACAAGAGATATTTTAGTTAGTTTGAAGATTTTATAAAAAGAAAAATAAAGAAACGTGACTGGCGAAATCGTGTGCGCCGCGATCGCAGTTTACAGGCAGTAGACAGCACTTCGAACAAAGAAAAGAAGAGGGAGTGAACTGAGAGCTTTCTAAGCAAGTGTCTTGGGGTTTTACCCCCCTTTCGGAGCCAATGGAACCATCAGATTTATGATCTGAGCATCAGGTCACTGATCTTTCCAAGATCCCCCTCCACAAAGAGCTCCACTTCTCAACCACAAGCCCTCTTCTCTAATTCACTATAAATATGAGGCATGGGAGAGGCATAAAAAGCATAAGGAGACACCAAGAGGCTGCGAGAGAGAGGTAGAGAGAAGGATACCCCTCCAAGAGATTGTGAGGAAGAGCTTGAAAGAGAGCTTGAGAGAGAGAGAGAGAGAGAATAGTCACCCCGAGAGGCTGCAAGGAAGAGAATTAGCTCAATTCCCTCTATCTCGATCCTCGACTTAACCATCTTCTCTTACGATCTTCCATCTTGAATCTATTCTACCTTCTTAATCTCTTGAGTCTATTTGCGGATGATGGCCTCCAAGCAAAGAATGTCGCGTGTGGATGACAATCCTGCAACCAACAACAAGGCTTCGGGCAAAGGCATCACCGTCAATCCAACTGCGGTTCCGGTCGTAAGTAATGTATTTTCAAATTGATTGATGCTTGCTTTGATTCTCGTATGAGATACGTTAGGCCCCATACTATTGCACGAGTATAGGTAATGGGAAATGATAAATTTCATCTCACCTATTCGGAAGATGGAGTTTGCGAAGTGCATATAATAAGGATAGATAATTGCATCCAGTTACATATGACGTATTTGCTAGTAGAGCAATTACAAGGAAGAATCAGTCAAGCGTTATGAATGGCATAGTCGTCAAAAGAACGACATTAAAAGATTGGGCATACAAGCGCTAGATTAAAGTATAGTCAAGGGTTATAACTAGCATGATTGCTAAGAGAATATGACATTAAGAATCATGAATAGAGAAGTACTAGTTTAAAGTTTAGATACTTCAAAAGTACTTAGCCTAACAGGCCAAATATTAAGAAAAACTAGATTCTAAGTCAATGCGAGGCCTATTGGAGTCTAATTACTTGAGATCATCTCACACTTATCTTATCAAGTATTTATATGTTATGCCTATAACATGTTTGATATATGAGGATAAATTTCTATTTGCCTCATGACTTGACTAAGAGCTAGTACAAGAAATTGATCATAAGGGTTAAAACTAGGATGTCTTGAGATCCGTTGGATAAGGATGACTTTTTCCAATCCAAATTCAGGGTTGGGTTATCAATTAAGGTAAGTGACCTATAGAACTTACATCATGAATAGTGTTTGAACCCTTAATATATGCCCTAGCCGAAGGAAGGAAGTATTAAGAACATGTTTGCATGGTATTGCTCTTCGCAAATATACGATGGAAATGTTATATCGTCTATTCTTGCATTGTTTGGAAAGAATGCAATTGGTTTTGTTGATTGATCAAACAATATCCTAAATGCTTTTACATTCAACTGGTTGTTAGTTATTGTTTGGATGATTATTCCAAGTGCTTGTGATTTATGGTAAATGCATGGCAAGGGTCTGTGATGACAAGACGCCATGGAAATAAATGAATGTTTTCTTGGAAAATGATATTAGGCTGAATGCCTTGTTTGTGCTTGATTCTTAAAGGATTTAATTAAGGAAGGATATATTGTACGGGTGGATCACCTCCATGGTCGCACCGCATAGTAACCCGAGAGGGAACTGCTCGATTCATGGGCCGAAGGTCGAGTGGTGAAAAGGCCAACCACGGGAATGATGTTTCGCTCCTAGACAGCTTGTGGGTCAGTTGGAGCTCTGGACACCCCTTGCTAGGTCAAGAATGGAGTTGAAGACCTCCGTGGCCCCCAACATCTGGGCATGTTGGGAGATCCTATTCTAGATAAAGGATTGAGTTTGTGGTGCCATGTGAATCGGACCAGTTACTTCTGCAGGGCAGAAGGGATACTTCTGTTGGACAGAAGCGAAACATAATTTCTCCTGTATGGGCGGGAGACAAAGATTAACTTGAAGATAAGTTAAGGAACTTGTTTGATCTTGTTTGTCAATAGATTGCTTTGCTCTGTTTTTGTGTCTGTGCTATAATTTACGCGAACGAACCTTGTTCCCTAAAAGGCTTAATTAATGAAGCTGATTTTAAGTGTCACACATAAATGTGGTAGGACCTAATTAGAAAACTAAAGCTATTAAGGGAAGCGGGTGGGCGGAACCCCCGACGGGTCCGTCCTATGGCAGGGTGGTCCTAGAGAACTGGGAGGCTTCTCACAAGTTTTTATCGTCATTTGACCTTTAGGTATTGATAGGTTAGAACCCGATTCATGCCGTTTTAGGGGACCGGAATGGGACTATGCCCTATGGGCAGAGAGGTTGAGCAACGCATCCCTCTCGTTTTCCATTCTCTTTGAACCAAGTGCGGCATAGATCTGCTTCGGGTTGGGTATCTCTACGTAAAGTAGGATGTCCAAAACCCGATGCTAGAATGCTAATAGGAGACCTTGACAACTAGGAACCTGAATTTCAGGTCGATCCTAGTGGGTTCGGTCGTGAACGTTCCGTTGCGAGGCGGATTCGAGAAACCCTAGGCGACAAAACTCGGAACATTCCCTGGGAGTGCCGAGCAGCGACGCTTAGATTCGTTTCTCGATAGACCGCTAAAAGAGTGCCTGGAAAGCCGATGGGCGGGCACCTCACACATTCCTTCACAACATCTAGAGAAATGAAACATTGACCACTAGAGCCATGGGAAGGTGATGTAGTGGACTGTTTATTTTTAGCATACTTATTCTCAACATTAGATCCAAATGTTGTCCCAAAAGTGCCCAAATTTCTTTCAGCATGGAAGGTGGGGTAATTGGGTATTTTGGGGTTGTTATTAGACATAGAAGTGCCTCAAAAACCACCTCCATATGGGGCTAATCTTGAAGGGATAGAGGGCTATCTAGAACCTTGTTAAAAATGTTCATTGTTATGGTACTTCCTTGCATATCTCTCATCCAGTTCAATTGCTTCAAATAGTGTGGTAGGCTTTTGGGTCATGACATCTGTCGATAGGCTCGATTCCAACCCATAGATATGCTTGTGCAATTTAGCATCATTGCTAATGCTCTCCACATACATGGTCAACTTCATAAATTGATTTGTGTACTCACATACAGTGAGGTTACATTGATCAAGAGTATACCACCGTCTTGCCAACTGCTCTTTTTCCACAGGGGACACAAATACTTGGACCATATGCATTTTAAAATCTTCTCACTCAATGAACTGATGATTATGTCAATCGAAAATGATCAAAATATTCTACAATGGGATTTCTATGTCTATCTTGGAGCAGCGTTGACAATGACCCTAGTGCACAAAAATGGACATAACTTTCAAAGTGTAGCTCCAACTGGGGAGATTTTTTATTCAAACTAGAGAGGACAAAGCCCTCTTTGAGATGAGCTATAGGGTTTACTCCTAGATGTAGTAGAGAATTTTTTGTAATAGGACCTTTATGATTGTCCTACTTGACTTTGACCAAAAACACTGCATGTCCCTTAGTGCAAAAGCACTATATGAATGAGTCATATGCTAAGAGGGATGTCTAAAAACATGAATAGCACCTTGAGAATACTGATCAGTATCCCAAGCATCATTGCATATCCATTTTCTCTTTCATCAATCCATAAGTGAAGTTTATTGCCATACATCTCTTCTAACTGCATGCACTTTAGGTGTCATATATGGGTGCCATTAGCACTGAAAGGGTGTCCAAGGGGGATCATTGCATTAGGAGAGGTTGTGATCATGGGAGAGTACCTGCACCTACATACAAATATCCAGCTCCGGATCATCGGGAGGTGGGCAAAGTTCCCACCGGGCCAGATTGTGCACCCCTTCAGGGTCTTAAGTGGTAAGGGAGGGTCACCTCTCTTTTGTCTTACCACCTTGCCTAGCATCGGCCTTTTTCCTTAGCCAGAGTATACATGTCAAATAGTTTTTATTAAACAATCAGCATGAGATGCATCGGAAAGGAAAACTTGGATCATTTTATGAGATGCAAGGATGAACAAAGGCTTGGATAGGGATTACCTTGGCAATCCAGTGAGTCATTGGCTGCTACTTACCCATTTACAAAGGCTATTACTCACTTTGTGACTTATCCAAGGCACACAAGATAAAGAGGGGGTTAATGTTAGCCCATACAATTGATTCAACATTAGTTATGATGCATTAGGAAGCAAAGGGGTACATTGACTTTCAATAGATACATGCATACAAAGAGGGATTGAACTAATAAAGCCTATGCAATAGATACATGCATTAGGAAGCAAAGGGGTACATTGACTTTCAATAGATACATGCATACAAAGAGGGATTGAACTAATAAAGCCTATGCAATCCTTAATCTCTCCACCAAAGGGATTAAGCTCAGCAAGTGGATAAATATGAGAGATTAAGGTCATATTGATATCCCTCTTAAGTACTGGTTGGGGAAGTTGCTTGAAGCATGGTCCATCATGATGCCCATTTTCTCCATCAAAAAAACCCGGTTGGTTGGGGCATTCCCATGGAAGAAGACTTTAACATATTTGAATGCTTCCACTAATGATGGGGGCTCCCATGCTTGTTCCTGGGCTTGAAATTCAAATATGGAAAGCTTCAAATGGAGCTTTCATGGCTAACCACAAAGCTCTCTACATGCTGAGCTCCATGTCTTCAATCATGGTAAAAGAGGATATTCAGGGCTGAAGGGGCTTTTGGGGGATGAGCTCTCAAAGATAGGAGGGATTGGGCTAAGCTACAATGGTTTGAGATAGCTTCAATTGAAGAATCCATGGCTGCCCAAACTATCCATCTGCTACGCATCTTGCAAGTTTGTTCCAGGGCCAAGAGTGCCAAGAGGGGAGAGAGAGGAGTACTGAGCAAGTGCCTTGGAATGGCAAGAGTGCAAGAGAGCACCAGGAGGGTTGGGGGAGGGTAGGCAAAGTAGGGAACAGTAGCACAAAATGCACCGCAAATTGTGGGCTGTTCCATGGGCTCTCTCCCTGGCTGTAACCCTTCACAAGGGTATTGCCCTTGGTTAGGGGCAAGTGGGGGAGACTCCTGGGGCTTTAGCTAGGCACTTCCATGGCCTTTCTGGGGGAAAAGAAGGGTTCTTTTCTTATGTGTGGCTATGGAAATTTGCCTAAGAGGAGAGAGAAAGCGGCTGAAGCAAAATGTAGTCGAGCTTTTTTCCTCCTCTAACCTCTGAGACTCTAAACTTGGCTTGGAATCCTTAAATTTTTCATGAAAATGAGTGAACCTACTAGTTTAGCCATTTTACCTCCAAAGGTATCTGAGTCTTTAGTCATAGCTCTCACTTACTTCATAAAGCCGAGGCTAACTGTAGTCCTTCTTGATATACCTATACTTGTAACTTGAGTAACTAGAGTTTTGGGAATTGAAAAGGGAGAAAGGGGAAATAAGAAAATGACCAAAGATTGATGCTCTAATACCACTTGTAATGAATGAAGCTAAGAGAGGAGAGAGGAGAAAGAGTTGAAGAGAGAGAAAGAGAACAAGAAGAAGAGAAAAGAAGACTAGAAGAGGAGTGGGAAAGACAAAAGAGAGGGGGGAAGGAAGGAGGAAGCCATGGAATCTGAAGATGAAGGTGAAGAGTATGTTCTTGATAATAACTAGTTGCCATAATATGGGACTCTTACACCTTATATACCCCAGTCAGTGTGATTGAGTGTCTAACCCCTTGATTCTATATATCTCGCTCGTTATATATCTATGAGTTCTATGTTTATGTATATGGACATTTTTATTTTGAAGATATGTTCCCCCAAGGTGTGTAATGTCTCCAAGTTTCTTCATACCTCAATTAGAAGCTTACCAATAATGACTTCGTCTCACTTACAATTTCATTTCTTAAATCAAATCAAGAATGCTGATCATGATTTCTAGATATGTTTTATTTCTTTCTAGCTCAAATATGTCTATTTGGAGATTTTCACAAGTAGAGTATGTTAAAGACTAGTAATCAAAGTACTCTCTAATCGATAGATAGTGTTTTATGCTGAAGAAATGGTTAAAATTTTCCAATTAGTATCAGTATGGAAGTTAATGTGAGTACTACAGGTGATCTGCAAGTTGATTGGGATGGTTTTTGTTAATTCCAAAATCAATCAATGCGATTAGAGACTCTTGTTTTTTGAGTGTCTTAAGTCCACAACTTCACATATTCAAAAACACTACAATATCTAGAGATTTTTTGGGTAACAAATTGGCCTAGCTATTTTAGATGAATCTCCATGTGTCCAACCAAAGTGTTCCAGTGCTTCCAAGAGTCAATTACAATGATCTTTAATCTCCCAAGATGCAATTGAGGTAATGATTTAGATGTGACATCGATAATTATGCTTTGTCAATTGTCATGATTACTTATAGATAAGATCTAAATTATTCCAATATAAAGTTTTGATTATATCAAATACAAATATGTCACCCAAGAGCAAGAACTCAACCTCATAACCAATATTTTGTAGCATATATCAATCTATGGACAACCTACAACTGATCAGGATGATTCTTTTCCACTATGGTTGTTCTATATCAATGCAAGTGAAGTGTTTAAGATGTGGGATGCTATAATGATAAATCAAGAAGTAAGAAGAGATGCTTTTGATGCCATTGTTGTGGTTCAAAGATACGCAAGATGTGGATGCAATCAACCTTATTCACATGCAACAAATTTTGGACAAGTAGATCAATTAATGAAACAATTCTGCTCTCATGATTTAATTTTCTTAATAGATATCCATGTTTCGAGCATAGCCATCAAGAGAAAATCTTGTTTGAATGACTTTTGTGTGTGGGCATGATGGAAAAATGTGTGCAACTTTGCATCCTTTCCAAATCATTCTCCTCTACTTTCTAAATTGTCATCTTGGTGCTTCTATGTCTTTTAATGCTAGTTTTCTATGACCTCTTAATCAAAGCTATAGTCTTTGAATATAAAGAAAAGTTTTTATGCATCTAGCTTTTGTGTTTCTATGAGTTATAGCTTTTTTAAATAAAATTTTCTCTAGTCAAGGTAATAATACAACAAATGAGGTGATGTTGCTTTGCTAATCCCTAGCCCCTTTTTAACTTGAAGCACAAGTAGTGCCCTACCTAGTTTGTGATGCAAATGATCAAATCTTGTCCTAGCTCACTAGATCTCTCAATATGTATGTAGAAGAGGTTATGATTGTACTTAATGATGGTATTTTATTTTTAAATTAGTTTATGGCAAGTTAAAATGATCAATTATCCTTGGTAGGACTTCTTGACCTATTCTACTTGATAGGTACCACTCTCAAATGCGAGGGGTTGGTTTAACCTTGGTCTCTGTTATGCCTACTTCAAGTTTACATGCACTAGGGGTGACAAATTTGTCTCAAGGTCCACCATTTTAAGTTCTTAATATACTAGCCAATGTGATTTTTCACATTTTAGAAACCTTTCTGTTGCCAAAGAAGAATACCTTTTGAAAAGTGAGCTATACTTCACTAATGGGGGTGGAATGTGTTATCCGTTGAGATTCTCCATAATGAAAAAGATACTTGGATGCAGCAAAGGTGATGCCATTGCAATACACATTTATTATTAAGTGGAAAAGTTTAATCAATATAGATTTCCTAATAAGGTGATGGGCTAATCACCTTGAGTGGTTTTCTTGGAGTGATTTTGATGCAATCTGATCAAAATGAAGGCTAGCTTGAGTAGGGATGAGTTGTTAGTAATGAATTGGGAGGAGTTCATCTTGGTTAGGGTGATTTTATCAAGGCCATGGGTGTTAATCAAGGTGAAGGATTACCTTGATTGAACTTGTCCTAGTCTATATGCTCAAGGTAGGTTAAATGCGGATCCCCTTGAGTGACATGGAATGAGTCAAGGTGATTATCACTTGATCAAATTGATGAAATTTTGATTAAGATGATGGGTTATGATTATGTTGAGTTGTCTAAGTGCAATCATTGTGATGGGATGTGATAATGGCAAGTCCCAATCAAGATGATGACCACCTTGAGTGGTTCAAAGTCAATAGAGGTGCTGGATTATCTTGATCAAGGGGATCAAAATCAATAGAGAGATTTAGTCAAGGTGATAATCACCTTGAGTGGAGGTGGTGAATGCAATCAAGGTGGAGATGATGAAATGCAATCAAGATGATGCCTACATGAATGCAATCAAAGTGAAGGATCACCTTAAGTAGGGGTGGTGTTAGTTGCAAAATAGATACAAGCAATGTGGTGGGCCAATCAAGGTGAGGTTCACCTTTTCTAAGGATGATGACATCTTGATCAAGGTGATGGGATGTTGAGGTGAAAGTCACTCAAGGTGATAATCACCTTGAGAGGAGGTGATGGATGGTATGCAACAAGGTGATGGACACCTTGAGTAGAGGGGTTTAATTAAGGATAATCACCTTAATCAAGGTGATGAAATTAGCTTAAGGTGATGATAACCATTTGTGGTTTTACATTGGTCATCAAGGTGGTGAAGGATCACTTTAAGGGGACAAATGCATGTGTAAGTAGTTAAGGTGATGCATTGGAGGAGGTCCAATGGAGATGATTAACCTTAGTCATTTGTGAATATTTAGTCACAGTATTGGAATGATCAAGGTGAAGCTCATAATTAGTCATAGTGAATAGTTAGTCATGATACTGGATTGGTCAAGTTAAAGCTCAAAATCACTCAAGGTGATCCATTTTAGTACCTAAACATGTATATTTTTCCTAAAAGACTCTCATTTGAATGGCAGGGATTAGTATGTTCCCAAGAGGTGTTCAATATTGTGAGCAGTAATAAACCCCAAATTTAATATGTTTTTGGCTCTCAAATTATGCAATTAAGGTGATCAGCTCTCTAGTTGACATGATGTTGTCTAACTTATTATGGAATTATATTAATTATAGAATTTTACCAAAATTCACTATGAAAATAGGTTGATTTTATTTTATGCATTGTAGATTATGTTTACTTGTGCATGATTTGTGACTTATCACACAAGGCACACATGTGATACTAGTCACATTATTCTTGGTAGATAGACAAGAGGATAGTAATGTGTTTTGTGCTTTGGTGAGTATATTGTTAGAAAAAGTTATGCAGAATTATTGTTTTGGAATGTGCATTTTAATATGTGAAAATTATAGCTTTTATGGCATGAAAATATTATTATAAATTATATGGTGCACAACATGGAAATATTATATTTTTCAAGGGCTCATTAGTGTAAGGACTTTGCATGTGTAGCACGATTGATTATTTTAGATGTATTTATTGTAAACTTAAAAATGTTCAAATATTATTTTTGGGATGTAAAGCTATTTAGAATAGGTTGTGTTAGAATTATTATGGTAAATGTAAGTAATGCAAGAAAATGAAAATTTAAGAACACAAAAATATGCCTTCAATGTACTTTGAGCACAAAAGCCTACTACAATTTTTAAATACATGCATGGGGGAGGTGCTCACCCATGCATGGGGAGAGATTGTACCCAATCTTATATCATGCAAGCTTTGTGGATCTTATCTTCTTCCTTGCAATTTATTCATCTACTATTTTCTTTCAATTTATGCTTATTGTATGATGAAGGCTAGCAACGTTGGTATCAAAGCACAATGATTAGTGGACACATCAACATCGAAGAGAAGGCATCCATCCATCTTGAGGACTTCAACATCATATACATCAAGTGTTGGTCTATTATCTAGTGATCATAGGTTTTTCACAAAGGGTTATGGCACCAAGGATCATTATCAACATTAATTTTGTACTTATCTTTACCCTTGGAAGAAAAACACTTTTGTCTTTATCACTCCTCTCCTTGTGAAAGACCGCAAACTCCTTCAAAACCATGTGAACCTTCTCCAAACCACTATACTAGTGGTTTTGATAGGCAGAGGTGGTTTTCTCCAATCAACAAGACAAATCATATTAGATCAAACTCATCTGAAGAAGAGAGCCCTACAACTTCAAAACCACCCCCAGTTCTTCCTCCTTCCCCCACCACTGATTTCACTGCATGTTTTATGGATAGTTGTTAATGTTGCTATTGTCAATGCCCTAGGTTGTTGTCAAGCCACAATTTTAGTATTTTAAGATTTAGACCTTAAAAATCTTATAAATATTATTGTTTTTAAAACAAAAAACATCAATAACTTGATTTCTTTTTGGGCGTGCTAAGGGATACTACTTAGAAGCTTATACCTACTACAAGCCCCTTCTCCTACACAAACTCTTCAACAAATCTCTCTCTTTTATTCCTAAAGTGGGTGTTTTTGCATGGAGGGGGGTTTTAGTTTTATTCTTTGAGTTGAGAAGATAGCGCAAGCCTTGTTTCTACACAAAAAATTTGGAGCTTATATTCAAAACTCAAGTCCCTTTTCACATACAAGGAATTTCATTCTGCAAGATTTCTAAAGGGTTGTTTGTGTGCAGTAAATATTTTCTACCATACCTAGATCTTCAAACATGAATGAAGTAAATATCAAATTGTCTCTTCCAAAAATTACTTTGCAACAACAAATCAATCTTCTTCAACATAATGTGAATGAAGTTATGAAGGTGCTTCAAGAGCAAGAATGGCAACAAAATTCTACCACATAAGATCTTCTTCAACATAATTTCAGAAAAATTGGTCAAAAGGTTGCAACTAGAAACTGGTCCTTCATTGTACAAGGTTAAGTCTACATTTCAAGGCATTAGATTTAATGGAATAGGAAAATAAAAGGGGCCGCAAATTTGAACTTTTCCTTGGAGTTTCTTCACTGCATAAAGCTCCATATAGGTATAGTCTTCCACATATAAAAGAAATCCAAAACAAGCAACTAAATTGTAAATAAGGGTTTTTAATAATCTTAGTTCTTCTCCTTTTGGTGTGCCTATCTTGTTTATTAAAAAGAAAAACAAAATGTATGGAATGTGCATTGATTATAGAGCTTTAAATAAAGTGATTGTTAACACTTAATCATTTACTTGATAAACTTAGGGAAGCCAAATTTTTTAACAAAATTTATCTCAAATCACGATATCATTGAATTTTTATGGATTTGGTTGATATATTTGAAATTGTATTTAGGACCTGAATTTATCATTATGTCATTTGGTCTCACTAATACACCAACCACATTTTCCCAAATGATTAATACAGTTTCTCTTGATTTTATCAAGGTTTTGGAATTGTTTTCTTTGATGATATACTTGTTTCTAGTAAACTAAAAGAGGAACATAAGAAACATCTTGGTATTGTGTTTGATTTGCTACACAAGAATCATATGTATGCAAATTTTTATAAGAGTTTTTTCTTTTAATATCAAATTGAATATTCGAGACTCATAGTTTCTGTTGAATTCAAAGCTTGTGGATTAGCATAAAAGAGTGGCCTAATCCTAAGAGTGTACTTCATGCTTGTGGATTAGCAAGCTTTAATAGAAAATTTGTCCAAAAAAAAAAAACATTGATTGTTTTGCCTTTGACTATACTATGGCATTTTAAAAAAAATTGTTGGGACCCTAGTCAACAAAAATCCATTGACACTTGGAAGTATCTTTTGATCCATGCACCTATCCTTTAATTTTCTAAAAAAAAATTCAACCTTTCTTTCTTGTAGTCATCATGATGCTAGTGGTTCAAGTATATGTGCAATTTTAATGCAAAATGATCATCCTATGCCTATGAGAGCCATAAACTGAAATCTTTTGAGCAAAACTATAGTAGTTATGATAAATAATTATTTTCTATAGTTCATGCTTTGAATATTTGGAAATATTATATTATGGGTTGTAGAATTTTCTAAATGTTATTTTAAGTAATCAAATGCTAGTGGTTCAAGTATATGTGCAATTTTAATGCAAAAGATCATCCTATGCCTATGAGAGTCATAAACTGAAATCTTTTGAGCAAAACTATAGTAGTTATGATAAATAATTATTGTCTATAGTTCATGATTTGAATATTTGGAAATATTATATTATGGGTTATAGAATTTTCTAAATGTAATTTTAAGTAATCATTTTGATGGAGTGCTACACATACATTCTTGATCTATCATTCACTTTGCATTCCCATAAAATAAAAATAGTTTCCTAATATACTTACTTAGTATTGTTGGTCTAATGAGTGTTTAGAATGCACAAAAATTGGAAAATAATTCTACCAATGAGTTCTTGCTTTAGAATCTTGATCCTCAAGTTGTGTGCTAAAAAGGGCTCTAGCCATGGTGTTTATGAGCTAAAAAATGTTGCATTCTACTTGTGTCTTTTAACGGAGGATGCTTTTATAATTTGAATAGTCTACCTAGACAATTGACTCATTTCTAATGTAGAATATATAATCAAATAGTGGGCTAACAATCCATCTAATTTGAAATAAATTAATATTGAAGACTATTGAGCTATGGATAATATAGAAATATCAACATTATCTAGTGTGAAATAAAGGATTTGGTTAGTACACAAAGGCTTTTTTAAAAAGGATATTTCTAGTGATATTTATGATAAATATTGGAGTATTTTTCCTTTAAAAAACAAAGCTCATGACATCTATGTGTATACTATCTTGTAAGTGAAAGAAAATCCAAAGCAAAGCCCAATCCTATATGGCCATTATAGGATGCTCCCAAGCCTCGTAAATGTTGTTAATTATGTAATAATAATAACAATAATATATAGTATGATGTAATATTCAAATTCTTTCTGTCCATTTCCCAAGTTTAATATGGGAAACATCTCTCTCTATTGACCAAGTTTAATATGGAAAATGTATCTCTCCATTGACCAAGTTTAATATGGAAACGTGTCTTTTTGTAGTTTAATAATCAGAGTTTATGAGAGGGAAGCAATGGTAGAATGTAAGTTAGAAGCTATGGAGTACAAGAGGGTTTAGATAAAGAAGAATACAAGAGAGTTATGTGGTTACAAAATGAATGGTGCCCTTAGGCTTTGTTATCTTTACTTATATATCCCTATACAATGTGTATACATATAAGAGGTGCCCATTGGCCTTTATCCCAAAAACCTCCCACTTAAAGGATAATGTATCTTTATGGAAGTATAAGAAGAAAGTGAAGATACTATCCAATACCCATCATCACAAACATATTGAGAATAAAATAGAGGAAAGTGTAAATAAGTTTAGAACAAATAGTGGTGGTGAACTCAACTCAAAGGAGTTTGAAGACTTTTGTAAGAGAAAAGGGATTAACCGTCAATTGATAATGCCTCATACACCTCAATATAATGGCATTGTTGAATGCCAAAATTGCACAATTGTGGAAATGGCAAGGTGCATGCTTAAGGCAAGGGATTGCCTAACTAGTTTTGGGAAAAAGTTATTTTATTAATATTGTAGTCTGCATTCTCAATCGGAGTTACACAAAGGCTCTTAAGAGCAAAACTCCTCATGAGGCCTATTCTGGTAAGAAACCATCTATCTTACCTTTTAGAACTCTTGGATGTAAATATTATGCACGTGTTCCAAAGGATAAGAGAAATAAGTTAAATCCAAAAAACACAAAATGTATCTTCTTTGGTTATAATGATGAGCAAAAGACTTACAAATTGTATGACACAAAGAGATAAAGAAGATCACAACGAGCTATGATGTGGTGTTCAAGGAGCAACCACACACAATGGAGGAGGAGAATATAAGTTCTTCCACTTTATCATCGAGCGAAGAAAATGTCCATTATGAATATGTCCCAAGAGTTGTCCCTACCCTCAAGGAGGAGGTAGCATCATCTTTAGATTATGAGAAAAAATTTCACCAACCTGCAATCATGCCACCAGGAAATCCATTACCGCGATGGGTGAAGAAGGTCTATAATTGCAATAGTTCTATACCTATCATAGTTTAGGAAAAGGTGGATGGACCAAGAAGGTCTATGAGAATAGAGGAGCGAAGAAAGGCTTTTGCTAACATAGTTGATGTGGCCTAAGATTATGAGAGACGTAAAGGAGCTAGTAGACTTGGAAGAAGCACTTGTCGATCTAGCATGGAGAGCAACAATACAAGCTAAGTATGATAGCATAATAAAGAATTATACTTGGGATCTAGTGGATTGGTTAGAAAAGAGGAAGATTATTGGCACCAAGTGGGTCTAGAAGGTAGAGCATAAGGTTGATGGTAGCTTTAAAAAGTATAAAGCTAGATTAGTTGCAAAAGGATTTTCACAGGTTGAAGGATTTGATTTCCAAGAATCATTTCCTCCAACTGCTAGAATGACCACTATTCACACAATACTTAAAGTGGCCACTCATAACAAGTAGCCAATTTGCCAAATGGATATTAAATTGGTGTTCTTGAATATAGGGCTCAAGGAGGAGGCGTACATGGCTCAGCACCAAGGTTTAAGGCCACTCATTCTAAGAACAAAGTTTGGAAGCTAAAGAAGGCATTGTATGGGCTAAAACAAGTCCTAAAGCATGGTACCAACAAATAGATAAATTCTTTTTAGGTTTGAATTTCAAAAGGTATGCCTCAAACGCGAGGGCAAAAAGTTTGTAGAAAATGTCCTATATGTGGATGACCTTCTTATTACATGTGACTATGAATATATGATCCATCAGAGGCGAAAGGCTTTGAGCTAAGAGTTTTGAAATGACAAACTTGGGCTTTTTGCACTGTTTTTGGGGGATTATAGTATATGGCAAGAGCTTGAAAAAATCTTCATCTCTCAAAAGATGTATACATGGGAGATCTTAAAAGCATTTGGCATGATTGAGTATAAGGAGATAGATATACCTATGGAGGTCAATGTGAATTTATTCATTGAGAATACATCAACACTAGCAAACATTGATGAGAGGTACAAGAGGTTGGCTGGTAGCCTCATCTACTTGTGTGACACTAGGCCAGATATCAATTTCTTGTTAGTGTTTTGAACATGTTCTAAAAAAAACCACAAGAAATTCATTGGAAAGCTACAATTTGGGTGCTCAAATACTTGAAGGGAACTCTTGACTACGATATCACATACAGTTCCAGAAGTGCTCTTATGGGGAACTACGACTTAGATCGGACAATGATTCTAGAAAATCAATTTCTAGATATTGTTTCTCTTTAGGTTCAAGAGTCTTCTCTTAGATCAGTAAGAAGCAATCAATTGTGTCATTGAAGCAAAGCACAAGAAGGCAACTTGCTTTGCTATATGTGAAGCAATATGGTTAAGAAGGATCATATGACATATGGGACTACAGGATGAAGATCCAATAATAGTAAGATGTGACAATCAGAACTGCATCGCCATTGTCATAAATCTGGTCTTTCATGCACACACCAAACACATTGAGATCCAATATCACTATGTGCATGACTTGATTGAGGATGGGATAATAGAGCCAGTCTACTATCTAATGGAGGAGAATGGAGCACATATCTTCACCACAACTCTTACGAAGGATCTCCTTCAATTTCATCTTTAGAGACTCAGCATTGGGTTGAGGATGTAGTTCATTTATAGGTGGACATTGAGGGGGGTGTTAGATATACTCAATGCCCACCTTGTAAGGTGCTGTTTGATGATCCATGGTGCTTAGGCCCCCATTATGAGGAGAAGCCATGTGTGAGCACGGACATTGGTTGGATCCTGACTTATATGTCAAATGAGATATATGTGACTAGATAGCAAAAAGGTAACCCCTCCAAAGCCATCATCAATCTTTCACCCAATTAGGGTTCTTCTAGCTATCCTTAAGTTGTTCCTATATCATCTATTTGAATCATTGTGTAAGCTTCACAGTGGAAGCACATGGGTGGATAGAGCCATCTTTGCACCAACTTGTTTCAAATTAAAGCAATTTCTATTCTTCTCATATTTGTTGTGTGTTCTCTACTCCTTGCCAAATTCTATTTATTGTGCCGTGTAATTTCAATAGTATCCCAAATATCAAGCAAAGGTGACTAACAAGAACATGGCCTTCACAAAATCATGAAAGATAATGTTTTGAGATGTCAATTGGTTGAAAATCGTATTGGACTCATTGAGGTGATTATATATCAAAGCCCCCTCCTCCATGGAGAGATTAGTGAGTTTTTAGTGTTGTACTTATTGAGACTCTTCATATTCCTCTAATCCTCTTCTCTTGAATATCTTGATTTTTTTACTTGCAACTAGCATTATGAGAGCTTTGGACTCAAGTTTAGGCCTTTTAGTTCTAGTGAGTGAACCCCTCTCAACCAATAGGGCGAGAGCTACTGTTATGATAAAATAGGGGTCTTTCAATTTTGAAGTCTTTTATCTCATATTTAAGGATTTTTTAAATAAAGCATTTTTAGATATTTTTGGAGAAAAAATTCATGGAGACACAAACTACAAGATATATTAGTAAAAATAAAGACATTTTCTACTATACATGTCTTTTTATTTTCCAATAATGTTAATCATGGTAAACCTTATGTACAGGCGTCCCAAAGAAAATAGAGAAATACATTATGTGGGGATATTATTACAAAACAAAATTTCTTCTTACCATAATCTATGTGATAGGAATATACAATAATTGTAACTAGAATAAAATGTAATATATAAATAATTAGAATTCTATTATCAATGATTACATCCGATCAAAAGGTTACTATGTATAAATTCATGGTGTATTTATAGTCTTTTCATTCTTTCTACATTTGAACCCTCAAAACTATCACTAATATCCTCTACCTCATCGTTCAACTCCACATTATCCAAATGTATGGTATTCATATGGGATTCGGTCTTTTTGACTTCTCTAAGAGATGGGCAAGGTTTAGGAGGTGCATAGGTAGGTGGTATCGAGACATTTCTATGCATTTCACAATTGGTCTAATTCTCAACCATCTTTGCTTTGAATAGAAGAAAGTCATCATAATTTGTGTAATTTTCCAAATGATCACCCTGCATAAATTGTACAAAATGAGGCTAACTATAAATTCATTAACACTATAGTAAGTTAATTTAAGAAAAACTAAACTTATATCAATGATTTGGATCCCAAGCATATGCTCTAGAAGCAGTTTGCATTGTAGCAAACCCTCCATCCACAGCTATGGCTGTCATCTTACCCTAGCACCCTATAACTGACTATGCGTATATTCTTCAGCATTACATTGTCTTGGGTGACAACCTCTAAGTCTTTGATAAGTTTCTCAAAGGATCTATTTTGATGAAGGAAGACAATATTAGTACCTCTCTCTTTCTCCCACTCCCTCTCATGGGCTTAAGAAACTTCTTAACATTATCATGGTATCCACATGCCGAGTTGGTCAAAAAGCATCTCTTTGTTGCAATATCAAATGTTATTAAGCTCCAATGAGATCTATAAGACGAGGACAAGAAAATTACCAAAAATTATATTTTAGATATTTTGGAAAAAAATTACCAAATAGTTCCTTACCTTTCATAGTATGCCATCACAATGTATTGTACGATATCTAAGTTGTAATCTATGTACCAAGGGCATATGTCCACAAGGGATGTCCTCTCTTAGATCAATACCATGGATAACATGGAGTTTAGGATGAAAACCTTGACCTGTTTATCAAATGGTAGATTTATAAAAATTAAGCTACAAATTTAAACAAAAAATAAAATTTAAGACATCTGACACCAAGAAAAGAATGCAAAATTTCCCAAGTATTATGACTTAACAAATATACTTAAGGACGACATTCATCATATCAAATGGTAGACTTGCAAGAATTAAGCTACAAATTTAAACAAACAATAAGTTAAGCCATCTGATACCAAGAAAACAATGCAAAAATTTTGAAGTATTATGACTTAACAAATATACCTTAGGACAACATTCATCATATGATCGATGCCCCTAAACCCAAAAAACAGAAGGGGGGGAGGGTGGGCGGGGAGATTCTCAACATTTCAAAAAAACCTTCTCTCCCCCCATCTCACATTATTTAATACACCCTCAGACGACCATAACAATGCCAGGGGGCTCCTTGAGATTTCAGACCATTATATAAAAGACCTCACCCTCCCAAAGCTCATTATTTTTCATCATAAGTCTTCAAGGGACAATTAGAATTTCCTCTTCTTACATTGAAGACTCTAACAAGATATCTTGGAGGGTATCCTATCAACAGGGGAACACTGAGAAGATAATGTTTTTGGAGAAACAAGAAGCTCAACAAATTTTTGGCCAAGGCCGTGGTTGCCACATATGGCATGGTAAATACTACTTATTAGCGTATGCAACATTTGGCCTAATGATTGGTACTAAGGATCCAAATATGCCTATAGAATATGGAAAAAGATGCCTAGTTAGAATTAGATTAGTTCCAAACATTAATGAACAAGCTTTAAAAGAACTAGAGCAAGAATTACATGATATGAAAGGTGAGAAGGATCTTGCATGAGAGAGAGAGAGAGAGAGAGAGAGAGAGAGAGAGAGAGAGAGAGAGAGAGAGAGAGAGAGAGAGAGAGAGAGAGAGAGAGAGAGGGAGGGAGGGGGGGAGGGGAGAGACTCACAATGTGGGAACTCTAATAGTCACAATGTGTGACTAGCATTCCCTTTATTCATCTATCACTAAAAGAATAAAGAATAAAGTGACTGTGACCGCAAGTGCCTCTGTAGGCATGGATACTATCAGTGTAGTAATACATGGGTAGCTAGGAGGAGGAGCCTTTACCCCCAACAACCTCCCACTTAAAGGAAAATCTGCCCTAGTAAGGAGTGAAAAATAAAAAGAAAAGACACTACAATATGTACACATGTACAACAGGATGAGGAAAGACGTCATCTCATCCCACACCTATCAATCTCTTAAGGAAGGCAAAGCATTCTGTAGAGAGGCTTTTGGTGAGCAGATCTACAGGATTCTGGTCTGTTGAGATCTTGACAAGGTCAAAAAACTTGTCGAAGTGATATCTCACCTCAATGTGTTTCATCTTCGCATGGAAAAATAACACTCATAGAATCAGAATTCAATGTAGGGATAGCATCAATACCAAGGTCATGAACCAAACAGCCTAACCATATGGCCTCCTTGCAAGCCTCAGTGGCTACAACATACTCCGCCTCGATGGTGGAAACAATTGTACACTTCTACACCCTAGACATCTAAGAGACAACACCTCCAGCATAGGTGATCCATCATAGGCTTTCTTCATGTACAAGCATGAATCCATAGCACTACAGCTATAGCCCTGTGACTGCATAAAAGCATCAAACTTATGGTACCATTCCCTAGGTGCCTACTTCAAGCCATAAAGACTTTTCTTCAACCTACACACTAGGTGCTCCCTACCAAGCTCTACAAATCCCTTAGGCGGCTCCATGTAAATCTCATCATGCAAGTCCCTATGTAAGAAATCCATCTTGACATCCATCTGGTACAAGTCCAAGTCAAGCTATGCAACCAAAGCCAAGACTAAGCACAGGTTGGTCATCTTAACCACGAGAGAGAATACTCATCAAAATCAACACCATGCTCCTACTTAAAACCCTTTATTACCAATCTAGCCTTGTATGTTGGCTTGGGATGTCCAAGGGTACTTTTCAGCTTGTACTCCCACTTGTATGGTAGAGTCTTTTTGCCACCAAGAAAGGAAACCAAATTCCAAGTCATATTCTTATGCAAGGAGTCTATCTCGAACTGCATAGCCCTCTCCTAGGAGTGGTTGTCACCCTTGCGCATAGCCTCATCATAGGTAAGAGACGCTTATGCATCTGTAACCAAGACATAGTGCATGGAGGGCTCAAATCTATCAGGTGGGCATCTATCTCTAGTAGAATGCTACAATGTAGGCTCTATTGCTTATTCAACATTCTATCCAACACCCTGGCCATGAGTACCTGCTGCTACTGCAGGCTATCTAGCTAGCTGTACGGGAGCTCGTGGCTCCTCGTGAAATATAACCCTACGTAACTATCTTCTTAGGCTACCTATGCATCTTGTCTTCGAGGAAGACTACATCATGGCTGTGGATGACTTTCCGCATCCCTGGATCCCATAGACGGTAACCCATCTCTCCTGCATCTTCACAACCAAGGAATATGGATTTAACACTCTTAGGATCCAGCTTGTTCCACTTATTCGTGTCCATATCTCCTCTGCAACTTGGAAATCAATGGCACTACAAGGCGATCTATTAATGATATGCATGGCAATAGTAACTACCTCAGCCCAAAAGTGCTTGGGTAGGCCTGCATGGCTAAGCATACTACAAACCCTTTCTTGGATGGTCCTATTCATTTGCTCAGTCATACCATTCTGGGGAGGGATGTAAGGGGCGATCAACTGACGCTTAATACACCTCTCATCACATAACTGCTCAAAAGCACATGATACATATTCACCCCCATTATCTGTCCTAAGGCATTTTAGCCTATGCCTAGACTAGATTTCTACCAAAGCAAGCCATTTGTGAAAAACTGCCAAGACATCAAACTTTTGCTTTATGGGATAAGCCCATACTTTACGTGAAAAATCATCTATGAAAGTACCAAAATAATTCACACCACCCATAGATTGACAAGGCATGGGCCCACAGACATCAGAATGACAAGGGCTCACTCATGAGTGACATACTAGACTTCTTATGCATAGAGCTAGTTTGCTTGCCATAAAGGCAATGATCACAATAATCAAAATGAGAATAGTCAAGGGGTGGTAAGTATTGCAAACCAGAAAGCATTTTCATTCATTTAAAAAACACATGCCCCACCATGCCAAAGAGATACACGAGGTAAAGACTCCATAGACAAAACATGATTAACTATAGATCCAGAAACAACTAAGGGGTAGAGGTTGCCAGTCTTGGAGCATCTTGCAAGCTCAAGCCTGCCAGGAGTATTCTTCCATGCAAAATCTCCAAAAGATACATGATATCCTGCATCATCAAGCTATCCAACGAACATGAGATTGCATGTCAATGCAAGTACATGACGCACATCATGCATAACAAAACTTCTTCCAGAAGGAAACTGCAACCTAACATCACCAATGGCGACAATCTCAAGAGACCTATCATTACCCAAGCA
The DNA here is from genome assembly GCF_053477565.2 of Lygodium microphyllum. Lineage (NCBI taxonomy): Eukaryota > Viridiplantae > Streptophyta > Polypodiopsida > Schizaeales > Lygodiaceae > Lygodium > Lygodium microphyllum. Next base: position 118,912,919 of record NC_141148.1, on the reverse strand, counting down.
CACAGAACTCGAAACATAATGGTATGAATGGAACCACTCTCGATAAGGTGTCACATGAAAGGACGCACATGAGTACAAGAGCCAATATTGTGCATACATAGAGTGTATCTCTGTCATTCGCAAAGCACTAGATGAAGCTGTTGCAAGGATATAGTCCCCATCACTATCCTTGGGTTGCATAACATTGATCTCTTCAATTTTAACACTTGACTTAGAAGGTATTATGCTGTGATCATTCCCGCACTTTCTCTTTCCCCTTGTCTTTGCACCTTTCATTGCGCAATTCATGACACTATGGCCTTATGTGACCTTCCTTCCCACAATGATGACAAGTTAGATTTGCATTTCTCCCACGAGACCTACTACGCGACTTGCCATTACACGAGACCTACTATCGCATCCACAGCCATTACTATGGTCATTCTTTGCATTTCCATCATGTCGGCCTCTAACAGTCAAAACAGGAGACACACAAGAGGCATCCAAATTCTTATGATTTATCTCTTCTTACAAAAGAGAGCTCTCAACATCAGATAGCTTTAGAGTAGTGGCAAAAGCACATAAGGCAGTGTGGAATACATCCCCAAAACTCATTAAGAGTTCCAAGTAAGAACAACAGAGTGACATCTTGAATTCAATGCCCTATGAAACCAAGTTCTTAAGAATAGCATGAAATTGACTCAGATGAGCTAACATGGTCACATTCTTTTTCATGCAGAGATCCATAAGCTATTTCGGCCAATACATTTAACTTGCAGGACTTTGCTTGTCATAGAGGTTCTTGATCTTATCCCAAAGCTACCAAGCACTCTATGCTTCCTCAACCACATTATAATGCACTTTTTTAGTGAGAGACAAGATGAGGGTGGACTTGCATAACCCATCAAGCTCCATCCATTCATCATTAGTCATAGTTTCAGGCTACTCTCCACTCAACCTTAGTGGCTTTATATGAGATGTCTGCACCAATACTTGCCAAACTTGGCTCTTCCCATAGGCATAATTCATACCATCATAGTGATGTTGAAGATAGCACTATCAGTGGAAGAAGATGCCATACTACAAGTTGAAATAGTGCAGACAGTTCAAAACTGCTTGTTGTAAATTGCGGAAAATGACCAAAAAATCACTAAAACCAAGGCAAAATGATGAGAAATGAGTATTTAATGATGAGGCCCACCAGTACCATCAAAATTACATCAAACTAAGATGATTCAACATGAAAAATACATGACAGTCTGAAGATATATGCTTGCTATAATTTATGACAACAGTGTACAATGAGAGCTGACATTAGGCAAAACCCAATATTCAAAGTCAATCATTGATTGTCAATGCAAAACCAGCATCAAGTGAATATAAACAAGCATGTAACAGCCAAATTGACATGATCCAACATGCAAGCATGTCAAAAAATCCGTCAGTAAAGTCGGTACACCCCCCAATCAACAATGCAAAATGTACATACCATTGCCAAGACCTAACACAAGTTGGTGTTTTGAGTGAATACAAAGCCAAATTAGCCCAAGTAAATCTACACGGATCAAGGCATATCAACCATACATCATCTACAAGGAGATCATGGTCTCAAAGATCCAAAAGCTCAATATACATAACCCGCACTGCTCAATGTATGATAAGCATACAAAGATGCTCCCACTGGCACAAAAGCCATAAGTGTCAAGAAAATAAGCTTAAACAAAGCATGTAAGGGCACCAGTGATGGAGTATCCAAGATCATACATCAGTAAGACATCCAAAGCATATGAGCGGTCAAATATCCAATGATAGCATCCAATGTCATGAAGATGATCCCAATCAATCTCTGACGAGCCAAAGAAAGACCAAAATAAGCTCCAAAATATCCAAATTCAAGCCCAAATGAAGCTCCAGTAGCATTCAAGTCCAAACAATGTAACTAGCATGTGTAGGTAACATAAGCATCAAGCATGTACCAAAACGAATCATATAGATCATAGGTATAACCTCTATCACAAAGCATTCCAGTGTAGACCAATGTCAAGTAAATGCCAACCAATACAAAGCTCAAACAAGGCTCAAAATATATTCCAGAACCATCCAAAGCATTTGCCAACATTCATTTGCATCCCAATTGTCATATGAAATACCCGCGAAGCATAAAATGACTAAATAAGCTTCAGTCCTGGAGTGTGTAGTAGTGATTTACTATGTAAAACTGAGTATTTTAGGCCACTAAATCAGGTCCAAATGATGGCCAATCAATTGGCATACATTCTTCTAACATTCGGAGACCATTCGCGATTGGGTGCATCAAATGTCAATGCTATCCAACCATAAACATAAAGTGATGATGTAACACTATTTGTGGTTGTTTGTGGATAGTGGAAAATAGTCCTAGACTAAGGTAAATCAATCCACAAATAAATGCAAATGATAAACCACCAATGCCAAGCATCAAGGGGGTGTTTCCAAGTACCAAATGAATTTTCAAGCTGCCAATGAGTGATAAGGGAGGGCTGAAGTAACAAAACAAATTTTGCAGGTCTTCAAGCTAGCCCAAATAGGGCTTATATTGCTGGGTATGTTGCTGGTCCACATTGCATTAATGGGGTGGAAGGGGGGCTCAACTAGGGCCTAAAGAAGGCCTACACAAAGCCTTGTCAAGCCTAATCAAGAAAGAGCCAAGATATGAAATAAGGGAGCTCCAATGGTTGGAGCTATGGCTGCCCCATCCTGCTATACCTTGCAAACTAAAATAAACACTCCAAAGAATGCTTCAATACCTCTGAAGGAATGCCTTAAGAGTGCTTAAATGGGTCAAATAGCTGCTTGGAAGCCGAGGAGTGATTGGGGAGGTCGAAGGAGTTAGATATGGCTACCAAGAGTGAAAACCAATGGTGTAGTGTAATACTTTCACGTAATTAAAAATTAGTTGGTTAGTTCGAAAGTTAGTTAGTCAATTAATAAGTTAGTAAGGTTACTAACTAAAGACTAACTAAAGTAAAAACTAACTAACATTAATAACTAATAATTTTTATTTAATTAAAAATATAAAAAAATCAAGAGTCGTAATCTGACATTTTTCTCAGATTGACAAGGACTGTAGCTACCCTTCATGGAAGTTACAAAGTGAACAAGAGTTATGAGCCATATTAATCACTAGTGTTAATGTATATAGTATGGATGGTCCAAAAATATTAATCACTAGTGTTAATGTGTATAGTATGAATGGTCTAAAAATATTAGATTTTTGGGCAAAACTAGCATATTTTAGATATTACTTATTGTAAATATCCTAAAAAGCTATGGAGATTTTTAGAACATGATGTCATGTATTTTTTAAAAAAAATTAGTTGTTTTTTTCAGCTTATTTTGGAGATTTAATACAAAAGAAGAAGGATTGGCAAAATCATGCACCTCGCAATCACAGTTTACAAGCAATAAACAACACTTCGAATAGGGAGAAGAAGAAGGAGTAATCTGGAAGATTTCTAAGTAAGTGTCTTGGGGTTTTACCCCCTTCTGGAGCCAATGGAACTATCAAAATTGTGATTTGAGCATCAAATTGCTGAGCATAAAATTACGTAAAGGAACATATGACTAACAAGTTAATTAAGGAAGCTGGCTTTCTCCGCTCCTCCACTATGTCTTGTATAGTTGAAATAGCTGATACAAGCTTGATAATGGGTTTTCTCCATACTTTGAGTTGACCACATTAATAGATTATCATATTCCTTGGCAAACTAGGGGATGTGATTGTATATAAGTTGCTATCAAAGAATTAAAAAAGATGCTAGATCAATGTTGCACTCTCAATTAAGCAATTATGCTATGAAAATAACATATCATGTAGTGGGTAATGTGTTGATCTATCCATGCACTAACCATTGACTTTTTAAACTCTTCCAAAGCTATTTCAAAGGCATGATAGTCATGTGAGTTTCATACCTACATATTACAAAACTTAAAGATTATATCTTTAAAAGACTTCCAAAAATTTTCCTTGTGTGACCATGCTCCACCACTATCAGCATGGTCAATAACCATATTCTAGATACACTTCCACTTGTTGAATTGAATTCTTTGAGTGAATTGTAGTACTTGACAAGGATTATCAAAGGGTGGTGTAGATAAAAATCTTCTTGCTTTCATAACTCAAATGGAAAGTTTCTTTGGCATGTCTCAACTATCTTTAGACCTTTTCTCTCCTTTTCAATCTTCATGTTTCCACCATAAAACCAATGTCTGGCAATGCCTTCTCAAGAACTACAATTGCCTTAACTTGCATAGAACTAGGTTGCATTGTCCATGTAAAGCATATATACAATAAAGTTGATTCCTCAACAATTATATAGACCATACATTGCACAAATATAGACTCTATACAAGGGAATATCTAAATTTTCTCTAAAATATGGATCTTTGAGGTGCATATTAGCTGCCTTTTTCTAATTCTTCTTATCAAGTTCCTTTGCAGCATACATGCAATATATCTATGGGATCTTAAAATTGGCACAAATTAAGACATTGTATATGCACTTTTCCTTTTCCTTTCTTCTAAGTGATGCTCTAAGAATATATATAGCCAAGGCAAATTCTATTAAAGCCAATGAACAAAGAAATCCAAGGAAACTATCCTTATAGCCTTGCCTAGCTATGCATTCGTTGTATCTAAACCCAAGGTTGTAACACAGAACACATACCCATTGTGAATGTCAACCACATGAAGTATCCTGACTAACCACAAAATCTCCATTGTATATTAATTATGTAGATTGAGATTTAAGCTCAACACCAAATGTTCTACCATTTACTTTCACATCAAAGTAAGCATTAAATGCTTTTAGCTTTTCCAATGTACTATGAAAATAACCACATTCTACATTTTTCAAAGCAATTATATGCATGCATGCATATACATATACAAGCATGCTAATTAGTGTATCCCCAAGTTTGATTGAAAATAGAATTTTTGACATGTAAACATGATAAAATTGTCCGAAATTGTGATTGCTTGGATCACACGTTTTTGTCAAATCGAACACCATCAAAAGCATCTTAACCATACAAACCATAGACAGCCATGAAGTCCCATGTATAACTCCTTAACTTTGAAAACATAAGAAGGCAATATCTCACGAGTCCTTTTACATACACCATTTTCTATGCATGTGCCCACAATTTAAGACATGAACCTCTCAAATATCTAACATTTCAAACTTGTAATCATAAGCCTCAACCTTCAAAGCATTACAGCATCAAGAAAGTAGATTCATAAGAGTAATCAATCCAAAGAGTACCACATAAGTCGTTTTGAGAGTCCAATGTCATGTGATCTATGATGTTGAAATTTTGGTGCATGTTGAAACCAAGATTATATATTGTTACTTTGAATTAGTAGTTGTTGTTGCTCTTCTCTTTTAACACATCCAAGATGTGTCAACCACTATTTGAGAAATACCTTGCTTTTATCACATTCTCCCTCTCCTTGATGGTGTTATCTTCTTGTCTTCAATATCATGTCCTTAAATAGGAAGGTATATTTGAAACCATGCCCTTAGGTATGTGCATAAAACCACTATTCTAATATAGAATCTTTCTCATTGATTAGACATGAGATATATTCATCCTCATCAATACCTTCATGAAGAATTTCCATTGACAGTCTAGACTCTACATTTTTGAACAATCATGGAGAAACTACAAAGTGGTTACATTTCACATCTATTGATGTTTCCATGTTACCTTTTCTTGTCATATTGAAACAATGATGTAGCAATGTCCTCGACAGGGAACTCTATGTAAATGTCGAAGTCTCAAAAACTTAAACTGTTTCATGGATCAATCTTGACTTTCTACTATACCTATAATGATTGTTAAAGCTCTTCTATGTGTCATTCCAATTTTGATTTGCACTTCCTTAAAACTGTCCTCTTCTTGGTACCCTAGTCAAGAAATAAAGAATGCCACCCTGTGGCTTGCAAGGCCTTCCTCCCTCCCCCCTAGCCCTAGTCTCAAAGTATCCCATTTATCAAGCATCTATTGTTGCTACTGTGCAACATAATCCACCACAAACATGTACATTAAAAACCCCCCTTTCTCAACCACTAGCCTTTCTCCCCCTTCTCAACCACCACCCTTTCTCTTATACCATCCTCTCATTGACCTACAAACTCTATTATTTCTTTAGCTCTCTTGCCTCATTCATTGCCACTCCAAACTCCCCTCCGTATCACTTCTACTCTTCCTCTTTTCTATCAGGTCCCCCCTCTATTTTTCTCTCTTTTTTGTTGAGAAATAATGATGACGTCCATGAGTGATTAGGATTTTAATTCCACAACTCAAGCTTTGTATGGCCTTCATGAATGGACATGATTCCACCCATGTTCAGGTGATGCTCTATCCATCCTCAAACTTTGTATGGCCTTCACCAATGGACATGATTCCACCCATGGTCAAGTGATGCTCTATCCATTCTCCATATTAGCAACTCAACTCCTATAATGCTTGTTCTTATGATCTCTAAGTTTTGAAATGTATGTCTGGGAGTTTGTATACATCAAGATAGATAATCCCATAGCCTTAAATTTGTCTTGCTCTTTAACAAGCATCTCTCCCCATGAAGGCTCTTCTACATCTCCTTGCAATTTTGATTTGCACTTCCATGAAATTTTCCTCTTCTTGCTACCCTACTCAGGCAATAAGAAATGCCACCTTCTGGTTTGCAAGACCTTCCTCCCAATCGCTATCCCTAGACTCAAAGCCATTCCTACTCCATTCCCTTAAACGATGTGGAGTCAAGGTGCTAACTATGGTCAATGTTCCCCATAGTATAACCCATCAAATTGTAAAGAAGCTCTTAGCTTACCAAGAGCACCCTGCCCTAGGGAAAATGTGTCAAGAATCTCTCCCTTCTACTTTCCTTGGTTGGATAGTTTTAGTTGTCTACTTGCCTAACACATTTATATTGTACAAATGAAATTAGCTTCCTTAATTAGTCCTTTTAGTCACAATGTTTGTTCACATAACTTAAGTCACAACACACAAATAATGAAATCAATCCTTTGAAATACAACTTCTTTATTTATTAGAGAATCTTATACAAGTGTTTACCTTACGCCCATATGGAAGAACAACTCGAAAGCCTTTATTTTAGCAAGATTTCCATCCCTTACTAGTAAGGAGGCCCTTAGGAAGTCCATCCTAAGCCACGCAAGGGTTTGGACAATTCCTAGGAGCCTAAGAGTTTATTGGCTAGAGCCCCCTTGAAACCCTCAACTCGTCTTGCCCAAGGATCCCTTATGGAGTGACCTCTTACCAATCGAGCTCAATTTGAACTCTCTGAGGCAATTAAAACCAATCCCTCTCGGTGAAGGGATCCATAGCTAGCCTTGGAAAAGGTCTAGCATGCTTTCATTTTATCATGTTGTAAATTTGGTACATTAGGGTTTTGACTTAGTTCAATCAAACTTTCTAAATGCATCAAGTAAACTTGTATATACCAATTGCAAGCAGAAGCAATTATTTTTCAAGCAATATTTCTACACAAAACAGAGAGACAATCAGAGTAAGATTTTAACCTAGCCCCAATTCTTTCCACCTTGATCTCATCCCTTTCCTTCTTGGATTTCTCCTAGTTTCCCTTTGGAGTTTTACTAAGCTCCCTTTTTGAAATCTCACTTCTAATTAGTCTTTCTTCGTTGGATCTTTTCTTGGTTATTATTTGTTTTTTAACTTATTCCTTTCTCGACAGAAACCTTTGTTCAAGGTTGGTCAATTAATTTTATTATGAGTCTTAATTAATTTTCTAGATTTCTATGTGTAAGGATATGGTCAAGATACTTGTGGAAGTTAGGTTGGAAGCCTTGGAATCCTATTTTTTAATCTTGGAAGCTACGTAAGTTAACAATGTGAGTATTTTTTCCTATGAATTTTAAATCTTCTATTTTCTCCAAAGAGAATTATATCGGTTTTTTCAGTTACTTCTTGAATTAGGGTTTGTTCTTCACTTTGTTATGTTGGCAAAGCAAGTCAATTGGAATATCCTAGGCTTCTAATGGTTATGTACACAATTCAATATTTTTTAATGGCTAAATATGCAATTTAATAATTTTGACCAAACTAATAAACAATAAGGTTTTCTCTATTAAAGAGGGTACGTTTATGCGACAACTTTAATTACCTACTTTTTTAAATATCTTAATTCACTTTTTCCTATATTTACATGATTCCTAAATCTAAAGAAAAATAGTCTTGATACAATTACTTGACTTCTAATTCTTACTTAAAAAATTTGTGTGTGTTTTTTAATGAACATTTTTGAATTAGAATGAATTAGAATTTGATCTTCTTTGATGCACTTTGCTCATGTGTAGCTAAAATAAGAGTTTAATTCAATGCATTTGATGTTGTGCAATTTATCCTAGCTTTTAAAATTTAAAAATCTAACTTAATAATTCATGCTTTATTCTAACATTTCTTTCTTATTGAATTCTCATTTTTGCCTATTTGTTAAGCTATAGACTTTTCATTGAATATTGAAAGATCTTTTACTTATGTTCATAATCATTGAATTAAATGAACATTAACCTACGAAGGAACCTAGGATGGCATTACATACGATGGTGTGTTATACACCTTAGCAACCGCATTTGTAACTCCCACGCTCCCGCTCCAAAGTATCGTCTCTTTGGGGCCATCACAAATAGGGTCGTCGTATGCTAGCCTTGTGAGCTTCATCAGTCTTGAAAATATGATTGGAAACCATGGGTAGCTAGGTGGATTCCTTGAGAGTGGAGTCACCCATGAGTGCTAGAGACTAGTAGGAGATTGTGCATGGACATAATTTTATCAAGTAGAAGAGGACTCCTCATAGGTAGCTGATGTTGATCCTCTTTTCCTTCATGATTCTCCTCTTTCCTTTACTCCTCCACTTTCTTCTTCTTCTCCTCACTGTCTTTTCTTACTTTGTTTCCCCTTCTTTTATCCTCCTTCTTCTTACCTTTCTTCTATTCTTCTTATCCCCTCCCTCTCTTTGTTCTTCCCTCAACTCTCCTTCTTTATCTCTCTTCTTCTTTACACCTTCCTTCTCCTTCTTCTTCCCTTCCTCTCACTCCTCTTCTTTCCTCCTACCTTCTCCTTCTCCTTCTCCTTCTTCTTCTCTTCCTCTCACTCCTCCTATCTTCTTGTCACACACACACACACACACACACACACACACACACTCTCTCTCTCTCTCTCTCTCTCTCTCTCTCTCTCTCTCTCTCTCTCTCTCTCTCTCTCTCTCTCTCTCTCTCTCTCTCTCTCTCTCTCTCTCTCTCTCTCTCTCTCTCTCTCTCTCTCTCTCTCTCTCAGTAGCAACAAGTGTGCAAAGTTAAAAATAAAATCAACCTTTACTAAGGCTTTCATAGCCAATGCTAAGGCTAAGAATCATTTAATTACCTTGCACTTAATTCGATTGGAGCCTTTGAGGAGTGAATGAGTGGTAGCATGGTAGCTTCAACCACATCAATGAGTGTATCAATGATTCCCATGGTGAAGATTACGATAATCAATCAAGCAGTCAAAACAAAGAAAAAGTTGTGATTGATGACAGTGGCACATCAGTTTGTAGTTTGTAATCAATTTTCTTTTCCTTTTGTTAAATCAAATTTCTTAAGGTTATAGAACCTTATAAGTTTACCCCCACTTCACATGCGGTTTTGAAGGATAATACATCCATGCACGGTGAGGTGATGCTCTATCCATCCTCCATAGCAACAAGACTCAACTCCTATAATGCTTGCTCTTTTTCTCTCTTAAGTTCTAAAAGGTATGTCTACGAGTTTATGTACATCAAGATAGATAGTCATGTAGCCTTTCTCTCTTACTCTTTAATGGCGACCTCTCCCATAAAGCCTCTTGTACATCTCCCTACAATTTCAATTTGCACTTCCATGACGCTTTCCTCTTCTTGATACCCTAGTTAGGAGATAAACAATGCCACCTTGTGGCTTGCAAGACCTTCCTCCCAGTCCCTACCCCTGGCCTCAAAGCAAGCCCTTTATCAAGCATGTGTTGCTACTATGCAACATAATCCACCATGAACCTGGACATACAAGCCCCTCTTCTCAACCACTAGCCTTTATCTTATATCCTCTCATTGGCCTGAAAACTCTATTGTTTCTTTAGCTCTCTTGCCTCACTCATTGCCACTCCAAGATCCCCTCCACAACACTCCCACTCTTCCTCTTTTCTATCACGCCCCCCTCTATTGTTCTCTAGTTGGCCTCCCCCTTCTCTCCACCACCTTGTCCAACCTTCCTTCCACATGATTTTTTGATAATTTTCCTTTTTTAGGCCCTTTTGAATAAGACATTATACTCTTGTTTACACACAATATGAAAACACATGCAAACAAATGATCAAGCACTCTCTAAAATTTCCTATGATACATATATAAACACTTGCAAGGTCAAAAATTTCATGCTTGCTTCACTAGCATAAGTACATAGATATAATGTATCATGCACAGACAAAGACACACAAGGCTATTTCAAAGGGAAGGATACACCCAACACTTTAATACTTTCCACACACACATAAGTATACATGCTCATGACACATATATATAGTCGGTCTCAATAAGATGTATAAACATATCAATACATAAGGCCATAAAATAACATACAATCACGCATATATGAAAACATATAGCACTCATATTTCCTCCTCACCTCAACTTTTGTTAAAAGAAAGGCCTGCTCTCATCCTTTGCCCTCGCTATGCCCTCTTGATCATGTTGGAGGAAAGAAACCCCATGAACCTTGCACTAAGCCCAACTACTAGGGGTACCTTCACAAACCTCTATGCATCCTATAGAAAGAAAATTCTTATGCAATCAGCATACTTTGTACTCTAGCATTCAACTTTTGAATAAAGAGATGAATGTATGCATGCACTAAAAGTATCATGTCTATATTGTGCTTACTGCCTAAGGCATTCATGCATACGCAAGTTCCTTGATTATATTTTAGGACCTTTACTCTCCAAATCCTCACCCCTGGTCGATAGATTGAAGTCCACTCTACTCCTCCTCACTAACACTCTTGTCAAATATATAAATCATTAAAAGTCATTCTCACAATTGTAGTATCTCTTCATAGCCTTTTGCTCACCAACCTCCTTTCTCTCTCAATTCAAGATTTATATTGAGTGTTAAAATTTACTCAAAATATTCTCCAAAGGGTGCATGCTTAATGGTGGTGCAAGCTCTTTTTCTCGTGCTTCTAGGTTATTGAGTATAGCCTTAATGGGCCTCATACTGTGCAAGGCATGAAGAGGCGCAAAATTAGTGTATCATCCCAATTTCATGGAATTATTTGACATGATGGGGTATAATAATCCCGAGTGTAATTCCCAAAACAAATGCAATGTCATGCTTATGACTTCAAAAAAACATACTTGCTATCTTTGCTATTTAACTCTTTGCATATAGATATCTCATTCACCTATGTAAACACTCAATCTCAATAAAAAAAGTTATCGGCATTATGGAAAACAAATCATAAATCATGGATTGAACTCTTTGTCTACCTTGATTCAAGTTTTATTGAAATATTAAGGCTTGAAAAGAAAAACCTAACTTATATACAAGATCCCAAAACTAGGCAATCCAATGCAAATTCATGGGTTTTTTAGGTTTTCACAAAAGCACCTTACAACATAAACAATAGGAAGCTGATGTCTATTTATGCCATGGGAAGGGCAAGGGGGGAAGAGAGAGAGAGAGAGAGAGAGAGAGAGAGAGAGAGAGAGAGAGAGAGAGAGAGAGAGAGAGAGAGAGAGAGAGAGAGAGAGAGAGAGAGAGAGAGAGAGAGAGAGAGAGAGAGAGAGAGAGAGAGAGAGAGAGAGAGAGAGAGAATGAAATGATATATTAACTTCTACAAAGACCAACATGACCTATGAGACCATGAGTTACAATCATCCGTGTGTGATGATACAACTATATGAAACAATTTTGTAATAGTCTTCAGTAATACCCTTACAAACACTCATTTTTATGTGAAAAAGTCCAAAAACCTCAAAAATATTTAAACCAAAGTGCTTTCATAGACTAGGACTAAAATTTGAACCCTTAACATTATCTAGTCATTTCCATATTTCCATCATTTTTAAAACAAAAAATCACTAATAATAGCCCAACCCTATGAGGCTCTTCATTCATGCAAACCCAATTCCCAAAAAACACTTATTTCCATGAAAATGAGAAGTGAGATCCAAAAGATTTCACATATTGCATCAATATTTTTCATAGATGCTCAGCCAATTCAAGATGTCTCTTACAAAAAAGACATAAACAAGAGAAATATAACTTGTTCCCACCAAGGTAACCCTTTGTAGATAATTTTGAAAAATTCTTTTTACACAACAAAACATTTAGTTTGTATGAGATTGAACCATAAAGTTATGGATATTGCAACATACAATGTCCTTGCATTGTATCTTTTTATGAAAAGAGAGCTTTCTCACTATGTACCAACATACAAACATATTTTATTGAGCATTCCTTTAGTTCATATGAACATCAATAGATTACAAAAAAATGCCCATGAAAATAAAGGAAGCATATATTTTGTTTATGTTGTATATAAGGGAGATTTAACAAACATGGAAATAAGAAGACAACAATTATAATGAGTGATCATCAGGTTTCATGATGCATCGTTCATCAATACACATGTGAATAGGACCGCTTGTAATATCCCCACGTATGAACTCCCCCCCTACAATTTCAATAAAATTAGTTTTTTTTTTTTTCCCAACCCCTTGCCGCCGCCGAACAGGTGGCGAGGGGAAGGGGGATGTCGACGATGCCGAGGCAGGGAGTAAGAAGGTGATGATGACGATGATGGAGGAGGGAGGCCATGGGCCTACTACCTCCCCCCCCTCTTGACCAGTCTACCATGCCTTATTTCAAGTGGTGGGTGGGGAAAGACCACCACCACTCCACCTCTTTCACATGCCCCCCCCCAATAATACCCCCCCAACACTTATAAACCCCTCCCCCTAGGGCTGTGACTCGGGACTTCTTCCCCCTATGGCTGTGACTTAGGAATTCTTCCCCCTCCCCCATCGCAAGGGGAAAAAAATAGCACCCTGGTAGAGAGAGAGAGAAAGAAAGAAGAGGAAGAGGGAGAGAGAGAGAGAGAGAGAGAGAGAGAGAGAGAGAGAGAGAGAGAGAGGGAGGGAGAGGGAGAGAGACTCTTTCTCTTCCCCTCCTAAGAGGGTGGCCACACGCATCTTTGTTCCCCTTTTGCCCGCGAATCTATTTCCCCTACCTCTTGTGACATTGTCCTACACACCGCAATCTGAAATTTTCCCAAATTGTCCCTCTTCTTGAGCAAGTGCTGCTGAAGTCTTTTGTGAGTCGTGTCTAAAAGAGGAGAAGACCAATGATGGCCCCCAAGCAGAAAATGTCACATGTAGATGGTGACCCCACAACGAGCAACGAAACCTCGGGCCAAGGCATCATTGCAAATCCAATTGCGGCACCCGTCGTAAATAATGTATTCCCAAATTGATAGATGCTTGCTTAATTTCCCACATGCGATACATTAGGTTCCAAGCTTTACCACGTGAGAAAAGTTCATTGAAAAATGTAAACTTTGTCTTGACTATTCGAAGGATTGAGTTTCCCAAGGCTTGTTTCAAGTGAAGTTAATTGCATTTAGATATTATGGGATAAATATATAAGACTGCAAGCATTGTCGACTCCTTGTCCCCGCAATAATAGGGGTGTTTTCATCGCCTTTAAGGTATTTTTTGCAACTTGCATGCTTGATGAATGGCATGGTAAGCCATCTAGCCTAAAGGAAATTCATCCTAGAAACTCTAGGCTTTTCCCAAGCTCTTTCTAACAACACAAACTAATAGCTCATATTTGGTTGACTGGAATCTTGATGTTATGCATAGTTAGCGCAAACAACAATCATAAGGGCTAAAACTAAGATGCCTTGGGGTCCGTCTAGCAACTACTACCTTCATCAACCCAACTTAGGGATTGAGCTAGGTACAAACTACAATTCAAAGCTTCAAAGGCAAGTGGAGAGCTCTAGGGATTAGGAAACCCTAAGTCAAAGGAAATGGATGCTTTTGTACTTGTTGGGAAGAAGGCTAGGTTATCGATCAATGTAAGTGATTAATAGAACTTATGTCTTGTATAGTGTTTGAAACCTTAACATGTGCCTTAGCCAAAAGAAGGGTGTTAAGTAAAATTTACATAGAACCGCTCGTGATCCCAAGGGGGAGAGCAAATATACAATGGGAAGGTTATCGCGATTATTCCTGCAATGTTGGAAAATGATATTATTGTTTTGTTGATTGATTTAACATCGTCCCAAATGATTTTTGCATTAAACTAATTGTTGGAATGTGATTTGGATGATTATTCCAAGTGCTTCTGTTTGATGGTAAATGCATGGCAGGGGTCTATGATGACAAGTTTCCATGGTAATAAAGGAATGTTTTCTTGGACAATAATATTAGGGTTGAATGCCTTGTTTGTGCTTGATTCCTAAATGGATTAATTAAGGAAAGGATATTTTGCACGGGTGGATCATCTTCAAGATTGCACCATGGATTAACCTAAGAGGGCACTACTGTTAGAAATCCAAGTTCTCAGTATTTTCCCCTTCCTTCTTTATGTCATGTATGACAAACCGACTCCAGCTAGATACAATTGTTCATGTGTGTGTCATTGAATAAGTCGGTGTAAGGTTAATCTAACCTTAGATGGGTATTGGTCAATTAGACCTAGAGTAACACTTACTCTTACTTCGTGATAATTAGAGAGTGTGTGTGGAATAATGAAGATGAAGAATATGAGCCTAAAGGCTCTTGAGTCTGTTACTCCTCTTTGTTTGTCTGTGTCTCTATTCGAATATGGTATTAGATCTTAGTCTGGTGGACTCTTAGGAGCAAGAGGAACTAAAGAAGATTTGAAGAAGTTGAAGACTTGGGTTTGAAGCAAGTTGCCATTGTTTCTTGAAGGTATGCATTGTAAGGTTGTGGTCTTCATTTGATGAAATGCTGGCAATGGCTTGTTGGGGAGACTTGTAAGACTTCATTGAGCACATTAGAGTGCCTAGGCATCATCAATATCTTCATCACGTGTTGCTGGAACAAGATTACATATCTGCATGACTGCGCTTGATGCAAACTGAAGTTCCCTTGCCTACAAATCAACACATTGGTTGCATTCTAAGTGATAGAATGCTTGGTTATGCCCTTGGGGAGGTGCTCAAAGATTGTAAGAGGCAAATGCATTGATGGGAACTCATGTGTGAGCTATAACAGTGATACACATATCTAAAAATAGTGAAGACCTATTGTTAACTGTGACAGGGCAACATATACTTGACCTTGGTTGATGCATTGAAGTCATATGACATGTACTTTGGCCATCACTGAAGCATAGGCATTTACTTGAAAGACATATGTACTTGCTCCTGTGCATCGAAGCTGCAATTTGTGACAAAAGTACTCTAATCTGAGAGGTTGTGATAGGCTGAATACTGCCATGAATCTATGAGAAGCAAGCACTTAATGGTCCTGAAATTTTAGATGACTTTGGTTAGTACTATGTATTGGATGACTTGGCATATAGCTTGCAGACGTCTTGTGGATCAAGGGAGTTGAATGCAAAAGTTTGAAGTTGGAAATTAGTGCAATCATATTGTATTGGCTAGTTATAAACAGTTCATGTTTCTATGCCATTGGTCGTTGAAGACAAGAAGACTATGATTACCCGAATGCTCATGTATTGAACCTAGCACTTCAAGGTGAATGTATGACATGATTTGGGACTATTTTGGAGTTGGAAAGACTTGATTTTACTAAGTATTTGTTGACTGCAATCTGTGAACAAGATATTTGATACTTGTGCTTGCTAGTTATGCACTGATTTGTGCCCATATGCTTATGCTTGGATTGCTACATGTATTAGCAGATGTTTATGAAGGTTTGGGACATCTATGATGTGCATATGACTTAGTTTTGATACTAAATAAGCTATTGGTCCTCACTGACAGTCTATAGTTACATATTGTATGTATGCATTTTGAGAGTAAGGTTGCAGAAGATAAAGCTGAAGCAACTACATTGCATATGCATTGACCATTGTACCTATACAGGAGGGACTACCTATTTGTGGATGTTTTTGAGCTATCATTGGACTGAAATACACTTGTTTTACAGTAAACTTGTTGCAAAAAAATTGTCATAAACAGTTAAGGACTGCACTTAGTCAGTCACACTTGTTGGCTTGCAGAAAGTCAGGCATTTGACAGAAAAAGTCTATTGCAACATGGAAAATTCACAGGGTAGTGACAACATTACACAGATTGTCAATGAGAAGTTGGATAATAAGAATTTTGCATTGTGGACGTTCCGTATGAAGAATTTATTGGTCGGCAGAGGATATTGGGACCTATGCACAGGTGATGAAGTTGAACCTAAAGTGCATGAGAGGAACCCAACCAATGATAAAAAAAGAGCTCATAAGCTATGGACTGAGAGAGTGCGCAAGGTGTTGCACTGGTTTTCTTTATGTATATCTAATGCTATGGCAATACAGATCACTAGATGTGAGTCCCCAAAGGATACATGGGACATACTCATGAAGAACTATGGAAATGTAACACATGCAAGGAAGATTTAGCTAAAATAGCAATTCAACATGTCTAGGAATGGCAGAAGCATCCAGGTTTATACGACATAGGTTAAGACCATAGTAGACTATCTTGCTACCATTGGATCAAAGGTGTTTGAAGATGATATGATTGCTGTCACACTAAATGGACTTGGTAAAGAATACAAAGCTTTTGATACATCTATTTCTGTTAAAGTTGAACCCCCTGAATGGGATGAGCTAGTTGCCTTGCTATTGCATGACGAGGTAAAGCTTGGATTGAATACAGGTTCTAGTGTGTCTCAGGGTACAGACATTATTTTATACTCTAGCCAGCGTGGCAGAGGTGGCAGAGGCCGTACTTTGTTTTGAGGTTGGGGTGACATTCGAAACACCTATGGACAACAGCAACAGGGTAATTGGAATGGCACAAATACACAAGGTCAGCATGGATCTTGCGGCTTTAGAGGTAGAGGAAGATCACCCCATAATAGAGGTGGTGGATCTTGTTCATGCCAGTCGAACGATCAGTCAAATAAAGATAAGGATTGTCATTACTATGGCAGATCTGGACACATTGCAAAGGATTGTTACAAGAATCAGGGAGATATAAAGGCAAAGGGCAAACAACATGGGCACTATGCATCTTCTAGTGGTGCTCATGATGAGCAGGTTGATAGATTGTTTGCCATGCAGCATGTGTCCAAGAATGCATCTAGACAAAATAGAGATGATAGATGGTACATTGACTCTGGGGCTTCAAATCATATGACACCCCATGGAGAGTGGTTCGATGAGATGGTTGCAAGTTCACATGGTTATGTGTGTACTCGGGATGACACCCAGCATGACATTCAGCACACAGGAATTATTCCGTTAATGATGCCTGATGGCAAGCAAAAGAGCCTGCATGATGTATTGCATGTACCATCAATAACCAAGAATATTTTGTCCGTGGGACAAATGGCAGAACAAAACTTGTAGGTGAGATTCAATAAAGATGGATGCTTTATTGAAGAATCCGGTAATAGCTGCAAATTAATTGCCAGAGGTAGAAGGGATGGCAAGATGTTTACATTGGACGCATCCATTCCAGAACTCAAGGCAGCCATGTTTGCACATTATGAGAGTGCTATTCAGGATGTAGAGATTTGGCACAAAAGGATTGGCCATGTCAATGTACAAAAGTTGAAGTAAAATCTATGAAGCAGAAGGAAGTGGTACTTGGATTACCTAAATTCAAGTATAATGACTTTGGTCATGTATGTTGGCATGTCAGTTCGGAAAGCATGCAAGATTTCCCTTCATGAAGCATGTCAAGAATAGTTCAAGACCCTTGTAGTTAGTGTGCTCTGATGTTTGGGGTCCATCGCATAATGCTTCGTTTGGAGGAGCCCGTTATTATCTATCTTTCATTGATGATTTCAGCAGGTACACTTGGCTATATATATTGAAGCACAAAGATGAAGTATTTGATACATTCAGGGATTTCAAAAAGCATGTTGAAAATGAATTAGGCTGCTATATCTCTTGTCTAAGATCAAATGGAGGTGGTGAATATGTCTCTAAGGAGTTTGAAAAGTATATTGCAAAGTATGGGATAAGAAGGCAGCTCACTTGCAGCTATACACCACAACAAAACGGTGTTGCAAAGAGAAAAAATCGAGTACTGATGGAGTCAGGTGGAGCTATGCTGAATTAAAAATGTTTGCATGATGCTTACTGGGCTAAAGCAGTGATGACTACTGTCTATGTGTTGAACCGAACTCCTACAGCAGGGATTCATGAGGTTACACCTTACAAGAGATTATATGGTCACAGACCTGACATTAGGCACTTAAAAGTTTTTGGATGCATTGCATATGTGCATATACCAGATGAAAAGAGGAAGAAATTTGATCCTAAAGTAGTAAAGAGCGTGTTTTTGGGTTATGCACAGGAAAGAAAAGCCTATAAATGCTTTGTGCCGTCTACGCATGAGATGTTGATAAGTAGGGATGTTATCTTTAACAAGTTAGCTTCTTGGTATGGGAATCCAGTTGATGTGCTTACTGATGGATTAGCAAGCATAGGTAATGCTGAAAATACCCCTACAATTAGTACATCTATGAGTGGTCAGACAGGTGATGTATCATCTACAATGAGTCCTTGGTCTGGCAGATTGCACAACCGCACTCCTATGTCCACTGACATGAATATGTCAGTGAGGGGGAGAGTGGATTAGGGAAAAGAAAAAGTGTTTGAGGATGTAACAGGACCACTTATTACAGGTTATGAGTCATCCAGTAGTGATAGCTTGGACAGTGAGTTGGGGATTCTGTGTGTCATGATGCCAGGTGCTAGATAAAATCGGTATGTACCACCTCATGAGAGGCAGGCTCAGAGTGAGCCACTGTTGAGGAGATATGAGAGGATCAAAAGGCCAGTTGACAAGTACACTTAAACTAGATATTCAACCTCTCATTATGCTTATATGACGAAGGTGGCAAGGTTTAAAGAACCAACCAAGTTTGATGAGGTAGTTTGCAGATGAGAACTAGCATGTTTCCATGGATGAGGAGTATTCATCTTTGGCTAAAAATGGAACATGGGATTTCGTGCAGTTGCCTGATGGCAAAGTTCCCATTGGTTGCAAATGGGTGTATAAGGTTAAGTGCAAATCAGATGGGTCATTGGAACGCTACAAGGCCAGGCTAGTTGCAAAAGGATATGCGCAACAATACGGTCTTGACTATGAGGAGACTTTCAGCCATGTGGCTAAAATGGCTACTGTCAGAACTATCATTGCATTGGCAATAGCTAAAGGCTGGAAACTATGGCAAATGGATGTAAAAAAAGCCTTTCTGAATGGTGAGTTATAAGAAGAGGTCTACATGGAGAAACCTAAAGGCTATGTGCATCCAGAATTTCCAGTACATGTATGCAGGCTAAAAAATGCAATATATGGGCTAAAACAGGCACCCATAGCATGGAATGCTCAAATTAGTAGTTATTTACAACAACATGGGTTTAAATTGGGTGATTCTGATCATAGTTTGTTTGTCAAAAAGATAGATCATGGTATGTATTTCTGGTTGTCTATGTTGATGATCTTATCATCACTGGAGATGGTGAGATTGGGATTGTGGACATTAAATCATACTTGCAGGTTGCATTTAAAGTCAAAGATCTTGGTGAGCTGAAATATTTTCTGGGCGTTGAGGTAGTGTCTATGCCTCAAGGCATATGGTTGCTACAAAAGCAATATACTCATGACATGTTATAGAAGTATGGTATGGCTGAATGCAAGGCTATGGATACACCCTTAGAGCAAAATGTCAAGCTGCAGATTGATGTTGGGATAGAGATTGAGAATGTAACCATGTATAGGCAGATGGTAGGCAACTTGATCTACTTGACCATTACTTGTCCTGACTTTAGCTATGCTGTGGGGATGATCAATTAGTTCATGCAGAAACCTCGCAAACCGCATTTGGATGCAGTGAGGAGAATCATGAGATATGTAAAGGCTACAACAAATTATGGGTTGTTTTATGCATATGGGAAACCCCTTGACTTGACAAGGTTTACTGACACTGACTAGGCTGGTTGTGCTTATGATAAGAGGTCAACCAATGGCTATGCATTTGGATTGGGTAGCAGCATGATTAGTTGGCAGAGTAAGAAACAACCTATAGTTGCATTGTCTAGTACAGAAGCTGAGTACCGTGGTGTGGCCTTAATGGCCTGTGAAGCTATTTGGCTACAAAAGTTATTGAATGACTTGGGGATCCACTTGGATAGCAAAGTGAAGCTACATTGTGATAATTTGAGGAGTGTTATGCTTGCAAGCAATCCCTCTATCATGCAAGATTGAAACACATTGAAGTTCACTACCATTTCATCAGAGAAATGGTACTAGCAGAGCAGATTGACTTGATGCATGTGAAGACTGAAGACCAGGTAGCAAATTTTATTTACCAAATCACTTGGTAGAGATAAGTTCATCTATTTTAGGTAGCTACTTGGAGTGTTGCAGATGGTTTGAGCTTGAGGGGGAGTGTTAGAAATCCAAGCTCTCAGTATTTTCCCCTTCCTTCTTTATGTCATGTGTGACAAACCGATTCCAGCCAGATACAGCTGCTCATGTGTGTGTCATTGAATAAGTCGGTGTAGGGTTACTCTAACCTTAGTCCGCAGTTAGACCTAGAGTAACACTTACTCTTACTTCGTGATAATTAGAGAGTGTGTGTGGAATAATGAAGATGAAGAATATGAGCCTGAAGGCTCTTGAGTCTACTACTCCTCTTTTTTTGTCTCTATCTCTATTCGAATAACTACTCAATTCACAGGCCAAAGGTCGAGTGGTAAAAAAGGCCAACCATGGAAATTTTGTTTCACTCCTAGGCCGCTTCAGGTCAGGTGGAACTCTAGACACCCCTTGCCTAGTCCAAAATGGAGGTGAAGACTGTCGTGAGCCCAACATCTAAGGCATTGGAAGATCCTATTCTAGATAAAGGATGAGAATTATGGTGCCATGTGATTTGGAGCACAGGTACTTCTATTGGATAGAAGGGATACATAATTTCTCCTATATGGGCAGGAGACAAAGATTAACCCAAAGATAAGTTAAGGAATTTGTTTGAACTTGTTTGTCAAAGGATGCTTGCTTTGTATTCATGTTTGTGTCATAAATTACGCAAACGAACCCTGTTTCTTAAAAGGCTTATTTAAGAAAGCTGATTTTAAGTGTCATACATAAACGTGATAGGACCTATTTAGATAACTAAAGAATGCCCATTGAGGAAAGCAGGTGGATGAAACCCTCGACAGGTGTGTCCTATGGTAGGGTGGTCCCAAAGAACTAGGAGGATTCTCACAAGGTTTTATCGTCATTTGGCCTTTAGGTATGGTTAGGTTAGGACCTGCTTCATGCCATTTTACCATCGTTTGAACTTTAGGTATGGTGGACGGAACCCCCAATGGGTCTGTCCTATGGTAGAGTGGTCCTAGAGAATTGGAAGATTTCTCACAAGGTTTTACCTTCATTTGACCTTTAGATATGGTTAGGTTAGAATCTGATTCATGCCATTTTAGGGTGGTCCCAAAGAACTAGGAGGCTTCTCACAATGTTTTACTGTCGTTTGAATTTTAGGTATGGTTAGGTTAGGACCCGATTCGTGCCATTTTACCGTTGTTTGACCTTTAGGTATGGTGGACGGAATCCGTGATGGGTATGTCCTATGATAGGATGGTCCCAGAGAACTGGGAGGCTTGTCACAAGGTTTTACCATCGTTTGGCATTTAGGTATGGTTAGGTTAGAACCCAATTCATGCCATTTAAGGGGACCAAAATGGGACTATGCCCTATGGGCAAAGAGGTTGAGGAGCGCATCCCTCTCATTTCCCATTCTCTTTGAACCAAGTATGACATGGGGCTGCTTCAGATTGGGTATCTATGCGTACGCTAGAATGTTATTAGGAGACCTTGACCACTAGGAACCCAAATTTTGGGTTGATCCTAGTGATCGTGAATGTTCCATTGCGAGGTGGACTTGGGAAACTCTAGGTGACAAACCCTAGAACATTCCATGGGAGTGCTGGGAAGTGACACTTAGATTTGTTTCTCGATGGACCACTAAAATGTGCTTGGACAACCGATAGGTGGGCATGTTACAATTGGTATCAGAGCAAAACTTCGTAATGATTTAACGTATGGTTCATATACATATCCTAAACATAATAACCTAAGTGGTATTGCATGGCTTGTTGACTGTCAGGCACCTTCTCTACCCATAAGAGAAGAAATTCCTTCTCAAGCAAATTAAAGCACCCAAGTTTGATGGAGAAGGGATAGACGTCGCAGCGGAGGCGGAGATATGGATTGAATCGATGGATGATTATTTCTTTGCTACAGGAACTACTTTTTCCAATTAAGCAATGATAGCCAAACTTAAGTTAGTTGGCCAAGTTTGGATATGGTGGAAGAAATGGTACAAAGATCAAGGTGTTTCTGAAGCCGCTATCACTTGGGCTCAACTAAAAGATGTTGTACGCGGACGATACCTTTCGCCAACCTACAAGACTTTGAGAATTAATAAAATCTTCAAGCTAAAGTAGTTGAAATTAACCTTGGAAGCATACTACTCAAAGTTTGTAACCCTACTAAAATACGCACCACCTATGGATATTGCACAACAAGTATCCAAGTCAAAACACTCCTCTAAACTATTATCTTAAAGCAATGCGTCCAGTAGACTTGCAAGATGCATTATTTTGAGCAACTCCAATCATCCAATCACTTAAATTTGGCAATTGTAGTAAAGATAATTCCCGAGATCAAGACAAGAGATGCCACATGTGTGGAGAGATAGGGCACATCCGTAGGAGATGTCCCAACTGCTGATGTTTTCACTGCAATGAACTAGGGCACATCCAAGTAGAATATCCTGACTTAAGTCTAAAAGATATGGAGCCTTCAAGGAAACGAAGCTACACAAGTGCAGTCTTCGAATATGTAGAGGAATCAGATGAAGATGAAGACTTAGAACTCAATATACCTCTTCAGGATGATTAGAAATCCTCAAAATTTTATCGACATGAAATACAACTTGTATTGGAATAAAATTTACTCTTGTAACTACAATTAACCTGAATAATACAAGTTGCATCAATTTTGAGCCTAGAACTTACAAGGAATGAAATTGTACAAGCTCCAATGATCCAGAATATACCAGATACTTAGGAAAAACCTAGAAGATATTCATGAGATGTAACTATGATAAACTTTTCTCTAATAATCCAAACTCGAATGTATCTAATAAAATAAGTGGTTGTTTTAAAAGACCATCTTCTTATGAGTAATCAGAGTGTCGCAATGAATGTGTGATGGGTCCCACCACACAAGTTCTAGAACAAAATCCCTAGTTCTTCCGAGATGAGAACATCTCGAGTTCTCTAAGGGGGAGAGGATGTAATATCTCCGCATACAAACTCCCCCCCCCCCCTTACAATTTTAATAAAATTATTTTAATTATTTTTTTCCACCCCCTTTCCACCATCGAATAGGTGGCGAGGGGAAAGGGGATGTCGATGATGCTGAGGCAGGGAGGAAGAAGGTAATGATGACAATGATGGAGGAGGGAGGCCATGGGCCTACTACCTCCCCCTCTCTTGACTAGTCTACCATGCCTTATGAAAAGTGGTGGGTGGAGAAAGACCACCACCACTCCACCTCTTCCACATGCCCCCCCCCCCCCCCCCCCCCAATATTACCCCCTCAACACTTATAAACCCGTCCCCCTAGGGCTGTGACTCAGGACTTCTTCCCCCTCCCCCATCGCAAGGGAAAAAAATAGCAGCCTGAGAGAGAGAGAGAGAGAGAGAGAGAGAGAGAGAGAGAGAGAGAGAGAGAGAGAGAGAGAGAGAGAGAGAGAGAGAGAGAGAGAGAGAGAAGAGCAAGAGGGAGAGAGAGAGAGAGAGAGGGAGGGAGAGGGAGAGAGGGAGGGAGAGAGACTCTTTCTCTTCCCCTCCTAAGAGGGTGGCCACATGCATCTTTGTTCCCCTTTTGCCCGCAAATCTATTCCTCATACCTTTCGTGAGATTGTCCTACACCCTGCAAGCTGAAATTTTCCCAATTTGGCTCTCTTCTCGAGCAAGTGGCTGCTAAAGTCTTGTGCGAATCATGTCTAAAAGAGGAGAGGACCAATGATGGCCCCCAAGCAGAAAGTGTAACACCCAGATGGTGACCCCACAATGAGCAACGAAGCCTCTGGCCAGGGCATCATTGCAAATCCAATTGCGGCACTGGTCATAAATAATGTATTTCTAATTTGATAGATCCTTGCTTAATTCCCCACATTTGATATGTTAGGTTCCAAACTTTACCACGTGAGAATAGTTCGTTGAAAAAGGTAATTTTCATCTTGGCTATTCGAAGGATTGAGTTTCTAAAAGGTTTGTTTCAAGCAAAGTTAGTTGCATTTAGATGTTATGGGATAAATTCATAAACAACATATAAGGCTACAAGCATTGTCGACTTCCCATCCTCGCAATAATAGGGGCATTTTCATCACCTTTAAGGTATTTTGTGCAACTTGCACCTTGACAGATGGCATGGTAAGTGATCTATCCTAAATGAAATTCATCCTAGAAACTCTAGGCTTTGCCCAAACTCTTTCTAATAACACGAACTAATAGCTCATGTTTGGTAGACTGGAATCTTGATGTTATGCATAGTTAGCGCAAATAACAATCATAAGGGTTAAAACTAAGATGCCTTGGGGTCCGTCTTGCAACTCCTACCTTCATCAACCCAACTCGGGGATTGGGCTAGGTACAAACTACAATTCCAAGCTTCAAAGGCAAGTGGAGAGCTCTAGGGGTTAGGAAAGCCTAAGTCAAAGGAAAGACCTATGCTTTTGTACTTGTTGGGAAGAAGGCTCGGTTATCGACCAATGTAAGTGATTAATAGAACTTATGTCTTGTACAATGTTTGAAACCTTAACATGTGCCTTAGCTGAAAGAAGGGTGTGTTAAGTAAAATTTATATAGAACCGCTCTTGATCCCAAGGGGGAGAGAAAATACGCGATGGGAAGGTTATCGCGCCTACTCTTGCAATGTTGGAAAATGATATCATTGTTTTGTTGATTGATCTAACATCGTCCTAAATGCTTTTTGCATTAAATTGATTGTTAAGATGTGATTCAGATTATTATTCCAAGTGCTTGCGTATGATGGTGCATGGCGGCAGTTTGTGATGACAAGTTGCCATGGGAATAAATGAATGTTTTCTTGGACAATGATATTAGGGTTGAATGCCTTGTTTGTGCTTGATTCCTAAATGGATTAATTAAGGAAATTATATTTTTCACGAGTGGATCATCTCCAAGATCACACCGCAGATTAACCTGAGAAGGCATTGCTCAATTCACGGGTCAAAGGTCGAGTGGTAAAAAGACCAACCACAGAAATTGTGTTTCACTCCTAGGCCGCTTAGGGTCAGGTGGAGCTCTGGACACCCCTTGCCTAGTCTGGAATGAAGGTGAATACTGTTGTGAGCCAAACGTCTAAGGCGTTGGAAGATCCTATTCTAGATAAAGGGTGGAAATTATGGTGCCATGTGATTTGGATTGGGTACTTCTGTTGGACAGAAGGGATACATAATTTCTCATGTATGGGCAAGAGACAAAGATTAATGTGAAGATAAGTTAAGGAATTTGTTTCAACTTGTTTGTCAAAGGATTGCTTGCTTCATATTCGTGTTTGTGCCATAAATTATGCAAATGAACCATGTTCCTTAAAAGGCTTGATCAAGGAAGGTGATTTTAAATGGCATACATAAATGTCATAGGACCTAATTAGATAACTAAATAATGTCAATTGAGGAAAGTGGGTGGACAAAACCTCCGATGGGTCTGTCCTACGGTAGGGTGGTCCCAGAGAATTGGGAGGCTTCTCACAAGGTTTTACTATCATTTGACCTTTAGGTATGGTTAGGTTAGAACCTAATTCATGCCATTTTAGGGGACCAAAATGGGACTATGCCCTATGGGAAAAAAGGTTGAGTGGTGCATCCTCTCATTTCCCATTCTCTTTGAACCAAGTGTGGCGGCACGGGTCTGCTTTGAATTGGGTATCCCTGCATAAAGTAGAATGTCCAGGACCCCGACGCTAAAATGCTGTTAGGAGACCTTGACCATTAGGAACCCAAAATTTAGGACAATCCTAGTGGGTTTGTCAGCCGCAAATGTTATGTTGTGAGGTGGGGACTTGGGAAACCCTAAGCGCGACAAATACCGGAACATTGCATGGGAGTGCTGGGTAATGATGCTTAAATTCATTTCTTGATGGACCACTAAAACGTGCTTGGACAGGCGGGCACGTTACACCCCTAAACACCTTCATTATCCATCATGAGGTTAGCATACTCGATAATATTTTTTTGGACTTTCTTTTCCTCCGTATGATGGCTTGCCATGAATATCACATCATTCCGATCAAAGTAGTAACAAAAGGGGTTGTCTACAAGAGGGTCATTTAAAACTAGTTGGCCAATGTGCTCTATCTCCTCTTTCTCATGGTCTATTAGTATGTTGTGAATAATACAACATGCATGTAAAATCTTAGGTAAGGAATGCAGATCAAGGTTTTAAATAATATCTAGGATTAACTCATGCTCAACCATAATACTACTGTGCTTGTCCTTGATAATCACATTATCCCCCTCAAAATGTGTGATAAGCCATGAAAGAAGAGGGTAACCACTATTACCAACAATGTACTCTTTGATTCCTTCATCAAAAATTCCAAGAGAGCACTAATTAGTCCTCTTTGCCCTTGGCAAAACATAAAGAAAGTAGAGTTCTACAACAATATTTTATCATGCACGGAACCAACACATCTAGAATTTACTTGAAGGAAATGTATATCTACACCAATAATCACACAAAATATTATGTTGCAGTTTCCATAGCGATTAAACCAATCCACACCACTTTCAAGTGGAGGCAAGTCCAATTTCAAATGAGTGGCATCAATGGCACCATAATAATTTGGAAAGCCATGAAGAACTTTGAAGCCCTCTTTACCTCATTCAACTTGGATTCTTTTTGGGGTCACTACAACAAAGTGTTGCCCATTTTGTCTCATAGAGGATACATACTCAATAACAATATTATTAGATATAATGGAGCACTGGCACCCAAAATGCTTTAAAAACATCAATGAATGTCGCATCCCCAAAGCTAAATGGATAATTGCAATAGCAACTTTTCACTCAACAAAGGAAGGAAGAGGGAAGCAATGGTGGGATGTGAGGTAGAAGCGGTGGAGTGCAAGAGGATTGAGAGAGAGGAGCAAACAAGAGAGTTTTGTGGATAGAATGAATGGTACCCTTATTATTTTTTAACTTCACCTATATATGATTGGTCAATGTGTACTTATACAAGAGATACCCACCCAGCTATTAGCCATTGTCCTTTACCCCAAAAACCTCCCACATAAAGGCTAGTGCATCTTTATGGGAGTATAAGAAGAAATTAAATATATGATCCAATGCCAACCAACACTTTGCAATATGCAAAGTGCTTAGAAGATAAACTCATCATGAGAAGATTTGCAAGGTTATCATTCGTATGGATATTGACAAACTTAATGCACTTGTCCTCAAGAGCCTCCCTATCATGAAATGATACTTCACCTAAATGTGCTTTATCTTTGCATGAAAGACAAGGTTGTGTACCAACTAAATGGCACTCTAACTAGCACAGTGCAATCTAGGCACTTCTCTTGTGATTCCCAAGTCTCCCACTAGACAAGTAAGTCATGTAGCTTCCTTGCAAGCCTTAGTGGCTACAATATAATCAACCTTAGTGGTGGTAGATAAAGCCATACATGGCTGCAATCAAGAGACATAAGAGACTACACCACCTCTTGTGAAAGTAAAGATAAAACCTATAGTAGATCTCCCCATTGCAAAATCAACATCTACATATTCAAGAATAGATGCACCCTTCCTTCGAAAGCATATGTACATATCTCTATTATCGTTCACTACCTCCCAATGCTTCTTGCCATGCCTACATCATGTGGAATAGGTCATACATACTACTCATGTGGTGGTTGTCCATCCTCCTAGAATGCTATCTTATGGATCTCAACTACTTCAATGGGCTATCTATGCATCTTATCCTCATTAAAAATTACATCATGGTTGTATACTACCTTCTTAGATTTAGGATCCCATAAGCAATAGACAATTTCTCCTTACTTTCTATATTCAAGAAAGATGCACTTCTTGGACTTAGGATTAAGCTTGCTTCACTTGTTTCTACATACATGCATAAATGATTTACAGCCAAAGACATGCAAATGATCACAATTAGGCCTCTTTCCATACCATAACTCCTTTGGAACTTTGCATACATTGACTTACTAGGAGACTTGTTGATCAAATGTACTTTTTTATTTATAGCTTTGGCTCAAAACCCATTAGTGAGACTAGTATTAGAGAGTATACAACAAACCATTTCCTAAATGATCATATTCATATTATGAATCACACCATTTTGAGCATGATTTTGAGAAGTTATCAACTCTCTTTTGATATTATGGCTAGCACAAAAGTTTGTAATATCCTTAAAAAATTTTATTCTCGAGAAGCGTATTTACCACCATTATGAGTTCTTAAGTACTTAAGGTTACTTGTTGATTGATTCTCTGCAAATGCCAAGAGCTTTTGAAATACATCTACCACATTACTCTTCTTACGAAAAGGTAAACCTTGCTAGTGACATCCTCTATGCAAATGACAAAGTACAAAGCTCCACCCAATGAGACCGTGGGCATAGGCCCACATAGATCACTATGAACCAAAATCCAAGTACTCTAATCTTTTAGTACCATCACCTCTCTTATGCAATAATTTTGCTTGTTTACCAAAAAGACAATGATCAACAAAACCAATATTAAAGAAGTCTAAACATGGAAGATAATTCAAATGGCACATCTTTCATTCTAGTAATTAATATCTGGTCCAAATGGCATTGATACACCTGTTCAATAATAGCTAAAACATGGCCTTTAGCCAGAGAAATATGCAAAGGATATGAAGTGACAAATTTAGGCCCTTTGGAAATTGTAAGAGCCTTTGCAAATTTTACATACATGATCTCCAAAGATCACCTTGCAAAACCACAATCATCAAGCTATCCTATACTAATTAGACTACTAGGCAATCCTAGAACATGCTATTTTACACTAATCAGAACCTTAGTCAAGTCTAGAACATGTTGTACATTCTATAAGACATAAGAAGATCCATTAGGCAGTGATAAATGTATATCCCCATTACCAAAAATGATGCATGCATACTTATTACAAAGATGGATGCATCCTCATTTCCTCATATCATAAGTAGTGAACTAATCTCTATGCAAAGTGACATGAAATGATGCTCTTGAATCTAAAAGGCAATTCTATAATCTACCATTATCCATGGCAACCAAGAATGCATCATCATAAGAGGATACATATAATACATCTCCATCATCATATGCATTAATCTCCTCTATCTTCATCTTGCCCTTTTGCTTATTCTTCTACTTATAGAAATCCTTCTTTATATGTCCCTTCTTATTATAAAAGAAGCATTCAATATCCTTCTTATTACAAGACATACCCCTTGACTTTCCTCTCACAAGAGTTCCTTTGAAATTTGACCTTCTTCTCACAATTAGTGCACTAGTATTTTGAAATTCTGCATTGTTCTTTTTATTCATCTCCTTTGTGAGCAAACTACTTTCAATATTAGGACTCATAAGACCACTTGCAGATGTGAAGTTACTAATGGATGTTGTGAAAGTCTCCCAAATATTAGATAAGGGACCAACAAGAACATAGCCTTAACCAAATCATGAAGGGTGATATTTTTAGATGTTAACTACAAATACTATTAAACTCAATGAGATGATTTGGCATAGAAGCTCACTTCTCAATGTGGAGATCAATGAGTTTTTCCAATCAATAAACTTGCAAAGTTGAATTTTCTTTATCATGCATGTCACCAAACTTTTTCCATACAAAAAATATAGGACTTTCCATGTCCTTTACACTAAAATGCATGAACTTTGAGAGTGATACCATGATAATGGAATGTGCCAACTCATCCATTTATTCGATATATCAATATCCATAACCTCAAGCTAACACCCTTGCATTTAATTAGCTTTAGATGCTTCTTCTAAACCAACACATTATAGATTTGCTCTGTTTAATAAGAAAATTTTATGCTATTCAAATTTCAATGCTAAATAATTCATTCTCAAAAGTTGATGAAGAAGCTATAATAGCCATAGTATGTCCTACACACCAAAATACCCAAAGTATGATAAACCAATTGCAAGTCAAAAGAGACCACAAACAGAAATTTGAGTGCCTTTCAAAGTGAAACAATGGCTAAAATAACATCAACAATCTAAAATTGAGACAAATGCACACCAAATAACTAAGATATGGTCAATTGCAAGAGCAAAAACTACATCCAAATGCTCCTCTTACCACAAAGGTAAAAGCAATACCGACTAGCATGAGCACTTTTAACATATACCAATCTATTTTTTGGAATTTTCCTATTGTTAGTCTCAAATCAAACAATATCCAAAGCATATGTATCTTGTATTTGTAGTGTAAAACCAGCCTTAGCTCAATTGACCTTAGTCCAAAGGTTTTACAAAAAGTTTTGATGGATAAATAAATACCTTATAGCTTCTAGAACATGAAAAAACTTGGAAAAATGGCATGCGAAACCCAAATCACCAAAATGCATCAAGACAAGTCATATTCATCAGATAGTCTCTTCATGCATTTGGATGAGCAGATAATCCATAAATATCACAATCTCAACAAATTATCAAGTCTCTCTCTCGCTTTCATTTTCTTTGTTATAGATCATAGCAAGCCCCTTGC
The DNA here is from genome assembly GCF_053477565.2 of Lygodium microphyllum. Classification (NCBI taxonomy): domain Eukaryota; kingdom Viridiplantae; phylum Streptophyta; class Polypodiopsida; order Schizaeales; family Lygodiaceae; genus Lygodium; species Lygodium microphyllum. Next base: position 118,881,822 of record NC_141148.1, on the reverse strand, counting down.
TTAAACCTATTGAGAAACAGATGTAGTCTATTTTCTATGTATGCATAAATAAAGTAGAAGTTGTGTGTGAAGTGACTTAAAGGTCAAAAGGTATCTATCATTTTTGGGAGATACTTTGTGTGTATTCAGTTGTGACAATGAAAGAATGAGAAGAATGAAGAAGAAGATAGGAGAAATATGGACTCTCTTTTTTGTGCCCCTTAAGGGGTTTCTCTCACCTCTCTCTTTCTCTGTAAAAAGAGATTCCAAAATAATATTGGAATAAGAGATCTTCTACAATCAAGAAAATCTCATATTTGTATTTTCAATAGATTTTGCCTATTATTTTATTCTCAAACTATAGGATAAGGTCACTTTTTCTCAAAATCCTCATAACTAAAAAAATACAATTATAATTTCTCTAAAAAAAGAGCCAATCATTAATATACGACTCTTTTAATGCCCTCATGACTGTTCAACATGAAAATATATTAGAATCATTCTCATTCTTGCTTCTTAAAAGGGCGTAAGTTAAAAAATGATATAAAATGACGTACATATCATATTTTAATATTATTTTTTACCTAGAGACACCTTTTTGACTAGAGAGTTTCCTTGTAAATTTTTATCATTTTTGGACAAGTATATGCCTATTTTTAGGCATTTCTTCATTCCCTCTCAAAGCTCTAGTGTTGTTCGAAATTTTGTGTACTCTTCTCTTTTCCTCTAGAATATGGTTTCTTGCATATGAATTCTTCTGAAGCAACACTCGGTACTATCTACAACACTCTCTACCCTGCTACAAGCAATCTCCCTCTTTTGTATTGTACTATAAGATATCTTCCTCTTCAACACTCTATACTACAAGCAATCAAGTTATAATGGATGTATCTTTATTTTTTTAATCTCTGTGATGTTATTATTCTTTATAGTTGTTCTTTAATCATTAACTTGTGTCAATTCATAGAGAGAGAGAGAGAGACGAAGGAGGGGGGAAAGAGAGAGAACTGTGTGAGATGAACTAAGAAAATGAGTGATAGAGTGACAAAGAGTAAATTTGGGTAGAAGATAAGATGATGGTATTGTTCTCCACTAGCCAAGCTTCTATATAAATGTACTTAAATATCTTTGATCAATTCTTCTTTAGGGAGAGAGAGAGACAGACTGAGAGAGAGAGAGAGAGAGAGAGAGAGAGAGAGAATATTTTGGATAGAACATATGATAAGATTGGATGCTGATTAGAGGTAGACTAGAAGCTAAGATTATAGGCAAATTAGGGATTGATTAGGATCTATCATGACTAAAATCAAGAGAAAGAGACAAGATCCAACTAGGTAAAAAAGAACACAGATATAGTGAATCAAAGGGGTGTAATTGTGTGATTTGAATGTTAATCCAAGTTAAATTTGGCATATTTTTTTTTTTACAAAATGCAGGTGCAGGACGTACCAAGAGAAAGAGAGATATTCACTTTCAATTGGAGGATGAATATGCACCAATCTTCAAAAGAACTATAGAAAGGGATGATGCAATAAGATATAGGATGCAACAAGAAAGAAATGCAAGGAAAAAAAAATGTGGACCTTTGGGTTGATGGGTGCATTTATCCACCCGATCCAGTCACTCAAAGGCCACCACAATTTGAAGGGCTTACATGATTTGTAAAGTTCGTTTGTGAAGGCAATGAAGGATTGTATGGATACACATGCACACTTTTCACACAAGGATTAGTAGGGGTTCATCAAGCCTTGACAAATATGCAGACAAGATTACAAGGGAATATACAGTCTTTGATGGAAAAGGATAGATTATTGGTTGAGAAGGATAGGGAGAACCAGAGCCTATAACAAGCAATGTCTATCATTGAAGATGCTATGTAGGCTACACACATGCAAAATATGGAGTTACAGTCTAAAGTTATGGACGTAGAGAAGGAGAATCGAAACATAAAGAGGAAGCTCACAAAAACTTTGGAGATTGGGCCCACTTTAAAAACCAAAGAAGCACGTCGGCACATCCGATTAGTTAAACCAATTCACCAATTAATCAAAGGAAGTGGACAATATCATAGACAGATATATGCTCAATCTACTACAATGAGAAATATGTTCCCTCATGTAGAGAATGATACTATTGCCAAAGTCCTAAGCAGGGATATGGTTAAAAATTCATTGGAAAATCGTAAATTCAGGGACATTGTAGATGGTGTCGCAAGTGAACATCTTAGGGATGTGACCAACTTGTTTACTGTCCACAGATGCTCGGGGTGTCAAGAATCGTGTGGTGGAGAGGATTGCTCAAGATGCTGCGCTGAACACACACAGAATGCACAAGGAGAAACTCACTCAAGAGACAAGAAGAGAGATGGAGGCCAAAACGTTTTCTTGCTGATTTCTTCTTCTTCTTTCACACACTTCACAATATACACAAAGTATAGATAAGATACAAGATAAAAGGAAAGTGACCTACTAAGTCAAACAATGCATAACCGACTACACTGGTCGACTGGCGCTATAACTATGCCAGCTGTAAATAGGTGTAACAACCTGAATATAATAAGTAATGAGTCAGTGGCCATGTGAGAGTTATAATGACCACCGACGTGCTAAGTGTAGACGTGTGGACCCATCTAACCAAGTGGTCCATCATCAATGTCCACATGTGTTGAGCTTGTCATCTCAACACTCCCCCTCAAGCTCAACTGCATCTCTGCAACTCCAAGTAAGCTTCGAAACTTTTGAAGCTTCTCTGTACCCAATGCCTTCGTGAAGATGTCGGCTATCTGATCCTGTGTGCTGACATACACCAAGTCAATCTCACCTGCTAGTACCTTCTCTCTCACAAAGTGGTAGTGTACCTCAATATGTTTTGTCCTGGCATGGAACACAGGGTTCCTAGCCAACTGTATACTGCTCATGTTGTCACAATAAATGACAACTGGACCTTCCACCTGCACATCCAAATCAGCCAATAACTTTTGCAGCCATACTACCTCACATGCTGCAACAGCAGCACCTCTATACTCAGCCTCTATACTCGACAAAGCAACTGTAGATTGCTTTTTGCTGCTCCAAGCAACTGCTGCACTACCAAGAGAGAACATGTATCCGCTAGTAGATCTTCTATCCGACATACTACCAGCCCAATCTGCATCTGTGTATCCAAACACATGTACGTCTGTACCTGCCTCATAGAAAAGTCCATAATGTAATGTGGACTTGACATATCTCAATATACGTCTCACTGCATCCAAGTGTGGTTTTCTAGGTACTTGCATAAATTGACTCACAAGACCAACAACGTAGCTCAAGTCTGGCCTTGTAATAGTCATGTAAATCAAACTCCCCACTATCCTCCTGAACATAGTAGGGTCTTCTATCTCATCCCCAACATCAGCACTCAGCTTTACATTCTGCTCCAATGGGACTAAAAGTGGTTTGCATGCTGTCATACCATACTTGGACAACATATCCAAGCCATACTGTCTTTGGGACAGCCATATACCATCATCACATCTGATCACCTCAATGCCAAGGAAGTACCTTAGCTCACCTAGATCCTTCATCTCAAACTTCATCTTCAAACAACCCTTGACTTCAGCAATCCCACTATCACTATCACCTGTAATAATCAAGTCATCCACATAGATGACTATGATGACCAAACCTGCATCTCCTTTTCTCACATAAAGTGAGTGATCAGCATCAGAAACATAAAAACCAATATTGACAAGATACTCTCTAATCTTGTCAGACCATGCTCTAGGTGCTTGCTTGAGCCCATAGAGTGCCTTCTTCAATCTGCACACATACGTGGGATGCTCTAAATCTTCATAACCTGCTGGCCGATCCATATACACTTCTTCCTGCAAATCACCATGCAAGAAGGCATTCTTTCCATCCATTTGCTGCAACCTCCAACCTTTGGCTGCTGCCAAAGCAATCACACATCTGACAGTTGCCACCTAGCAACTGGACTGAAGGTTTCATCATAATCTATGCCATATGTCTGGGCATAGCCTTTTGCAACCAGCCTAGCTTTGTACCTGCTAATAGAACCATCTGCATTGTGCTTAATCTTATAAACCCACTTACATCCAATAGCTTTCTTTCCCTTCGGCAATGATACTAGATCCCAAGTCTTATTAGCCTCTAATGCAACCATCTCCTCATCCATTGCTGCATCCCAATGAGCATGACCAACAGCCTCCTCAAAACATGTAGGCTCAACATCCTCAACTAGTTTCACCATATAAGCATAATGGTGAGCTGCATAACCTTCAAAACCAAATCTTTTAACAGGGTATCTCACCCTGCTAGACCTGCGTACCACTGGATTACCCAATGGAGTCTTTGCATCAGCCCGTGCTCTCTGCACACCTGGAGTTCTCACTAAAGGAATGCCAAGCTCATCATCTAAGCTCTCTGAGCCACTGGAGTCTCTATCAAGAACTGCATCAATGCCTTCTGACACTTTATTATTTCCTTTGTCTTTACCTGTAGTGCTACTAGATGCACCTAAAGATGTAGAGGTACTCCTTAGTCTCCCAGACCAAGGACTACTAGATGATGTCTCTGTTCCACTAAGAGTCCGTGATTCTTGCTTTTCAACCTGCACATGAGTGTCATGATCATCATCAACATCCAATGCATCACCACTAGATGCATACCAGCTGCTCATTTCATCAAAGATGACATCCCTGCTCACTCTGAACTTACATGTGACAGGGTTGTAACAGCGATACCCTTTCTGCTCTAAAGAGTATCCAATAAAGACACACTTTTCAGCCTTTGGATCCAGTTTCTTCTGCAACTCATCTGGCACATGAACATACGCAATGCAGCCAAATACTTTCATGTGTGAAACATCAGGCTTCTTACCTGTAAAACATTCTTCGGGGGTCATACCATGAACTGCAGCTGTGGGAGTTCTATTCATAATATAAACAGCAGTATGAACATCCTCAGACCAAAAATGCTTAGGCATATTCTTTTCAGCCATCAAGGCGCGTGCAACTTCTGCAATATGCCTGTTTTTCCTTTCTGCAACCCCATTTTGCTGTGGGGTTTACCTGCATGTGAAATGTCTCTTTATCCCATGAGACTTCAGAAAATCACTGAACTCATTTGAGAGGTACTCTCCCCCTCCATCTGACCTCAGGCACTTTACTTTCAAGCCTGTTTCTCTTTCAACTGCAGCCTTGAAAGTTCTAAAGTGCTCAAACGCTTCACTCTTTTCCTTCATAAAATATACCCACAGCTTTCTAGAACAATCATCAATGAATGTGACAAAGTATGAACTGCCTCCAAGAGATACATTTTGTGTAGGCCCCCAAATGTCTGTATGTACAACATCAAGAATATTTCTGCTTACATCTCTATCATGTGAAAAAGGTTGTCTTGCCTGCTTACCAAACTGACATGCTTCACATACCTTCTGAAATTCTGCAACTCTAAATGTAGGCAAACCTGTAACCAACGCTTTGGACTGCATTAGTTTCAGCCTTTGTACATTTGCATGTCCAATGCGTTTGTGCCAAATTTCAATGTCTGCAACAACACCTTTTCCTTTGGCATACATAGCAGCATTCATAGTAGGAATTCCGACATCTAGAGTGAACATACGTCCAACTCTACTTCCCTTTGCTACCAACCTGCACTTGTCATTGAAGTCTTCTACAAAGCAGCCCTTTGCATTAAATCTGACTTGCAGCCCTTGCTCTACCATTTGACCGACTGACACCAAATTCTTTGTAATAGATGGCACATGTAATACATCTGAAAGACTCTTTGTCTTACCATCATGCAAGGACAAGGGAACTTTTCCAATGTGTGAAATTGGGTGGCATGAGTCATCACCCGTCTACACATAACCTGCATTCTGCAAATCCTGCATCTCTCCAAACCATTCTGCATGGCTGGTCATATGATTGGATGCACCTGAATCGACATACCAAACATCTTCATGTGTTCCCTTTCCTGTAACAGCATTCAGTATATGCTGCATAACAAACAAACGTTCATTTTTGTCTTCATTCTGTCGTGAAGACGATGCATAGTTTCCTTGCTGCAACTTACCACTCCGAATATCATCTTTCTTGGCATAACATTGGGCTGCAATATGACCCGTTTTGCCACAGTAGTGGCACACAATACCAGAGTTGTTAGAACCTCTGTTCTGCCATCCACCTCTTCCTCTAAAGCTCCCCCTGCCTATAAAGTTACCACAACCTCCTGAAACCTGCATATCGCCAAATTGCTGATTCAATCTGTTTTGCTGGTTGTCACTACCACGTCCTGTACCACGGCCTCTTGAAGAGAACCTGCCACGTCCCCTTCCTGAACTGGAGTAGAAAGCCTGGACCTGTTCACCACTTCTTTCAAATGTCTCACTCTGCATGTTGATTTCTTCAGTGATCATTAGAGAGACCAACTCATCAAAATCGGAAAATGGCTTTCTAGCATATACGGAAGTTACAAAAGACTTCCAAGCCTTTTCATTGTTAAGTCCACCCAAGGTAGACGACACCAAATCATCATCATCGGGCATTGCATCAATCGCTGCCAATGCATCTGCAATGCTCCTTACCTTCAATGCATACTCATTGATAGACATCTTCCCTTTCTTCAATGTATTCAACTCTTGCTTGAGTTGAATCTTTCATGCCTTTGTATTTACAGAAAACATACTTTTAAGTATGGTCCAAGCTGCATATGCATTCTCTGCATTTCTAATGTGTCCCAACATATTATTGTCAATTACTGCAGATAACCAATACATGACCTTCTTGTCTTTTGCATTCCATTCCTTTCGTGCCTTTATCTCTTCTGCAGTTGGAGGATCACTCACCTCCGGCTCCTTTTCTTCACCTGAAACGAACTCGTAGAGGCCTTTTCCAATAAGAAAGTTCGTGACACGGAACTTCCATGAAGGGTAGTTGTTCTTGTCAAGCTTCTCAATGATGGGGCTTCCACTGTTCTCTGCCATTATCACAAGAATAACACCAAACAGCAAGCAAATCTTCTGCAATCCTCGACCTGTAGTGCACAGCAATACACTAGACAGCCTTTTTCACTGTCTGCTCAACAATACATGCAATCTGTAACCTGTTTGTAGATAAACCTCGTGTTTACTCACTGGTAAACACCTTTAATCTTACAGATCTGAAATCTGTAACCTGTGCACCCACTGTCGGTCGATACAGCTGAAGTCACAGCGTACCCTGAAACTGCTGTCCGCAACTTGCGGCTCTAAAACGGGCCCTGAAACGGCCTCAAATGCCCAAAATAACTGCGGGGCAGCCCTAAAGGGCTAATCTGCAGAATATACAGTGCTCTTCGCACACACCAAATCTCACTGCAATCTGAGATTTTTGCTCTGCCCTGCTTCCGGTGCCTCCACAGGCACTATCCAAGAGAAAGAGTGGAAGGATGGGAGAGCTTCTTACCCGTGGCTTGCTTGCTCGAACCTTGCTTCTTCCCCTTTGCTTCAACCTTCGAAATTAGCCTCTCTCAGTGGTGCGGCTCTGATACCATGTCAAGAATCGCGTGGTGGAGAGGATTGCTCAAGATGCTGCGCCGAACACACATAGAATGCACAAGGAGAAGCTCACTCAAGAGACAAGAAGAGAGATGGAGGCCAAAACGTTTTCTTGCTGATTTCTTCTTCTTCTTTCACACACTTCACAATATACACAAAGTATAGATAAGATACAAGATAAAAGGAAAGTGGCCTACTAAGTCAAACAATGCATAACCGACTACACTGGTCGACTGGCGCTATAACTATGCCAGCTGTAAATAGGTGTAACAACCTGAATATAATAAGTAATGAGTCAGTGGCCATGTGAGAGTTATAATGACTACCGACGTGCTAAGTGTAGACGTGTGGACCCATCTAACCAGGCGGTCCATCATCAATGTCCACATGTGTTGAGCTTGTCATCTCAACACGGGGACTATGTGACAAGGTGGGAATCACTTCTGAGTTATATATAGTATGCTCTATCAACAATTGGATACAAGATTTAAGCAAGTCTTTAAAACTAAGTGAGTAATGCCTCTATCAAAACCATTTCATGTGAGAAGGCTCGAAAACAACTAAATGAGAAAGTTTTAGAACTAATTGGTGAGCCAACGCATCTGAAAAATACACACATATTGAAGTATGGTTCCAAAGAAGTTGCAATTGTATTGAATACATCCAACAACTTTGTATTGGATATATGTAGGGTTCAAATTGCTATGGCCTTAAGTTTGTCCTCAAACTTGATGAGGGTGAGATTATTAAGGGACAAAAACTTGAAGGTGCAATTATAACACTTATGAATCGAGCGTTAGATCCCAACATCGATGAAAACCATCCTTTATACTTCAGTGTACAATCAAAGAATGAAATATGGTGGCTTGCAGCACTTGAAGTACCAAAGGAGGACCATGAAGTACTATCAAGTTGAATGGCATCTTGCAGGTGATTTAAAAACATTGAAGTGTATGTTTGGTTTATCAAATGTAGTGAATGCAAAATTTTTGTGCATATACTATATGCAAGCTAGAAAGAAAGGGAAAGATGGAAAGAAAGAATGGCTTGCCAAGGCAGGACAACAAGGTGCTCCAACACATGATGAAAAAGTCACGAGAAATGGAATGCTAGTTCCAGTGGATCCAAACTGGTGCCCTATTTTGGAAATACCACTAATAAGAGTTCACTTTTGCACATTGCATTGTTTGGTTAGAATAATTGAGAAGCTAGTATATGAATATATATGCTTTGCATACAAGATGCAGCCTATGTCAAAAGCTGATGCTACATGCAAGAAGGTAGAACAAGTCCTCTCTGAAGTTGGATTGCACAGGGGCCAAGTAGAAATTAAAAAGGACGAGAAAAAATTGGGAAAGAGTGGAAATATCCCTTGTAAACCATGCTTTGGAAGACCCAAGGCTAGGAAGTTTATATCTCCGTCTTGAGATGAGGAATGCAATATAGTTGTAAAACAACTAGATAAGTATGAAGCATGGAAAAATTTCCACCTTGTTGTTCCAGATTGGAGCAATGGGGGATAAACAAGGATTACAAAGGCAAAAATGTGGATACACCTAGATAGATTAGTAGCTCTCTTCCAAAATTTGAGGTTTAGGGATGGTGATGCCAATACATTTAAAGAGACAGTTGCTACATTTCATAAGTCCATGGTGGAGGCATAAACTACAAATACTATAACACACTACATGGTCAGTATTGTCACCATTACAAAAAAATATCATCATTTCGAATTAGTTTGTATTTCTAATCACTCTTCTTGTGCAACATATGCTTGAAGCACATGGTCCATACTTTGCAGATCAAGGAAGTTTGGTAGTATGGTCAACTCAAGGCATGGAATGATCTCATTGGCAAGCTCGCTGTGCTTTTCAAAAGGCAACTGATCATGGAGGTGGCATCAATGATTTCAATTCTATGAGGCAATTATTACAGTGGCGGTATAGGAGATTAGAGATACAATACGAGGAAAAAGAAAACTTGAAGTCCAAAACCTCTCAAGCAGAATTTATAAGTAGGGCAATATATAAAGTGAGAAAAGCAAGATATGAAAATAGCACAGCTAGACAACTTCACGTAGAATGGTTGGCAACCCAAGAGAGAGATGGCAAGAAATGGAGACCTAAATAAAGATAATACTTTTGATGCATTTAGAGTCCACGAGAGAGCATAGATACCCACGATATGACACATCAATACTTCTATCTTTAACATGAGATATCTTGCAAATTTTGTTTAAAATTTCAAAGGTTTGTCACTATGTTTTTCAAAGTTGATTTCAAACTATGTTTTTTAATTATGAAAAGTTGATTTCGAAATCCTAAGACAAAGATATGAAAATTCCAAACCTTGGAACATTCACTAGCCTAGATAGAGAAGGGCATGAGGGGGGTGGTAGGATATAGAGAGAGGCAGGGATGGGATGGAGAAATAAAATGAAATGATAATTTTAAAGTTCATTTACACCACAGTAAGTTTAAAAGTTTTGTATTTAAGTCAAGTCACTTCTTTCATTTTTTCCCATTACTCTTCACTCTACCCTCCACCTTTCTATCCTTCATCATCACAACCATGGCACGTTCCAAGCTTCCTATCAAGAAGTCGCCTACAAGAGTAAGAGCTCAACACTCTTCTGAATCTAGTGAACGTATTGTGAGTGACAAAGGTCCCTTGGTGGCCAACAAAGGTGGCCTTACTGTGGCTAATAATGGTGGTGCTACTGTGTCCAACAATGGTGGCCCTAGTGTGGTCAATAATGATGGTTTGCTATTGTCTAGAAATGGTGGTCCACATGCTCCGGTTGCTCCACCTCCCACTACTGCTCCATCTAGTAATATATGTCCTCCAACACATAAGAAGCAAAGATGGAGACCAGGCACCGCTGCGCTACGTGAGATAAGGAAATTCCAGAAGAGTGCCAACTTGATTATTCCTAAGGCATCATTCTCTAGGTTGGTGCGAGAAATACTGCAAGATCTGCAGTTAGGGCATCATCACAAGTTCTTTTCAAGGAATCGGGCAAGGAATGTGGGGTGATGGTTAAGCCAAGCCTTGCTTGCTCTCCAAGAGGTAACTGAAAGTTAATTGATTGATCTAATGGGTGATTGTCAACTTTTAGCCATTCATGCCCAGCATATCACTATTAAGCCCATAGATATGATTCTTGTTTGTAGTATCCGCAACAACAAGGATGCATTTAATCTTAATGTCAGCAATATGCTTAAAGAAGCTACCTCGTGATTGGATCTATGTTTTTAGCTCATGTTTGGTTGTAGATTTTAAGGAGCTTAGTTTTGGTTTATCTTTCCAGTAGACCTTGAAGTATTTGAGAGCAGTGGTCTACAAAATGGAGCTAAATTTTGCCTAGCTCCAGTTGTACCTGGTGCAATGCACTATCTACCGTGTATTTCATGGTTTCGTAATGCTAAATGTGATATTTGATATTCTATTTTTCCATGATTTGCATTATGTGTATTTTCAAGTTTCTAATTTTGAAAGTAGTTTTGGTGAGGATAAATTTAATGTGCAATCACACATACATCAATGATCAATTGTACATTGGCTGATGCACTATATCTTTGCTGTATTTAGCGGTTTGGCAACACTATATCCGATATGTGATATTCCATTTGACCCATGACTTATTTTTTTGTGAATTTTTAAGTTTTCAATATTTCACATAGTTTGGTTGACAACACATTTAATATGTAGTTGCACACACTCAGTGTGGTGGTGATTTTTCTGTTATCAATGAAGTATAATCCAATTAATGCATTTTCAAAAAATGATTGAACCGTCAATTTTATAAATCAAAATCTGGTGAAACTTCACCTACATGCCGGGCATCATAAAAACTCATGGATATTAAAAAATTGGCCCCATTAGAAGTCTATGGGGCACCTGCCCTCTGGAGGCTCCCATCTAGGGCCCTGAATCCCCAAATTTAGGGTCCCAGACAGGTATCCCAAAGGGTTCTGATAAGGCCGAATAGTTTTTGGGTAGTTGATGTACCCTAGAGAATTCTAGAGGTTAGATTTCACATCAATCAAATCATTGGTCATATTTTTTCAAAGCCTAGATAGATTAATTTAGGTTTAAGGGTTTTTTGAAAGTTTTACTATAAGTTTAAAGTTTCACCTCATTTTACACATTTCACTTTTGAGTTTTGAGTTTTCTCTCCTAGAGGACATGGCACGCACCAAACAAGTGGCCCAAAGACACCCCCTAGAAATCCTATCCATAGGCCACCTCCCCCAGCACCACCACCACCACACCAATATCACAAGCGTCGATGGAAGACAGGCACAGTGGCTCTTCGTGAGATCCGCCATTACCAGAAGACCACGCACCTCCTAATACCAAAGGCTCCATTCCAGAAGCTAGTACGTGAGTTTATGGACAGCATACTCATTAAGAACTCCATTCCAAAATGCTTGCAACAACCCAATCGCTAGATTACCCAAGCCCTCCTTACGCTATAGGAAGCTACCAAAGCTTATCTCATCAACTTGTTTGGAGACTCGGTCTATGCAACAATACATGCAAGGAGAGTCACCATCACTAATAGGGATTTGCAGATAGTGAGATTCTTCCGACGATAGAAGGATAGTCCTCATAGAGATCAACAGTGATAGGGATGTACTACCAAAACACATACGGAATGTAACTTCCAAAGATATTTTGTAAAACCTTGGTTGTAATGGATCCCATGTAAAATGTTATGAATATGAATACAAATTTTTGGCACGTCTTTTTATGTTTATTCACTTGTTTTTTGTTTATGTCTTTGAGTTATTGTTACATGCGTTCGAACGAATACATGTTATGCACGAATTCGATAAAGCACTATGTATTAAATTTAGGGTACGAATCATGGTACGTATAAATTCGATAAATAAACATAACATTCAAGTAAAAAACAATAATAACCGACGTGTATGACAAACTACATTGCACGTAAATCCAACAAATATCGATTTTCATTACTTCAAGAGAAGATTACAAATTACATTACATTAGTGATGAGATATCATTTGGCACTAAGTACATCTACTCTCTCCTAGGCTTCTTTGAGCTACACTCCCCATAGTCAGAGCTATTCTTGATCATAGGCAGCAACACATTTTTCCCTAGTAGTTTCTATCTAATGACATTAGGGTCTTCAATATCGACAACCATGTCATGGGCCACCATGGAAAAAAATGGCCCATACCTAGTACTACAGAATAAGTAGAGGAGCTTCGAACATCAAAGCAACACCACTTTCTCCAAGCTAGAGTTCATTGGGATGGTCTTGAAGGGCCCAGCCTTCGTTAGTGCCCTCAACTTCAAGAAGTTCCCAACAAAAGTCGAAGAGTATGTCTTATGGAATACAATAATGACGCTCACAAGCTGGCCAATATACTCCTTTAATGTCAAGTCCTGCACCCCTTCCTTGGCTACCAGATCGGCCACCTTGTCTAGATGAAAATTCATATATATAGACAATGTCATGTATCACGCAAGTTCAATGTCAAACTCACTATGCATGGACTGTGCTAAAGATATATACATCGGATTCGCACAAAAATTTACCAATAGGACCTCTAGAGCATCGGGAGTATTATGCACAAAACATTTTGCTAGGATTGAACCCCCAAAGCAGCCCTGGCCAGAGGCTCGCATCTGGGGGCTTGAATCTGCATACCAATAGGGCCTCAAAGGCATCAAGAGTATACACAAAATTTTTACCGCATAATATTTTGTGCATACTCCCAATGCCCTAGAGGCCCTTTTAATAATTTTTTGCATGAATCCAATAATATTACCTTCTTTGCATCATCTATCTACTGATGTAATGGAGCATCCAAGTCTGCTCCTGCAATTGGGCCACCCTCCTCTCTCTCTTGGAAAGGTATTGGGTAGTCAAGTCAAGGTCCAAAAATGATTCCTTGCAACTGCTCAAACTCCTCATCTGAGATCTCATACTGTGGTGCCTCATTCTTAATCTGCTCTTGGATGCTCACAATGGCAGAGATGTCATCGATACTCGTGCATTCATATCGAGCCACCTCATCAACATATGCTAGCACATCTTGTATATCAAAATCTATAAAATCATCATGTGCATCATGCACCATGATACACTATATTTCTTCTTCTCTTAGCTCCAAAATTTATAGTACATCATGCATAAGTAAATATTCCACCACCTCGATGATGATAGCATGGAGAGAAGCAAGGGGTGGCTCATCACTTGTCGGCGTCTCAACAGGTCAAGGAGGTGGGTACGCAATGGCTAAGCTTTGTGCTGCCTCTACTCTTGGATCGAGTGTGATCTCCTTAGGCTCCCTCTTGAAATACTTTAGATGTGGCCGAGAGGGTGTGTCGATGTCTTCCTCACTATCTTCTTGTACCTCAGTGCACAAAACATATATGGCAAATGCTGCATCACACTCAATGAGATCCATCGTGGCGTGGTCCTGAGATGAGGTGGGCACTAGAGAGATATTGCCCCACATGCACCAGGGCTCGATTTATTACCTTTGCATGGCTTGATACAGCACGTAAACTATATAAGAAATCTATGGGGACCCATCTGAGAGTAGAGTCTGGAATAGAGGAGGTGAGAGGGTTTGTCGCATCACAAAACGATGCAAATATACTAGAGCTAGGGTCTACAACAGAAAGCAAGCTCTCTAGACTTGAGGTCACGCAAAACCTAGGGTATATCTGGTCTCCTATGTGTGCGTAGAGTGTGGAGCTAATCCATGCGGCAAAGGCCGCGGGAGTGGTAGCCATGGCACACAAAGAGAGAAGGAAGGAGAGCACAATTGTAGGGAAGTAGAGAATGAAAGTGAAAATGAGTTTGGAGTTTTAGCTTTTATGTATCTAGGGTTTTAAATAAAAGTTTTTTTAAATCCTAAACTTTCAAATTAAAACTCTCACCTTAGTTTCTTCATTTCAATACTTTAAAGTAACCGTTAAAATTACTCATACAGATAAATGCTTCATTCTACATTATTATATCCTCGAATATACTTGGATTGATGAGTATATTCAAATCCAACTGCAGAAAATATAGAAAATTTTTAAGAAAATAAATCTAAAAGATCTTCAAAATCCTTTGGATCCAATTTAATATTTAATTTTAAGAAATAAGTAGAAGAGATGAGCTACAATATATCATTGTGCAAAAATAATATTGCATAAATTATAGAACTCCAGCCTCTGCAAATTAATTATGATTTTAACCAGCATGATTGACTAATTATAGTATGTATTATCGCACGCTTAGATCACAGTAAACTAAGATTATCTAAATTGAAAGTACTTAGAAGTTTTAAAAAAGTTTGTATTCGTTCTTTATTTTTTTTAAAATTACAAGGATTCCACTATCTCAAGAATATGTGGAGAAGCACATTGTTTGCATATCATGGATTGCTCACTACGAATCTTGACTTTTCTATTATCTAACTTGAAATAGAAGTTGCAGAGGGGCTCATTGGACATTAATTGGATTTCTTGTCTCAGAAAAGAAATGGGCCAATGGCTCTCTGTGCTGACCACAAAAGGATTATGACCATTCCACAAGATAACCACATCTATGAGAGCTGTATGTGTCTCATCTTGGTTATCTTGATCCAAGCTTATCCACTCCCCTCGCAAAATTCGCCATCTTCTATATCAAAAGTGAATGCATAGAGTTTGTCTAGCGATAAAATACATGTAATAAAAATAGAAATCATGGTAAGTAAATGCGAATAACACAACAATTCATCTAAGCAAGTCCTATGTCAATTAAATCAAGGCATTCAAAGTAGTTAAAAATATTTACCTGAATGTGAGATCAGAGTTGGTTGACCCTACACTCAATCATCTCATCAAAATGTGTTCTTTTGACTTGCCAAGACTCACCCAATAACTGACTCATCCATTCATCAAATAGACATGCATTGATAAGTAATCTTTGTTTTCTTCAAAACATCACATGAACCAAAGAAATGTGCAAACAATGAGAATGGAATAAACCAACAAAGATGCTTATCTTTGGAGCCTACAGTGGGCTTCATAGCACTATTTATGTTAGATTTTATCTTGGACTTACATGCTCCTAACAACTCCAAGCTACCAATCAACCATTCACTACTAGATAGTGGTGGCAATGGGACATGCTGCAATCTCTGGCTTTCTACTACATATAATGAATTATAAAAATGATATTTTGAGTTACAAGTTGACTTGTAGAGTAATAATCATAGATCAAGAACCTATGTCTTCATGCCAAACATGTATCTTGTTGCTCAAACATTCCACATTCTGCCATTCATGCAAAGTTGATGGATATAGACCTGTCAATAAAACAAGATTGAATCAGAATATTGCAAAGATTTTCAAAAACAACTCTGACACAAAAGAATAAACAATGATAAAATTTAAAAACTTACTATTTTTTTAATAATTTGCAATTAGTTCTTGTCGTGTATAGAGATTTGTTTGTGCATATAAACATATTGGATCAACACTTCTATTACTATACTTGTTCCATTAAACACTTTTTTGAACTCTAAAAGTCTACCTTTCCAATTTTTGCTAGGGTTTGCAACATCCTTATGCTTGACCTTGAAACTCCCTCGAGTACTTGGGTGCATCAAAATCCAATCCAACTTATAGTACTTATCACAAATCCAATTACTGCCACTATCTTTCCTATTGAAGACCTCCACTGCAAGTACGTTATTGATGTTTTTCCTCTGTGAAGACATCTATGATAACCAAATAGAAAAGTTACATATCATCTTGTGTATAATTTGCAAATGTTCTCTCCAAATGAAATGAAATTCAAATGGAGCAATTAAAAAAATATTGTACTTGTAATTCTTTTCACAAAGAAGCCCAAAGATGTTGAATAAGAAGTTGACTTATAACAAGGTAATTGTTCCTCCACTCACAAATCCCTAGAGTACAAAAACAAAAGAAATATCAAGTCAAAACATACATATAACTTACATAGGCTTTGTCCAAATGAGTTGAAACTTAACCATGGAGCAACATAAAAAAGTGGCAATATACCTGTGGCTCTCTTTGCAAAGAAACCCAAAGATGTTGAAGAAGTTGAGTTTTTAAAAAATCATTGTTCTCCACCCTCGAAGACTCTTGGAGTAAAAAAACAAAGGAAAGCTCAGTATGCATATAGCTTACATACATTTTGTCCAAACGAGATAAAATTTAACTATGGAGCATTAAAAAAAAAGACAACATACTTGTAACTTTGTTTACAAAGAAACCATAAGATGTTGAAGAAGAATTTGAGTGTTCAAAAGATCATTGTTTTTTATTGTAAGAGACTCATAAATCATTGAGAAAATATATGGCACTTCCATGAAGGCTAGGAAGATACAATTAACGTAAAGATTACATGATGCATATCATGGAAATGGAAGCATCAATGATTATATGGCAAAAATAAAACAAGTTGCTAAGGATCTTGCTTCAATAAATACACTAGTTGATGAGAGGTTGATGATGATGATTTGGTATCTATTACTTTGAATGAAATTGGATTGGCATACAAGTCCCTTCACACCTGCATTTCTGTGAGAGGATGCTCTATGCATCATTTTGAAGAGTTGATTACTTTGTTGCTTACAAAGATATTAAATTGGGCCTCAATGCATCTAGCAGTGGGGAAAGAATGTAAGTCAGGATAGTGTGTTTTATCATTAGAAAGGCCATGATAGCTCATCTAGAGGTAGAGGATCATCATATGGTCGTACAAATAATTTTACGCATGGTCATAACACCTTTAGAGGTGGTGATTGTATGCCTAGAGATAGGGGGAGATTCTACTCTAGAGATAGAGTATGTTCTCGTCCACAAAGAGATTATGCATGACATTATTATGGGTAGTTTGATTACTTTGAGAGAGAATGCCTTCATAAACAAAATGTTATGTTTAAGGTCAAGGAAGGACCTAGTTTGAGCACTATGCAAGTGGATATAGTGATGATGTCTATTGTTCTAGAGGCGGTACATCACCTAGAGGTCATTTCTTTGCTATCGAGCATATAATTGGTTGTATGATGCATCCCCCCTAGAGAGGATGATTGGTTTTTATAATTCATGAGCAACAAACCATATGACACACCGTGCAAAATGGTTTGATAAAAGTAGCAAATGCAAACTGAAGAGTATGTGGCTATAGGAGATACACAATGCATAAGATGATGCAAAAAGTAGCAAATGCAAACTGAAGAGTATGTGGCTATAGGAGATGACAAACAGCATAAGATAATGCAAATTAACATTGTTCCCTTCGTAATTAGAGATGGGGTAGAGAATAATCTTTGAAATGTTTTCTATATACCTACCATTCCTAAAAATTTGGCTTCAATTGGTCAAATGGCTAATCAAGGGTTGCAAGTAAGGTTTAACAAGTATGGTTTCTTCATTGAAGAGTTAAAAATTGGAAATTTACTTGGTAGGCTTATTTCTCGTGATTGAAAGAAAGGCATGTTATTTGCTTTGGATATAGGAACTCCTATCATATAGAGTTGTATGTATGTTGAGACTAACCATGGACAAGATAAAGATGTCGAACTATGGCATAGAAGAATCGATAATGTGAATTTTCAAAGGCTTAAATAGATGTAGTCTAGACAAGTTGTTCATGGGCTTTCATAGTTTGGTTATGTATATTATGGTCATGTATGTGAGGCTTGTCAATTTAGAAGGTAGTCTAGACTCCCATTTCCAAACAGGGGGAGAGTGAGCTCTTATCCTTTGGAAATGGTACGGTACACTTGGATATTTGGGGTCCATGTTGGAATATCTCTTTGAGAGGAAAATGTAGATTCTATATCACTTTTATTGATGACTTCAGCAAGATGACATGGGTGTACTTTTTGCAACATAAAGTGAAGCTTTTGAAAAGTTTTTGGAGTTTAAAGCCATGGTAGAAAAGCAATTTGGAAGTTACATAAAATGCTTAAGATCATATAATTGGAGAGAATATATGTCAAATGAGTTCTTTTACTACTTAAAAGATTGTGGGATCAAAAGATAGATTACAACGTGAGTATACACCACAACAAAATGGTGTTTTAGAAAGGAGGCCATCGACCTTTACCCCAACAAAGAATTATTCCAAGAACTTTACCGAGCGGGAAAGGGATGTGGCCTTGTTGCATGTTATTTTGAACTAAAGTGCAAACATTTTTAAACAATGTTGTAGGAAGATAGGAGGCCTCGGGAAACCTTGCATTATCAGCATGTGCAAAGGACATACAATGATTCCACCTATTAATGAAATATCTTGGCTTCACACGCCAAGATGGTAGAGGTTATTGCAAGCAATGATATTTAGTTGCATTGGAAATTGGCCACAAAGTTGGAAGAAGTGATAGTATGAAAGCTTTTGAAAAGTGTTTGGAGTTTAAAGCCATGGTAGAAAAGCAATTTGGAAGTTACATAAAATGCTTAAGATCATATAATTGGAGAGAATATATGTTAAATGAGTGCTTTTACTACTCAAAAGATTGTGGGATCAAAAGATAGATTACAATGTGAGTATACACCACAACAAAATGGTGTTTTAGAAAGGAGGCCATCGACCTTTACCCCAATAAAGAATTCTTCCAAGAACTTTACCGAGCGGGAAAGGGATGTGGCCTTGTTGCATGTTATTTTGAACTAAAGCGCAAACATTTTTAAACAATGTTACAGGAATATAAGAGGCCTCGGGAAACCTTGCATTATCAACATGTGCAAAGGACACACAATGATTCCACCTATTAATGAAATATCTTGGCTTCACACGCCAAGATGGTAGAGGTTATTGCAAGCAATGATATTTATTTGCATTGGAAATTGGCCACAAAGTTGGAAGAAGTGATAGTATGAAAGCATCGTAATTGCTATTATCTTCATCTCCACAAGTGGCATGACTTTGAAGGAAAATATCAAGTACATAGAAAGAAATGGACATCAAAGTTAGCAAGCTATGTTTGGAGAAGGTTGATTAGGGTGAAGCTTGTCATGCGAGCCCTTGATGAGAGTTGAGTGTCAATGTGCGATGATTCCACGGATGCATCACTTGCAGACTTGCTAAATTTTGAAGTGAAGCTATTAAGATTGTTGTTTGGAGTGAAGCTATCAAGATTCTGAATTGATTCAAATTGCTATTGTTTGAGATAGCACATAAAATGGATTGAAGAGACTATTCTTCAAGTTCTTGAGTGGGACAAAATATATTGACTGTATATGTATGTATGTACACACACACACACACATATATATAGAGAGAGAGAGAGGAGACGGTTCAAACTCTTGTCTATAATCAAGGTATCAACCAATTAGGCATATAACTTAAGACTTGTATGTTGCTTCTTCATGTTTGAAGTCCAAACCACACCTGGTGCTTTAAATAGATAATGGGATTGTAATTATTGCTCTTACATGTAAGGCTTAACCATTGCATGTTTTTATATGTAGATGTCTTAATTTTCATTTTTGTTTGCCTAATCTTCATTTAATTTTTAAAACAAAAATGATGTATTTACTTATGGACATTTGCATGGATTTTTTAGTTATTTAATAGTATTAGTTATTTAATAGTATTCAATAGATAGCTCTTACATATGAAGCTTACCGTAGAATGCTCTAACAAGTAAAAGTGATAATTTATCTTATTGTTCTCTTTTGTTATATGGAATACCCATTACTAATTTTTTTCAATTTACTTTTGTTGACATTTTACTTTTTAAAAAATAACATGGTGAGGATAAATTAATAAATAAACAAGTGATATACACAATCTAGAGTCATTTAGATCATCTTTAAGCTATTGCTTTTGTGGCATTTTCAAAAGGTGGATTTTACTTTTCACTTCTCATTTTTGAAGGGTTAGGATGTTGGATGAGGTGGTGCACACACAGATACGTAATGACATATGTATACTTGTTATGTGGCAGCTGATCCTTGGCTATTATTGCCTGTTGTGCCAAGTGTAACGTGCAACTATCACCTGCAAAGCATTTTTATTTGTGGGGGGAGTCCTTGCAAGTGGAACTATTGAAATAGACCAATAACAATAGCATTTTTATTTGTGGGGGGAGTCCTTGCAAGTGGAACTATTGAAATAGACCAACAACAATAGCATTAAGGAAAGTAATAATAGTAAATGAACTTTAGAAAAGGAGCATTGGAACTCTCTGGAAGAGGAGTGAGCCTTCTGCATGCCTCTAGACTCGGGCTCTGGAAAATTCCATCACCGCGAAAACCCCTCGAGGCTCTCAGTACAAAAGCACCTCCTTCCGCCCCGCCATCTCCATTCTCGACAAATTTCCGCTCTCTTGTGCTTGGACGCGCCTTTCTCTCGTGTACGTATCGACGTGCTGTTACTCTTCTGATCGTAGCCTGAGAGTCTGCCTCCATATCTCCCGTTGCGATTTCAGTCTCGCACCCTATCATAACCTTTCCGAACTTCTATTGCAAAATCCCTGCTGTCTCTGTCTGTCTAGAACGCCTGAGCCATGGCCAAAGAAGGTCCTGCCATCGGGATTGACCTCGGGACTACCTACTCCTGCGTCGGCGTCTGGCAGCATGATCGGGTGGAGATCATCGCCAACGACCAAGGCAACCGCACTACCCCTTCGTATGTGGCCTTTACTGATACGGAGCGCCTCATCGGAGATGCTGCGAAGAACCAGGTTGCCATGAATCCCACCAACACCGTCTTTGGTAAGTCCTGACTTCCCTCCTCTTCCATGTGCTTGACATTTTTCGCTCACCTCCGTAAATAATTTGTGTATTGCGTACT
This sequence comes from Lygodium microphyllum, assembly GCF_053477565.2. NCBI lineage: Eukaryota > Viridiplantae > Streptophyta > Polypodiopsida > Schizaeales > Lygodiaceae > Lygodium > Lygodium microphyllum. The sequence continues at coordinate 118,860,506 of NC_141148.1, read as the reverse complement.
TGAGGCTTATGTTTGAGGGATTTGAGAGGATAGTGCACCAAGCCGCTGCTTGGAGGCCTGTTTGCATGGTCGATGATGCTGTTGTTACTAGGTAGTTTCTAGTCAGATCAAACTTGTGACGGAAGCGTTGTAAGGTCAAGCCGTGAGCGTACTTTCGGACTTGTATGATTTATCGTACGTGCTAGCATAGGGTCTCTTTTTGCCCACGAAAAAATTGTAGTAGGAGAGAATTGCGGATCTCAGCATGCATCTAAGGATGGTAGGACTGTCGGCAAGTTATCGGACGGCCAAATTTTCTTCTTAGCGGTTGCACTAGAGAACGCTAGCGATTTTTATGCGCTGTTGGCAAATTATGGGACAATTTTCCCATCGGTCCCGCCAGGAAATCTTTGAAGTCCGCATGCTTTTGTTCGTCTCTAGTACGGCGTCGATAAAGTCATATTTGAGAATTTCAAGATGCACACCATTTACATGCTGGTTGTGAATGAAACCCTGTGTGTGTGTGTGTTTTTTTTTTTTTTTTTTTTTTTTGCGATCTAAGAGTACAATTGTCACTGACGCTGATCTCAACATATTGGCCCAAAACATTGCAGATGCCAAGCGACTCATTGGCCGCAGATTTTCGGATCCTTCTGTGCAAAGTGACATGAAGATGTGGCCATTTAAGGTCATAGCTGGGCCTGGCGATAAGCCTATGATTGTCGTGCACTACAAAGGGGAGGAGAAGCAGTTCGCTGCGGAGGAAATCTCTTCCATGGTGCTTACCAAAATGAAGGAGATTGCTGAAGCTTACTTGGGGACTAGCATAAGAAATGCTGTGGTCACAGTGCCTGCGTACTTCAATGACTCACAGAGGCAGGCTACCAAGGATGCTGGCGTGATTTCTGGCTTGAACGTGATGAGAATTATTAATGAGCCGACTGCTGCAGCTATTGCCTATGGTCTGGACAAAAAGGCAAGCACCGTTGGTGAGAAGAACGTGCTCATCTTCGATCTTGGTGGTGGTACGTTTGATGTGTCCCTCCTGACTATCGAAGAAGGCATCTTTGAAGTGAAAGCAACTGCTGGTGATACGCACCTGGGAGGAGAAGATTTTGATAACCGCATGGTAAATCATTTTGTTCAAGAATTCAAAAGGAAATACAAAAAGGACATTACAGGAAATGCCAGAGCCCTGCGGAGGTTGAGAACAGCCTGTGAAAGAGCGAAGAGGACACTTTCATCTACTGCTCAAACAACCATTGAGATTGACTCCCTTTACGAAGGCATTGATTTCTATTCAACAATCACGCGAGCTCGTTTTGAAGAGCTCAACATGGATCTATTCAGAAAGTGCATGGAGCCTGTTGAAAAGTGCTTGAGGGATGCAAAGATGGATAAAAGCAATATCCACGATGTGGTGTTGGTGGGTGGGTCAACCAGGATTCCTAAAGTCCAGCAGCTGTTGCAGGATTTTTTTAATGGGAAAGAGCTATGTAAAAGCATTAACCCTGATGAAGCTGTAGCTTACGGTGCGGCTGTGCAAGCTGCAATCCTGAGTGGAGAAGGGAACGAGAAAGTCCAAGACCTTCTACTCCTGGATGTTACTCCCCTCTCACTCGGGTTGGAGACTGCAGGTGGAGTCATGACGGTCCTCATTCCTCGCAATACAACAATCCCCACAAAGAAAGAGCAGGTGTTCTCTACCTACTCGGACAATCAGCCTGGAGTCTTGATACAGGTCTATGAAGGAGAGAGGACAAGAACTCGGGATAATAATCTTCTAGGCAAATTTGAGCTGTCAGGCATCCCTCCTGCTCCCCGGGGTGTACCCCAAATCAATGTGTGCTTTGACATTGATGCGAATGGTATCCTAAATGTCTCGGCCGAGGATAAGACCACAGGCCAAAAGAACAAAATCACTATTACAAATGACAAAGGTAGGTTAAGCAAGGAGGAAATTGAAAAGATGGTGCAGGAAGCTGAGAAATACAAGTCTGAAGATGAGGAGCATAAGAAGAAAGTAGAGGCGAAGAACTCCCTGGAGAACTACGCTTACAATATGAGGAATACAATTCGGGATGAGAAGATTGGGGGCAAGTTGGATGCTGCAGACAAGAAGAAGATTGAGGATGCGGTGGAGCAAACCATCCACTGGTTGGACAGCAATCAGCTTGCGGAAGCTGATGAGTTCGAAGATAAGATGAAGGAATTGGAAAGCCTCTGCAATCCTATAATTGCCCGTATGTATCAGGGTGGAGCGGAGATGCCCTCTGGTGCAGGGTATGGTGGAGATGCTGGGGCTCATGGCGCTTCAAGTGCTGGTGAAGCTGGGCCCAAGATCGAGGAAGTCGATTAAATCGTCCGAATAGTTGGTGCAAAACTAATACACACCCGTTTAGCTATAGCCGCAACCATTTAGCTTAATAACGGCCTCGTAGGATGTATTTCTAGTCTTTGATTCATATTGTCTCGGACATTGTATGTTGGGCTCATGCATGCATGCTTGATTGAGCTCACGCTTATATTCTGTCATATACTACTCCTCTGTGTAATTAAAACTTCGGATCTACAGAATTATCAGTCGGTGTTGTGCACTTGTACTGTTGTACTAAATTTTTCACTTCGAATTGCTGTGCTGACTTTTGCTAGGCTGGCCTTACCTTTCCGTCATTGTGGTCTCTGAAGTCTGTTCAAATTGATGATTGGACTCTTACGTGCTACTAGCTTCGACTCTCTCCTCTCTCCCAACTTTCATCATGCGATATGGTGTGATTGTTTATAGGAATGCGAAGGAAGTAACCTGTGTTTGAAATATATTAGCAGATAAAAGAGTTTACAGCCTCCCTCTCCGTGAGAGTAGGAGAGGCTCTCTCTTCTCAGAGAAATTCCCACTCTCAAAATTTTAACAAAGCCGTAATGGCTATTAAGCGATAAGTTCTTATTTACACCCTCCTCTTTGTGTGACCAGGAGAGAGCCTCCCTTCAGATTTTTCCACGCTCAAAATTTTAACAAAGCTCTAGAGACTATTTTGCAAACGTTCTCTCCCCCTAAACATCAGAAGAGAGCTGTAATCTCTCTTAATACAACCTTGAAACAATCTCTCGCCACCATGGAATACTAACCATACTCATAGGGAACTAGAACATGACAAAGGGTTCTGGGGATAGATTCCATGGTTCCAACTAGATCATCAAAGAAGAGGTTGGCGCGGGAACGAGCTTAATTATACATCATGGACTGAAAAGAAAGTGGCCATACTTAAAGGTCTCCCAATGCAATTCACTTGGCATACTCGCCACTTAGGAGCCAACTAGGGGAGCTAGGTTGGATCAAGCCTACAACAACACTAACTCTATCCCATGGCTCCAACCAGATCATCAAAGAAGAGGTTGACGCGCGAACGAGCTTAATTATATACATCATGGACTGAAGAAAGTGGCAATACCTAAAGGTCTCCCAATGCAATTCACTTGGCATACTCGCCACTTAGGAGCCACCTAGGGGAGCTAGGTTGGATCAAGCCTACAACAACACTAACGTTTGTTGGGTGGGGCATAAATGCAATATAGCTTCCGACCATATCCCTATACTTCTTTCTCTAAATGTGGTCTGCTGTAGGAAGCTGATCTCGGGCCCTCTCCATTTAGATTGAATGTCTCTTTTCTATAGGAATAGGCATATTCCAGAGAGATTGAAAGGATCTAGAAGGAAACTTTGTCGCCTAGGCTTGACCCCAAAAATAACTAGTTGAACTACATCAATGCGGTCATCCAGTTTTCAAAAGGGTATGGTCGCAACAAGGCTTGAAGGCACACATGAAAATATGAGGATGTTGCATGCATTAGGCAAAAGCTCACCATCTCCCTAGTAAATTCCCCAAAGGATGTGTATTTGTTTCGAATTTTGTGGGATTCAGAGAACATGCACAAGTGGGAACTGTTGAGGATCAAAGCAGCAAAGATCCAATTAAGATCCAAAATAGCTAAAGTCTTTGATAAGTATTCGGCAAAGCATAGCAGGAGCCCCCCCTGATCAGTCTCTAGTAGTACTCTAGAAAATGGCAGGAATTCTAAGGAATTTCAAGTCTCTGATGCCATGAGGCATATTCCACTGTGGATTCCGTGAGGTTTTTCAATGGATTTCGTAAAACTAGAGGCATATTCCACGGTAGATTCCGTGAGGTTTTTTGATGCATTCCGCAAAACTATATGTATTTGCCAGGGCTCGTACGTAAGGTGGATTCCTTGTGTAAGAAATGGACGGGGACGCTTGACTTTTTCGGGCGTCGTGTTAATTTAATGTGCATGTGGGTGATTTCACAGCGGGTGATTTTGCAAAATACATATCAAATTAATAGACATTTAGGAGTTTAGAGTGCACTCGATCTAAATTAAGGTTAAGACAATGTTCCAACCTATTTTAATTATTTGTAGTTGAAGGCTGTTAGGTATTCACTATTGTTTATTTATTTTATTTTGTAAACAATTGTGAATGCTTCAGTTGATGTGTAGAGCAGGTAGTGGTGGCTTTGGGCAGCATTGGGCGTTAGCGTAAATTTCATGATTATGATTAGTTATCTTAAGTATAATATATAATATTATGTATTTATATGATATTGTATTATTAAAATTATTACTCTATTCGTAAGTTATAAGTTTAAACTTCTTTAGTTATAATTAGATCATTGTCATTAGTATTATTAATTAATATATTTTTAATATAAATTATTTTAGAATATGAGATTTAAGATATGCTTTTATTGAAATAAGCTTTTTTTATGGAATACACTACTTATTTCTTAATGTGGTTAAGTTTAGAAGGCTTTTTTAACTTTCTTTATAAAAGCAACAGGATTGCGCACAAAACAGAAGAAGAGGGTGAAAACTGAGTTTTTTCGTTTCTCCCTCACAGCTGAAATCAAAATTTATGTATTTATATGATTATGATTAGTTATCTTAAGTATAATATATAATATTATGTCTTTATATGATATTGTATTATTAAAATTATTACTCTATTTGTAAGTTATAAGTTTAAACTTCTTTAGTTATAATTAGATCATTGTCATTAATATTATTAATTTATTTATTTTTAATATAAATTATTTTAGAATATGAGATTTAAGATATGCTTTTATGAAATAAGCTTTCTTTATGGAATACACTACTTATTTCTTAATGTGGTTAAGTTTAGAAGGCTTTTTTAGCTTTCTTTATAAAAGCAAGAGGATCGCGCACAAAACAGAAGAAGAGGGTGAAAACTGAGTTTTTTCGTTTCTCCCTCAGCTGAAATCGGAATTTAGAGCTTCAAAAGTCATTTTAGGGATTTTGACATGCTCCGGACACGATGATCATGTCAAAACGTCAAGATTCAGAGCATATAAATTTCTACATCAACTGTAGCATGTTACATGATACCTCTTGACCCTTAAAACTCTGTATTTTAATTGATATCTGAACTTTCTTTGTAATTATATGTAATATATGAATGTAAATATCCACGTAAAACTATAATATATAATTAAAGATAACAAACCATGGCTTTTGCCATGGGGGAGGTTGAGCCCAATCATGCATTTTTCTCAAACTATTGAGTTATTTAAATCTCCTGTATTATAATATTATTTGTGTTTAATAGTTGAAATGTTTGATTTGTTAGATTTTTCCACTAAGTTTTTTATTTATGTTTGAGATTTGATTTGCTAGATTTACCACGTGTTCCGCTTCATAACAAAGTCTAATTGATGAAGTAGTGAGGTTGTCACTAGAAAGGCCCTTCAAAGTCCTTGATCTAGAATCAGTTGTCAACTTGCTAAAACACAATTAAGTCTCCTGGCCTAGACGGCCTCTTAGGAGAATTCTTTCAGAATATCTTCAAACAAGATTTCTACAATTTTGTCAATCTGGTATTCAAGAGAGGCTCTAAATTGGATCAAGTCACTAATAGAGGGTTAATTAGAGTTCTCCCCAAGTCTAAGAGGAGAACATCCCCAACCGATCACCATGTTAAACACCTCCTACAAAGTATTGGCAAAAGCATTGACCTGCCAGGTAAAGCATGTGTTGCCTACTTTGGTTCACTAGTAACAATATGGATTTACTCATGGAAGAAGAATTCATGATCATGTTCTCAATTTAGTGCTACTAATGGATCATGTGATGTAGGCAAAAGAGGAATATCTAGTCATAAACATTGATTTTGAGAAAGCCTCTCCAACACGTCAACGACAATGTCTACAATGGCATGCTATCGGAAGGGTTCACACTCTAGAGATCGATCAGGCAAGGTTGCCCGTTGGCACCTCTTCTCTTTGCTACTACCACTCAGCCCCTTCTTAGGACTATTCAAGTGAAAGAAAAAAGGGGCCTCATAAGAGGCATTCCTATGCTAGATGGGAGTGCCTTCATCGCTCAAATGTTTGCAGATAACAACACAAACGTACTGGAAGCATCCGAAGAAGTGGTGAGGAATCTGCTCATAACTTATGATGACTTTTCATTAGTATCTAGCTCAAAGATAAGCCATACCAAAACATAAGTCATCTACCTCTCTTGGTACCCTATTCTGCAATGGGTATTGAATCCTAGGGGGAAGATTTTTTGCCCTAGACAGGTGCTCAGATACTTGGGTTGTCTTGTGGGCATCGACATTTGTCCATCTCAAATATTTTAGTGGTGGCCGAAAGATAAAATCAAGAATAAAATGACAAAGTGGCATGGTTTCATAGGCGGCCATGCTAGTAAGGTGGTGATAGTCCAATCCATTCTCATGTCCTACACTCTTTTATGTGCGAATAGTGATGCCATTCACTAAATCCAACTAGTACAGCATTGAGAAGCGATTCAAATTGTTTATATGGTCTCATGGTGATAAAAAAGGTCTCCCAATAGTGAGTTGGGCAAAAACAACTAGAAGGTGCTTCTCTCTACCACAAAAACTTGATTGGACTGCACCTCTTTGTGCAAAAGGTAGAATGCAAACCAGAGCTGCCTGGTCTAGGCTTTGTTGACTATAACATGGCTCATGGAATTAGGGATGAAAATCAAGGGCTTTGTATCAACAAAAAACTTGGTGATATGTTGGTGTGCTATACTTCAGCGATGAGTAGAGTGGGTGAGAAGCCCAAGAGGGGACCCTTCGTTGCTGCAACCTATTTGGTCTCAATGCTTGGCCTATGTGGATGGGTTTTGTCCCATTGCAATGGGAAAGAGGCTATCAAGGAAAATTAATGCCAAAGGCATCCAAAAGTGGCAAGATCTATGGAGGTTGGATGTGTGAAGGTGGAAAACCTTCAAAGAGCTTGTGCAAGAAATTGCACTAACTAATGAAAAGCTTAATTGGATTGTAGAAGTCTTTTGGCCATAATAAGGAAGATTGGCCCACTTCTTTTACTAAGGCAAACAATCACCCACTTAAAATCTCTTCAATCTTGATGGGTATTATCAAGACCAGGAGGGAAAGTCTATCTCAACCGAATTAGGAGGCTGTGCTGAAAATAAAAGCCCAAGGGGTCATTCAGGTTCCCAATTGACTCAATTGAGGCTTAGGTGAGAAGAGGCAAGAGTTTAGAAAGCTATATTGGCCTTCAAACTCCAACTTAGAATGGAAGATCCTATTACTAAAGCTTCTCATGAGGCAGAAAGCATGAGCCCTTGAAGGGCTCAAGTCTTCTCTCTTTTCTGCGATAGGAAAGAAGATGTCCTACATCTCTTCTAAGAGGGCCCTCGAGTCAAGAAGGTCAGGTTTAGAGCAAGTTTCTACAATTTGATGAAAATCTCAAACAAGTAAAATCTTAGGGGACCTCCGATAAGCAATCTTGGGGGACTTCAAACAATGACAGAAGTTTGGCAAATCTAGGCAATAATCAAGGAGGTAGTATGGTCTTAACATTTGAAAATGAAAATGGGGATAGGCCATCCAATTTCCCTTAGAGCCATCATCTCCTTACTCCGGTTGTCCCAAAGCATGCATGCTCACAAAGAGTACTTTGCCCACATCCTCCACCACTGCTCAAACCTCGCTCTCCAGCCAATCCCGTAGACTATGAAAGTACAACCACACGAGACATTCCGTCGTGAGGCTGTCCGCTGGATCAAACATTGGAGACCATGGCACTGCGTCCACCGCACCAGATTACAAAATCCACATATTATTATTCTAGTGAAAAATACGTGTCAGCGCCAGCATCTGTTCATCCGAGTTCGTAAGCGAACCATTTCGAGTCGTAGGACTCAAGCCTCGCCTCTCCCTCCATTGGGAACACCAGAGGCATGGAAAATTGATATTTGTCTTGCCTTGTGGATCAACACGATGCTTAAATGTTGTCCTACAAATAATCCATGTTCCACGGATACAATGCCTGTGGAAATCCACCTTAATCGTTCAATGGCTGCTAGCATGCTGTGCATCAGATGTTCCCAAATCACAATGGGTTTTTGAGGTAGTGTCGTCACACACGGGTCTTGTGGGGTTTTCGCTGCGGTATGGTGGGATGCATATTTTATTAATCAACTTTGGATTAATTTAATTGTGAAATTGTAACACCCTACTTTATGTAAAAAAGTATCTAGTCTCCATATTGTATGGCTACCTACCTCCTTTGCTTAAAAACCATTGTTATCTTAAGCAAACCGTTACTAGGCAATCTTGTAGCAATCCTTGAACTAAAACCTCCTCCTTGACCATTCAGCACAAGGATTGGACCTAAACATCTGTACTTGATCGCTGAATACCTATCGATTCTCGAAATAAACTTTCCATGACGTTGCGTATAGTGGGCAGGCTAGGATTTTTAAATAAATAAATAAATAAATAAAATTGTCGAGTTACATAGTCCTCACACATGATCCAAGCAAAGATTCATTTTAGACCTATGGAAAAATTTTCCATTCTAGAGGGCTCAATTATTATTATTTTTGGTCCTCTGCTTCCATCCGCCTCTGCTCCTCCAATAGTGGAGCAAGTGATTCCCTATTTTTAAACGTGGTGTTGATGTTCACCCTCACTTACACGATTATCCACAGCTTGAAGGTTGCAATAAAAAAATGTCACAAGGATTAAGAATCATGGTTTGTTTTTAAAAAATCCTATTATCTTTCAGTTTTCAACAAGTAAATTGATATTTCTAGCACGCCCCACTAAAGCTATGACGACCAGCAACATTCCTAATCTCCTAATAATATTCCTAATCTCCCAAATGTGGTCCCGATAGCATCTTACTCATTTTCCCTTTCCTCCTTAAGAAGAGCCTTGTCCCTTAAAAGGAGAGCTTGCTTTACGAACATTTCTTAAACTTAAGAGCCAAGACATGAATCGACCTGGGCAAGTCAACCTAGTTTATATAAACAGTCACGAAGATGGCAAACTTGATTTGATTTGACTTGGATACCTTGAAAACAAAACTTTAGTGAATGGAGTATTCTCAAGCATAGTCAATACTCCATTTACTTGCTACGATAATGAGGATGTGGCATCTATTAATTTACTACTTTGCATCTTATCTCTCATTTTTTCAATCTCTCCCTCCCTCTGCTCTCTCTCATCAAATGTAGGTTATGTTTCTCTCTTTCCCATGCCCTTTTAATTGCATGATAGTGTGCAATCTATTACTTTGAAGTGTGTGGATATGCTTTGCTTGTGTGTCAAGTCGAATGTGCAAGTTGAGGAACTTACACATGTTTGGATTCTAACAAATATCTTTTCTATCCATACTTTTGAGATTTTTCAATTATTTTCCCTTGTCCCTTGGAAAAGATTGCTTTGTTGGATAGCATGTGGTGTATCATTTCCCTTCTCATCCATAGTTTCTTAGATTATTCATTTAGTTTTCCTTTGTCCCTTAAAAGAGCTTGCATAAACATGCCCTTTCTATCCACAATATCCTATGTTTTTCATTCATTTTTAGTTTGTTCAGTAGGAAAGCTTGCTTTATGGAGGATGTGAGAGCTAGAATTTTTTGGCTCATATTTTGAGTACAAAAGTGGCATGGGAGGCATAAAATAGCAAATTTTCATGGAAAATGAAACAAGCATGGATCAATGAGATGGAGTTTTCCTAGATAGATTTCGACACCAAGAACCCAATGCAAGTCCTTGTTTGCCGTTCGGGGTCCATTTGACCCCTTTAATCCCTTCAAGGTTTCACATTATAAAGCGATTACTAGATCTGGGAGATGAAAAGTGCATGATGGATGCCATATTGATAGATTTCGATACCACGAAGCCAGTTGTCTAGTCCGTTCACGATTTCTAAATATGCAATCTATCTAGGTCAGGACCACTTCTAGGAAGTGTGAATATCAAAAAGTGAACCGTGTACCTTCTAAAGTTAAGAATTAAGCTAAGGACTTTATTAAAAAACGTTTTTTCAACATGGAGGAGGGGGGAGACATAGCTTTTTTAACTCCTCCTCGATTTGGATTATTATGGATTTTCAACCAAGCTAATTCATCAAAGATGGAAGGCATATTCCCCATCTATGCATTAAGGGCTTCAATCTAACTATATGCACACACAATATGATGCGAGGAATGAAAATCTTGGATTTCAATTTTTCTCACTTCTCTTTTTCTCCCCTATCTCACCTTGTTCCTATGGCTCAATCTATGTGGGAGAGGGGTGGGCTGAAGTGTCGAGACCTAAAACGGGTCCGACATTGGCTCTAAGCACTAGCCGGCGGGCCTCTCTATACTCAATGAATACACCCTCTCGGCCTCGCGGCCAGGAGCGTCTAAGTGACACACTACCCTAACTTCTATCGTAAATTTCGTGTTTGTTTTAGATTGTAATCCAACGGTTAAGCCTTCCCCACACTCCTAAGAGGGAGTCCCTACACATATATCAGTGTAAAACACCTCATAAGCACAGATAGAAGGAGGCACCCCTCGGTCAAATTCCGCGGCTCCACTATGGCTCTCCTATACCTCGGGGATAGGCCCCTTGATGCACCGTGCTAACACAAATAGCATGTACGCCACAAACTCCACTATTGTTTTCAAACCTTCCAAGACATATAGATATTTTCCTCACTAAATAGTTTCCAAGGAAACCGATCATCTAAACCTATAGCTTAGGTAGCTCACATACTCAATGTATGTCATATGAATGAATACAATTGCAATGCATCCAGGAATGACACCATGAGTTGCGTGCAATGCAATTGTGTATGAACGATAGTGCTCAATCATTTTATCATTTAAAAATCAACATTGTGAGGTGCAAAGACATTTCTTTCAATGATTTTAATCTACACGTAATGCTGCATTGCTAAGGGTCGGCACTGAGCATTCTAGTGCTGCTAGACCCTCTTAAACTTAAACCATAAACTTCTTATATGCCATGCATATGCAAAAGATCAAAATTGAGAACTTTATTAGCCATTGCTCACTCTCAAAACCCCTCCTTCTTTCTACTATTTAGGTTATACATGTGTTGATAGGTATAGAATACATTTTTTCATGTGTTTTTCTTGTAAAAGCGATAAAAACTATACTTTAACATAGAGACAAGGTTGAAATGAGTCTTATCCCTCATGCTCTATCCATGTCATACAACCATAAACATAAAGCATATTTTTTCTTAAATTTCTAATGTAAAAATCTATTTTTTTTCTATTTTTCACTATTTTTATTTATTTATTTAGATTAAAAAAGGTTGATATTTATAATTTATGGATTGGGAATAATCACAATCATTGAGAATTGATTTATATTCATTTCTAATCCACATGAATCCCAAAATCACAACAAAACTCCCAAAATTTATCATTTCTATGAAAATCTCATATTTGTGTGTTTTGATATAAATTATTATATGACTAAAATTTTTGGTTTTCTTCAAGATTTTTGATAGGTTTCAGCATTAAGAACCAAAGGCAACCATTTTCAAATAATTTCACAAAATATCTATCATAAAACAAAAAAATCTACTACTTACACGTAGAATCATGCACTTGGAGACGCGTATTTCATGGTTGGGAGGCCGCTGATGCTCATTCTTGGATGTTGATGCTATTCCACAGCTAGATCTATGATCCTTTGCACTCTAGTTCCATTACTCCATCAGCATCTTTCATCAAACTTCACCCCCCTTTCCCATAGAATCATGCATGTGAACAAGCAGTAAGAGAAGAGACGAGAGAGAAAGTATGATTCGGCATCTTCTCAACTGGGTAGCCATTTTGCATTCCAAAAGTGGTGATGGAGAGCGAAAAAACCATGAAAATGCTAGGCATAATCAATTGGGTGGGTTGTTCTCAGGTCCCCCTACCTCTCCTCCATCAAATCGTTGTGAGGGGGGTGGCGTTCTATTCACGCCGTTTTTGAAACACCTCCCCCCCCCCCCCCCCCCCCCCCCCCCCCAAAAAAAAAGGGGCCTTTGGGCTCCCTAAAGGCCATGCCCAATTTTTTTTCCCTTTTGGTCAATTTTGACCTTTACAATGTGTGGCTTCTCACATTTCTTCCGTCTAGTGATTGATTGCAAATCTGAAAATTCCTATATGTCGGCTTGACATCCTGAACAGCCGAGAAGCTATCTTTCTTCAATCCAACTATTGAAAGAATTATGAAAAATATGCAATCACCGCAACAGCCGAAGTTTGCATTTCCGTCTTTCTTAGTCTCTTAAAATTGTCGACTCCTTATGTTCCTCTTCCATCGGCTTTAAATTCCCGCATAAAATTTGCATTAGTCCATTCCTTCTTGACATTTCACGGGTGTTTAAATATTGCTCTCATTAGCAACCACGGGATAAGGTGACTCAACCCATCGAATCCCATGAATAGATCTGCACAAACAACAACCAAAGAAAGCATCAACTTGCCACAAAAAATATACTCAACAAAGCACAAAAATAGCTCTCACCCCAGTCTCCCTTGACATAATCAAGACATGAGAATCTATAAGGGATAGACCTAGCATAATCTGACAAAAATTCAAAGCAAGACTGCTAACCAACTGCTCTAACATGGACTGACTAAAAGCCTATCAAAGAGGTCATCCTAGTGGTGGTTTGGCCTACCTACCTAACTTAGGACAATTGGACTAGGACCTCTTACTAGCGAGGACTCCTATAGCATGGTCATCATAGTTTTCTTGTAATACATTTGTCTCCCAAGATTTTCATACTCGGGCGTGTAAAAAGGAGGGACTTGAGTGTAGAGTGACCCAGGGAGAATAGGGCATTGGCCTCAGGTCCTAACTCGGTACCCAAGAACCTACCAAGCTCTCGTGAGGCGACACTTAATCCTTTTCTGTTTTGCTCACTTTTATTTTCTCTCCAACCTTCATGATTTCTTTTTTTTTGGCTAGCTGCTACCCCTAGGAAGACAATGCATTGGCCCTCGGTCTCTAACTCGTCCCCAGGAACCTACCAGGCCTCTACAAGGCGTTAATCAACTACTTGTAAGTTGTTTTTTCCCTTTTCTAATTGAGGGATTAAAACCCCTTTTTACACACCTTTGTAATTTTTATCGTTAGTTATATTCAAAACTTGCTCTTCTTTGCTATTTTGGTAGGTTTCTCTAACTGCCTCACACTAGCAAGGACTCTTGGGATAGCTGCCTAGCAAGCAGGAATGATAGGGTCACAAGGACTACCCTCTATCATAGGTCTTTAATGCCTGACAATGTCCTAACAGGAGGTAAACGACTGCTCAAATCTCCCCCAGATATACCTAACCAAAACCTAGGACTTCATGCCTTGATTGCCGGTCCCCACAAACAAAAAGAAAATAATCTTTGCATACACATATAACACTATTAGCTTAAGGAAAAAACTTGGAAAGGTGACGATACCACTTGAAATGGCCACAGGAAGCTCATTCACAGCAAAGGCTTACTTGAGGCACTTTGTCCAACCTGTGTAATGCAATCACTAAAACAAAAAACCATTAAACGTACCTACACCAAGTAGATGTACGACCCTCTTGGCCTTATGAAGTAAGACATTAAAACTCAACAGAGATTATCCTCTTGGCCTTATGAAATAAAACATTTTACTACTATTCAGCACAGTGTACTATTGAAATAATCCCTTGGTCCTAACATTACTCCATTATAGTACAAAACTGACTGAGGATAAGGGTTCTCAAGCCCTACACTAAGTGCATTAGGTTATTAGCTAACCCCCCTGCATAAATAGCAAGGGTTGTCCGACAAATATCACGATACACAATTCTATGCGTCCAGGACAGAGTAGGAAGGTTCTTACTTACTACCGGACTCATGACCCAAACTAATCGTCGGTGGTCAAAATATGACGTGTCAGCAAGAAGATCCCAAAGTAATCTAGGGCTAATGTTAGGAGGTAATTGTAGGGGCTCCCCCAGACCACAATTGAAAAAGACATCTTTCATGAAATCATAGTTAGCTAAGGAATCCACAAAGTGATTCCATTGTCAAGGAACTAATTGACAAGTTACCATCTCAAAGATATGCAACACATCTAAGGCTGTAGGATGGTACATCCGTTGTCATGATGTTATGAGGACATAGTGTGAAAAATTATGGAATGCATCATCATCTAACTTCTTTATTGATCTAGAGAGTCAATGTGATCTGAGCCATTAGTACTAGTGTGAGTTGCATGGATTATTTGAAAATACTAGATTTTTGGATAATTTAGACTATTTTTTATATTATTTATTGTAAAAATCTGAAAAAGTTAGAAAAAAGATTCTAGATTAGGATGGCATGCAAAAAGCTAGTTGCTTTATGAGGGGATTTTCACGAGGGACAGATTGATGAAATCGTGCGCGTCGCGATCGCTGTAAAAAGGCCGAAAACTGTAGATTGAACTGAGAGAAGGAGTGATCTGGGAGATTCGTGACCACATGTCCTACAGTTTTACCCCCCTTTCGGAGCCAACGGAGCCATCAGATTTGGGTTCCGAGCAGCAAAGAAGAAGCTGTAATTTTTATGCACGTTTTGTTCTACGAAGACGCTTCAAGAGATCTAATACTTGGAGATTGCTTCTGAGTAGTGCGAAGATTCCAGGTTCTTTCAATACATATTGATTCAATTCATTGTGATTTTTTTTTGTAGTGTTTACCACTTGGGTATTCTCTATCTTCTCTTCCATCTCCTATCTCTACTTCCTTCTACTTCTGATCCTCGGTAGATTTGACCTTTTGACAAAAACCCCTCCGACGCCGTAAGATGGGATCCCGCACACTATACGTCCCATTTAACTGATTGATTACAAACTACGAGTCACCTTACCAATAATCAGCGAATACCACCACATCGGGCTATATTCAGTCCCATGATCAAGGCCTTATATTTTTGCCATATTATTAGTAAAAGAGGGTCCTAAATACACTCCCATCTTTATGAAAACCCTACATCGGGGATCTTTAATGACCACACCAACGCTTGTGTGTTTATCGTGCTCTCTGGAAGCTCCGTCAAAATATAGAGTATAAACCTAGGCTTCATTCATAGGCCACGCCATAATAATCAACTCACTCATATGTATGATAATCGAAATCAAGCCAAGAGAGAGGGTGTATAATAGGCACAATCCCTCCTTCCTCGTTGAAATCGATAGG
The DNA here is from genome assembly GCF_053477565.2 of Lygodium microphyllum. Taxonomy (NCBI): domain Eukaryota; kingdom Viridiplantae; phylum Streptophyta; class Polypodiopsida; order Schizaeales; family Lygodiaceae; genus Lygodium; species Lygodium microphyllum. Next base: position 118,844,978 of record NC_141148.1, on the reverse strand, counting down.
AATGCTAGTCAGAAGTTGTTGACAATGGTGGCAATAGACCTTAATTTTCCACGTAAAGGATTTGTCTTGCCACTCAATAACTTGATAACCTTTGCTTCGCCAAATCACTCGACCTCGGTGGTAATGTTGCTCAAGATAAGAATGCTCCAAATAGGGAATGATATGTCCCATCTGCTCATCTTTCTTGATACCTACTGTACCTTAAAGTTGAATCCTGAAGGACCTACATAGGCACCAAGCCCAACATCAGCCCTTATACATAGTAAGGCTTCAATTGATTAAATTTAACTTTGGTCTTAAACTCTATCTCCTAAAATCTGCTAGAAGGGCTGTAGGGCCATTCTTTCCTAAATGTACAATCTTGTATTGTCCATCCCATTTGGGTTCTAATTTTCCTAGAAAGAGCTCTTGAGGAGCATCATAATACAACACTAAATGACCTTTCCCAAATTTGTACTTCTTAGCCCGAAGATCATGAAGGTCTTTCATTCTCCTCTTCCCCCTACTTCTTGATGTAGTAAAGCTTGCAACCGAAACTTATCAAGATGTGCCAGAGATGTATACTGTTCTTGTAATGCTTCTTTCTCTCCCAATGAATGATTGAGGGTAAAATGCATAGTGGGGAGCTCTATTTCTAATGGCAAGATGCACTCCTCCCCATACACTAGCTTGAATGGGGTGAGGCATGTCGTGTTGTAAGCCCACACTACCACATATAATTTCTTATCCCAGCCACACTTGCTTACTGATACTATCTTGGATAATATTTCCACTAGTTGTTTATTTGTACTCTCAACCTTGCCGTTCGCTTGAGGGCTATACAGGGTAGTCTTGTTGTGCTTAATCTTCAAAGCTTCAGTCAAGGCCACTATAACCTTACTCAAGAAGCGTATCCCTCAATCAAACACAATCTTCTTTGGTGGTATGAAGTGGCAAACAACTTGCTTCATAATGAAAAGCATTGTCCTTCACAGTTGCTCCAACTTTAGACCACCTTGTAAAGTAGTCCGTTGCTACAATAAAATATCACTTTCGTGTAGATAATGAAGGGTATATTGGTCCCACAAAATCATTACCCCATTTTTCAAAGGGTAATGTAACCAAAATGAGATTTAGAGGCTGCCTACAATTTTTCCTCGCATAATCTCTCTTTGACAGACATCACAATGCTTAACATAACTCAATGCATCTTGGAAAATCGATGGCCACCAATATCTAGCACGGAGATCTTTTTGGGCAGTAAGCTAGCCAGCAAAATGTCCCCCACATGTTGAATCATGGCACTCCTCAAGAATAAATGGTACCTCATTGGGTACTACACAATGATGATAGATATCATCTACTCCTCTCTGATACAAGATACCCACTATAATTGAAAAACGTAATGCTTGTTGCTTAATCTTTCTCTTTTCAGACTTTGATAAAACAGCCTCAAATCCTCCTGTAGATAAATAATGCGCACCTACTATAATTGAAAAATGTAATGCTTGTTGCTTAATCTTTCTCTTTTCAGACTTTGATAAAACATCCTCGAATCTTCCTATAGATAAATAATGTGTTATAGCCACATATCAGGAAGGGATGGAAGATGTATCGATTTTAAATAGACCTTCAATATCACTTCCCTTTGTCAGAATTTCTTTCAGCTCCCCAAAATCCACAAGACATTTTACAATACCCTATGTTAACCCCAAGCCAAGAAGGCGGAAGAATGAATGAAAAAGCGCGAAGAAGATGGAAAAAATGAAAAGACATGCAAGCGGGGCCAAAAGCGTAATTTTAAATGAAAGGCGCCTCAAAAACTCTAAAAACTCTTGTAAAAGAGCACCAGGCTCCCTCCTGTGCCACTTGTAAAAGAATAGACGGGTATAGGCTTAGGGCATGAAGCAAGAAGAGGGAATTAGAAAAGGGGACCTTGCCACAGTGGCCGGTCATGTAAAAAGGGATGGGCATCCATGGGGTTTTTAGGGTTTGTATATATAAAGTTCAAAAAGTGAATAGAAACTCATTCTTTGGTGTATGGCTAACAAGAGCTCTTCTCCTCTTCTTTCTTGTGTGTGCTCTTGAGAGAGGGAGTGTGAGAGTGTGAGAGAGTGAGGGATCAAGAGGGTGAAGCTCTTCACCATCTCCTCTTCTCTTCTCCTCTTCTCTTCTATTCTCTTGCATGTGCAGCTATGGTGGATGGAGTTTAGAGATGGAGGAGGCTTGAGGATGCTTAAGCTAGCATCTAGGATCGTGGAGCTACCGGTGTGTGCGAGAGAGAAGGCAACTCATATCGGCATCAAGGTAAGCTCACTACACTCGTAGGATCAATGGCGTGTCCGCTAGATGAGAGATAGCCATTAGCGCTTGCTTGGAACGCTTGAAACAATAAGCGGTCCGTGGGTCTTGGCACTTGAGCGTGAGCTCCCACATTTTGGTTCCATTGCCGGGACCAACGGATTCAAGCTTGAGCGCTTGCGCGCCTCATATCGAGCATCGAAGTAAGGGATTCATTCCCGAAATGGAGCTTGAGTAGGTAGGAAGTTTGGGTGTTTTGATCTTCAAAACAAGTAAGTATTTTGGGTTAGTTACTTTGTTTGATGATTGGAAGACAGGGAGAAATAATTTCAGTTTGTTGCTTTTGATTCTTGTTGCATTTAGTGTAGGATAGGAGTAGGGAATCAAATCAGGAAAGGGTAGGGTTTACTATTGCAAAACAAGGCATGAATCATGCAAAAAATGGCAAAAAGCTTTCTTGGGATGCTTAATGTCGGCAAGTGAGTGATTGGGAGCATCAAAACCTTACCCAGGAAGGGGTTTAAGAGCTAAGAGGCCAAGGGAGAGCTCATTTGCAGCCACTACAGTGAGAGAGAGAGAGAGAGAGAGAGAGGGGGCCCACAAAGATTCGATTCGATCTTATCATCGGAGAGCTTACTGCTCACTCCAGGTATACCAATCACTTCCCTTGGTGCCTTAGTTGGGATCTGGAAGTTTGTGTTTGGAGTGATTGCCTAAATCGTGAGATTTGATTGAAATCATCATCGCGCGGCGTTTGTCGCGCTGTGTTCGGCCCATTCGAGCAGCCCGTCGGAGTGACGGCACTCGGCCTTTTGGCCAACTCGATACTCGGCTCGAAGTCCACTCGGCCCCATTTACCAGTTCAGCCCTCAGCCCATGACCCGACTCAGCCCTCGGCCTAACACTCGACTCGGCCCGTCCGAGTGACCCACTCAGCCCATGCAATTCGGACTAATTGGGCTGAGTGTGTATTTGCCTCAACTTTTCATAAATTTGACCTGACCCAGCTGGAGCTCAACAAGCGCAAACTGTTGCAAGACCTCCTAATGCTCAGAAATTGATTCTGGCGTGCAGAATAGACAAAATCATAAGGTGTAGCCGCTTAGCAGCTTGAGTGGGTTGTTGCGAGACCTAGAAACCCACTGAGCCATAAAACCTTGATTGGACCCAAAAATGGGCAAGGCAACGTAACCGAAAATCCCTAAATTCCGTCAAGATGGCTAAAGAAGTGATCGACAAAGCCTATCAGTCCCAAAACAAAGCAAGGGTGCGTAAGATTCTTAGAGGCTGTTTGCTGCACTCACCTTGAATTTCCGAACTTGAAGTGCACTTAAGGAAAACTGAAAGCCTGATTAAGCACAAGTGCACTAGAAAGAACACACGCACTAAGTGGTGATAAATTGAGGCCTGTATTTAATAATTCAAGGAACTCACTCTGATAAACTACTCAAGGAACCCACGAATAGGAGACAACCCACAGACGGAGACAAACCATCAATACGCGAAGTAGGACCAAGCAAGCGGCACAAACAAAGTGGATTTGACAAACCTACTCAAACTGACCGATAGTTTGGTGGAGCATGAGAACTCGACTATGGCAGAAGAAAATTCAGACCGCAGGTCTAACAAGGAACTCGACTTAGGCATCTTCCCAGAGACTATTCAATAGCTGGTTAGCAGAGCAGCTACGATGCACATACCTAGTATGAGCACTGCGGCCGGACAGCAGATGCTATCATCACAGACTTAGAAGAAGAGAGAAAGCTACCCCACAAATCATTGCAAAGCATAGCTGCATACATTAGAGACCAGCAGGCTAGGAGTCAAAGGCAAAGCACGGAGTTGCGTGAGGTGCAGCGAGTGCTGAACTTAGCCCATAAAAACCGAATAGATCACGAGAGAGCCCTAGAGGGAGACCTAACACTGAGCGAGCTTCTCATGAAGCGGCTACTAGACAACACCACAGCAGAGCAAAGTGCTGTAACATTGGCGACCTCATTGCTAGCAGGATTAGAAGAAACCCAAGGCTCTAAGAGCTAGTCTAAAATCACAATAGTCGCAAAGCATCTTGACAAGTACCAACCCCACGACGATCCATACAGCTTTGTAGAGCAGCTCGAGCAAGTCTGCGAAGCCAACGGCCTAACTCAACGCTCTCAAGTGTTTGGGCTCTGCTTAGGTGACAAGGACAACACTTGGTATACCATCTTAGATATCGTAGAGCGAGCAAATTTCAATGTCCTCAAGAATCTCTTCATCGAGAGATTTGCCGAGCTTGGATACTTCGACAATCTGCTAAGTACGACCGATGAATGTCAAGCAGAAAGAGAAGGAGGACATTCGCAATTACATAACCCATGTGAGGAGCCTCTTCAAGAGAATCCCTATGGGTGAACGACCGACTGAACATCATATTGGAAAAAATGGAAATTTCCTATAAGTTTGGGACACGTGGTCAAATCTTTGGATTTGTCATAACTTGAACATTATAACTCTAAATTGAGTGCTCTATAGTCTCAATAGATTTCATTTTTCAAGCGCTTTCCAATTATAGATCACATCATATGGTTTTGAAAAACTTATAGGCATGTTATCCGAGTGCCACCTTTTTTATATTCAAAAAATGGAAATTGGAAGTTTCCTAAACTCACTAATATTGTGTTACTGAAAGAGCAATTTCAACTGTGTTCATGAGCGGAATTCAAAACGAGGAACTGTATAAGGCTTTGGTAGCCAACTCAAGCTTGCAGCGAGACGTGCTAGCTAGGGTTTTTTAGGAACCCATCAGAGTTGATGATCAACTAAAAGAGCGGAGCTCTAATTCAGAAGAAACCAACTTGCGAAGCTCAGAGAGAGTCTCAGCCTCTAGTGAACGACCAGCCCCATTATCCCAAGATAAGGGGAAAGCCACTGAGACGAATCAAGACTTGGCTAATGTCAAGATGGAGATAGCTAAGCTGCAAGACATGTGGAGACGACCAGCGCGCCCACACGTCCAATGTGTATACTATGGCGGAAACCATTTTCCGACCGAGTGTCAAGACCCTCAATCGAGACCTTGCACTAACTACGGCAGGTTCGGTCATGACATCGTGCATTGCAGATTTCCCAGAAGACTTCCGTACTCCCAACCATACGGTCAGTCTTACCTAGCGAACAGGCTATAGCCACTCTTCGAAAGGGGAGCCCCATTGGCCCTTCTTGCACCTAACAACGGCTATTCCTAGGGTGGAGATAAACCCTACAGGCATACCTAGACCGCCTGGTCCCTATGTGACCCATCCACCGAGCGACACTCCAGTCCACTACGTAGAAGAGCCAAATGAGGAAGAGACTTACTTATACCCTTATGTCTCTCACGACGACGAGGACAACACAGTTCTTATGGATTATAGACCAGTACCGGTGATGGCATTGGGGAGAGGATGAGGTAGAGGTTTAGGAGGGCAGACGCATGATCCAATCATCTGTTGGACTTGTGGTCACCCAGGCCATGTCTTATCACGTTGCCCTGAGAGGGAGCAGCAGAATAGAGACAAAGCTAACCTAAGGTGTGTTGAGTGCAGAATCACCCATATCTTCGTCGATTTTCCAAAGCGGAAAACTTCTTCAAGTTCAGCCAACGTACCATCTGTTCCATTGGGGTTGTTTGGTGTCGAGAACCTCGATGGGGAGGCCACACCCATCCCATTGCGGGTCATGACTCGTGCCTAGACGAAGCAGATTGGCATATCACTACCACGACCCAACAACCTTGATGCAGCCTCGATAGGGAAGAAGAGCTGCAGGGAAAGGAAGAAGAGGTCGGAAGCTAAGATCACAATGAAAACTAAGAGTGCTACAACTCTGCCTGTTGGAAAGAAGGTCACGAACGCAGAGGCAGAAACTTTAGCCCCCAAGACGGCTGAAAAGGAAAGTGCCAAGGTAGGGAAATACCCACATCCGAAGCGCCAACTCGAGGCCATAGAGAAAGTGAAGGACTGGGTGAAAGAGGCCCAAGAGCACTTAAGGGATGCTGAGTCCATCCTAGAGGAGGAGATCGATGATCTCCCCAGCATAAGCACAGCAGTCTCACCCCCTTGACCAAATTCAGGAGATGCAACTGCACCGCAACCAACACCGCTTAGGCCAAGCCTTGATGATGCAGGCCCGCAAATTAGTCATGGCCGTTGGCCAGGACAATCTGGTTTAGGAGAGAGATGAGCAGTCGACAGTCTCCTTACCACATTAGTGACCACCCTTGTGACGTTAAACTTGGGAGACCTGCTTAAGTATCATCCTATCCTATGGCAAGACCTCAAGCAGTGGGTTGAGGGGTCACAAAAACAAGCTGCGGATTTGCACGATCATGATGTAGAAACACAAATATCGAGTTTGGCACTACACTTTGTGCCAAAATCCTTGCACGTTAATGCCTTCTGGGAAGGCACAGAGATGCATGCAGTGTTACCAGTCCTAGCCTTAGGTGACACAATGAGAAAGGGGATCATAGACATGGGAGCCGGGGTTAGTATATTGAGCCACGTAGTACTATAGACCTGGGGAAACCCACCGGTCAAGACCTCTCGGTTTACCAAGGTGGGGACTTGTCCCATCCACTATGCTCCATATTTTCAAAGATGCCATACATAATCTAGGATTATGTTAATCAAGAAGATTAGCTTAATCTAATCCCTCATGGAGGCTATATAAAGAGCCCATGGAGAATGAAGAAAAAGGGAGGGATGAAAGACAATGACAAGCCCATGAGAGCACTCTAGAATACCCTCATCTCTTTGAGGTGAGCTATAAGTGAGTTCTTTTATTATGTAGCATAATGGCAAGCTTCCTCTACCTCTTCTTCTATTATCTCCCTCTCCTCTCATCTTCTCATTCCATGTAGCATAATGGCAAGCTTCTTCTACCTCTTGTCCTCTTGTCTCCCTCTCCTCTCATCTCTCTCTCTCTTATATTCCAATATGGTGTCTAGTACATATATTCTCTCTTGTAAATTTGTGTTTTGGTTCTCTTGATTCTCATTGAGAAAAGGGATGTCCTAGCCCATCCTCCCTTTGGCTAGGTGGTGCCCCTCTTTAGTTCTCTTAGTGAGGATTGGAGGTTGAATGGGTAAGAGGCAACCCATTCATCATTTCAGCCCTCATTTTTGGTGCCCCGTTGAGGACATTCTCAACCACAATTCTCTACCTCCTTATGTGGGACAATACAACACATAGTGGTACATCTTCTACTACAAGTTCCCCAAGTGGCTCTTCTCCAACACATTCATCAATTTTTTTTGAAGCTGGTCAAAGTCCACGACTCCCAGAATTGTCTCCTAAAGAAGCTCGAGAAAGAAAGTATGCCTATCGGATGACGGCACGCATGCGGGTAAAAGGTGTTCACTTTAGAAATTCCATTATCTCACAAGGGAAAAAATTATGTCGCCATCAATTGTTAGGTTCTCATAATTGTGGTGAGTGTTTTGCAAACAAAGTGAAGGTCCTTTCGAGAGGTCCTCATCTCCAAATCATCAAATCCCTCTCTCTCTCTAGCCTAATCCATATCAAAGGAGGACAACTATGCACGAACGGTGTGGAGTTTTGTAGAAGTGCAAAGTATGGAGACTACCTTCAACTGGTGTTAGCTCGAAGGTTGGGTGTGGTTGAAAAGGTGGCCATCACACCTTATGAAATATATGTTGCCGAGGATGGATACACCAAGGCAAGAACAATCACTGGTGAGCAAATTCTCCGCATAGCAAAGTTGGTGGGTTCCAAAAAGAAACACTTTGGGAAAAATCCTTCATAATTCAAGAAAGTGCATTCCCTCTACTCTCTTAAGTAGTCTCCACTCATGAATAATAACAATGGCCCTAATTTCTACACCTTCCACTCTGTACAAAACATCCGAGTTAATGTATGCATTAGTAGGAAGATTTTCTTCCAGTAACGTCTTGTCATGTACTTTGGGGCTGAAAGATTAAGGGAGATTCTTGTATCACCAGAACCTATAATCTTCCCAATGCTAGACTACAATGTATCCTTCAATGTACATGTCTTTATCCTATTATAATAGTTTCTCATGAATCAGAACGAGTTGTATGGACCTATCCGTCCACTTGCTATGCAAACTGTGCATATTGTAGCTAGCACAAAGCTTAGATTCCAAGGCATTATTAGAAGCATACTGGGGCCTGTGACTAGGAAGGCCTGTGACTAGGAAGACCATTTCTAAGTCATCCAAAAAGTCTAGAGCTTTCTCCCCTTTATGCCCAAAAAATCTTGGAAATGCCATGTTGCCTTAGTAGAGTATGAAGATGAAAACGTCTAGACTTAAGTTGTATTTTATAAGGGGAAGGATGAATGGGTTCACAGATGCATTGATTTCAGCAAGACGTCTAGGCCCTAGTATGCTTCTAATAATGCCTTGGAATTTAAGCTTTGGGCTAGCTACAATATGCACAGTTTTCATAGCGAGTGGACGGATAGGTCCATACAACTCGTTCTGATTCATAAGAAACTATTATAATAGGATAAAGACATGTACATTGAAGGATGCATTGTAGTCTAGCATTGGGAAGATTATAGGTTCTGGTGATACAAGAATCTCCCTTAATCTTTCAGCCCCAAAGTACATGACAAGACGCTACTGGAAGAAAATCTTCCTACTGATGCATACATTAACTCGGATGTTTTGTACAGAGTGGAAGGTGTAGAAATTAGGGCCATTGTTATTATTCATGAGTGGAGACTACTTAAGGGAGTAGAGGGAATGCACTTTCTTGAATTATGAAGGATTTTTCCCGGAGTGTTTCTTTTTGGAACCCACCAACTTTGCTATACGGAGAATTTGCTCACCAGTGATTGTTCTTGCCTTGGTGTGTCCATCCTCGGCGACATATATTTCATAAGGTGTGATGGCCACCTTTTCAACCACACCCAACCTTCGAGCTAACAACAGTTGAAGGTAGTCTCCATACTTTACACTTCTACAAAACTCCACACAGTTCATGCATAGTTGTCCTCCTTTGATGTGGATTAGGCTAGAGAGAGAGAGGGATTTGATGATTTGGAGACGAGGACCTCTCAAAAGGGCCTTCACTTTGTTTACAAAACACTCACCACAATTATGAGAACCTAGCAATTGATGGCAACATCATTTTTTCTGTTGTGAGATAATGGAATTTCTAAAGTGAACACATTTTACTCGCATGCGTGCCATCATCCGATAGGCATAATTTCTTTCTTGAGCTTCTTTAGGAGACAATTCTGGGAGTCGTGGACTTCGATCAACTTCAAAAATAGTTGGTGAAGGCGTTGAGGAAGAGCCACTTGGGGAACTTGTTGTAGAGGATGCACCACCGTGTGTTGTATCATTCCACATAAGGAGGTAGAGAATTGTGGTTGAGAATGTCCTCAGCGGGGGCACCAAAAATAAGGGCTGAAATGATGAACGGGTTGCCTCTTACCCATCCAACCTCCAATCCTCACTAAGAGAACTAAATAGGGGCACCACCTAGCCAAAGGGAGGATGGGCTAGAACATCCATTTTCTCAAAGAGAATCAAGAGAACCAAGACACAAATTTACAAGAGAGAATGTATGTACTAGACACCATATTGGAATATAAGAGAGAGAGAGATGAGAGGAGAGGGAGACAAGAGGAGAAGAGGTAGAAGAAGCTTGCCATTATGCTACATGGAATGAGAAGATGAGAAGAGAGGGAGATAATAGGAGAAGAGGTAGAGGAAGCTTGCCATTATGCTACATAATAAAAGAACTCACTCATAGGTCACCTCAAAGAGATGAGGGTATTCTAGAGTGCTCTCATGTCTAGCCATTTCCACTTGGGATCGAGGTTGGGGTTCCTTTCTTACCAGCAAAGTTTCACCCTTTCTGCCGAACAACATAGACCCATTCCTTTGTCCTAAAACATAATAAACCAAAGATTATACATCCACTAATTAGTTCTTTATTATCTCAACATTTAAGAAAACTTCCCAGCTAACCAGGACCACCCTTCTGTAGGACGGACCCAAGTCATGTCCACCGCACTTTCCTCAGTTTCCTTTAGTTATCTAATTACCTAACACATTATGTTTTGACATGCAAAATCAGCTCCCTTAATTAAATAAATTAATCACGGGTTCCTTCACGTAACTTAGGCAACACTGACACAAAAACAATGTCAAGCAAGTTTGTTTTTCTCAAGCATCTATTCTTTATTTATCATAATTCCAGATTACATCCAACATCAAGCCCGAAGGCCATCCTAGCAATCTACAGGATCGCTATTCCAAGCTCCGCCCATAGACTAGTACCCAGTTCTCAAGATCTCATCTTGAGTCACGTGGGCCTCTTGCGCGGGATCTAGAGGCAAGGGATTTACAACCAAGCATCTTCTTGCTCCAAGCAGTATCCACGGAGAGACCTCTCGCGGCGCATTAGGTCCCTATACCCAGCGCAGCTAACAATCCCCTTGGATAGGGCCAGGTAGACAGTCGGAGGTAACTGTTCCTGCCTCTCCCTCCAAGCTTTCAACATGGAGCATTAAGTGTTTTCCTTGAATTAGTTCCTTGACCAAAGAAATCAAATAATGTATCTAAGTACAATCACGAACATTTCAGAGGTCGTTTGTGCGATGGACTGCTAAGGTGTGACTCCTTTTTTTTCGGATGCCCAGCACCCGATCTTGGGTCTATCCGCGACTTGGCAAAATCCCAATAATTTCAACAAGAGCAAATGATCTTGGTAAGTTGACTTATAATTTCTTAGGGTATCTTAGTCCTTAACTCAAGTACTAGCTGGTTAGTCAAGGTAATGGACATGCCCTATTCGCAACCCAACCAAGGGTCTTATAATCTCTAATTCTAGCCAAGCTTAGTTAGCACACATGGCAACACATGATTCCTCATTTAAACTTCCAAGATGCGGTTTAGATGCATGCAATCCTTCCAATTCTCTTAGTGCAGTTTTATGCAAGATTTCCCAACCATCATGCATGTTGTCCATTTAGTATAGTTGTCCCCCTAAACATCTTTTATCTCTCTTTATTCCTGGTAATGAGTACTTATCTCAAATGCACCGGATCACATGTGACTTGCATCTATGGAAGTCTAGGGTTTTATTTTCTAACGATGCAAGTGCATCTTGTGAACAGAAATTAACATTTCATGTGTTTCTTTTAACCATGATTGCAAACGTGAATTCTAAATGACTATTCATGCATTGAACTGGTTAAAAAGCTATCATTTTATGTGAAACAAGGTGACAACCCTATCATTTTATGTGTGTAGAAGTTATCATTTCATGTGAGGTAAGGTGATAACCTTATCATTTTAGGTGAGAAAAAAACTTATGCGAATTCAACCCTACCGTTGCATACAACTTAGTTTTTAGTATAAACAAAACCTTATGCATGACATTAATCCTTCCATGAGGACCAAGTCCTAAATTAACTTTTTTAATGATTGGAACCTGGGCTTGATTCGTGTGTGCTACGTTGGTCGTTCCCCTTGTCCCTCCAGCATTATCGGTGGCTTGGGCGCCTATGCTTCCCATGAATTTCTTCTTGGGAGCCATTCTCCTCATGGAGATTGGGTAGTCCGGTCCTTGACAGGTTTCGCGCAGATATGTTTGGTTGGGAAAAACCCATTGAATGGGGTTCATTGTCGAGAAAGTGGTTCGGGTGACTTGTAGGGGCTATCCTCTTTCTCTCTCTTCTTCTTCTCTCTCTCTCCCTCTTTTCTTCTTCCTTGTTTTTCTTACTCCCCTACTCTCTCTCCCTCTCCCTCTCCCTCTCCATCTCTTCTTCTCCTTCTCCCACTTTCTTTCACCTTCTGCTCCTCCCTCTTATACTACTTCTCTCCTCTCTCCCTACCTCTTCTTCTTTTTCCTCTACCTCTCTTCCTCTTCCTTCTCTCCCTCTACTTCCTCTTCCTCCACCTCTCTCCTACTCCTCTTCTTCAACTACTCTCCCTCTTCTTTTCAATCTTTTTTTTTCTACTCACTCCTTCTCTCCCTCTCCTCACTCCTTCTTATCCTCTCCTTCTCTTTCTCTCTCTCTCCTCCCTTCTCTTACTCTCTCTTCTTTTCACCTCCTTCTTCTCTCTACCAATCCTTCTTCTTTTCACACCTCCTCCTTCTCTCTCCCTCTTCCCTTCTCTTCTCTCTCTCTCCCTCCTTCTTTTCACCTCCTCCTTCTCTCTCCCTCTTCCCTTCTCTTCTCTCTCTCTCCCTCCTTCTTTCTCTTCCCTCACCCTCTCCTTCTTATCCTATCCTTCTTCTTTTTCTCCCCATGGCAAAAAGCAACTGGGGGGGGGGGGGGGGGAGGGGTGGAATAGCTTGTCTGGGCCCAATGGGGGAGGCTGTTAGTCTTGAGAGCCAAGGGGGGTTCCGCATCTGTAGTCAAAAGGGGGGGTTGACCAAGACCAAAGGCCCCAAATGGCCAGTGCGAAGTTGACAGGGGGGAAATGTCACGTGGGGAACTGGGTGGCGGAGCAGCTGCCAGCAGAGCTGTTGTTGCAGTCAATCACAAGGGGGGAAGATACCCCATTCGAAAGGGTGCAGAGAGGTGGCAAGAGCCTATAGTCCATGTGATCGGGGTGGCTACGGACAAGGTCCCAAGGGGGGTTAGCACGGTTAAATGCAGGGGGGTTGTGCAGCAGGATGGCAAGCCACATAGCCTCCTCCTTTTTCCTTAGGGGAGGGAAGAAGCCTCCCCTTATATAGGGGAGGGGAGGGGATAGTTGGCATGGCCACCCTCCACCTGGAGGGTGCATGCCTTCCCTGCCAATCCACCACTCCCACTCCCTCTCTCCTCCCTCGACTGCTGTCGGTGGGGAGAGAGGGGAGGGGAGTAAAAAATTTTGATTTTAATGAAAGAAAAAAAAATCCTTTTCCTTTAATATTTAGGGGGAGGGTTCCTATGCCCCTTACATTCTCTCCCCCTTAGAGGAATCTAGATGTCCTCATCTTGAGAGGACCTAGGGGTATTGTTGGTCGAGAGTATCGTCCATCCAGGTGGCATCCTCTTTGGGATAATCTTTGCACTGGATGAGGTATTTGCTCAAGGTCCTTAACCTCAAATGCCTTTCCCTGACATCTAGGACTCTATCAGGCCGTAGCTCAAGGACTCCTTGGCTAGGCATTAAAACTTGCTAATCATTAAGTACATGATTTGGATTAGGTAGATAGTTTTTCAATAGGTTAACGTGGAATACATTATGAGCTTTTAGGGTTGCAGGCAGTTGTAGTTTGTAAGCATTAGGTCCTAGGCACTTAGTGATCTTATAAGGTCCACAATACCTCGGACTTAGCTTCTTGTATTCTCCCAAGGATAGTGAACTCTTTTTAGGGCATACGCGGATGAAGACCATATCACCTTCAATGAAGGATCTGTCTTGTCGTTTCAAGTCCGCATAAGCCTTCTGTCTGTCCTTGGTGCCTTGGATGTCTTGTCTTATTGATTTGATTTGGTCATCCATGTCTTCCAGCATCTGCTTTGAAGCTTCAACCCTCAAGGTTGGATCCGAGAAGCTCAAAGGAGTATGACAATCGTGCCCATACAATGCTTGAAAAGGGGTCATCTGAATACTTTGTTGGTAAGAAGCATTGTAGGCAAACTCAACTAGTGGCAAATATTGAATCCACTTTTTGGGTTCGTGGCAGCAGTGTGTCCTAAGCATATCTTCAATGACTTGGTTGACTCGTTCCGTTTGTCCATCGGTTTGGGGATGGTAAGTTGTACTGAAATAGAGTTGAGTCCCAATGGCCTCGAAGATAGCCCTCCAAAAGTGTGATGTGAAGAGAGAGTCACGATCACTAATGATTCTTCTAGGTAACCCATGCAGTTTGAATATCTCCTTGATGAATAATATTGCGATGTTTGAGGCTTAATAGTTTGTCTTGACAGGGATAAGATGTGTAACCTTGGTGAGCATATCTACTACAACCATAATAGAGTTGTATCCTCCCTGAACTTGGGGTAGGCCAACAACAAAGTCCATACTAATGAATTCCCATTTCATTTAGGGAATGTCAAGTGGTTGCAATTTCCTTGGCATTTTGACATGTTCTGCCTTAATGCGTTGACAAGACAAACATTCCGTGACATATTTGAGAATGTCACCTTTGAGCCTATCCCAATAATAGCTCTTCTTGACCGCATTAAGGGTCTTGCATAGCCAGGATGTCCTGAGAAAGGGGAGTCATGGGCTTCCCAAAGTATCTTCTGCTTGAGAGATTCGCTTGCGGGGATACATAATCTTGTCCTAAAGTAGACAAGTCCACTACTGACAGAGAATTCTTGATACTTCGTCTTTAGCTTCGGGTCTTAATCTTTGATGGGGATCTCCCTTAGCAATTTCTGATAGACTAGGTCATGACATGCCTCTTCTCTAGCTAGCTCAAGAATTGGGTTGTTTGGCATTGATACCTTTGTGGCTAGAGATCTTGTTGTTGGTGGATCTTGCAAAATCAGAGAATTCAGAAATGCCTTGCAAGACTGAGTGCATCAGTAACTACATTCTCCTTTCCAGGCCGGTATTTGATTTCAAAATTATATTCTTCCAGTACTTCGATCCATCGACGTTGCCTCATATTGAGCTCATTCTGGGTGAAAATCCATTTAAGACTCTTATGGTCCGTCACTAAGGTAAATTTGTTACCCAGCAAGTAATGTCTCCAAAGTTTGAAGCATGGATGACAGCCAACAGCTCCAGATTATGGGTAGCATAATTCCTTTCATGGCTCTTTAGTTTCCTTGAAGAGTATGCTATGGGATGACCTTCTTGTATAAGCACACATCCTAAGGCAAGTGCACTTGCATCAGTTACCACTTCAAACTCCTTACTAAGATCAGGAGGTTTCAGGATGGGTGCTAATACCAAGCTTTGCTTTAGTTTGTCAAAGCTGGTCTGTTTAGCAGGTGACTATACAATTGCTACTTGCTTCTTTAATAGATCAGTCAGAGGTGCTGCAATCAAAGCATAGTTTTTTATAAAGATCCTGTACCATCTTGTCAATCCAAGAAAACTACATATTTCTTTGACAAAAGTTGGTGTTGGCCATTCCAGAAGGTCTTTGACCTTGGTCGGATCCACTGAAATTCCTTCTGTTGATACAATGAATCCCAGATATTCAATCTGTCGCTTGAAAAATGCACATTTCTTCTTCTTGGCATAAAGCTTGTGTGCTCTCTTTGTTTCAAGAACAATGCAAAGCTGGGATTCATGATCTTTATCCTGCTTGAAAAATGCACACTTCTTCTTCTTGGCATAAAGCTTGTGTGCTCTCATTGTTTCAAGAACAATGCGAAGCTGGGATTCATGATCTTTATCCTGCTTAGAGTAGACTAGGGTATCGTCAAAGAAGATGAGTACAAAGTCATCAAGATAGGGCCTAAAGATACCCTGCATTAACATGTTGAAGGTAGTAGCAGCATTTATTAGTCCAAATGACATCACCAGGAATTCAAAGTGTCCATACCTTCTTGTGCTAAATGCAGTCTTCGAGATATCTTCTTCAATGATCCTTATCTGATAATATCCAGACCTGAGATCTATCTTAGAGAATATCTTCGCACCTTGAAGACGGTCAAGAAGTTCATCTATTCTTGGAATGGGGTATTTGTTTTTAATGGTTGATTGATTCAACCCTCTGTAGTCAATGCATAGCCGAAGCGTTCCATCTTTCTTCTTCTGGAACAGCACTGGAGCTCCCCATGGCAAATTGCTAGGATGGATGTAGCCTTGGTCTAACAGTTGCTTGAGTTGCTCTTTCAGTTCAATTTCTTCCGAGATGGACATCCTATATGGTCTCTTTGTGACTGGTGCAGCTCTTGGCGCCAGCTTGATTTCGTGGTCAACTTCCCTTTGAGGAGGAAGTTATGTTAGCTCCTCGAAAAATACATCTGCGCATTCCTTTAACCATGAGGGTTCTTCCCCAAATTTTTGATTTTGATCTAGCTTATTTAGTTTAATCAGATAGATAGGTAGACCCTTTCTAACTCCTTTTATTATCCGTGTTGCTTTTGCCGGTTGAATTTTTTGCTTACCATCCTCCCCTTGAGTTGTAACTAGTTCCCCTTCAGAATTTCGAAAGGAGACTTGGCCCTTTCCACAGTGGATGTGGGCATCATTGGGTATTAGCCAATCCATTCCGAGCAAACATTCGTGGACACCTAGGTTAATTACCCTGAATCTCACCGAAGTCGGCTTCCCACCCAGTAGGAATTTCACCTTAGCAGTTTGCCTAGCACAAGAGACCTCACGACCATTTGCCAATTCCACAAGTAAAGTAGGTGCGTCTATTGTGGCTATCCCTAGTCTTTTTGCACAAATCAGTGAAATAAAGGAATGTGTACTGCCACATTTGATTAGGGTTTTGAATCTTTTACCTTCATAATCCGATGGAGATTGGATCACCAAGAATTGGCGATTCGGTCCCTTCTTGTGAAGAGTGGCGTAAATCGTTGCCCTCTCAATGTCAGCATCCATGGATGGATCTTCTTCATCACCCAACTCCTTGTTGGCAACACTGAAGGTTCTCCCTCTAGCCATGACGGTGGCTCCTTGGCCATGGGTAGCTCCTTGGAATGGCCCTTGGTGTTGTCCTCTGCTAAGCTTGGGACATGCCTCTTGAAGTGTCCAGGCTCGCTGCAATGGAAGCAATGGAGATTGCGGCCATTACCTTGTGTAGGAACAAAGTTGTTGATAGCATTGGTCCTAGCTTTCTTCCTTTGTCCCTAATTTTGACCTTGCACTCTCTTAGGCTGGGCCCTATACATTCCCTTGTTTTGATCGCTGTAAGGCCAAGTCCTGTTGTTCCTTGGCTTGGTCTGCACCTCCTGTATTATTGGTGCAGCTTGAATGAGTGTGTCTTGTAGGTTCGTTGGGTGCATTGATTCCAAGCGGGTGTTTATGGGTGGATTTAACCCAGCACAAAACTTTGACACCTATTGTGTCATATCCATTTAAGAGAGACAAACTTTGAATAATATGCATCAAGGGATAGTCCAAGCTGCTTCAATTCATAGATCATCTTTTGTGTGCGGTAGGCAGAGGGCAGGTACCTCCCTCTCACAGCTTCCTTAAGCTTCTCCCAAGTGACTGTCCCTTCCCAGATCCCTTGGTCTCTGCACCACTATTTCCACCAAAGTCTTGCTTTGCATGTAAGATTAAGTTTGGCGAGCATAGCTTGGTTAGTAGGTGAAGTTCCTGTTGCCTCAAAATAGTCCTCCATGGACTCGATCCAAAACTTGGCGTCAGTTTGAACAATCCTTCCCTTACCATCGAATTTAGGTGGCTTGATTTGTTTGATAAGGAACTTCTTCTCTTGAATCACAGATGTACTTAGTGTAGGGGGCTAATTTGGAACCTGCACTTGGGGTTGCGCCTGGACAATAAGATTCTTTATGTTAAAAACTTACCGAACGTTTCTCACATTATGTTAATATGACCAGCATAGCTTTTAGCCAAGTGACCTAATCACTTAACTCCTATGCCAACATTTACAGCCATAATAGACAATAATAAAAATCTTATTCATTCATGAGGGCATAGCCCTTTTGAGTACATTTATTTTGGGAAAGTAGAACAAGCTGATTGGCACATCAGTTTAGGGAAAATAGGATTGTGTTACATTCGGTAGGGACTGAGTAATAATATGGAGAGAGGTCATGGATTTTCAAGAATCGATAAGTCATAGGAAGCTTGGGGTATCCCTTCCTTTGATACCCATTCTTCTCATAATGCCCCAGCACTTTGATTCTATCCAGGGATCACCCGAGTCACCTCTTCATACACATACTTGTTCTACTTGACTTGCAGACCACCAACATGCAGGGTTGTGTTTGCGTGAGCTTTGACAAAGATGAACAGCTTCACAATCTTTAAATCCTCCATCCACTTGATTCTCTTCAAGTTGTTCTGAAGGTACACAAGTCAGTGGGCTACTATGTAATATATTTCTGATTCTCCCATCCATCTATGTTCCACGTACAGGGGTGAAGGATTGTAGATGCGGTCTAGAATATTCATCATGCCTAGCCTCCGTCGATAATCCGAAGCACGCATTGCAGTCATAAACAAGGAAATGTTCTCAACAGCAAACGCTGCTCTATTCCACTCACCTTCCCCTGGCTGTCCCCTTAATCCCTTTTACTTTCCTCCATTAAGTTCCTTTGTAAATCTTATATTCCGTTGGTTCGCTCTAATACCAATCTGTAACGTGCCCGTTTGTCCGCTTGTGGGACACGTCCTAGCAGCCCATCAGGAGGAGGGTCTAGAAGGCTCCGTGTGGCACTCGCAAGGAATGCCATAGGGTTTGCGATCTAGGTCTTTCTGAGTCTGCCCCGAGCGGAAGTGTCTAGCCGTTTCCACTTGGGATCGACCTGAGGTCAGGGTTCCTTTGTTACTAGCAAAGTTTCACCCTTTCTATCGAATAGCATAGATGCATTCCTTTGTCCTAAAATAGAATAAACCAAATATTCTACATCCACTGATTAGGTCTTTACTATCTCAACATCTGAGAAAAACTCCTAGGTAACTAGGACCACCCTTCCATAGGATGGACCAGAGTCACGTCCACCGCACTTTCCTCAGTTTGCTTTAGCTATCTAATTACCTAACACATTATGTTTTGACATGCAAAATCAGCTCCCTTAATTAAACAAATTAATCACGGGTTCATTCACGCAACTTTGGCATTGGCACAAAAACAATGTCAAGCAAGTTTTTTTTTCTCAAGCATCTGTTCTTTATTTATCATAATTCCAGATTACATCCAACATCAAGCCGGAAGGCCATCCCAGCAATCTACAGGATCACTGTTCCAAGTTCCCCCTGTAGACTAGTACCTGGGTCTCAAGATCCCATCTTGAGTCACGTCGGCCTCTTGTGTGGGATCCAGAGGCAAGGGATTTACAGCTAGAGCCTCCCCTGGCACCCAACGTCCTCCCGCTCCAACCAATACCCATGGAGAGACCTCTCGCGACGGGTTAGGTGGATATACCTGGCGTGGCTAACAACCCCCTTGGATAGGGCCATTCAGACAGTCGGAGGTAACTGTTCCTGCCTCTCCCTCCAAGATTTCAACTTGAAGCATTAAGTTTTTTCATTGAATTAGTTCCTTGAGCAAAGAAATCAAATAATGTATCTAAGTACAAGCACGAACATTTCGGAGGTCGTCTGTGCGACCGACAGCTAAGGTGTGACACCTTTTTTTCCAGATGCCAAACACCCGACCTTGGGTCTTTCCGCGACTTGGCAAAATCCCAATAATTTCAACAAGAGCAAATGGTCTTGGTAAGTTGACTTATACTTTCTTAGGGTATCTTAGTCCCTAACTCAAGCACTAGCTGGTCAGTCAAGGTAATGGACATGCCCTATTCACAACCCAACCAAGGGTCTTATAATCTCTAATTCCAGCCAAGCTCAGTTAACACACATGGCAACACATGATTCCTCATTTAAACTTCCAAGATGCGGTTTAGATGCATGCGATCCTTCCAATTCTCTTAGTGCAGTTTTATGCAGGATTTTCCAACCATCATGCACGTTGTGCGTTTAGTATGGTTATCCCCCTAAACGGCTTTTATCTCTCTTTATTCCTGGTTATGAGTACTTATCTCTAATGCACCGGATCACATGTGACTTACGTCTATGGAAGTCTAGGGTTTTATTTTCTAACGATGCAAGTGCATCTTATGAACAGAAATTAACATTTCATGTGTTTCTTTTAACCATGATTGCACAACGTGAATTCTAAATGACTATTCATGCATTGAACTGGTTAAAAAGCTATCATTTTATGTGAAATAAGGTGATAACCCTATCATTTTATGTGTGTAGAATTTATCATTTCATGTGAGGTAAGGTGATAACCTTATCATTTTAGGTGAGAAAAAAACTTATGCGAATTCAACCCTACCGTTGCATGCAACTTAGTTTTTATTATAAACAAAACCTTATGCATGACATTAATTCTTCCATGAGAACCAAGTCCTAAATTAACTTTTTAAATGCTTGGAACCTGGGCTTGATTCGTGTGTGCTACGTTGGTTGTTCCGCTCGTCCCTCTAGCATTACTGGTGGCTTGGGTGCCTATGCTTCCCACGACTTTCTTCTTGCGAGCTATTCGCCTTGGAGAGATTGGGCAGTCTTGACAGGTTTCGGGAACATATGTTTGGTTGGGAAAAACCCACTGAATGGGGTTCGTTGTCGAGAGAGTGGTTCGGGTGACTTGTAGCGGCTACCCTCTTTCTCTCTCTTCTTCTTCTCTCTCTCTCCCTCTTTTCTTCTTCCTTGTTTTTCTTACTTCCCTACTCTCTCTCACTCTCCCTCTCTCTCTCTTCTTCTCCTTCTCCCACTTTCTTTCACCTTCTGCTCCTCCCTTGTTTCCCTCTTCTACTACTTCTCTCCTCTCTCCCTTACCTCATCTTCTTTTTCCTCTACCTCTCTTCCTCTTCCTTCTCTCCCTCTACTTCCTCTTCCTCCATCTCTCTCCTACTCCTTCTCTTCTTCAACTACTCTCCCTCTTCTTTTCATTCTTTTTTTTTTCTACTCACTCCTCTCCCTCTCCTCACTCATTCTTATCCTCTCCTTCTCCTTCTCTCTCTCTCCTCCCTTCTCTTACTCCCTCTTCTTTTCACCTCCTCCTTCTCTCTCCCAATCCTTCTTCTTTTCACACCTCCTCCTTCTCTCTCCCTCTTCCCTTCTCTTCTCTCTCTCTCCCTCCTTTTCACCTCCTCCTTCTCTCTCCCAATCCTTCTTCTTTTCACACCTCCTCCTTCTCTTCCTTCTTATCCTATCCTTCTTCCTTTTCTCCCCACGGCAAAAAGCAACCGGGCGGGGGGAGGGGGGGGGGAGGGGGAAACATCTTGTCTAGGACCAGTGGGGGAGGCTGTTAATCTGGAGGGCCCAGGGGGGGTCCCGCATCCGCAGTCAAAAGGGGGTTGACCAGGACCAAAGGCCCCAGATGGTCTGTGCAAAGTTGATGGGGGGGATGTCACATGGGGAATTGGGTGGCGGAGCGGCCGCCAGCAGAGCTGCTGTTGCAGTCAATCACAGGGGGAAGAGACCGCGTTTGAAATGTCGTAGGGAGGTGGTGAGCGCCTATAGTCTAGGCGATGGGGGTGACTTACGGACAAGGCCCCAAGGGGGGTTGGCGTAGTCAAACGCAAGGGGGTTGTGCAGCAAGATGGCGGGCTGCATAGCCTCCTCCTTTTTCCTCAGGGGAGGGGAGGGGATAGTTGGCATGGCCACCCTCCACCTGGAGGGTGCATGCCTCCCCTGCCAATCCACTACTCCCACTCCCTCTCTCCTCCCCCGACTGTTGTCGCGGGGAGAGGGGAGGGGAGTAAAAAAAAATTACTTTAATGAAAGAAAAAAAATCATTTTCCTTTAATATTTAAGGGGAGGGTTCCTATGCCCCTTACAATAACAGACTATGGATTTGGCTTTAAACACATTATTGGTAATAGCTAGAAGTTTAGAAATGTTGGGATTTGGCTGAAGAGATGGCTTAGGATTTGGATTTTTGTTTGATGGTAAAGCAAGGGGTTGTGTCCAATATTTACGGAATGAAGATGGAAGAAAATAGTTTTGATTGAATCTTCGAAAATTAGAATTGAATTATTTTGTATTGAAGTTACCATTGTTTGAGAATTGTTGTGGACGCTTCTCTCGTCCTCGAATTTTGTCTTTAGCACCATGGGCCAAGGAAATTGCATCTTCGAGAGTCATTGTCTTGAAAATATTCACTTCCGCATAGAAGTGACCAAGTAACCTAGACATAAACTTGTGCTTGTGGGTCACCTCAACAGGTACATCTTCGAGCATTCGTAGTTGCAATAAAGCATTCCAAAAATATTCGGTATATTGAGAAATAGGCTTGCGATCTCTTTGTTCCAGAAGATCCCACTATTTAATTGCTTTTTCGTGGAATTGGGGTGGAAGAAAATTCTGCAAAAATTTCTTTTGGAAAGTCTCCCAAGTAGTAGGATAATCAATGCTTTTGCGGACAACAGTCCACCATAAGGATTCTCTGTCCACTAAATGATTAGTAACACACTTAATTTTATCTTTTTCGGCATACTGTTCTTTATGGAAATAATCAGCAAACTGGTTGATAAAAGCAAGTATAGTCTTTCCATCGTGTGATCCATTGAAAGTACGAAATTTGAAATTTCTTTTACTTATCTTTGTTTCTTTTTTAATAGATTGCTCTTCAAGTGTCACATCGATTGCACATCGTATGATATCTTCAAATTGCGGTCCATTTTGATCGGCAATAGATCGTTGTAGACTGGCTAATTGAGCTTGCAAAGTTTGACGTGCTCTTCATTCCTCTTGAAGTTGCATCATTATTAGGTCTAGTTTTTGCTCCATCTTTGGTTCCAATAAATCACCTTCGGCCATAAAATCTTCCATATTTTGATCAGTCATCCTGCAAAATTTCAAACAACCTCACACACTCGAAATCCTGTTAGCGGGATGAGCGTAGCTCAAGTTCGGGATTACAAGGCTTGCTTTTTTTAATTAAAAAAAGTGGCTTTTTACTATCTTTCTTCTTCACGGCTATAGAAATTGATGTCGGCCTTCTTCCAAGAAGATACTTCGTCCGTGTAGACTGTGAATAGCAATCTGTGTGCTGGAATTTGGCTCTATCAGAGCGCAGGTGCAAACGGGGGCTTGCGGAGAAGTTAAAAACCGGCTCAAGAGTTGTTGTGTACGAACTCCTACCATGGGATAATTTTGAACTTTGGGAATTGAAAGCTTTAAAGATTAGAAAGCTTTAGGCTTTAACTTAAGCATTAAAAAAAAACGTTTTTTGCCTAATTTGAAACGACCAAGACATCGGTATGTGTCGGATGGCGCCGTCAAACAACAATTTGTCCTATCGCCACAGTGTCGTGAATTTCCAAGTGTTAAGTTTTTTTTAAAAGCTTAATTGTTAAGCTTAAACACTAAACAAACTAAAATTCTCTCAGAAGAAGTAGACTTAGCAATGGAACTTCTCGGGTAGTCCTCCGCTTATAAAGGCTGGTCCTTCGTGATCTGACTGCATAACAGGGGGTTCTTCACCACCAAGAATGCGCTGGTATTGACAGATTGTTGCGAGACTGACTATAGAGCTCGATTGTTCTAGAAGCTTCACCTTTGCGTGAGATGATAAGCAATTGGAAGCCCTCGATCTCAGCTTTGCTTTGATACCAGTGGTGCATAAATCGGATGTCGTATGTGTACGTAGAGAGCGTCGGAAGGTCCCCAAGAACAAAGAACTCTACTTTTTGCTCAAAAACCAAGAGAGAAAACTTGCACGACATGAAGCAAGAAGACTAATTGGATACAATCTCCCCCCATGCCTTGTGTAAGCGCTCCACAGAGCATATATTTAATATATTATTCATCTCCAAGCTAAAAAATAGCCCAAATTTACAATTAGCACGCTTTAGCTTTTGTGTTTGCTTTTGTCCAAATAAAGAATAAAGTGGTTGGGCGCCCAAAGAGTCGGGTTGTGCCCAAACACAATGTCCAATAATGAATATTTAAATCGTGCACCTATGCGCATACAAAATAATAAATATATGTCAAGCGCGTCAAAATAAATATTGGCACCACGCCTAAGACACGCGCCCATAAAAAATGATAATTTCTTATTAATAACTTGAATACATGCTATCGCCCCATGCTTCCCAGCGCCACTGCCACTTGCTCTACACATCAACTAAAGCATTCACAATTGTTAGAAAATAATAAAATTAAACCAACAAAAGTGAACACCTTGCAGTCTTCAACTACAAAATAAATAAATAGGTTGGAACTTTGTCCTAACCTTAATTTAATACTAGTGCGTACTCTAAACTCATAAACGTCCATCAATTTAAATATGTATTTTGCGGAATCACCCGCTATGGAATCCCTCACTTGCACATTAAATTAACAAAACACCCGAAAAGAACAAACGTCCCTGTCGACTTTTCGCACAAGGAATCCACCTTGTGTACGAACCCCAACAATAAATATAATTTTACGGAATCCACCGCAAAACCTCACGAAATCCACCATGGAGTATGCCTCCTAGCATCACTAAAGTCCAGAATGCATTCTACATTGGCAACAGTCACATGGACTTTAGTAATACCTTCATGTTGTTTTAAAATGTCATCAGCCATTTGGAGGATCGTGGAGGCATCTTTTTTTATTTCTAATCCCATTCTCTCCATCAATTCCAAACTCATAATGTTGGCAGAGGATCCTGTGTCCACAATAGCATTGTCCACTAATATTCCATCAACATATGCTGCTACCCTCGAGCAATGCTTTTCAACATGCTCAAACGATTCATCTCTTACTCATGCTATTCCCAAGGGCTCAACAATATACCCAGTGCATAGAATCTTCTTAAATTCCTTAAGCACTCATAGAGATAACTTAATCAACTGTAGAAGATTTACATTTAGCTTAACTTCGCAAAGAGAACTCACTGAATCAAATTCATGATAGCTAGCAAGAGCTTTTCTCGCCAAACCATTCTCTTTTTTGGTCTTTGAACCAGTTTTGATGCCTCTTTCTTGGCTTTTTCCTTCTTCTTTGGCAACTCCTTATCCTTCTTGGGGTTGGCTTTACCATCTACGGTCTTGAGAGGTCTGCCTTCCATATCGAGATTAAGGACTTGCATCCCCTTATCATCTTCCTTGGGGTTTCCCTCGACAAGTTTTGCCTTGGCTTTATCGACTTCTTTATGCTTTTGACCTCTCGTAATAACTCGTAGATTAGAAGATTTAGTGCCATTTACGCAAATAGCTTCTATAAGGCTAACTCCGCTACCAGATAGCTCCTCTACCATAGCTTTCCCTCTTTGTAATATTTGTTTCGGTCCTTCATCTTGCTAGAGATTATTCCCTTGCACTCAATGATTAACTGGGCCTGGCTATTTACTTCCTTGATGGAGAGAACTAATCTTATTTTA
Organism: Lygodium microphyllum; assembly: GCF_053477565.2. NCBI lineage: Eukaryota > Viridiplantae > Streptophyta > Polypodiopsida > Schizaeales > Lygodiaceae > Lygodium > Lygodium microphyllum. The sequence continues at coordinate 118,819,747 of NC_141148.1, read as the reverse complement.
ATAGATACTAGCTAAATGACCAGACTTCCCACATATGTCACATTTAACATTTGGACAATTCCTAGGGACATGTTGGCCACCACACCATTTACAACTGAATTGTGAGGGGGCACCCTCTTCAGGGTGTCGACTCCCTATCAAATTTTGTTGCTTCTTAAGGAAATTAATATCAATGGCTATTTGTCTATATTTTTCGTTAATTATATCAGTATAGCGCTTCGTCATATCCTTAACTTCACCAAGGACATTCGAGGCAGTTGACTCATAGCCACGATCATATACTTGTCGTTCTATTGGCATAACCACTTGATTAGGGATTGGTTGTTGATTCCCTGGAACAATGATAGGATTTATAATTGGGCTTTCAACAGTTGGTGGAGCTTGTTGGGGGTAAAGGTGCCTTTACCTAGCCGCCCATGTATTACTACACTGATAGTACCCGCTACTGCACACTACAGGTGGTAGGCACCCATCACCATCACTTTATTCTTTATTCTTTTAGTGACAGTTTGAATAAAGGAAGGCTCGGTCACACATTGTGATGGTTGGAATTCCCATTTGTGTCTCTCTCTCTTCTTGCTCTTGCTCTACGCCATAGCTCACTTCCAAGCAAGCTTTGGTCCTTCTCACCTTTCAACTACTATCAGAGCTTTGGATCATATCTTGATCATGGAGCTTGGCCGGCATTACTTCAGCCCAGATTGAAGACCTAGAGCTTGGAGCTTCAATGCCAGCCATGGCTTCTTCCCCCCGATGTAAGATTTCATATCTCGCCTCTCCTTGGCCCTCATAGGCTTTTTTGCAGGTGTTCCTTAGCTTCATTGGGCACCTTGTATGCCCCCTTATCCTCAGCATACCAATAGGCCCCATAGTAGCAGCTAACATTTTTTTGTGCCTATTTCAAAATCTGGCTCAAAAATCCCATTTTTTCTCATATCTGGAGCATTCGGAACCCGATTTAGTCAAGATAAGAGTCTAACTTGGGGTTTTGGCATGCTCCGAACATGATAACAATGTTAGATCTGCCAAATTTTGATCACGGAATTTTCTGTAATAGATCTGGGTTTATTTACAACAAGAAAATATCATGCTCTTAGCTTATGTGATACTCCCAAGGCTTGATCTTTGATGCCCTGATGGTTTGGGGATGTTTGCCCAACTTTTTGAGATGCTTTGGGACTTGGTTTGAGCTTTCATAGCTCAATTTACATAGGGATTTACTGGTATACATTGTTTGGGCAGCAAGGTTTTATCAGGGACGGGTTATGCATAATGCTTTTTGTTGACATTTGGGTGTCCCCTATTGAGTGTATTGATGCTTGGTCATCATGATTTATGCTCGATTATGCTATTTGAGAGCTACCAAGACTTGATTTGGATGTGGACACTTTGTTGTTGGTTGGGATTTATGCTACCTTGGTTGACAGGTTATTTTACATCTAGTTTGATTATACCTATTGGTTTCAGGCGATGTCTTTGGGATATGCAATGAAGAATTGACTTTCGGGTACAACATCGAGCTTGTCTTTGGTTCTGGATCTTCATTTGAGCTTGAGCTTGCCTTTGGAATGCACTTGATGCTCCGCCTTGGATGTATATATGGCATGTATGTTACCTATGTATGACCGGTCTTGACATGCTTGGCCTATGACCGGTCTTGACAGTCAAGCTCTAGGATAAAATTAAGAGCATCTATGACAAGAAAAGTCCAGCAAGTCAGATGTATTGGCTGAAGCAGCTTATGGATAGGTATGAATGAGAATATGACAATGTCTGCTCATTTGAGCTAGTTCCATGCTATTCTCAAGAGCTTGACTTCGCAGGGTATTACCTTTAATGATGAGGTTACTCCATTGTTTTTTCTTGGGACACTAGTGAGTCATGGGATGTATTCCGCACTGCCTTATGTGCTCCTGCTACTATTTTGAACTTGCTTGATATAGAGAGTTCTCTTTTGCAGGAAGAGATCAACCATAAAAACTTGGATGCATCTCGTGTATCACATGCTTTGACTGTTAGAGGTAGAGATGGTAATGACAAGAATGACCGTGGGAATGGCCATGGTAGAGACTCGCAGAAGTCCAGGTCTAAGTTGTGTGGTAAGTCACACAGCAAGTCTCGTGGGAGAAATGCTAATGTAACATGTCATCATTGCGGCAAGAAGGGTCATATACGCCCACAGTATCATGAGTTGCGCAATGAGAAGTGGAAAGAGAAGGAAAAAGACAAAGTACAGGAAAATTCCTCTGAATATAGCATTATGCCTGTGAAATCCAGTGTGAAAATCGAGGAGATAAATGTCATGCAGATTGATGACTCCGATGGGGAGTACATACTTGCAGTTAGTTCTTGTGATGCTACGTCATTGACCGATGTTCACTCTATGTATGTGCAGTGCTGGCTTTTGGATTGTGGTGCTTCGTTTCATGTTACACCATGTCGTGAGTGGTTCCACTCCTACCGCAATGTCTCTGGTTCAGTTTGCTTGGGTGATGACATGTCACTTGCTATTGTTGGCATTAGGGATGTACGGCTGTAGTTCTCTACTGGCAGTACTTTTGTGTTACAGGATGTACGTCATGTACCTGTTCTTACACGTAGTCTTATGTCTACATGGGGTAGCTTGATGATGTTGGGTTTCATGTTTCATTTGGGGATTCTGCCTCAAAGATCACCCATGGTAGACTTGTGCTTGCTAGATGTGCCAAAGCTTGTAGCCTCTATCCTCTTGTAAATGATGGGTTCTCTTTTGACCATGTTTTGTCAATGGATTCCATCCCACATGTATCTCTTTGGCATGCCCGTTTGGGCCATATGTCCTTAAAGGGAATGAAAATGCTTTCTGATTTGTAGTACTTACCGTCCCTTGACTATGCATGTTTTGATTCATGTGAGCATTGTCTTTATGGCAAATAGATTAGGAATACACATAAAAAGTTTGGTAGGACACGCATGAGTGAGCCCCTTGCATTGGTACATTTGGATGTCTATGGACCCATGCCCTATCAGTTTATGGGTGGTGCAAAGTATTTTGTGACATTCATTGACAATTTTTCGCGTAAAATCTGGGCTTACCCCATTAAGCTTAAGTCAAAATTCTTGGTTGTGTTTCAGAGATGCTTGCATTGGTCGAGAACCAAACTGGACATAGGTTGAAATGCCTTAGGATTGACAATGGGGGAGAATATATGTCACCTTCTTTTCAGCAACTATGTGACAAGAGGGATATTAAGCGTCTATTGACCGACCCCTAAACCCCACCCCAGAATGGTTTGGCTGAGCAAATGAATAGAACCATCCAAGAGTGTGTATGCAGTATGCTTAGCCATGTAGGCTTACCACAAAGCTTTTGGGCTGAGGCAGTCAATACAGCTATGCATGTCATAAATAGATCACCTTCTAGTGGTTTGGATTTTGAGGTTGCAGAGGAGGTATGGATTGGAAAACCTCCGTCTTATGTGCATCTATGTATCTTTGGATGTGGGGCATTCTACCATGTGCCCAAAGACAAGCATACTAAGTTGGATCCTAAGAGTGTCAAATGCATTTTCCTTGGCTATGGAAATGCAGGTGAGATGGGTTACCACCTCTAGGATTCGCAAGCGCGAAAAGTCATCCGCATCCATGATGTAGTCTTCCATGAAGACAAGATGCATAGGCAGCCTAAGAGGGTGGTAGAGATATGTAGGGTTATATTCCAAGAGGAACCACGTGCTCCTACAGAGCCAGTTGGATAGCTTGCAGTAGCAGTTGGTACACATGGACAGGGTGTTGGACCGGCCCTCGCAAAGCCTGGGTCTACTAGAGATAGACATCCACCTAATAGATTTGAGCTCTCGATGCATTATGTATTGGTTACAAATGCAAGAGAGCCTCTCACCTATGATGAGGCTATGCGCAAGGGTGACAGTCACTCTTGGGAGAGGACTTTGCAGTCTGAGATGGACTCTCTGGACAAGAATATGACTTGGGATTTGGTTGCACCACCTTAGGGCAAGAAGGCTTTGCCATGCAAATGGGCGTACAAGCTAAAAAGTGCCCCTGGAAACCCCAAGCTGGCTTATAAGGCAAGACTTGTCGCTAAGGGTTTTAAACAGGAGCATGGAGTTGACTTTAATGAAGTTTTTTTACATGTGGTCAAGATGACCACCCTATGCTTGGTTTTGGTCTTAGTCGCGCAACTTGACTTGGACTTGTACCAGATGGATGTCAAGACTGCATTCTTGAATGGAGATTTGCATGATGAGATATACATGGAGCAACCTAAGGGCTGTGCAGAACCTGGCAGGGAGCACCTAGTGTGCAAGTTGAAGAAAAGTCTTTATGGCTTGAAGCAAGCATCTAGGGAGTGGTATCATAAGTTTGATGCCTTTATGCAGTCACAAGGCTACATCAGGAGTGCTATGGATTCTTGTCTTTAAACGAAGAAAGCCCGTGATGGCTCATTGCTTATTTTGGTACTTTATGTGGATGATATGCTGATAGCAGGGAAAGCTCATGATGAGCTGGATGCTCTTAAATCTCAATTGAAGAAGAGCTTTGAGATGAAGGATTTGGGACAAGCCTCTCACATTCTTGGTATGCGCATTAAGCGTGACAAGCATCAAGGACTACTCTACCTCTCACAAAGGGAGTACATTCATAAAGTCCTTGAGTGTTTTCGCATGTAGGACGTAAAGCCTATTGGCTATCCATTACCTTCTTATGTGAATATTGTCCATAGACGGATGAGCAGAGGACCAAGATGGCCAAGATCCCTTATGCATCATTCGTGGGCAATTTGATGTATGCCATGATAGCCACTCGTCCAGATATTGCCTTTGCAGTTGGTGTTGTGGCACGCTATATGGCTACACTCGCAAAAAGCATTGGGATGCCGTAAAGGATATCATGAGATACCTAAAGGGCACAGCAGATATATGTATTTGCTATGGCAGTCAAGATACAGAGTTGTGGGCAACACAGACTCCAATTATACAGGACATGCAAATAGTAGGAAGTCCACTTCGAGCTATGTCTTTACCTATGCTGGAGGTGTTGTTTCTTGGATGTCCAGGGTTCAAAAGTGTACGGCTCTCTCTACCACTAAGGTCGAGTATGTTGCGGCCACTGAGGCTTGCAAGGAGGCCATATGGTTGGGCGGTTTGGTTCATGACCTTGGGACTGATACTATACCTACACTGCATTCAGATTCTATGAGTGCTATTCAACTAGTCAAGAATCCAGTCTTCCATGCGAAGAATAAACACATTGAGGTGAGGTATCACTTCATACATGGGGTCATGGAGGACAAGTCTTTTGACCTTGTCAAGATCTCCACTCATGAAAATCCTGCAAATCTACTCACGAAAAGCCTCACTAATGAGCGCTTTGTCTTCCTCAGGATATTGATGGTGGGTGTTGGATGAGATTATGTTTTTCCTCATCCTGTTGTACATGTGTACATTGTACTATCTTTTTTTTCTTTTCACTCATTGGGGCAGCAAATTCTCCTTTAAGTGGGATAGTTTGAATAAAGGAAGGCACGGTCACGGGCCAATCCTTGAGATGTAGAGTAGCCGTAGTGGGGCCACAGTGGATTCTGGGGGGTGCTCCCTATGTATGTGATACGATCTATTTGGGAACTCCAATTGCTTGGAGTTGGGAGGGATTTGTGAACAATACAAATGCATGTCTAAGTTAGATAAATGCGGTTAGCCTCCAAACACTCCTGACCACAAGAACATGGGGTGTTTGGGTTGAGCATAGAAGCACGGCTAGAGCCCTAGAGCTAATGTTAAGCCCATTTTTTGTCCCAACAAGCTGCTTGTGTAAACTTTTCCTTTTCATACACTTGTTAATCTTATTAAAACAATGGGTGCACTTCACTCCAACCCTAGTATAAACCTTGTCATCTTCCTTTAAGAGAGTAGCAAGACGGGTCAAATGTTAAGAATCTGGAAAACCTTTTTTGGTAGGTAATTTTTAAGAGTGATGTGTCACAACAAGGTCTTCGCCTTTGCTTCAAATCCTTTTCAACCCTTCACCTTAAGATTTAGATGCAAGGGGTTTTTTCCCATCTTCATGATTGTCCGTGCAAGCAATCTACATCGGTGATTGCCATGTTCTAATCTCCAATCATTAGTGTGCTATCATGCTGTGTTATAGCCTAAAATAAAGAAAAACTGAACATTTAGCCCTTCTACATACACCAATGCTACTCCAGCTCATCTATGCCAACCATGGCAACTACTGTTATCCTTCAACATGTTTCTAGTTATGTCAACATTAAAATCTTTATTGATTAGGAGTAGTGTACCTCTTGCACCCCTTGTCTTTACAACTCAGAAACACTAGTAGCCCTAAAATATGCCAATTGACATGTCTTTCTCTCCCACCTTGGTTTCTTGCTACACAATAATGTCTTACTTACAATTTCTAATCAAATCACAGTAAATAAAGTTCTTTTTATCTTAGTAGAGCCCACACACATTCTAGAATGCATTCAATTCTTCTTGATAAGAACACTATTTTAAAATAAATATTTGTATCCATCTTCCCCCAATATAACAAAAATGCTTTGGCTCCTACTACAACCTTCAAAACAACAACACAGATAGAGACACTAACTACCTTATCACCAAAATAGCTTTCCACACTTCAAACTATGCCTAGCGATTATACTTTCTAGCTCTTGAGTTTCGGTATTGAAGATTGTGATGCAACATTAATGCAAAAGTGTTTACATTGTAAGATGAAAGCCACGATCTTGAATCCTCCTCCCAAGGGATACGTCACTCTCGTGACTAATGCTTTGACTAATTCCAACATGATATCTAAATTCCCTAGGGAAATCATCATGTCAACTAAATCATAGGTATCCCACAATTTCTACATTCACCCTAGCACTCTCCCAACCTTCATCACAATGTGAATACTAGTCTTTTGAGAGCTAAAGCTTCCCACTGCCTCCGACTCTGAGCCAAAAAACATAGCAAAAAATTTCCCCAACCTCATAGGGTGTTGTAAATATTTACATTTTTAAAAATACTACAAATGCATTATTTTTTAAAAAAATTTGTACACTTCAGTGATTTCCTAACTAAGATATTCATTTTTCCAATGTTTGTGTGCTTACCTCCCTTACCTCTTAACTCTATCTACTTAGACAATCTCTGATTTTCAATATTCTACTACTAGCCCTTGGCAACATTCTTTCCCTAAAGTTTGATTTATTCCCTACCTTGGTGCTACCACCATTGGCATTCTTTTCAATAGGCTTAGTTGAGCTAAGGAGGTAGTGGATGTTTCCATTGTAGTTTGCTTAGCCTGCTAGGTTTTGGCTAGGAGGCACCACATTGGAACTAATCTCTTCATTCGCTACCTTGCTATCATCTTGTTGCTTGCAACAAGGACATTTGTGTGCAAAATTAAAAATCATGTGCACTTATAGCAACTATCTAAGGAGGCAGCAAAGCATACCTCAATGATTATCTCAATGCCATCATGTCTAAAAGAATGTAGACTCGCTTCTCGATCTCTTAGCTTCAACTTTGGGGACATAGAGCACTCGACTAAGTGATTCTGCAATTGTAGCTAACTCTCCTTTGAGAATATCTAGGAGGCCAAGGAAGGACATCCACATGATGCATTCATGCCTAAACTATTTCTTCATGGGTGAATAATGGAGACTAAGATATGGAGTAAACTAGGTTACCCCAAAAGACAAAGATGTTGTAAAGCAACAATTCTCTATTTTCTTTAAATCCAAGAAGTGCAAAGTAAAAGGTGTAGGCTTTGAATTTCAAAGCAATCCACTACTCCAACTCCCACTTTGAGGGAGTTTGGCCAAGAAGTAGAGGAATTATTAAGGTGACTCAAAGAAAAAGCAGCATGGACTTCAATAATTCATCTATCTTCACTCTATAGCATAACTTGGTGCCTGTCAATATAGTTCTTGAGATCTTGATACAACTCAAGCTCCATTTTTTCTATGTCATTTTTATTGCATATTTGATTTCCATTGTATCATCATTTTCTCTCTAGCATTTTTGTGTACCTAAAGTGCCTACATAGGTCACCCATATGTTGAATTCATCTCAATTCCTAAAGTTTTTCTCCTTGACAAACATGTGTACCATATCATGAGCAGGGACTGATGATAAATATTGATATTAATTGCTTACTCTCATGTTAGGTAGTTAATGTCCACACATGGTGCATTGGAGATCTACGACATTCCCTTCCTATGAGCTTCCTACAAGCTCTATTTCCTCCATCCAACTACAACATAGATTAGAAGCCCAAAAGTTGATTTAGGAAACATTAGATATCTTAATAGTATTAATATAGTTGTGAAGAATTATTAGGCCCATTTAATGTCCCTCCAAGTTTGTAAGCTATTCCTTTGTAATCACTTGTGCTTTTCCTTTTTTCATAGTTGACTAACCTCAACCCTGCTCCATTTGAAACACTAAATCTAGAAAATTAGTATTATCCTACCTTGTGAGCTCCTTGTGGACCTATAAGACATTCAAATACTAGGGACATAATAAATAACTAATCAAGAAGAAGATGGATTAAAAAAATTCCATGCCACCATGCTATGGAAATGTAAGGTGGTTGTTTCATAACTATACCACCATGATATGGAATGTAACACTATTGATAAGGATCAAGGAAAGCACGGTCTTGAGGTAGCACTTTTCTCATGTTAAAATATGCAGGATCTAGAGCATGGCTATGGTGGCTTGTAAGCATAGATTAAACTCATGATGACATTGTGACTGAAGACCACAACTATTACATAAGTGAATTAGGTTCCAAGATGGAAGCTTGGACTCGTAAACACAATCTTGTGTAGGACTGAAAAGTACAAGACTGACACTAACTGATAAAGAAAAGCATCATCATGTATTCATTCATCTATCAAAAGTGGTAGTCAAGTACAATGATTTATAGTTGTTGAATGGGTACAGTTTTCCCTTTCTGTGCATATGGGATTCCTGCAGCCTGCATGTCTTCATCCCAAAGTGCCTCATACAAAGAGGCTACATTAGGTGTGATTGCTAATATCTCAACACCCCTCCTTAATCACAACCAGAAAGTACAAAGTGTGTAGAGGCTTTAGTGAAAGTAACACCTGCAAAGTGTGGGCACACCAAAAACGTGGCAAAACACCAGAGGCTATCTCAGAAAAGGCTAAGTGTGGGTACCACAAACATGATGGTCATCCAAAACCTGTAACAGGGGCCTTACAGAGGCTATAGTACAAGGCTACATGAGGAGTTTTACAAGCTTATGATAAAAACATTTGGGCTAGGCAGTACAAGGCTTAAAAATTCAGTAAAAAATAGAATTAAGGACCATGAGGCCCTTGCGATTTTTAGCATTTCTTTTGACATATATCTTCGATTCATTGCAGGTCTTCTTGTCTAGCTTCCTGTACTTGTACTTCACTTTGTTTGCCACTTCAAAGTCTTCATGATTGTTATGCTTCTTCTTCTTATTCTTTTTCTTTTTGATCTTTTGGTCCTCTTGATCTGCTTCTTCATTGACTTTGCTTGCACCAATTGTATGCTTCTTCTTCTTGCTGATTTGATGGTTGAATACTTGCTGAAAACTTCAGATTAGAGTGGCCTTGGCTTGGTTTAACTGGCAGGAGAGAGAAAATGAAGGAAAAATGAGCTTGAAGGTAAGTGGTTATGGCTGTCCTATCAAAACAGGGACCAGTGACTGGTAAATGAGCTCCCACGAGCTCCACGAGTCGAATTTACCCAAACCCTTTAAGATGGTCTAACTCCCCCTAAGAGGGTTTGTACTTGTTTTGCCCGAGTTGAGAGATCTAAGCCTTCAAAGTGGTCGCTATCAAAACTGCGCCCAGATTTGGAAAAATGCAAATGTCAGGCATGGTGTGCATCAATATCCTTGATTTTTGTGACCCAAGAATTTGTGCCTTGACCTGAAGAACAACTCTCAAGAAGAAAGCTTGAAGAGATATGGCCTGGTTGATGAGATATGGCTGCTCCAACAAAGGTAGGTAGGTGTTGTCCACAGACACAGTTATGGAAGCGACTCTGAAAAGAGGCAATGCTGAAGCTATAGTTGCCCAATCTCAATTATTGAGGTGCCAGGGAATAGCTCTAGAAGTAGAGAAACACTTCTCTAGAAGGAAGTTCAAAGAGTTTTGGCCTATGGAGAGAGATATGAAAGCTTCAAGCTGATAGGGTATTGTTGGCTATGGCTGCCATGGAAGCTTCATTGAAGGTAGGAATGCAAATGAAATTGGAGATAGGGTCCAGTGTCAAGATTGTGGGAGAGAAGGAAGGAGTCTCGCTTGAAGCTTTCTTGCTTGCACAATGGGGGAAGACACACAAGGGTGGAGGTTGAAAAACAGTTTTCCTCTTCTTAGTTGTGTAAGCCAAAAGAACTCAAGTACAAAGAAATAGAAGAACCCTCTATATGGGTCTCAAACCAAAGTCAACTAACTAAGGTGGCATACTAACTGAGCCACGAACTAGAATAGATAAGGATAGCTATCATGTAGCTATTATTCATGGGCGGTGTACCAACCGCATCTGCAACTGACACGTCGGTGACATAAATGCACAACGGTCACCCTGGCGTATCACGAGTGGAGCTCGATATCTCAACACTCCCCCTCGAGCTCAATCCCAATTCCTGCACACCAAGCAGGTCTCTGAACTTGCGCAGCTTCTCTGCGCCCAATGCCTTCGTGAATATGTCAGCTACCTGATCCTCTGTGCTGACATAAACTAGATCAATAAGACCTAGTAAAACCCTCTCCCGCACATAGTGATAATGCACCTCAATGTGCTTTGTTCTAGCATGATAGACTGGGTTATTTGCCAAGTGTATACTACTCATGTTGTCACAATAAATGACAACTGGCCCATCTGTAGACTGATGCATATCTTAAAGTAGCTTATGCAACCAAGCTACCTCACATGCAGCCATTGCTGCACCCCTGTACTCAGCCTCTGTGCTCGACAAGGCAACTGTAGGCTGTTTCTTGCTGCTCCAAGTGACTGCAGCACTCCCAAAAGAGAACACATATCCACTGGTAGATCGTCTATCAGAAATACTACCAGCCCAATCAGCATCAGTGTATCCATGCAACTGTATCTGAACCCCAGTCTCATAAAATAGTCCATACTGCAATGTGGACTTCACATACCTGAGTATGCGTCTAGCCGCATCCAAATGTGGTTTCCTTGGAGCCTGCATAAACTGACTTACCAATCCAACAGCATAGCTCAAATCTGGCCTGGTAATAGTCATATAAATCAAACTTCCTACTATGCGTCTGTACATAGTAGGGTCTTCTAGAAGCTCACCTGCATCTATGCTCAGCTTCACATTTTGCTCCAAAGGAACTGAAATAGGCTTACAGCCTGTCATCCCATATTTGGACAGCATGTCCAATCCATACTGCCTCTGCAAGAGCTGTATCCCACTTGGTGATCTAATCACCTCAATGCCCAAGAAATAACGCAGCTCTCCCAAATCCTTCATCTCAAACTTCTGCTTCAATAGCATTTTCACATGAAGGATATCTTCATCACTGTCACCTGTCATAATCAAATCATCAACATAAATGACAAGTAGCATAATACCTTTCTCTGTTTTTCTCACATAAAGTGAGAAATCTGCCTTGGAAATCTGAAAGCCAATAGTGACAAGATACTGTCCTATCTTGTCAGACCATGCTCTAGGTGCTTGCTTCAAGCCATACAAGGCTTTCTTCAACCTGCAAACAAACTCAGGATGAACATCATGCACATAACCTGGTGGCTGCTCCATATAGACCTCTTCTTGCAAGTCACCATGCAAGAAGGCATTCTTTACATCCATCTGATGTAAAGACCATTCCTTTGATGCAGCCATAGCAATGACTACTCTTACGGTTGCCATCCTTGCAACCGGACTGAATGTTTCTTCATAGTCAATGCCATATGTTTGTGCATATCCCTTGACTACTAATCTTGCCTTGTATCTATTCACAGAACCATCTGCATTGTGCTTCACCTTATAAACCCACTTACAGCCAATTGCATTCTTACCTTTAGGCAAAGGTACCAATTCCCATGTAGCATTTGCTTCCAAGGCATCCATTTCTTCATCCATGGCTTTCTCCCATTTTTCTTTTCCCATGGCTTGCTCAAAAGAAGTGGGTTCTGGTTCCTGTATCACCTTGACCATATATGCATAGTGAATGGCTGTAAATCCATCATATTTCAGCCTATCCACAGGATACCTAACTCTGGTAGACCTGCGCAAAGTGGGTTCACTCCCAGGTGCTCTCAAAACATCCCTGGTCTTCCTTACTCCAGGTGTAACAATAGAAGGAATACCCAACTCATCATCAATGCTCTGTTCTGAGCCACTGGATTCACCATCCACATAAGAGTGACCTGCATTCACATCAAACATGGGCTGATCAACCTTCTCTTTTCCTTTTCGTGATACCTGCATACCACTATCTGCATTACTTTGAGAAGATTCTCCTGATCTCAATCTGCCTGTCCATGGCGAAGAATGTGAACCACTGCTAGAGGACGCTCCAGGTCCACTAATATTTTGTGACTGCTGCTGTGAATTCTGTGCAACATTACCATTTTGTGCATCTACATCATCAATCACATTTACTGGTTTATACCAGCTACTCATCTCATCAAAAACAACATCTCTGCTCACTGTAAACTTACGAGTAGAAGGGTTATAGCATCTATACCCTTTTTGCTGCAGAGAGTAACCAATAAAGATGCACTTCTCAGCTTTTGGATCCAACTTGGATCTCAGCTCATCTGGCACATGTACATAGGCAATGCAACCAAAAATTTTCAAATGAGAAATATCTGGTTTCCTACTAGTATACCTCTCCTCTGGAGTCATTCCATGTATTGCTGCAGTGGGAGTCCTGTTCATTATGTAGACTGCTGTAGCAACTGCTTCAGCCCAATAAAAATCTGGCAAGTCTTTTTCATTGAGCATGGCACGAGATACCTCTCCAATATGCCTGTTTTTCCTTTCTGCAATTCCATTTTGTTGTGGGGTATAACTGCATGAATATTGCTGCTTTATGCCATGCTCCTGCAAGAACTTTGCAAACTCATTTGAGAGGTACTCTCCCCCTCCATCTGACCTTAGGCATTTTATCTGCAGGCCTGTTTCTTTTTCAACCATAGCTTTAAGAGTTTTGAAATGCCCAAAAACTTCACTTTTCTTTTTCATAAAATACACCCAAACTTTTCTGCTATAGTCATCAATAAAAGTGACAAAATAATGACAGCCTCCAAGAGATGCAGCTTTAGTAGTCCACACATCAGAGTGGATTAATTCCAATGGCTTTTCACTCTCTTGAACATGTCTAGGAAATGGTTTCCTTGCCTGTTTTCCAAACTGACAGGCTTCACATACCTTATGCATTTCTGCAACCTTGAATTTGGGCAATCCTGCAACAATATTTTGGGCCTGCATTGATTTAAGTCGCTGTACATTAACATGACCAATGCGTTTATGCCAGATATCAATATCTGCAACTACACCGGTCCCATGTGCAAACATTGCTGCACTCAATTCAGACATGTCTGCATCCAATGTAAACATTCTGCCCTTCTTCTTTCCTTTTGCTATCAAGCGACCTTTATTTTTCATATCCTCAACAAAGCATCCATGAGGATTAAATCTGACCTGCAAGCCCTGTTCAACCATTTGACCAACAGAAACCAGATTCTTGGTGATATTCGGGACATGAAATACATCGGACAGGTATTTCTTTTTCCCATCCTGCATAGACAAGGGAATTTTTCCAATCTGCACAATAGGATGTGCAGTATCATCACCAGTCTCCACAAATCCTGGTTTTTCCATTTTCCTTGCATCCTCCATCCATTCTGCATGACCTGTCATGTGGTTTGATGCACCTGAGTCAACATACCATACATCATTGCTTTCTTCTGCACTTGTCACAGAATTGTTCATGTGCTGCACCATAAACAGATGCTCATTTCTGTCATCACCCTGTCTACTAGAGGATGCATAATTTCCTTGTTGCAGTTTTCCATTCATGATGTCATTCTGCTTTTTATAGCAGTCTTTAGCCATATGACCCATTTTACCACAGTAGTAGCATTCAACATTACTGTTTGCATTTTGGCCTCTTTGCCATCCACCACGACCTCTTTGGCTCCCCCTGCCTCTAGAGTTACCACGTCCTCCTCCATAGGACTGGTTTTCTTGAGTTTGCTGCATATTCTGATTTCTGCCACGGCCTCCAAATCGGCCTCCTCTACCTCTGCCTCTACCTCTTCCAGCATTTGAGTAGAAGACAGCTTCTTTTGAAGTTCCTCCTGAAGAAGATGCACCACCATTTCTTTGCTCCTCAGAAATTAGAAGAGCAATCAACTCCTCAAAATCAGGAAATCTTTCACGAACTGAAATGGATGTCCGAAACTGTGCATAATCCTTTCCTAGACCATTCAAGGTCACAGAAACTAAATCATCATCTTCCACTGGCGACCCGATGGAAGCAAGTGCATCTGCAATCTTCTTCACCTTCATGTGGTAGTCGTTGATGCTCATACTTTCTCTTTGCACATTATGCAACTCTTGCTTGAGCTGCATTTTCCTGGCTTGCGTATTTGTGCTATACATTTTTGACAAAGTATCCCATGCCTCCTTTGGCGTACTTGCATCCTGAATATGCACAATCATAGAGTCTGAAATGCTGATAGACAGCCAGTACATAACTTTCCTGGCTCTCTCATGCCATGCTTTAAATGCCTGCATTTGCTGTTGATTGGGAACATCAGGAAGAACTGGTTCTTCTTCATTTCCTGCAACAAATTCCCAATATCCTTTTCCCATAAGGAAATTTGTCATTCTAAACTTCCATGCTTGGAAGTTGTTCTTGTCAAGCTTTTCAGTGACAATCTGTGAAAGAGAATCAGATGCCATTACAGAAGACTGCAAAAAATTCTGTCACTGCAAAAACCACAGCTTCACCCTCACAAGGGAAAATCTGCAAAACTGGCGAAAGTGGTATTTGACCACACAGTCACTTCCTAGTGACGATTTTGCATCAACAGGCAACAGGGATGATTCTGTAACTCCCAATGTCTCTGCGCACAAGCATACAATGCAATTTTTACAGTAACTATTCACCGATCTGTAGAACAGTGGCTGCACAGCATAAAACTGAGCCTTTTCCTGAGTGCGTGCAGAAAACTTCCGCCTCCAAAACAGGCCCCGAAATGGCCTCAAATCAAAAAAATAAGGTCGCCAAGGGCTAAAGCCCTTACCCGCAGCATATACTGCCCTCTTGCTTCACCGCGAAGGGCGTCTCAACCTGAGACAATGCACTCCTGCACTTTCCGGCTGTGCTACCTGCAGAGATCTGCTCCCAAAACAGAAAATGAAAGCAACACTGCTCCTCTTACCGGAACACCGCGAGCTTGGCTTGCTTTCTTGAGCTCCTTACCACGAACAAGGCTCTGATACCATGTCAAGATTGTGGGAGAGAAGGAAGGAGTCTCGCTTGAAGCTTTCTTGCTTGCACAATGGGGGAAGACACACAAGGGTGGAGGTTGAAAAACAGTTTTCCTCTTCTTAGTTGTGTAAGCCAAAAGAACTCAAGTACAAAGAAATAGAAGAACCCTCTATATGGGTCTCAAACCAAAGTCAACTAACTAAGGTGGCATACTAACTGAGCCACGAACTAGAATAGATAAGGATAGCTATCATGTAGCTATTATTCATGGGCGGTGTACCAACCGCATCTGCAACTGACACGTCGGTGACATAAATGCACAACGGTCACCCTGGCGTATCACGAGTGGAGCTCGATATCTCAACATCCAGTACTCAAACTGAGTTGAGAAAAGATGGAAAGGAGCTGAGAGGAGTGAAAGGAGAGTTGGGCCATGCTTAGCTGAGCTCTGATACCATGTTAAAATACGCAGGATCTAGAGCATGGCTATGGCGGCTTGTAAGCATATACTAAACTCATGATGACATTTGACTGAAGACCACAACTATTACACAAGTGAATTAGGTTCCAAGATGGAAGCTTGGACTCATAAATACAATCTTTTGTAGGAATGACAAGTACAAAACTGACACTAACTGATAAAGAAAAGCATCATCATGTATTCATTCATCTATCAAAAGTGGTAGTCAAGTACAATGCTTTATAGTTGTTGAATGGTTACAGTTTTCCCTTTCTGTACATATGGGATTCCTGCAGCCTACATGTCTTCATCCCAAACTACCTCATACAAAGAGGCTACATTAGGTGTGATTTCTAATATCTCAACACCTCGCACATGGGGTGGTGGAGCAAGGTGCAACTATGAGGAACTTCTCTCCTATAAATTGTCAAGTGGGCTCTATTCTTTTGGGGTGGGAGGGGAATCTCTCCCCTAGAAGTTGTTTTTGTCTTTGTATTTTTTGATAGGCTTTGGTAGGATATATTTATCAATTGACTTTGGATTAATTTAGATCTAAAAGTAAGACTTTAAATGAAAGGGAGCAACGTCTAATTGAAAGAAATTTGCACTTAAACCAAGAAATTATATGTCACATCCAAAAATATCAAAGTTACACCATAGCCATGAATCATATTCATATGCAACATATGGCACAAGAAAGCCCCATTGTTAGAAATAATGGATAAATACAAGAAAATATTGGCTACATGATACACACCTCATGCAATGGTGGCCATGAGAGCTCACCTTCAATGGTGGTGGAAGGGGTAACCGCAAGAATTCCAAGATGGAGATGTTCAAATGATTGTTCCAAAGATGTGTACAATGGCAACTTCTTACCTTTTATAGTGAACAATAGGTCCAAGGTTTAGTAAAAATACTTAAGGTTAGAATGGCTAAAATTGCTTCATGATTACAAACCATACCTTCCCGAAGAAGTTTTGCCCTCAAAACTTGGGATTATTGTACATACAATGATGGTTATGTTAGAAGAGCTCATGTCATAAAGAGTGATTGCCAGAGATACTCCATAGGTCAATCAAAAGACCTCCTATGGAAGTAAATGTTAATTTGAGTTCAAAATGGTGAACATCTTGCAAGTTGTTTATGAACAAGGCTACTATAGTAATAGGCCCATAACTTGTGTTAGAAATATATAATTGAAGTGAATTGCATATAGAAATGTAATAGACACCATAAGGCATCTATTCATGACATAAAACGTGGGCTGTGGTGAAGTTAGGGTAGCTAATTTCATGACACAAATTTGTGACAGAAAGTTTTCCCTATGTTGTGAGTCATAAAGATCAATTATCTTATAAATGTTTCCATCAGTCCCAACTCTTTTTACATTTAAGGATGAGGATTCATATCAATTGAGCAACCAAGGGATCTACATAGCACAATGGGATGTCTTGGAGTGGAAATTTCATCCTCCACTCTTCCTTCTTGAGTTACCATAGGGCTCTCAAACTATTTCTTAACATATCTCCTTACTTCTTGCTCACTAGTAGAAGTATTACTTATGCTCTCTTTTTGCACACTAAGCACACTACTACACTTGTCATACATGGAAAAATAATAGGTAGCACTATATCCTAGAAAGTAACAATTTTTGTTTTCACTTCTTAACATGCTGTCATTGAAGATCACATCATTACTAGAGATAATCTTTCTACCTTATGGATCCCAAAGGTGATAACCATCTTGCCACTTTCTCCATAGCCTAGCCTAAAAATATGTATTTCTTCATAAGTGTCCTCCAACTTTGCATGCATAACTTCATCAGTTGGAGTGGCCAATATTTGATATGCATTGCCTTCATTATAGTCATTCACCATGATGATCAAGTTGACATTTGCAATCTTTGCTTTACATTTCTCCTAACAGTCAATTGTCCACTTTTCACCATACTTGAAACATAATTCCTTACTGATCCAAGAAAATCACAAAAAAATATTTGTCTAACACTTTGTTGCTTTTTTGTACATTTGGAGGTCTGAAATAAAGAAGAGGTTAGGAAAAACCTCTTGGGAAATCCAAGAAATCACTAGATGGAAATATTTCATGGACCGGTTTACCAAGGGGGGGTGAAGAGTAAAGATCAATGGAGGAAGGTGAAGGAAAAATGTGAAATGTGAAAAGAAAAGACATGAAATGGATTTGGAGCCATCAAAAGGGCATGTGAGGCTCATACTGTCATGGCTTTGGAGCCTTATGATAATTCAAACAAATGGACCCTTCTTGGAAGCATTAGTGGAAGAAAAATCAAGCACATATTTTGCAATATTTTTTAAAAATACTTCCACTCCAATCCAAAAAGACTTTTCAACATGAAATTTGTAGCACATGAGCTGAAGTTTTGGCTAGTATTTTTTTATAATTTTTTGGAGCTACGAGTTGGGAGATATGGCCAAAATGATGGGCGCCAACTTTTCCAACTGCGGTGGAGACCACCTCCCAATTTTATACACACCCACACTTTCTTCCCCACGCTTAACACTTCCATAAAACATCATTCATTAGATTCCCAGCCCTTTTTCCTCTCTTCTCCTCTCTCTCAAGCTAATAAACCATTAGAATTCTCCTCCTAAATCACCCTCAAATCATCCTTAATTGTAGTAGTAATGTATGAATTCTCACTACTCTCTCTCCATTATTGCTAGATATGATCTTATTTTATGAAGATTCTCTATATTTTTTTATAGGAGAGCTGGACTCAAGCTATGGGGGGGAGAATGGAGACAACTCACCTATGATGGAACTTGATTAAGTAAAAAATTGGTCAACAAAACATCTAGATGGAGCTTCCACATTGGTGGAACCGCCTTAATGTAACTTTGGTGGTGTTAATTCCTATTCTATCTTAGCCTCCTCCATAAATACCCTCAAGGCCTATATAAAGAGTCCTTCTCCTTTGTAATTTTTTTAAAAAAAAGAGAGAGCCAAAAGGCATTCTTCAGCCCTATTGAGCCTTCCCCATTCTCTCTCATGAGCTTATGCAGTTCATTCCCTTACTATAGCTTATACATGCTCTACAATGTAATAAACCCATGCTATTGATGTCCATATTATGTATATTGGTTATGTCTTGAGGGTTCTCCATCTCTTGTGCCCTCTTAAGTTATATTGATTCATCTATCTTTTGTAGTTCTCTCTCTCTCTCTCTCTCTCTCTCTCTCTTTGTTTTCCTCTCTTCTCCCTCACAAGCTCCTCTCCCTCTTGCATAGAGTCCTAGTCTGCTCTTCCATGACTAGGTGGTCCCCTTACCTCATTCACTTTGTGACAGAAGGGAGTTTGGCATAGTATAGAGGCTGCCATACCGAATTTCCTTCGTCATAAATTGGTGCCCCCGCTAAGGACATTCTCATCCACAATTCTCTACCTCCTTATGCAGGACGATACAACACATAGTGGTGCATCCTCTGCAACAAGTTCTCCAAGTGGCTCTTCTCCAACACCTTCACCAACTCTTTTTGAAACTAGTTGAAGTCCATGACTCCCAGAATGGTCTCCCAAGGAAGCCCAAGAAAGGAAGTATGCCTGCCAGATGACGGCACATATGTGGGTAAAAGGTGTTCACCTTAGAAATTTCACTCTCACAATGGAAAAAATTATGTTGTCATCAATTGCTAGGTTCTCATAATTGTGGTGAGTGTTTTGTAAACAAAGTAAAGGCCCTTTTGGGAGGTCCTTGTCTCCAAATCATCAAATCCCTCTCTCTCTCTCTGGCCTAATCCACATCAAAGGAGGACAACTATGCATGAATGGTGTGGAGCTTTGTAGAGGTGAAAAGTATAGAGACTACCTTCAACTGTTGCTAGCTCGAAGGTTAGGTGTGGTTGAAAAGGTGGCCATCACACCTTATGAAATATATGTCACTGAGGATGGGCACCCTAAGGCAAGAACAATCACTGGTGAGCAAATTCTCTCTATAGCGAAGTTGGTGGGTTGCAGAAAAAAACACTTTGGGAAAAATCCTTTATAATTCAAGAAAGTGGATTTCCTCTACTCCCTTAAGTAGTCTCCACTTATGAATAATAATAATGGTCCGAATTTCTATACCTTCCACTTTGTACAAAACATCCAAGTTAATGTATGCATCAGTAGAAAGATTTTCTTCCAGCAGTGTCTTATCATGTACTTTGGGGCTGAAAGATTAAGGGAGATTTTTGTATCACCAGAACCTATAATCTTTCCAATGCTAGACTACAATTCATCCCTCAATGTACATGTCTTTATTTTATTATAATAGTTTCTCATGAATCATCGTGAGTTGTATGGACCAATCCAACCTCTTACTATGCAAAGTGTGCATATTGTAGCCAACACAAAGCTTAGATTCCAAGGAATTATTCGAAGCATACTGGAGCCTAGACGTCTTACTGAAATCAATGCATCTGTGAACCCATTTATCCTTCCCCTCATAAAATACAACTTAAGTCTAGACATGTTTATCTTTGTACTCTACTAAGGCAATATGGTATTTTCAAGCTTCTTTGGGTGCAATGGGGAAAATTAAGTGGATTTTTTGGACAACCTTGAGATGGCCTTCCTTGTCTCGAGGAGGGATGCATTAAATTTGAGGGCTTTTCCTTTGATGCTCAAGGAAGAAGCTAGAATGTGGTTCCAAACTCTAAATCCGGCCCAAAGAGCTGAATGGGAGGGATTGAGGGTAGCTTTCTTGTAGATATTTCAACAAACTAACTCAGTTGAAGAGTTATGGCAATGGCTTTTGGCCCTCCATCAAAGTGATCCTTATGGTTATGCAACTTGTGAGGAAGGATTTTTGAAGCTTTGGGGGCAGTGGTCAAACTCACTAAATCCTGGTGAGAGAACTCCAAATTGCATTCAAAAGGATCTATTTATTTTAGGTTTGTACCCCTTGCTCAGGGAGAAGGTAAAGGTGAAATTTTCAAACACTTTTAAAGATGCTTTGAGAATCACTAGGGAAAAGAATCGAAAGATTCTCTACCAAGACCAAGCTAGCCAAGCAGTTTTGGGAAACAACATCACAACTATGGAGGCCTCTCAAGTTCCCCCAAATGTATCTAATGCACTAGGCCTTGTTAGAGGTCAAGAAGACATGATCTAACAAATAAAAAATCTTACTAATCAACTAGAGGGTTTGAGAGTGAATCTTATGCAAGGTTCAAGAAGACCTATCGAGGGGAATGGTGGGAATCGACCACAAATGCCATGACAAGCAAGGGAGATGTTGTGTTACAACCGTGGAGAAAATGGACATGACATGTACAATTGTCCTCACCCTAGAAGATATGATCACCCTGCCAGAGGTCCTCCACAACAAGTAAGCCCTCCTCGTGCTAGGACTTAATAGCAAGAGCAGTCACGACCTGCAATTTTACAACCACCTTATGTTCAAGCTAAAACCCCTACTATTCAAGCAAATGTTAATGTCATAAAAATAGAGGAGGTGATCAAGGATAGAAGGCTCCAAGAAGAAATAGCGAGAGGTAAGATAATAGTAGATGTAGTAGATACCATGCCTATCAAGCAAGTACGTGTCCAAACTAAGGCAAGCAAGGAAGCAATCAATGAGGCAAGTACATCACGGGCACCTAGAGATGAAGGGAAGAAAAGAAAGACTCGAATCAGGTCTAAAATTGATATCTCCGACTTCCCTTTGGGTTCTCGGACACAACCTTATGATCTGATAGCATATGTGAGCTCTCAAGGGCCAAAAATTACATGGCCACAACTACTTCATACCTCTCCAAAGCTACAATGACAATGATAAAAAATAAGCACAAGGGCAAGGCAAGGTAAAATGGTTAGTGCAATCAAGGCACATGGCCTCAAAGATATAGTGCCTTTAGTGGAGGCTCAAATCAAAGGTCAACGGATTCAAAAAGCATACATCGATAGTGGAGTAGAGGTTTGTGTCATGACAGATAGCTTATGCATCAATTAGGCTTAGAAGTAATAAAATCCTCAACCTTTAGGGCAAAGATGGCCAACAATGATGCGGTCACATGTGTGGGTGTAGTGAAAGCTTTGAGAGTTTCTGTTTTTGGAATCACTACAGCAATGGATGTTTATGTGATGCCAGTAAAGGGAGAAGGATATCCCCTCATCCTAAGGAGACCTTGGCTTATGGGCATCAGAGCTAGGCAAGATTGGGCAACAGGGGATCCGGAGTTGAGGCCACGTAAGGTGGGTGGCCACGATCAAAAGGTGATTTACAACTTGAAGAGTGGGCATCAAGAGAACCTTGAACTAGAAACGTTTGTCGATGAGTGGAGCTCAAGTGGATGTTCCTCATCGGTAGAAGAGGAAGAGAGTTCAAGTGGAGAGAGTGATAGCACTCTCAAAGTTATGGACATCACCTTAAAGGTACCTACCTCATCAGAAGACAACCCAAGAATCCAAGGAGAAGATGTGTGGGATGCTAGCTTAGAGAAGATGATATCCAAGGATATAAAGGATGAAGAAAGGGAGGGTTATATGAATGTTCTTAAGAAGCATGAATCATTGTTTATTTCTAATTATACTCACATTAGAGGTGTCACTGCAGTGAAGCATCACGTCCAACTCAAAGAAGAAAGCAAACCTGTAGTACAAAGATTGAGAAGACTGGGAGTTGTGCAACAAGATGCACTGTTGACGGAGGTGAAGAGACTCTTGAATGCACGATTTATATACCCAGTGGAAGATTCAGAATGGGTCTCCCCAATAGTAGTGAGGCCAAAGAAAAATGGTAAGTTGCAAGTATGCATAGATTACAAGCCACTAAATGCTGCAACAAAGAGGCACCACTTCTCTCTCCCATTTTAGGATGAAATCTTGAATGAAGTAGCGGGACATGAGCGATATACAGTGTGTGATGGCTACTCTAGCTACTTCCAAATTCGCATTGCAAAGGAGGATCAAAACAAGACCACTTTTATCATGCCATGGGGCTATTTTGCCTTTCGGGTCATGCCCTTTGGTCTCACAAATGCCCCAGCAACCTTTCGACGATTCATGAATATGGTCTTCCAACCTTACTTTGGTAAGTCCATAAGGGTTTTCATAGATGACTTTTGTATTTACAGTTCAAGGAACATACATCTATGCAAGGTTGATGAAGGATTTACTCGCTTAGCTAGGTTGGGTGGACAACTAAATAAGGATAAATGTCACATTGGGGAAAGCAAGATTACACTACTAGGGCATGTAGTGTCAATTGAAGGAATTGAGGTCGATCCAAAAAAGGTAGAAACATTGCTAACTCTACCTTCCCCAACCTCCATCAAACAATTAGTCTCCTTCTTACAAAAGCTAAGATATTTGGGTAGATTTATACACTTACTCTCTCAGGCCATATATCCCTTGCAGCAACTGACATGTCAAGAAACACTTGTATGGAGTGAACAAAGTGAAGGACATTTTAAGGAAATAAAGAAAAGTTGGGGTCACTTCCTATAATCCTCCAGCCTTGTTAGGAAGAAACATTCTTTGTAAACCCTAGCATGGGAGAAGAGGCCATTGATGCTGCTCTTCTATAAAAAGATCCAAAAACATCCTTCATGAGGCATGTGTATTTTGCCAGCCGCCTCATGAAAGCCTCAGAGAAGGCTTACACCTCCATGGAACAACTAGTGTTGTCCCTCATGTTTGCAATAGCCAAATTTCGGCCATATTTACTTCCAAAGAGGTTTGTGATCATCACTGTGGAGGATCTGTTTCCCTATGCACTACAACATATGGAAATCGCTGACAAAATATCAAAGTGGGTGGTCCGACTTCAAGAGTTTGATTATACAGTGCAGGTTGAAAAAACAACTCGAGCATGCCTGGCTAATATTTTGACAAACACACGCTATGAGAAAAATCTCAGGGTGAAAAAAAAGGACCTTCCACCACCCCCATCCATAAAGACTCTTGTAGTTGCTTATAGCCTCTACTTTGATGGTACATACAAGAGAACTAAGGATAAGGCAACCGCAGGCATTGTTGTTTTCTCTCCTTTAGGAGAGAAAATCTATGGTGAAGGAATCATCTCGAAAGATGTCCACTTTAACAATGAGGCAGAATATCAAGCTTTAATTCATGGTCTTTGTTGATGTCTTAATAATTCAATCGAGAGGTTGAATGCTTTTGGAGACTCCATTCTATTGGTAAGGCAGATGCAAGGTACATGGGCATGCAAAAATACAAACCTCTCTAGTAAAATGAGAGGGGCCAAATCTCTTATGAGAAGATTTAGGAAGGCACAAGTACATCATCTGCCAAGAGACCAGAACAAGGATGCCGACCATCTAGCATCATCAAAGCTGAATGAGTCAATGGTGGGAGCAGTGGCTATCAAACCCCCACTTCAGCAAGGCAAGGATGACTTAGAATATATTCTACACCTCTTAGAGCAAGGAGAAACTCCCACACACCTAACTAAGGGAGAAAGACAGTGGCTAGCTTGGAAGGCTACAAGATATCGCATGGTAAATGATAGTCTGTATTGTCTTGGTAAGGATGGTGTGCTTAGAAAAGTGCCTTCAAAATGGAAAATTGAAGAAATCTTAAAACCTTGCCATGATGATGTGTGTGGAGGCCACTTTGCACATGACATCATAAGTGAAAAGGTTCTACAAGCTGGCTTTACTTGGCTAGTCTACACCGAGATGTTAAATATTGGTGTCAGACATGTGAAAAATGTCTGAAATCAGGACCACGACGGCTCATAGCAGAACCCCAAACCCCAATCAAGTTCTATGGACTCTTTGAGAAGTGGGGAATTGATGCCATAGAGCCTCTACCATGTGCTCCATCAGGAAAAGAGTATATTATCATGGGGGTAGATTACATGACTAGATGGACCAAGGCTATGCCAACTAGAAGAATCACTGCTAAGGAAGTGATTAAATTCATCTTTGGCCACATTTGTTGTAGATTTGGTACTCCTCTTGAAATACTATCACATAGAGGACCAGGGTTTAGAGCTAATGTGGTGGGTGAACTCATGCATAAGCTAAATATTCAACGATGACACTCTACCCCTTACTACCCTCAATGCAATGGATTGGTGGAAAAGGTAAATAGAATGATTTGTAAAATCATGAGCAAACAGGTACATTCAAGATCCCGGGATTGGGACAAGCACCTTAGTGGAGCTCTATGGGCTTATAGAACCTCCTTCAAAACCATGTTGGGGTTCACACCTTTTCATCTAGTTTATGGACAAGAGGCTCTTTTGCCTATTGAGGTGAAATTAGCTAGCCTTCAGGTATTAGGTGGCACAGTAGACTCTCAAAAGGAGAAGTTACATCAAAGATTATTGAACCTAGAGAGGCTACAATTGGAATCGTGAAGAAGCCATCAACCACTACTCCCAGGAAGCTGAGAAGCATAGAGAAAAGTTCAACAAGAAGCTAACAGATAAAAACATCAAGGAGGGATCTTTAATGCTTCGATATGACAATCGCTTTGATAAAAGAAAGGATGGCAAGTTTCTCTACCGGTGGGAGGGACCGTTTTGGGTCACAAAAAAAGTCAACAATGACTCCTACAAACTTCAAGACATTGAGGGAAAAGTGCACAAGACCAAGGTAAATGGATGGCGCTTAAAACCTTATCATATCAGGGTGGGGTCAACTCAAGATACCAAAGAGTTTCTAGAGGCATAAATATCTCTAGCCAAGTTGGGGGGGGCTATCTGATCCGAGAAAATCACAAAAAAATATTTGTCTAACACTTTGTTGATTTTTTGTACATTTGGAGGTTTGAAATAAAGAAGAGGGTGGGAACAACCTCTTGGGAAATCCAAGAAATCACTAGATGGAAATATTTCATGGATCGGTTTACCAAGGGGGGTGAAGAGTAAAGATCAATGGAGGAAGGTGAAGGGAAAATGTGTAATGTGAAAAGAAAAGTCATGAAATGGATTTGGAGCCATCCAAAGGGCATGTGAGGCTCATAATGTCATGGCTTTGGAGCCTCATGATAATTCAAACAAATGGGACCCTTAGCATTAGTGGAAGAAAAATCAAGCACATGATTTTGTAAGATTTTTTAAAAATACTTCCTCTCCGATCCAAAAATACTTTTCAGCATGAAAGTTGTAGCATAAGCTGAAGTTTTGGCTAGTATTTTTTTATAATTTTTTGGAGCTACGAGTCGGGAGATATGGCCAAAATGGTGGACGCCAACTTTTTCCAACTGCGGTGGAGACCACCTCCCAATTTTATACACACCCACACTTTATTTCCCACACTTAGCACTTCCATAAAACATTATTCATTAGACTCCCAACCCTTTTCCCTCCCTTCTCCTCTCTCTCAAGCTAATAAACCATTAGAATTTCCCTCCTAAATCACCCTCAAATCATCCTTAATTATAGTAGTAATGTATGAATTCTCACTACTCTCTCTCCATTATTGCTAGATATGATCTTATTTTATGAAGATTCTCTATATTTTTTTATAGGAGAGCTCTTGGACTCAAGCTATGGGGGGGAGAATGGAGACAACTCACCTATGATGGAACTTGATTAAGTACAAAATTGGTCAACAAAATATCTAGATGGAGCTTCCACATTGGTGGAACCGCCTTAATGCAGCTTTGGTGGTGTTAATTCCTATTCTATCTTAGCCTCCTCCTTAAACACCCTCAATGCCTATATAAAGAGGCCTTCTCCTTTGTAATTTGAAAAAAAAAGAGAGAGCCAAGAGGCCTTCTTCAGCCCTATTGATCCTTCTCGATTCTCTCTCATGAGCTTATGCAGTTCATTCCCTTACTATAGCTTATGCATGCTCTACAGTGTAATAAGCCCATGCTATTGGTGTCCATATTGTGTATATTGGTTATGTCTTGAGGGTTCTCCATCTCTTGTTCCCTCTTAAGTTTTATTAATTCATCTATCTTTTGTAGTTCTCTCTCTCTCTCTCTCTCTCTCTCTCTCTCTCTCTCTCTCTCTCTCTCTCTCTCTCTCTCTCTCTCTCTCTATGTTTTCCTCTCTTCTCCCTCACAAGCTCCTTTCCCTCTTGCATAGCGTCCTAGTCCGCTCTTCCATGAGTAGATGGTGTCCTTATCTCATTCACTTTGTGAGAGGAGTTTGGTATAGTATAGAGGCTGCCATACCGAATTTCCTTCGTCACTTACATTGCATTTCATGAAGGTCTTCATTTGAAAGATGTTTGGTTTGAGAAGCATGTGAAGAACACTTGCCCATACCATATATCCTTTTACTATAATTAATTTCTTCAGGAATGTGCCTTAAATCGGTACCTTATTTAGATACATAAATAGTAGGATGAATTGGGATCTCGCTAGACAATGAAATAGATACTCCCTCATGTTTATATCCACCATTTGACTAGTTGAAATAAGGCCTTGCTCTTATAGATTGATTTATTTGACGATTCTCCACTATTTTTGGCTAAATATTTGCCACATCTCTTGGATATTTTTTTCTAACAAGTTGAATATCCTCATGCACAATGGCGAGCTACATAACACCAACCTCTAAGGATAAATTTGGATCAATGTTAAAAATGTACTTGTTCAACATTTCCGAGTCTAAGATACTCTTAGCATACATAGATAGGTTGAAAAACATGCTTGATTAGTCTCTCATTGACATGCTCCTTTGTTGAAATCCACACAGTTTCCTTTCTAGACTTTCTTTTTTCATAGAGAGATCTCTCGGCCTGTAGAAAAGCGACGACCTACCAAACTTGTTTAGTCTCCACCATTTTCTTCCAAATCTCTCTCAAATGCTTCAAGATAGTCATGGTTAAGAGTAGGAAACCTTAGCTAATCATGGTTATGGTATGTAACCAATTGTGACTAAATCCATACATTATATACCCTAATTCTAGTTTTTGTAACTAGAAAATGACTTGAAATAAACTCCAACTATAATTAAAGAAAATTTCTGATATTAATGGAAAAATAGAAATTTCTAACTAAAAGGAATCCACAAATCATATACATATGCTACATATGATACAAGGAAGCCAAAGTTGGAAATAAAGGAGAAATACGAGAATATGTTGGCCTTGTGATGCACATCTCATGTAGTGGTGGCCATGAGAACTCACTCTCGATGGTGGTGGGAGGTGTAACCCAAAGAGCTCCAAGATGCAAATGTTCAAATGATTGTTCCAAAGATGTGTATAATAGCAACTTCTTGCCTTCTATCGTAAACCCTAGGTTCAAGGTTTAGTAGAAACACTTAGGGTTAGAGTGGAAAAAAATTGCTTCATTATATTAAAGTAAATTATTTAATTTTAATTAGATAATATCCATCATGAAAACCTCCTTTAAAAAAGAACAACCACAAGATTTCCATCTTAAACAAATTTTAGGCAATCTTGAAGCAATCCTTGGATTAAAGCATATTTGATTGACCACTTGTGAGGAGCGATCCTCGGACCAAAACATCTAGCTTGAGTAGCTATTTAAAGTCTCCAAACTCCAGTAACATTCCTAATCTCACAAATGTGGTCTCAATAGTTTCTTAGATTTTTCATTCATTTTCCCTTTCTTCCTCAAGAAGGAGCTTATGTTCTTCATTGATCTTCCGTCAAGAAGACCTTGCTTTATGGAGAGCATGTTGGGTAAACAAATAATTTTCCAAACAAATTTTCTTTATAGGCATGTTTTAAACCTACATTTTCTATTCACAATTTTTTATATTCTTCCTTTATTTTCCCTTTGTCCCTTAGAAATGCTTGCTTTATGGATAGAAAGTAGTGTAAACATGCTATTTTCATCCATAGTTTCCTAGATTCTTCATTCATTTTCCATTTTTCCCTTTGAAGAGCTTGTATAAACCTGCCCTTTCAATCCTATTGTCTTGATTTCTTCACTCATTTAGAAGAGCTTGCTTTATGGACAGCTTGTTGTGTAAAATTTACCCTTTCCATATACTTGCTAATTTTATTTCACAATCGGTGCACTTCATTGCAACCCCACAATAAATGAACCATATGCTCTTCCTTTGAGAGAGAAATTAGTAGGGATTTAATTGTTATGAGCTTGGTTAGTCTTCTTTGGTTATTGGTAATTTTGTAGCCACTACACATCACAAGAGCAAATTGAGCTTAGAAATTGGCATTCACTTCAAAACCTTTTCAACCTCTTATGATTTGGAGTTGAGGGGTTTCTTCCAATCTTTTGCCACCTTCATGATCCATCTTGGATTGAATTCTTGTGAATCCTTGCACTTCCTCACTTCCTCAAGTGGAGTGCTTTGATGTTACCCATCCTATGCAAACATTAACATCCTTGGTACTCATGGCTATTGGCGAGGCTAGCTTAATCCTCCCAAATAAGTATGTCAACCATTACACCTTAGCTTGATTTAGCCCAAGGGTTTCAATGATTAGCATCAATCTTTAAAGCTCCTAATCTATGGATCCTAACATCATTCCATCTATTGATTCCCTTTCAATCATAGATGCACAAAGTCTTGGGTCAATGGAGAGTAGAGCAACCCTCATCTAAATAGTGAACTATATTGGTCCACTTGGAGAATTTATTAGTCATTTGGCTAGAAGACCAAGCACATCTATCCTTCATAGTGATATCAATGCCTAAGAAAGAGCCAATGTATTAGAAGAGCACACCTAAATGAATTATCTTAAACTTTAGGTTAACAATACTCGAGATAATAGAAGTTAAGATTCGTCTCAAATAATCTCAAATGCTAAAAATTTTAGCAAGGGTTTATGGAGATATTAGCCTTGTCTCACTCATCTTTTTAGTGAAAATTTCTTTGCTATGTATTCATTAATGGAGATACACATCATCACTTTCACAAAAAGTGGATATCAAAATGGAGATATACTTCCAAAATCCTAGCCCTGATAAGATCTTCAAAATGATGAGTCTCATGTTCAAATGCATTTTCAAATTTCATATTAATAAGCAACGAACTTTGATTTTGAGGCATTGCATAAACCATGATCAAGGCAAGGTTTATTGTTGTATCATGAATTCATTTTTCCATATGCTAGTGCCTTTTCCAGAACTTTGTATATTAATAAATATCATGATAAATGTCCAATTTTTAGGCCTACTCGTGTCATTGCTTTTTTAGATGAGGTTCAACATGATTATATTGATACAATGCAATGTCACTTTTGTAATATAACTAAGGGTGTCACACATATCACCACCACATAGCTACTAGAGTTATGATAAGGTCCAACCTGTATGACATCTGGACCTAGTGGCTTCTTCTTCTTTAAGTGTCTCACCACTCCTTTTAATCTCATCTTGTGTCAATAGTCTAGTGAGGAGCATGGATTTGTCCATTGGACTTCTATAAACCAAAACCTTCAAAAAGGAATGAACATTTAGATTACATTGCTTGTCAATGTCAACAACTAGGGGGTTCACTATGTAAACCCTTCCCATCACCATGAGTTCAAGGTCTCATTGAAAAACCCTTTATCTATTAATATGATGAATAAAATACAAGTACACCATTTTCTTGTTCAATGTGTAAATATCATCATTAAAAGATAGCACTATATATGTTTAAAAATCTAAAAAAGGGATTTTAAAAATCCTTTCTATTGAACCCACATGATAGACTTACATATTATGAGTGACCCCTCAACGTCAATACCTATTCCCATCATCACCTTGTGAAGGCCAACCCTATTGCATGAACATCCATGCATACCTCTACGAGCATAGAGACTGCTTCTCCACAAAATATTGGTCTTTAGTGATAATCTAGAAGGAAAAAGGGGCTTCAGCTTCAATAATACTACATATTAATCCAAGTCAAATTTTCATGCTCTCTATTTATTATTGCTCACTCTGAATTAGGAGCTCAACCACTGTAATGAATGAAGTTGAGAGGAGAGAGGATAATGAGTTGGAGAGAGAGAAAGATAGAAGGAAGAAGAGAAAGAAAGACAAGAAGAGGAAAGAGAAAGACAAGAAAGAGGGGAGAAAGGAGGAGGAAGCCATGAAAACTGAAGATGAAGGTGAAGAGTATGTTCTTGATAATAACTAGATGCCCTAAATTGGGACTCTTATACTTTATATACCCCAATCAGTGTGACTGGGTGTTTAACCCCTAGTTTGTGTGTATCCTGTTCGTTACAATCCATCCCACCCCCTTGAAAGTTTTTGCCAAAAAAATAAAAGACAATTGAAGGGGCTTCATAGATAGGCTAAGGAAATGGGATTCAAAATACTACTCTGGTCCACATTACAATGAGGATGGGTGGGTGAAGACTATGGGTAGCATGTTGTCCATTACACACTTGCTAAGGTAAAATTGCCATAACATTTGATAGAATGCTCCAACTAGGGAATACCACATGTCAAAACGGAGCTTATGATGTGTACTTTCAACTCATGTAGGAAGCACATTGCAAAAATTTGGGTAGGTACAAAACTATTCTAAAATAGTGTGCAGCTTGCAAGTGAGGTGTGGGCAAAAGGGGGCATAACTTGCTAGTCTTCTGCTCATTGGGCATCTTGGAGGTGAGGATATTCATTGTTGAGAATAGTGGTTAGGCACTAGGAGACTTCTTCTAGGGGTAGGCCTTGCCATTTGATGAGGTATTCCAAGCAACTACTATACAAATAGTGGTGCCATTTCTTAATAGCATGGAGGATGGCCAATATCTATTGGTCATACACATTCACTTGCATCTCCTTGTCATCAAGCTTACGACTCTCAAAAGCAATCACACCATGCTCTTGCAGCAATACGGCACCAATATCTTTGCCACACTATCATCACATTGAATGGTAAACTCACTCGAGAAATTAGGGCATACAAGGATGGGGATTGAAGTAAGCATTTCCTTCAGCTTCTTAAAGCTATGATCAATAATAGCATTCCAAAAGAATGATTCCTTTTTTAACAAATCAATCAAAGGTACTGCAAATGTGGCATAATGCTTAATGAAGTGTCTATAAAATGAAGAGAGACCAAGAAAACCACGTAATGAAGTAATGGTGGATGGAGTGGGCCTACCCTTAACAAATTGCACCTTCTTGGGGGTTAGCCTATATGCCATTTTTACTAACAACATGTCCCAAGTACTCCACCAATGTCTGTATGAAGATACACTTACTTTCCTTAGCAAAGAGTCGATGCTCTCTTAAGATATCAAATACCCTTTTCAGACATGTGCCAAGTGCTCCTCTTGACTTACTATAAATGAGAATGTCATCAAAGAAAACGAGTACAAACTTGAACAGGAAGGGGTGAAGAATTTTATTCATGAAGCTCTGAAAAGTGGCAAGGGTGTTAGTCAACCAAAAAGGCATCAATAGAAAATGATAAAGCCCACGATCAATCCTAAAAGTCATTTTGATCTCATCACTATCCCACATACAAATCTAATGGTAGCCAGAGAGCAAATCAATCTTAATGAAGAAGCGTGCCCCTTTCAACTCATCCAACAAGTCATCAATCCATGGGATGGGATAGCGGTTCTTCATAGTAATTTTCTTCAAGTCTTTGTTGTCGATGCACATACAGAAAGAGCCATATTTCTTTTTGACTAATAGGATGAGGGATACATAAGGGGAAGAGCTCGATTCAATGAAACCCATCTCAAGTAACTCCTTGACTTGCTTTGCAACCTCTTCCCATTCACACTTGAAGAGTCTATAAGGTGGCTTGTTCACTAGCTTGGAATAGGGCTCTAAATCAAGTGGATGGTTCACTTGCCTCTTAGGGGGAAGGACTATAGGTATCTAAAATAAATCACTATACTCCTCAAGTGAGGCCTGCAAGGTTGAATCCTTAAATACTTTGGAGGGATGATTTGAATTTTCCTTATTCAAGCACAAGACAAAGATCTATGAGCATTTCTTAAATCCCCATTTGAGTTGCTTTATTTTAATGAGAGTTGAAAATCAACATTATCATGAACTCCCTCTAAGCAAATGAGATGTCCATGCATCATAAACCCCATGTAAATCTAAGAAAATGTCCATAGTAATTTTTCCCAATTGTTTCAACCAATTATAACCCAAGACAACATCAATAGGCCCCATGTCTAATGCAATTAGGTCAACCAATGCCACATAATTCTCAACCAAGCATGGGGGACTACGGAACATACATGTGTGCTGATTTCTTGCTCGCCATTTTCTAGTTGAATGTTTAGGGGGTGTTGTAAATTCATTGGGGTGCATTTCAACTGATCAATGGTGGCTAATTTATTGACAAAACTGTGGGTACTACAACTATCCACAAGGATAAATAAATGGTTTCCATGAATACTGCCTTGAATGCATAGGGTGATGGGACTCCTGGAACCCATCCAAGCATCTAAGGAGATGGAGCGAAGGAAGGTGGTAGTTGGGTAGATATCAAATCAAGAGCATGGGATCCGGGTCAAAGGGAAACCCATTCTCTGAGTCATGTCCACATCCTTAGCATGCTCCTCATTGTCAATAAGTAAGTCATCCTCATCATTGTGCCAATCTTCCATTACAAACATGTTATGAACTTTTACTTATGTGTCTTATAAGGGCACTTGGAGGCACGGTCGGTAGCGTACTTATCCCCACATTTAAAACATAGGCCTTTTTCCTTCCATTCCTTTACAACGTCCGAGGCTTTGGCCACTTCAACCATATCTATTTTTACCATATCTACTCTTAGCATTAGATCCAAGTGTTGCCCGAAAAGTGCCCTATTTTCTTTTAGCATGGAAGGGGGGAGGATATGTGGGTATTTTGGGGCTACTATTAGGCATGGAATTGCCTCTAAAACCACCCCCATATGGGGATAACCTCAATGGAGTGTGGGGCTATCCATAATCTTGCTGAAAAATCTCATTCTGACAGTACTTTCTTGCATATCTTTCAGCCAATTCAATTGCATCAAATAGTGTAGTAGGATTTTGAGCCATGGCATCCATCAAGAGGCTCGATTCCAAACCATAGAAGTCATTGTGTAGTTTGGCATCATCACTCATGCTCTCCACATACATGGTCAGGTTCATAAACTACTTTGTGTACTCTTATACAATGAGATTACATTGGTTAAGAGTGCACCATCATCTTATCAACCGCTCTTTTTTCATGGGGATACAAATACTTGAGCCATATGCATTTTAAAGTCTTTCCTATCAATGAAGTGATGATTCTCTCCGATTGATGTAGCACCACCATGTGTGGGCAAATCCTTCCAAGTAGAGAGAAGCAAAGATAACTTTGTAATCATCCATGTGGGGTTAAATATTGAAGTAGGACTCCAATTCAGATGCTCGCTCTTCCAAGTTTGATGGTGAGGGAGATTTCCCATTGTACTTAGTGAGAATGATCTTGTCATGGAGATCATGAGGACCTTGCTTCCCATGGATACCTTGATGTCCATACATACCATGATGGCCATACATACCTTGTTTTCCATACATACCATGTTTTGTATTTATCCCATGCTACCCATTATAGGCATAATATCCATTATAGCCATGCTGCCCATTATTGCCATGCTATCCATGATTGCTTTGCTAGTCATTAATATCATATTGTCCGTGATGGGGCTAAGTCATATAAGTTACATTGGGGCTCTTAGGGAGAGTAGGGGAGCTTCCACCAATGGTGGGTGAGGGTCTCATTGGAGGGTTGCCTGTATGGGTGATGGGGAAGCTCAATAGAGGCTTGTCATGAGCATGAGAGGGTTCACCAACTTCATAGAGGTAGAAGGGGGAATACCCTTGGATCTAAGAATGTCATGTGGACCATGTAGTTTCTCTAGTGGTAGAGGCCATCAAGACTCGTGCTTGGATTCATTCGTCTTTTCTAAGGACGATGTCACACGGAATACGTGTGGGGTTTGTAAAAGTCGGTCATCTTGTAGGGACACTTTGCGATGGGAGAACTCAACATTAAATAATTAACCAAAAGAATTTTAGATTCAAGACGAATGAGAAAACAAATTCTTTGATTAAAGATATAGAAAAGATACAATATCAAAAGACTCTCGAATATGATCAAAATATTTCAAGGAAGATAAGGTCGAAATCTCAAACTGAGAGAGAAGAGAAGAAGATGGAATATTAGGTTTTAAGGAAAGAACTTCAAGGAAGGCGAGGAGCACCAAGTCAAACTCAAGCCACTCTCATAGAATTTAATGTGACGAGAAATTTGAAGAGGGCAAGGAGCTCATAGCTCGACTCAAAAGTCACTCCATGGAACTTGATGACAACCTTCAAAGTAGGTGAGGAGCATTAAGCTCGGGACTCAAGCCACCTTCATAAGCAACTAGATGGCAGAAATTTCAATATAGGTGAGGGGCTTAAAGCTTGATCTCAAGCCTCTCTCTTGAATTTGATGGCAATATCTTTGAAGAGGCGAGGAGCATAAAGCTCAACTCAAGAGCCTCTCGTACATGGACTTCATGGAGAGATCAAAGAAGGATGAGGTCTAAATTCCTCATACACGTCCTCTTATATAGTTTTTCCTTCCACACGTTAAGTGGCCTTTTTTACTCTAGTTTGTTTAAAGCTAAGATTTAAAAGCTTTAACCATTTAGGAAAAAAAGGCAATAGGCTTAAAGGCTTAAAGCTTTTAATCTTGAAAAGTTTAAAGCTTTTTAAAGCTTTAATTGTATTCTTTTTGCCACCTTCGTGTATCATGTCGTGTGCCTACTGATGTAGCATGATCAAAAAGTACTCCATTTAGCCATCATTGCGAAATGATCGATAGCCATTGTGACTATCCCTTGCCCTGCGCGATCAGAAAACTTGCCAAATTTTTGTGTGGGATCAATGCTTCTGACTGTCAAGAATGCCTTCGAATCTTTGTTATAAAAAATGGTGAATCTCTAAAACTGTTGCAGGGAATATTTCCCGAATGTTTGCTTAACTTGTTGAAAGCTGCACTACCATTACTCAACGTAACCATAGGTCCGTTCATTAATATTGTTCTTGGCCCTGCTACACTTCCATCTATGCTTTTGAAGATGCCGCCATGTCACCTACATCATGCTGGCTGAGGATAAATATCAACATGGGCCCCGCCACGGGCCCATACTTTTTGATTGGTATGATCGGAAGCACCGGTTTTAGGCACGCATGTCTCTTTTTTCCATATTAAAGGATCTAATTTTAAAAAAAACCTTCTACTGTCAACAAACGTACGGGTGCGAGAGTGCTTGTGTGTGGGCGTGAGTTCAAACTATGCCGTGTGCAACAGGCAATTAGACCAAACCCCCCTTTAGGGACCTTTTATATTTTAATTAATCTCCACCGAGTGACCGGGTGAACCCGTTCGCAATGGCGGGGCCCATGCTGAAATCTATCCTCAGCCCATCATGCTACCACCTTCGTCAAAAATATGCCACCAATTTGCCTATGAAGATGCAATTGATGCCATTGTACTACATTACTCATCATCATCAAGACATTATCTCTATTAGTCGCCATCCTGTCCTGCGAATCATGTCATCAAGAATCCGCCTTCCAAACTCTGACCAGTGATTGTACAAAGTATGTGCAATCATGTTGATGTTTGTCCAAGGATCATCCATGGGTACAAGAAACTCTTCGTGCAACAGCAAATTTGCAATGGTCATCAGCTAGAAAATCCTCATCCTTAGAGGAAGACTAGTCTCTCTCCTCACATCTCAATAGAGACCAAGAGAGGCCATTGCGCAGGGCATGTGTAATCCCGTTAAGCTTTGTCAAATTTGAATATATCTTTTTACAATGTTCTCCGCAAAACATAGTACTCTGTATGGCAAGTTGTTTACCATGCAAGCAAGATACATGATATCGATGCTCACATTAAGAACACAACAACATGCTATTTCTAGAGCTTGTTTTATCCTGGCTTCTATCACAAACAAAACATTGACACATTGGACAAAACCATTTTCCTTCCAGGATATCTTGTATTTATAAGCAGTATGTGTGATAGGTAGAGGGATAGTCGTCACAACACAGCAAGTTTCCACCATCTCCACAAAGAATGCAAGTGTCAAATTATGTAGCAATAGACAATAAACTCCACTTAAATGTCCATGATATGAGCGAATAACCTTGTTGTATTC
Organism: Lygodium microphyllum; assembly: GCF_053477565.2. Classification (NCBI taxonomy): domain Eukaryota; kingdom Viridiplantae; phylum Streptophyta; class Polypodiopsida; order Schizaeales; family Lygodiaceae; genus Lygodium; species Lygodium microphyllum. Next base: position 118,782,769 of record NC_141148.1, on the reverse strand, counting down.
AAGGACGTAGCATTTGACTTGCTTATCATCACCAAAAAATAACATGTAATGAAATCTTGGACTAACTGCAAGCCCTTGTACTTGCTCAATATGCCCTTATAGCTTTTGTAGGCTGCTAAATGTTCAACCAATTTGACATATGGAGAGACATATCATCTACACTAGCAACATCTGAATAGCAAGTCGCATGAAGAAAGTCCAAAGCACAACCTCTGTAATAAACATCAACGAGCTATTGAAGGAACAACACTGTCATCTCCAAAATATGTGGAATTATGATTAGTGGGCTCTTTAAAACCATAACTCATAAAATGTTTTGCAATAAGATCCTTCTTCTTCAAGAAATACTCACTGACGATGTAAAACTTACGACCTTTTCCTTTGATCCTTGAGTCTTCAAAACGAATACCTTCATATGAACCTGTTTTTCCATGCAATGTGCCCTATCAAGAATATGCTTTGGAAGAGAATTTCGTGCCCAATCATTCATGCGGTTTGCAAATTAAAATCCACGCAATGCAATCAATCAAATGATGCTTCCACAAAAATTTATGAATGCACTAAAGAATATGTGCCTAGTCTATCTACATGTGCTCATGCGTTATGGAAAATGCAAACAAAAAGACACACACAACGGAAAACAAATTCCTAATGATGCTAACTAATGTGATCAAATTCCTAGCAAAAAAAAAAATCCACCAGGTTCGCAGTGGTGGACATGCAGCATCACGACATCAAAGTGGTAGCTAACTGAGCTACAAGAGTGGTGAGCTGCTCTAGGGTTTATTGAGTCCGAGAGTTTGAGAAGGCCATTTTCTCAATTACTTCATCAAATTTTGACATCATTTGGTGATGGTTGGAAACCACAAGTTTTAGGGATCCATATCAGGCATTTCCTCATACATATCACCATGATAATCTTGTGCCAAGCTAGACTCATCATTCATTGAGGTCCTGGAGCCTCTAGTCTCCCTCTAGACCTCTTCATGGTCTTACTTGTGCCTTTCTAACCAGCCATTTAGATGCAATCCACAAGACCCACTGTCCGTAAATGGGGTGTAACTTTTGATAGGAAACTCCAATCAATGAGATTTTTTATTCAAATCAAAGGGGAGGAAGCCCTCTTTGACGTGAGACACAAAATGAGCAGAGAGAATCCTGCAATTGGATTTTTGTGTTTATCCTAGAGTGGTCTATACCTCGTCCACAGTGACCTCAGTGCACAAAAAATAGCCTAAACTTTTAGATTGTAGCTCCGATTGGGGATTTTTTAATTCAAATCAGAGGGAACAATGAGAGGAGCTATAGGGTTCACTCGTGGTGTAATACAAAATTTTATGACTGTTGTCCTTGATTAATTGTGACTAAAAACACTATTTGTCCCTTTATTCAAATGTAGTTTATGGATGGCTCACACGCTGAGGGCCCTAAGCATCATCATGAACAACATCCTGGACATACTAATCATAATCCCAAATATATTTACATGGCCATCTACTCTGTCATCATTGCATAAGTGGAACTTAATGCCATACATCTATTTTCACTACATATATCTCAAGTGTCATACATGGGGCATACATGGGTACCATAAGCATTGAAAGGGTGTCCAAAAGGGGATATTTCATCAGGAGTATTGGTGACCATGGGGGGTATACCTACACCTATATATAAGTATCAGGCTCCTGAAAGGGAAGTAGAACCTAGGAGGAAGAAGCTTGGTGATGAGAGCTATGGCAGATGGAGAGCAAGAGCAAGAGAGAGAGAGAGAAAGAGAGAGAGAGAGAGAGAGAAACTCAAAGTGGAAACTCCAACAGTCACTAAAAGAATAAAGAATAAGTGACTGTGAAGGGCGCTCGCCACCTGTAGTGTGCAATGGCGGGTACTGTCAGTATAGTAAAGTATAGTAATACACGGGCAGCTAGGTGGAGGTGCCTTTACCCCCAACAACCTCCCACTTAAAGGAAAATTTCCCCTAGTGAGAGAGAAAAGAAAAGAAAAGATAGTACAACATGTACACATGGACCAACAGGATGAGGAACAAGACGTCATCTCATCCAATGCCCATCAATCTCCTAAGGAAGGCAAAGCGCTCTATAGTGAGGCTATTCGTGAGCAAGTCTACAAGATTCTTCTCAGTCGAAATCTTGACAAGGTCAATAGACCTATCCTCAACAACCTCACAGATGAAGTGATACCTCACCTCAATATGTTTCGTCTTCACATGCAAGACCGGATTCTTGGCCAACTGAATGGCACTCATAGAATCCAAATGCAGTGTAGACATAGCATATGTCATACTAAGGTTTGAAATCAAATGGCCTAACTAGATAGCCTCCTTGCAAGCCTCCCTTGCTGGTGGCTGCAATATACTCGGCCTCTGTAGTAGTAGAAAGAGTCGTACACTTCTATGCCCTGGACATCCAAGAGATAGCCCCTACAGCATAAGTGAACACATATCCAGAAGTGGACTTCCTACTATCTGCATGTCTTGCATAATCAGAGTCAGTGTATCCCATGACTCTTATATACTGGTTGCCATAGCAAATACACATATCTGTTGTCCCCTTCAGGTACCTCATGATACCCTTCATGACATCCCAATGTTTCTTACTAGGTGTATCCATATAATGTGCCATAATCCCTATTGCAAAAGCAATATTTGGACGGGTGGCTATCATGGCATACATAAGACTGCCCACTGTTGCTGATGCATAGGGAATCTTGGCCATCTCGGCCCTCTACTCATCTATTTGCAGACAATCGGCATGTGAAACCTTCACATGACAAGGTAATGGACAGGAAATAGGCTTAACATCCTACATACGGAAGTGCTCAAGGACTTTATGAATGTACTCCCTCTGTGACAGATAGAGTAGTCCCTAAGATCTGTCGCGCGTAATGCGCATGCCAATTATATGAGAGGCATGTCCCAAATCTTTCATCTCAAAGCTCTTCTTGAGCTGATCCTTAGATCATCTAGCTCCTCATGAGCTATCCCTGCTAAAAGCATGTCATCCACATAGAGTACCAAATTTTGTAAAGAACTGTCATGGCCTTTCTTCGTGTACAAGCACGGATCCATAGCACTGCGACTGTAGCCCTGTGGCTGCATGAATGCATCAAACTTATGGTACCATTCCCTAAGTGCCTACTTCAACTCATATAGACTCTTCTTTAGCTTGCACACTAGATGTTCCCTACCAGGGTCTACAAATCCCTTAGACTGCTCCATGTAAATCTCATCATGCAAGTCCCCATGTAAAAAAGATGTCTTGACATCCATCTAATACAAGTCCAGGTCAAGTTGCGCAACCAAAGCCAAGACTAAGCATAGGGTGGTCATCTTGACCATAAGAGAAAAGACTTCATCAAAGTCAATACCATGCTCCTGCTTAAAGCCCTTAGCAACCAATCGAGCCTTGTATACCGGCTTGGGGTGTCCAAGGGTAGTTTTCAGCTTGTACACCCACTTGCATAGCAAAGCCTTCTTACCCTGAGGCAAGGAAACCAAATCCCAAGTTTGATTCTTATGCAATGAGTCAAGCTCAAACTGCATAGCCCTCTCCCAAGAGTGACAATCACCCCTGTGCATAGCCTCATCGTAAGTGAGAGGCTCTCCTGCATCTGTAACCAATACATAATCCATAGAGGGCACAAAACGGTTAGGAGGTCATCTATCTCTAGTAGAACACCTCAACCCAGGCTCTGCTACCCGACCAACATCATGTCTAACATCAGCATGTCTAACATCTTGGCCATGAGAATCAGATAATGTTGCACGCTGTCTAGCTGGCCGTGGAGTGGGGCTATATGGGAGTAGGTGGCTCCTCCTAAAAGATAACTTTGCGTACCTCAACCACTTTCTCAGGCTGCATATGCATTTTGTCCTCATGAAAGATGACATCATGGCTGCGGATCACTTTCTGCGCTTGCGGATCCCATAGACAGTAACCCATCTCTCCTACATCTCCATAGCCAATGAAAATGCATTTTACACTTTTAGAATCCAACTTATTGCATTTGTCCTTGGGCACATGGTAGAATGCCTCACATCCAAAGACACGCAAATGATCATAAGAGGGGGGCTTGCGTGCCCATACCTCCTCTCTGCAACCTAAAAGCCAATTCCACTACTAGGTGACATGTTAATGAGATGCACTACAGTAGTAACTACCTCAGTCCAAAAGTATTGTGGTAAGCCAGTTCTGCTAAGCATGCTATGAACCCTTTTCTGAATGGTCCTTTTCATGCGTTTAGCCAAACCATTATGGGGAGGGTTAAAAAGGGAACTCAACTAACGCTTAATATCCTGCTCATCACAAAACTGCTCAAAAGCACGTGATACATACTCACCCCCATTATCTGACCGTAGGCATTTCAACCTATTCTTGGACTAGTTCTCTACTGATGCAAGCCAACGTTGAAATGTGTCTAAGACATCAAATTTTCTCTTTATGGGATTAGCCCAAACCTTACGTGAGTAATCATCTATAAAAGTAACAAAATACTATGCCCCACCTAGTGACTAACAGGGCATGGGCCCACATACATCTGAGTGCACAAGAGCCTAGGGCTCACCCATGTGTTTCTTACCAAACTTTTTATGCATATTCCTATTCTACCTACCATACAAACAATGATCACAAGAATCAAAATGCGAAGAGTCAAAAGGTGGAAGATACTGCAAAAAAGCACTGAGCATTTTCATTCCTTTAAGGGACATATGCCCCAAACAAGCATGCCAAAGGGATACATAGGGGATAGAACCCACAAACAAAACATGATCCAAGGTAGCTCCAGATACAAGGGATAGAGGCTACCAGACTTGGCACCTCTTGCAAGCACAAGCCTGCCACGAGTAATCTTCCACGTAGAGTCTCCAAAAGACACAAAATACTATGCATCATCAAGTTGTCCAGCTGACATAAGACTACGAGTTAATGCAAGTACATGGCATACATCATGCAAAACAAAAGAACTGCTAGAAGGAAACAATAGCCTAACATCTCCAATGCCCACAATATCAAGAGACATGTCATCACCAAGATGCACAGAACCAGAGATTGTACGATACGTATGAAACCAATCTCTACAGGGTGTCACATGAAATGATGCATCCGAATCCAAAAGCCAACACTGCGCATACATAGAATGGGTCTCAGAAACCTGTAAGGCATCACATGAAGAAGCTACAAGTATGTAATCCTCATCTAAATCAGTGGCATGCATGACATTAACCTCTTCTATCTTCACATTGGACATTGCAGGTACAATACTGCGCTCAAAAGACTTTTCCTGCACTTTCTCTTTTCCCTTTTCCTTGCGCTTATCATCACACATCTTATGACACTATGGCCTAATATGTCCTGCTTTCCCACAATAATGACAGGTAAGTTCAAACTTCCATCCATGGGACTTACTGCGGCCACATGACTTTGAACTGGACTTTTTGAGAGTCCTTGCCCTTATGATCATTATCATGCCTGCCATGTCTGCCACCTCTAACGGTCAATGCATGTGAAGAGCGGGAAGCATCATTGTTTTTCCTATTGATTTCCTCAGTTAATAAAGCACTCTCAACATCTTCGATTTTTAGCCCATCAAATTGGTTCGTGCATGTGGCAGTACGGAATATATACCATGATTTAGGCAAGGTGCCAAGTAGAAACAACACATGCAAGTTGTCTTTGAACTCAATACCCTGTGACAATAGATTCTTCATGATAGCATGAAACTGACTAAAATGAGATGATAGGGATGTCCCCTCCTTCATGCGAAGGTCCATTAACTGCTTCAGCCAATACATCTGTGATGTAGGACTCTGCTACACATAAAGCTCCTAAATCTTCTCCCATAAGTCCCATGCACTTTGATTCTCATCTTCAACAACATTATGATGGACCTCTTCTTAGAGTGACAAGATAATGATAGACTTGCATAGCTCATCAACTTCCATCCAAACATCGGCATCCATATCCTTGGGTTTAGAACCCTTGAGATGCAATGGTTTAATCTGCAACTTCTGCACCGAAACCTGCCATATCTGAGACTTCCAATACCCATAGTTGGTACCATCCAACTTGGTAATGTTAAAGAGAGTTGTATCTTTCAGATGACCAGCCATACTATCCCAGATTAAAGCAAAAATGCAAAATTGCAGGTTGTTGTAATTAGCAAAAAGTGCACTAAAACCACTGCTAAAACTGGCTAAAAGAGTGGATATCACCAAGAGAACCACATGTCCACCAAATATGACGGAGATAACATCAAACAGTAAGCATTACCCTCATAAAAGTGCTCAAAATCTATAGATTTCAACTTGCTGGAATAAATTACATCAGTATGTAAAACTATCCCAAAGTGAAGCAATCACTGATACATATGTCACTGCAACTGTCTGGTAGCAAGATACATCCAACAATGAGTGTCAAGAGGACCAAGAACTGTCAAACCAATAACCGGTCAGGCAAGATACATCTCATAGGTCTAGGAGTCATGCATGTAATGTGTCTCAGGGTAAGAGAAGAAACCAAGCACAAGCACAACTGATAGATCAAGAAGCTCAATGCATAACCATCCAAAATGCATACAAAACTGACAAACCTGTGACAAAGATAGATGCCTGCCCCAATAGGCGTATCAAATCAGCCCACTACAAACTAACTACAGACATAAAGCTCTCAAGAGAGCAAATGCATGTAACTGTCCCACAAGCTCAAGCTCAAGCTCAAGCATAACTGATAGAGCAAGAAGCTCAATGCATAACCATCCAAGATACATACAAAACTGACAAACCTGTGACAAAGATAGATGCCTGCCCCGATAGGCATATCAAATCAGCCCACTACAAAATAACTGCAGACATAAAGCTCTCAAGAGAGCAAATGCATGTAACTGTCCCACAAGCTCAAGCTCAAGCTCAAGTGTAAGTAAAACTCTGTGTACATCTAAATATACGAAGAGGCTCCCACTGGAAGTAAAGTTATCTGGAGCATAAATCCCAAGCTATCTCAGACCCATAAAGCATAAGCCTGAAAGCATTCAAATAGCATGTAACTAACAACCAAATGTAATGCTCAGGAGGTCCAAAATGCTCAAATATCCAAAGACGAAGCTCCAAGTGGCTGTCATGGATGAGCAAACCAAGTGACATCCATATCTAACTAAAGCATAAATGCAAGAGACCTAAATGTCAAGCAGTGACAATAGGCATAAAGTGGTTCAAAGCATGCCAACTCAATCCAAATGCCAGTGAATGATGACCAAGATGGAGCCTAATCCAAGATCAAAAGCATTTCGGAACCAAAAAGAAGCATTTGACAATCTCCAAATACATCGATATGATCATTCAAATCACCGGTCTTAAGCACCCCGTATCCAAGAACCAATGCATACACCAAGTAAATGAGCTTCAGCCCACTGTATTATAGTAGCATATTCACTATCAAATGAATCTCAATCAGTGCCCAAATCTACTCCAAATCGGTCCCAAAGCATAGACATAGCATCCCATAATATCCAAGCATCACCGGGCATCAATAGACATCAAACGGGCAATGCCAAGAAGCATCAAACATCAAATGTCAAGTGTTGCCCTGTTTTTCAATCTTGGGACTGTATATACAACAATGGCTAAAGGTGGAAGCACTCGTATCGATTGCTGGGAGCCAAGAACTAATGCCGGAGAGTCTGAAGATGATTGGGAATCTTGTGAACAATGTCGAGAAGCCAGGGAAGGAGCTGGAAATGCCATAAGTAGATCATCCCATCCCCCTAAAAATGTGCCACATTTTGCGCTGGCTACTTTTGGGGACCGAGGAGTCTTCAATAGTGCTCCTGAGCACTTGGCAATGATCAAGGGGCTCAAATACAACCCTGCAAGGTGCCAAATGAAGGCCGAGGAGATCAGGGAGGAGGCAAGGGATCAAAACATACCTGTAAATGAAGGTGCCATGGCTGCCATTGAAGCTCAAGTTGAAGCTCTTCAAATCCAGGTTGAAGAGAATGCCGAGCAAGATCCAATGTCTTTGCTTTGATACCAGTTGAAAGGGAAGTAGAACCCAGGAGGAAGAAGCTTGGCGGTGAGAGCTATGGCGAATGGAGAGCAAGAGCAAGAGAGAGAGAGAGAAACTCAAAGTGGGAGCTCCAACAACCACAATGTGTGGCCAGGCCTTCCTTTATTCAAAATTTCACTAAAAGAATAAAGATTAAGTGACTGTGACGTGCGCTTACCACCTGCAGTGTGTAGTGGCAGGTACTATCAGTGTAGTAAAGTGTAGTAAGACACGGGCGGCTAGGAAGAGGTGCCTTTACCCCTAACAGCTCTAGCTTACCGAGAGGTGGGCAAAGTTTCCCCCATGCCAAGTTGTGCAACCCTTTAGGGTCTTGAGTGGTAAGGGAGAGTCACCTCTCTTTTGGCTTATCACCTTGCTTGGCATCGGCCTTTTTCCTCAACCAAAGTATACGTGGCAAACATTTTTATTAAGCAATCAAGATGAGATGCATTAGAAAGGAAACATTGGATTGTTTCATGAGATGCAAGGATAAACAAGAGCTTGGTTAGGGCGTATCTTGGCAGTCCAATGACTCGATGGTTGCTACTTACCATTTTTACAGAATCTTATTACTCACTTGGGATTAATCCAAAGCATACAAGATCAAGGAAGAGTTAACATCAACAAAAGAAATTGATTTGGGGTTAATCATGATGCATTGGAAAGAAAATGGGGCATTGGTTTCAGTGGGAATATGCATATAATGAAATATTGAACTAATAGAGAATATGCAATCATAATCTCTCCAACAAAAGGAATTAAGCTCAACAAGTGGATTAAGATGAGAGATTAAAATTGGATTTGGATACCTCTTTAGTGTTTGGGAAAGATAGATGAAGCATGATCCACCATGATGCCAATTTCTCCATCAAGAAAGCTCGATTAGAGCACTCCAATGGATGAAGCCTTCAAGCATTTGAATGCTTCCACTAATGATGGGGCTCTCAAGCTTGTACCCAAGCTTAACCTTCAATACTAGAAAGCTTCAAAGAGAGCTTTCATGCCTGCCCACAAGAATTCCCTTGCCCTGCACGATGAGCTCCATCTCTTCAATCCAAGGGAAGAGGGGAAAAGCGGGCTAAAGGATCTCTTAAGGGATGAGCTTCCAAGGATTATGGGCTGATTTGAGAGCTTGGGCTGAGCTTTAATGGCTATCCCAAACAGTGTACATCAAGGTTTTCCAACATGCGGGAGCTCAAATGTTAGAGGAAAGAGGTCCAAGTCTTTCTTAGGAGCTTCAGCCGGTTGCCCAAGGAGTAGGGAAACTAGGGGAAAAGGTTGATTACTATTGCAAAGGGTCAAGACAAGAGCAAGGGGACAGCAGTGCAATTTGCATCGCAATTTGTGTGATGTTGCATGGTGGTTGTGTCTAGCCTTTCCCAACCTTTAGGGTGCTCAATCTATTTTGTCAGAGATGTGGGGGATCGAGCCTAGGTGGTGGCTGATATTCTGGAGGGAGCTAGAGCAAGATCTTGGGGGTTAAAGGGGTTGGTAGTCATGGCAACTTGCAATAGAAGAGAGCAGAATGGCTAAGGCAAAAAGTAATTGAGGTTTTTCCCTCTTCTAACTCATGAGTCTGTAACCTTGGTCTTGGAACCCCTAAAATTTTGCATGAAAAGGAATCACAACCTGCTAAGTTAGCCATTTAACCTCTACATATGTATGAGTCTCCCTCCAGCTATAGGTCCTCCTTGCTCCAAAAAGCTGAAACTAATTGTGGTCCTTCCTAATGTACATGTACCTATGACCTGAGTAATCAAGGTTTTAGATTTGAAAAGGGACTAGATGGAGAAAGAGGAAAGAGGAAATGGACCAAAGTCTAATGCTCTGATACCATTTGTTATGAATGAAGCTAAGAGGAGAGAGGAGAATGAGCTAGAGAAAGAGAAAGAGAGAAGGAAGAAGAGAAAGAAATACTAGAAGAGGAGAGAGAAATATAGGAAAGAGGGGAGAAAGGAGGAGAAAGCCATGGAATCTGAAGATGAAGGTGAAGAGAATGTTCTTGATAATAATTAGATGCCCTATACTAGGATTCTTACACCTTATATACTCTGGTCAAAGTGATTGGGTGTCTAACCCCTAATTCTCATGTATCTCGCTTGTTACAGCCACTTAGAGCTCATTACAAAACAACACATTGTTAGGATCACATGCAAGCTAATTTAAGATAGCTTAATAGTATTTGAGAGCTTCCTCTTTCACATACTTCTCATTGGCCACCACTTGCTTCCCAAAATCCTTTCTTATCTTGGTGATAGATAGTACACAATGCTCCCTTTAATTTGAGCTTGCCCAAGAAATACTATAATAAAATGTAATACTTCTTGCTTTCTTCCTATATATCCTTCTTAGGACCTTCAAATCATCTTTGAGTGATTCTATCCCCTACATGTTGACATTATTGCTCTTGACCACCTCTACATAATTGATTTCCATATGTCACAATGTCTTCTTTACAACTTGGAAGTACCATGGCCTTAATCCTTTGTGATTTTGATAGACACCTCTAGCATGTGCTTCGTAAGCTTCTTTCCCTGCATGCATAATGCTAGAAGAGGTCACCATTTATAGGCACATTTGGGTGTGGTTAATGTGCATTTACATTACATATGTGAGGCAAATCACATTCACACACACCCCCTCTTCCATTCTCTTACATAGTCACAACAACAAAAGGTTATCCGCAACTCTATGAATACTTAATGGATAAGATGTTGCATAACAAATCTTAAGGTAGTGTAAAAAGTTAATGGATGTGTGAAACTAGTCAAAATAGAGTGGAAGAGAGAATAACACTTACTTTATTAGTAAACATCCACATTCTATTAAAGTACAAAAATTGTGCAACTTTAGAAAGGGAACAAACCTCATACTCAAAGTAGAAGTGACCACCTTAATTTCTCAAACCTTTAGTTGAGCTTTACTCTCCAAAACAAAATGACCTAATTTATCTAGCTTTTTATGTATTAAAGTAAATATATTATACAACCCTTCAAAAGGGAATCAAGCTCACAAAGATTTTGAGCTTACAATACAAGCAAGCACCTTAGTTTTTGGAAGGTAGACTTAAGCTATAAGCTCCAAAACAAAACCAAAAGAATTGTCAAGTTTAAAGAGCTTGAGCTTGGAAACAAGCATTTTCCAAAAGATTTATTTAAGTTATAAGCCTAAAATAAATTGATCAGTTTGAAAAATCTTAATGAGTTTCTTGGGAGCAACCAACTTAGTTTCCAAAAGGTTTTGCTAAGTACATAATGTCTTAGTCATAGCAACACTTCCAAACACATTCCAAAAAGAAATAAGGTCAAGTTTCTTCAACCATTTTTGGATCTACTTTGTAGAGCAAGAAAACCTCATAATACTACCCAAAAGTCTACACATTTTGAAATATAGACACAAAAACCCAATATAAATTCATAGGACTCACTAAAAATCACTAAATGCAAAGGTACAGAAATAATAAGAGATTGTGATCAAGTGATTAAAGTATCAAGTGATAGCTAAAAAGAAGATTTGAACTCATACTTGGCAACAACAAAAGGGGGGGATTATAAAAGCCAAAGAGCAAGCAAGAGCAAGGAAACAAGTCTTAGAAGTAAATAGACCAAGAAACCCAAAAGTAAACCATAGCTAAGAACTAGCACTACTCTCAAATGGCAAAAGTATATCTATAGTGGAGAAGAGAGAAAACTAGATCTTCATAGTTGCATAGAAATGCATAATAAAACAGAATTGTCTTTTGTGGAGGAAAAAAAGACAATTCCAAACCATTTGGATAATAATATATGTTAGCAAAAATAATTGGAAGCTTTTTAAATATGCCTTCAATTTTTTTATGTTAAATAAAATTTTTGAAAATGATACATTTTTGAGTCACCTACTTTTAAAATATAGGTAAAAGCCCATGTATTCTGTGCCTTTGTGTTTTTTTTAGATGATAAAAAATTATCAAATTTTAAAATTTTAAATAATATGCATGTATGGAAAACTTATTTTTCCTCCCAAAGGGTCTTTTTCCACTCTTTTGTCCATATTATTATAGAATATGTCTTGAATAAAACTAATTGAGAAGTCTTTCACATTTTCCAAGATTGCATCACTATTTTCAAACATGGAAGTTTCATCCTCATCAAATAATTGAACTTTCAAAATTTTCAATGACAAAGTTTGCAAACATGCATAGAAAATGTGAACATTTTCTAAATGTTGCCCCACATCTCTAAGCAATGTCAAGGCTTTGTTATAGAATAATAGAATACCTTGGGAATATGAATTTTTACAACTTTTTCCTGAAATTCTCTTCTTATATAATTGTTTTGTAGACTATATTCCTTGAGCAAAGGTTCAAATTTTATGTTATCTACAATTATTTTCCTCAATTTATATTTTCATTGTCTTAACTCATATTTTTACTTGCAAGAGACTCTACTTGACATGACTAGTCATTTTGAAAGGCTTTCTCATAGCTTACTATCTATGAGAGCTTAAGGTACCTATATTCTCAAAGAATCTAAGTATGATTTCTTGTGCTTCACATGACACTCTTAATGACCATGAGCTCTCATTTTGAAAGGTTTTCTCCAGAGTCCATAGCTTGCTATTTACAAGGATTTAATGTTATCTATACATCTAGGAATCTAATAGCAAGTAAAAACTATGCCTTTCTATTTCAAGAACTTGTGTGGGAATTATTAATTTTGTAAAAAATACTAAAAATTGCAATGATAAAGAAATAAATCTTGCATATTTCTCTTTCTTGGTAAATTTCTTTTATTTTTCAAGAGTTAGATGAAAAGAGATATTATGCATGATATACAACTACAAATACATTATATATTATATAAACCTTTGTATTGGGTATCCCACACTTATAAAGTAACAGGGTATGTTGGCTCCATCTCTCTATAGACCTATTTGTTGTTTGAAATCTATTCTTCCAAATGTTACCAATTCACCATTCACATTGTCAACATATGGTTCAATATTAGTGCTTCGTTAAGCCTAGAATTCATGTAGATCTTCTGAGCCCATATAATTGGACCTAATTTAATGCTATAATATAAGTAGCATTCAATAGATTTCTCACCATTCTAGAGCCAACAATATATGCCCTTAGTCACCCCACCAACAAAAGACTAGATGTCTCCACTATAGTAATACCACTACATGAAGTACTTCAGCTCATAACTATGCATATCCTTGCACTTGATTGCCATCCATATTAGTGAATGCATCATCAATAGTCATAACCATAGTGTACCAATATCTCAACTCCTTAGAGACTACATAAAGGTGAAGCTCACAAGTGGTTGGATTGTAGCATAACATTTGCTTCTCTTGCATATCCATATTAGTGAATATACCAACAATATTTATAACTGCAATGTCTACATCTCAACTCATTAAAGACTACATCACAACGAAAGCAAAGCTCACAAGTGATTGATTGTATCACCTATATCCTTTGCTTCTCCTTTATATCCAAAAAAAACACCTTTCTTTGCCTTGGTGTCTAACTTCTTCCTCTTCATATCAAGAATGTGTACATAGAAAACGCATCCAAAAGCTTAAAATGGGACACATTTAGCTTGTGCCTTGTGTACATATACTTTGGAGTCTTATTATGTACTATCATTGTGGGTATCATGTTCATAATGTGGATCTCACATTATACTACCTCTAGCAAAAAATGTCTAGACATACGTTTTTCATTCAATAGTGCTCTACCAACCTTGGTAATACTTGTTAGATATGATCAATGCCCCACCCTCATTAGGTGCTACCAATTATCCATGGTGCTCAAAGTTGTAAGTCCCCCATTATGAGGAGAAGCCAAGTGTGAGCCCGGACATCGGTGGAGTCCTGACTTGTATATCAGATGAGGTCTATCTGACCGGATGGCAAAAAGGTGACCATTGTGGGTCTAATCTTTGGGTTAGACGGAGTGGTTAAGCTGGTAGCAACTCGAGGTGCATTGCATCGAGTTGCGGTATAAGGGAGTTAAAAGGGGCCCCTATTGTGGGGTCTGGGGGCCGCGGAAGCGGCCCCTGGCTGGGGGGTCCCAGGGGGGCCAACGGCCCCCCTGGCGGGGGTCCGGGGGCAGCGCCCCCGGCCCGATGGTAAAGGGAATATTCCCTGGAATATTCCCTGGCCGACTAGTGGAGGCTCATATGGTAGGTCGGTCAACAGGCCGACCTAACGACCTTCGCGGGCTATAAAAGCTAAACCCTTTCGCAGCCATCTTACACTTATCTTTCACCCAGTCAGAGTTGTTGTTCCAGCTAGCCTTAAGCTCTTCACCTATCTTCTGTCTAGATCGCCATCTAAGCTTCACATAGTGGAAGCGCACGGGTGGACAGAGCCATCTTTGTATCAGTTGTTTGGAGTTAAAGAATTTACTGATTCTCCTCTTATCTGTTATGTACTCTCTATCTCTTTCTCAGATTCTGTTCGCTGCACCGTATAATATTTTACAATACTCCAATCTTTTCATTATGCACATCATTTTGCTACACTGTATAGGCACATGAAACCTATCCTTGTATGGTAAGATAGTCCAAATACTATGTAAATTACTTGGACACATACTCTCCCCCTCCATCCAAATGAATTATAATAAAGCACTTCTCAATCTCATGCTCAATCATGCTATGAAAGAGATCGAAATTCTCAAATATTTTAGAATTTTCTCATATGAAGCACACCTAGGTCATCCTAGAAAAATCATCCATTAAGGAGATGTAGTATTTCATCTCACTCATGCTCAGTTGGGATGTTCTTTATATATCAGTGTGCACCAACTCTGACACTCTCCGTGCTCTCTTCCCCTCCTTGTGAAATGGCTTATATGCATATTATCAAAGATCTTCCAAGCTCAATGTTGGATCTAACTAAATGCTTATTGGTCCAAGTTCTTTGAGCAATGTGGCTATTGCTACCTCTCACGTAACTATCGCACACTCTCATGAATATCATAGAAAACTCATCTATTTGCCTCTTCATTGTAGTCTACCCGCAAAGGTTCCTCAATGACTCCATAATTCAAGCAATGCTCCTCAAGCATGCTCCATCTCCATGGTTTCAATGCTCTAAGCTCACATTGTGAAGAGGAAGAAGGAGAATAAGAAAGAAGAGGTGAAGTTCTTCACACATCAGTCCCACTCTCCCTCACACACACACACACACACACACACACTCTCTCTCTCTCTCTCTCTCTCTCTCTCTCTCTCTCTCTCTCTCTCTCTCTCTCTCTCTCTCTCTCTCTCTCTCTCTCTCTCTCTCTCTCTCTCTCTCTCTCTCTCTCTCTCTCTCTCTCTCTCTCTCTCTCTCTCTCTCTCTCTCTCTCTCTCTCTCTCTCTCTCTCTCTCTCTCTCTCTCTCTCTCTCTCTCTCTCTCTCTCTCTCTCTCTCTCTCTCTCTCTCTCTCTCTCTCTACACACAAGCAAGGATATAGAAGCAAGAAGCAAGAATAGAGCTCTCTCAAGATTGCACACTACAAAAATGAGCTTACCCATTCATTTTCAACTTTTATACATGGGCTTGGTTGGATACCCTACCTTTCCTTTTGGATCAAAATTGGACCTCCTTGATTTATGCATGAATTCTTAACTTTAATTGGTGTTTTTTGGTCTCTATGAATTGAAGCTTTATGGCCACAACACCTCATGGACATCACAATAAACTATCCTAATTTTACAAAAATTTACAATTTGCATGGGAGCAATGCTCTCTTTAAAAACATAATTATAATATAATATTCTTTGAAATTTTACTAGTAAGTATCCTACAATTCCTATTTCAAAAAAATAATTTTGGTACAACCTAACAATTAGTATGTTCTTATTTTCAATGCTTCCAATGCTTGTGCATTTGTTCTCTTAACTTCTGGAATGTTGTATTTTTGTCCACCTTTTCAAAAAGATGTTAACATTATCCCCGTCCTAGATGAGTGCTAGTCCCATGGCACTTCGCAACCCAGTTGGAACATTGTGCTTAAGCTAGTCATAACAAAGTATGGAAGAGGGTGGTGAGGGAAACTAATGTTATAGCATAGCTTCTCATGGCTACAAAGGGAATGAGGGGTACTTTCCTAGGATATCTCATAGCTAAGGAAAGGAAGGAAGTAGAGTTGGAAGGGCCACAAATGTGGTTTGGGGTCTTCTTCTTGTCTCAATCTCATGAGCTTCAAATCAAAACATATGCACTCCTAGGGGGTCTATCTACATTGTTGTGTTGCGATGGTTTATATGTGTGTGAGTACAACTACGAATTGCATTGAAATCCAAGCAAGCTCAAATTTTTTTCCCACACTTGAGGATCTAATTTGTGAGAAGCAAGGTGCGATGCATCACTTAGAGTGAGAGGTCTACCATGTGACATTGGGATGTCCTATCCTTGATGGACCCTAACACATGCGGTAGGAAAAGGGTTAGGGTTTAGGAATAGATTCTATTGACCAAGGCCATAAGAGGCACCTAACTTGAGGATCTCTAGGTGATATGATCGTGGATACACCTATTCTATATTAGTTTTTTTGGTTTTTCTCTTTTCTTTTCTTTTTCTAAATTTCCTTCTCTTACATCATTAGAAGGAGTGGCTTCAAAGACTTTTTCCCCTCTCTTACATCATTAGAGGGAGTGGCTTCAATGAGTTTTCCATGTAGGCCCTACTAATTATTTAATGTTTTAGGGCTAGCCTTGTCACTAACAGTGCTATCAGAAGTAAGGGATGGGTACAACTTGTAAACATGCTTGCATTTACGCCCTTCAATGTAACATGCCCGCCCAAGCCACTTCTTTGTCTCGACACATTCTTAGTAGCCCATCAAGAGATGTCCTAGAACATGCAATCCATGATTTGATCAAATGCCTCAAAGTTTGCTATCTAGGTTCGCTTGAGTCGACCCCACTGTGGAAGTTCTAGCTGTCCCCACAAGGATCGACCTGGGTTTTTGGTTCCTATTATGAGTCAAATCAACTACTAATGGTTGATTAGTGTCAGTAATTCAAGTTTCCACTTCTTATAGAATTACCCAACTAAAACAGACTTGGATTGTGCTTGGTTCAAAGAGAATGAGAGACGAAGGGGAGTGTGGCACTTCGATTCCTTCTTCCAATGGTGTGCAAAATCCCATACTGGGCTCAAAAACGATGCAAGTCAAGCTTCCTGATCTCTAGTGGTCATAAATTTACCTATTTAAATATGTTTTTTTTCCTTTTTAGGAAAGCTCTCAGCTCACCGAGTCCATCAACCATAGTTTTGGATCCGTCGGGGATCCATCCTCTTACTTCCCTCCTAAAAGTATTTTTAATTACCTAATTACCTACCACCTTAGATTCAACATACAAAAACAGCTTTTTTGATTATCTCCTTATACGAATTTGTTATATGCATTTATTTCACAACACAAAGACAGAGTAAAGAAATTCCTTCTCAATAGTTCCTTTAAGAAAAATAACATTTTACAATGTTTTCTATTCTATGATGTCAACCCAAATGTATTATTCTCTCCGAGTTCAGTTTCCTAAACTAATATTGGAACTTCTAGCATGCTATCTGGAATTCGAAGGGTAGTTGGTAGTTTGTAAAAGTCTAAGGAGTTTATGACTTGAGCCCCCTAGTATCCTCACCTCCTACTACCAACTAGAGTTTCCTACAATAAGACTTTTCATGCCATGATTGGTCTATACTGGCTAAGGCAAAAAAAAAAAAAAAAACCTTGAAGTAGGTTTTATTCACGCTGGTCTTGGGGAGGTCTAGCGCTATCAAAGAATATTGTCTCATTCGGCATTTTGTGTTCATCGGAATACTGCCTCGATCAGTGATATGTATCCGATCATCCATCTTTTAGCCTGATGATTTTAGGAAAGATTAGTACCTAACTTACAATCATAGACATTTTATTTCGAATGCATTATACGTAAACTTTTAAGATATTTATTTTCAAGACAATTCTTTCCTTCTAAAAAATAATAATATCAAGTCTTAGTGTAAGTGGCAATATCTTCCAATAATGTTCTTGGATTACCCTCCCCTCGAGATCTAGTCTGGATCAAATCTAAACAAGAATTCTATTTTTAAGAACAATTCCCGTGATGGTCTTTTCTTTTCTCAATGGAGTTCGTGGGTCTTTGCTCAAAAAAAAATCATGGTTAGTTTTATTATGAAAATTACCCTTTTTTTTCATATGAAAAATTGGTCTTCGTGTTTATCCATCAAAGGTTCCGTTAGTTCAAACATATCAAAAATTTTAAGTCTTTTAAAGAACATAGTACATTCCTTGTACTTCTCCTTGGAACATCTCATACAAACCCAATTTATCCCTTCGAATTTGTGGTTAAGAATTCCTTTAAAAGATTTTTTTCAAGAGATTTAAAAAAAGTCATATTTTATGAACGTAACTTTTTGTTACCAATTGATGGGACCAAAAATGGGTCAACACTGACTATGGCACTAGCCGGACCTCATGCACACAACAGACACCTCCACCACCACATGGCCTCGTGGACCAGTAGTGTCTGTAATAACTAGATGCACACTAGATACATCTAATATTGCATTTGTAGCTGGATAAGAGTCCAACGGCACCTTCCCCAAAACCCCTCAAAGGGGTTATCCCACACATATTGGCAATAAGTGCCACGTATCACAGACATAGGAGGCACCCCATCGGCTGATTGCTGTGGCCCAACTGCAGCTCTCCTATATCTTAGAGATTGGCCCCTAGATGCACTGTTTTTACATATAAACGCATTCGCATAAGACTCCTCTTTTTTTCAACGAGATCCAGGAGATACCATGTTTCCTCACCAACAATTTTCCCCAAGAAACGAATGGCTAACCTACGACAAGGGGAATCTCACCCTCTCAAGCGTGGGTCAACTATAATTCAAACAATTGCTATGCATTTCCAGGAGTTGATACCACATGTATGATCAATGCAATAGTGGATGTCTCATTGTGCACAAATAGTTATGTTTCGAAATCAGCCTATGTGCTAGTGCACAGACAATCTTTCCATGAATTCCAACTAATACGTATATACTTCGTTGCAAGAATTTAGCACCAAGGCGAACCTTGTGCTACTAGATCCCTTATTTCCAAATAGGTTGTTTCCTAAATGCTATACATAGAAAAAACCAATTAGAATTTGTATTATTTCAGCCTCAAACTATTGCACAAAACCCTACTCCCCCTCATCGTTTAAGTTTTGCTTCATTGCATAGATGTATAGAGGTTGTTTTGTCATGGTTTAATATATAAAGAGAAATAAATCACACACTGTGACAAAAAAATAGGGCAAACTAAGGCCAAACCTCATGATTTGCCGTACCATACATCAAAAACCACTAATTATATTTTTTTGTATTTTTCTAAGGCATATTCCTATTTTTTCTCTTATTTTTCCCCATTTTTCTCTATTTTTTCAATTAAAAATTGATATATTTTCAGAGATGTGGCTCTTGATTCTTAAAATAGTAGAAATATAGATTTTATTAGCATTTTATCCCATGTGTATTGGTTTATCCCACTCGAAAACACCAAAAATCTCATTTTTCTCATAAAAATCGTGTTTTACATGTTTCAAAAAATTATTTCTAGCATTTTTACTTTATATTTTCTGATTTTTTCATCATTCAAGCATAGAACAAACAGTAGACAGCATGTCTATCAATTTTCACTCCATAAGAACAACATTGGCTCAATCAAATGTCAAAAACAAGCAATTTTCTTTTGTAAAATAGAATTACCGATTTTTTTCATCTTTGGGGATTTTAAAATCTGATGCGGGACTGCAAATCAGCCCTCATTCAAGGCTCAGCCCACCTCTGAACAGCCAACTCTAGCCTTCCATCGATCTGGGAGTGATTTGGTATACCATGCTGGACAAGCATCCTTCAACCGATTTTCTTCTTGGTTCTTCCCACATGAATTGCCTCTTGGAAGAGAGAGAGGGAGAAGAGAGATAAACTGATTTTTTATCTCTGAGCATAGTACATCATTTCTCAATCACATTTCGGCAATGGAGAGCGAAGATTGGAAGCATCTCAGGCCCAAGAGGATTCTCTCTCTCTCTCTCTCTCTCTCTCTCTCTCTCTCTCCAAAAATGTCCAATCATTGCCAAGATTGGAGGCGCCAAAAAAAATGTATCCCCCCATGGCGTTTCATTTTTTGGGTTTTAAGCTCTTTCTTAAGAGCTTTAAAGCTTTTAACCCAATTATCTAGTTCTTGGCTTGTGTTTTCACATTGTTGCAAGTGGTTTTTTCAGTTTTGAGGGGGCAAACAATGTCGAAATGGAGATCCATCTAGAGGGGTGGCTTCATGACGTCGAAATCTACAGATATAGGCCCTATCGCGCTCTTCCTAGCTTCTAGATCCAGTAGCCGCTTCACAACCCCGAACCTTGCGGGGATTAAATGGGGGGTCAAACGGGCTCAAATCAACGAACCGATACTTGCGTTGGATTCCTGATGTCAAAATGCATCTACAAAAACTCTAGCTCAACCATCCACCACCATTTGATTTTTCATGAAAATTGGCTCTTTGATGCCTCTTAGGCACTACCATTCGAGTGTGGTGTCTGATTTGAGGTCTGGAAATATCTGGCAGTCCGTCTTAGAGTCCCCCACTACCGGGAGTCTCATCTAGCATGCCGAGAAATTATACAAACTCCCCAACCGTCGCTCGGTGGATCTTTAAAGCACTTTGGGTTCTTGCCACTTAAAATCATACTCATTGCAGTTGCCGCCTTTGAGGAAGTCTATTTTTCCCTTGAAATTTAGAATTTTTGGCTATTTTTAAGCACTTCTCGACGTCAAAAATCAGCTGTCACCAACTCATAGGATGATGATCTGATAGCCGCCTTTAATATCAAAATATGGTACCTAGGGATCTACGACAAGTGCTTGGTTGATGGTATTCAAAGCTTCATTTGTAATTCCAGATCTTGCCATTTCGTTTGTAGTGGTCATATCTACAGCGTTATTGGCAACTCCTACCTCTAGACCTTCATAATTTTCTTGTTCAGGGCCATGCTCTTTAATCACCAGATTATAGAGGAGATTTTGGCAATAGATCTTGTGGGTTGTCACAATCGGATCGATGGGGGATGGTGAACACTAGGAATTGAGTAGTGATTACACATGGAAGTAAAGGTAGAAAAGATGGGGGATTCGATTCCAAAAGCCGATGGAGTATCCATCTTGTCTTCATGACAAGAATTTCTATCCTCATACTCCTCTTTCCCCACTCCCCCTTGCTCTATACTCTTGGTTTGAGAAGAGCCTTTTCTCTTCAATCAAGCTAGCTCCCCAACGGTTCCTCATGCCCCATATTTATAGTTAAAATTGAAGAAGAAGGGGTTTATGGGTTGTGGCCAAGAAGAGGAGCTCTTTGTGAAGGGTATCTTGGAAATCCAACAATCTGAACGCTTTTGAGATGCAATCTGATGGGCTGGCGATCTGATCTTTGAGGTCTAGAGAGGTTGCTAGAGATGCCATGATTGATTTGCATGTCCCTCATATGATCTTGCTCTAATCTTAGCCTCTTGTCAAACTGAGAAAAGGAGGAGATTGCTGAAGCCTTCTGCTGAGATTGAGGAGAAGAATCCAGGCTTTGTTTCATGCTTTCAGCATCTCCTAATTTGGGAAGAGAGAGAAATATGGCACCATTTTTTTCGTTAAAGAGAGGGGGAGGGGCGGCCTGTTCATCATCTTCTTCTTCCATAAGCTTTCTTTTTTTTTAATCTTTAAGCTTTCTCTTACTTCCTAAGTTTTAAATGTACTTAGTTAGTTTTGACTCACAGCCATGACTATTGTTCATATGGTGATTTTCGTGAAGGATGTCTATAGATTTTATCGGCCCTGGAAGGTGTCGAGTTACAAACTTTAGATTATTTTATTCGATACTTCCTCTATTTAGTGGTCTAAAACTCTCCAAATCTAATTATGGGAAGAAGATTAAAATTAAAAGTCAAAATATCACATCCTCTCCCCCTTAGAGGAATCGAGGTGTCCTTATCTCGAATGAAACTGGTGGGGGTATTGGTTACATAGTGATTTTTGGTCAACCCAAGTAGCATCCTCTTCAGGGTAGTCTTTCCACTGGACGAGATACTCTCTAAGGGTTTTGCTTCATAGAGATTTCTCCCACATTTCAAGTATCTTTTATAGTTGAAGTTCGAGGACTCCTTGACTTGGCATCACAATTTGTTTGTCGTTAAGTACATGGTCTGGGTTAGGAACATATGCTTTCAATAGATTGACATGAAATACATTATGTACTTTAAAGCTATTAGGGAGTTGCATCTTGTAGGCATTTGGTCCTAGACACTTTAGCACCTTATATGGTCCACAATACCTAGGACTTAGCTTTTTGAATTCCCCCAAAGATAAGGAACTTTTCTTTGGACGAACTCGAATGAAAACCATGTCACCTTCTTTGAAAATGCATTCTTGTCTTCATTGATTGGCATATGCCTTCAGTAAATCCTTGGTAGGTTGAATATCTTGCCCTATAGTCTTCACTTTTCTAATCCATTTCTTCTAGCAATTGCCTCGATGCTTCTATCCATAGGGTAGGATCGGAAAATTTTAGTGGTGTAAGACAACCTTGCCCATATAGTGCCTAAAAATGAGTCATTTGAATACTTTGATGGTATGATGCATTGTGGGCAAATTCAACTAAGGATAGGTATTGGATCCACCATTTGATGTCAAGAATCGTGTGGTGGGGGGAGTTGCTCAAGATGCTGCGCCGAACACACACAGAGACAAGAAGAGAGATGGAGGCCAAAACATTTTCTTGCTGATTTTTTATTCTTCTTTCACACACTTTACAATGTACACAAAGTATAGATAAGATACAACATAAAAGGAAAGTGGCCTACTAAGTCAAACAATGCATAACCGACTACACTAGTCGACTGGCGCTATAACTATGCCAGTTGTTGTAAATAGGTGTAACAACCTGAATATAATAAGTAATGAGTCAGTGGCCATGTGAGAGTCATAATGACCATCGACGTGCTAAGTGTAGACATGTGGGCCCATCTAACCAGGCGGTCCATCATCAATGTCCGCATGTGTTGAGCTTGTCATCTCAACACTCCCCCTCAAGCTCAACTGCATCTTTGCAACTCCAAGTAAGCTTCGAAACTTTTGAAGCTTCTCTGTACCCAATGCATTCGTGAAGATGTCAGCTATCTGATCCTGTGTGCTGACATACACCAAGTCAATCTCACCTGCTAGTACCTTCTCTCTCACAAAGTGGTAGTGTACCTCAATATGTTTTGTCATGGCATGGAACACAGGATTCCTAGCCAACTGTATACTGCTCATGTTGTCACAATAAATGACAACTGGACCTTCCACCTGCACATCCAAATCAGCCAATAGCTTTTGCAGCCATACTACCTCACATGCTGCAACAGCAGCACCTCTATACTTAGCCTCTGTACTCGACAAAGCAACTGTAGATTGCTTTTTGCTGCTCTATGCAACTGCTGCACTACCAAGAGAGAACATGTATCCGCTGGAAGATCTTCTATCAGACATACTACCAGCCCAATCTGCATCTATGTATCCAAACACCTGTACATCTGTACCTACCTCATAGAAAAGTCCATAATGTAATGTGGACTTCACATATCTCAATATGCGTCTGACTGCATCCAAATGTGGCTTTCTAGGTACTTGTATAAACTGACTCACAACACCAATAGCGTAGCTCAAGTCTGGCCTTGTAATGGTCATGTAGATCAAACTCCCCACTATCCTCCTGAACATAGTAGGGTTTTCTATCTCATCCCCAACATCAGCACTCAACTTTACATTCTGCTCCAACGGGACTGAAAGTGGTTTGCATGCAGTCATACCATACTTGGACAACATATCCAAGCCATACTGTCTTTAGGACAGCCACATACCATCATCACATCTGATCACCTCAATGCCAAGGAAGTACCTTAGCTCACCTAAATCCTTCATCTCAAACTTCATCTTCAAATAGCCCTTGACTTCAGCAATCCCACTATCACTATCACCTATTATAATCAAGTCATCCACATAGATGACTATGATGACCAAACCTGCATCTCCCTTTCTCACATAAAGTGAGTGATCAGCATCAGAAACATAAAAGCCAATATTGACAAGATACTCTCTGATCTTGTCAAACCATACTCAAGGTGCTTGCTTGAGCCCATAGAGTGCCTTCTTTAACCTGCACACATACGTGGGATGCTCTAAATCTTCATAACCTGCTAGCTGATCCATATATACTTCTTCCTGCAAATTACCATGCAAGAAGGCATTCTTTACATCCATTTGCTGCAACCTCCAACCTTTGGCTACTGCCAAAGCAATCACACATCTGACAGTTGCCATCCTAGCAATTGGACTGAAGGTTTCATCATAATCTATGCCATATGTTTGGGCATAGCCTTTTGCAACCAACCTAGCTTTGTACCTGCTAATAGAACCATCTGCATTGTGCTTAATCTTATACACCCACTTACATCTAATAGCTTTCTTTCCCTTCGGCAATGATACTAGATCCCAAGTCTTATTGGCCTCTAATGCAGCCATCTCCTCATCCATTGCTGCATCCCAATGAGCATGACCAACAGCCTCCTCAAAATATGTGGGTTCAACATCCTCAACTAGTTTCACCATATAAGTATAATGGTGAGTTGCATAACCTTCAAAACCAAATCTTTTAATATGGTATCTCACCCTGCTAGACCTGCGTACCACTGGATCACTCAATGGAGTCTTTGCATTAACGAGTGCTCTCTGCACACCTAGAGTCCTCACTGAAGGAATGCCAAGCTCATCATCCAAGCTCTCTGAGCCACTGGAGTCTCCATCAAGAACTACATCAATGCCTTCTGACACTTTATTCTTTCCTTTGTCTTTACCTGTAGTGCTACTAGATGCACCTGAAGATGTAGAGGTACTCCTTAGTCTCCCAAACCAAGGACTACTAGATGATGTCTCTGGTCCACTAAGAGTCTGTGATTCTTGCTTTTCAGCCTGCACATGAGTATCATGATCATCATCAACATCCAATGCATCACCACTAGATGCATACCAACTGCTCATTTCATCAAAGATGATATCCCTGCTCACTCTGAACTTACATGTGACAGGGTTGTAACAGCGATACCCTTTCTGCTCTAAAGAGTATCCAATAAAGATACACTTTTCAGCCTTTGGATCTAGTTTCCTCCGCAACTCATCTGGCACATGAACATATGCAATGTAGCCAAACACTTTCAAGTGTGAAACATCAGGCTTCTTACCTGTAAAACATTCTTCGGGGGTCATACCATGAACTGCAGCTGTGGGAGTTCTGTTCATAATATAAACAATAGTATGAACAGCCTCAAACCAAAAATGCTTAGGCATATTCTTTTCAGCCATCAAGGCGCGTGCAACTTCTGCAATATGCCTGTTTTTCCTTTTTGCAACCCCATTTTGCTGTGGGGTATACCTGCATGTGAACTGTCTCTTTATCCCATGAGACCTCATAAAATCACTGAACTCATTTGAGAGGTACTCTCCCCCTCCATCTAACCTCAAGCACTTTACTTTCAAGCCTGTTTCTCTTTCAACTGCAACCTTGAAAGTTCTAAAGAGCTCAAAGGCTTCACTCTTTTCCTTCATAAAATATACCCACAGCTTTCTAGAATAATCATCAATGAATGTGACAAAGTATGAACTACCTCCAAGAGATACATTTTGTGTAGGCCCCCAAATGTCTGTATGCACAACATCAAGGATGTTTCTGCTTACATCTCTGTCATGTGAAAATGGTTGTCTTGTCTCCTTACCAAACTGACATGCTTCACATACCTTCTGAAATTCTGCAACTCTAAATGTAGGCAAACCTGTAACCAACCCTTTGGACTGCATTAATTTCAGCCTCTGTACATTTGCATGCCAAATGTGTTTGTACCAAATTTCAATGTCTGCAACAACACCTTTTCCTTTGGCATACATAGCAGCATTCATAGTAGGAATTCCAGCATCCAGAGTAAACATACGTCCAACTCTACTTCCCTTTGCTACCAACCTGCACTTATCATTGAAGTCTTCTACAAAGCAGTCCTTTGCATTAAATCTGACTTGCAGCCCTTGCTCTACCATTTGACCGACTGACACCAAGTTATTTGTAATAGATGGCACATGTAATACATCTGAAAGACTCTTTGTCTTACCATCATGCAAGGACAAGGGAACTTTTCCAATGTGTGAAATTGGGTGGCATGAATCATCACCCGTCTGCACATAACCTGCATTTTGCAAATCCTGCATCTCTCCAAACCATTCTGCATGGCTGGTCATATGATTGGATGCACCTGAATCAACATACCAAACATCTTCATGTGTTCCCTTTCCTGTAATAGCATTCAACATATGCTGCATAATGAACAAACGTTCATTTTTGTCTTCATTCTGTTGTGAAGACGATGCATAGTTTCCTTGCTGCAACTTACCATTGCGGATATCATCTTTCTTAGCATAACATTGGGCTGCAATATGACCTGTTTTGCCACAGTAGTGGCACACAATACCAGAGTTGTTAGAACCTCTGTTCTGCCATCCACCTCTTCCTCTAAAGCTCCCCCTGCCTCTAAAGTTACCATGACCTCTTGAAACTTGCATATCGCGAAATTGTTGATTCAATCTATTTTGCTGGTTGTCACTACCACGTCCTGTACCACGGCCTCTTGAAGAGAACCTACCACGTCCCCTTCCTAAACTGGAGTAGAAAGCTTGGACATGTTCACCACTTCTTTCAGATGTCTCACTCTGCATGTTGATCTCTTCAGTGATCATAAGGAAGACCAACTCATAGAAATCTGGAAATGGCTTTCTGACATATAGGGAAGTTACAAAAGACTTCCAAGCCTTTTCATTGTTAAGTCCGCCCAAGGTAGACGACACCAAATCATCATCATCGGACATTGCATCAATTGCTGCCAAGGCATCTGCAATGCTCCTTACCTTCGATGCATACTCATTGATAGACATCTTCCCTTTCTTCAATGTATTCAACTTTTGCTTGAGTTGAATCTTTCGTGCCTTTGTATTTACAGAAAACATACTTTCAAGTATGGTCCAAGCTGGATATACATTCTCTGCATTTCTAATGTGTCCCAACATATTATTGTCAATTACTGCCGACAACCAATACATGACCTTCTTGTCTTTTGCATTCCATTCCTTTCGTGCCTTTGTCTCTTCTGCAGTTGGAGAATCACTCACCCCCGGCTCCTTTTCTTCACCTGAAACGAACTCGTAGAGGCCTTTTCCAATAAGGAAGTTCGTGACACGGAACTTCCATGAAGGGTAGTTGTTCTTGTCGAGCTTCTCAATGATGGGGCTTCCACTATTCTCTACCATTATCACAAGAATAATACCAAACAGCAAGCAAATTGTTTGCAACCCTCGACTTGTAGTGCACAGCAATACACCAGACAACCTTTTTCACTATCTGCTCAACAATACATGCAATCTGCAACCTGTTTGCAGATAAACCTTGTGTTTACTCACTGGTAAATACCTTTGAACTTACAAATCTGAAATTTGTAACCTGTGCACCCACGTTCGGTCAATACAGTCGAAGTCACAGTGTACCCTGAAATGTTGTCCGCAACCTTGCGGCTCTAAAACAGGCCCTGAAATGGCCTCAAATGCCCAAAATAACTGCGCGAAAGCCCTAAATGACTTATCTGCAGAATATACAGCACTCTTCGTGCGCACCAAATCTCACTGCAATCTGAGATTTTTGCTCTACCCTGCTTCCGGTGCCTCCATAGGCACTATCCAAGAGAAAGAGTAGAAGGATGGGAGAGCTTCTTACCCGTGGCTTGCTTTCTTGAACCTTGCTTCTTCTCATTTGCTTCAACCTTCGAAATCAGCCTCTCTCACTGGTGCGGCTCTGATACCATGTCAAGAATCGCATGGTGGGGGGAGTTGCTCAAGATGATGCGTCGAACACACACAGATGCACAAGGAGAAGCTCACTCAAGAGAGAAGAAGAGAGATGGAGGCCAAAACGTTTTCTTGCTGATTTTTTCTTCTTCTTCCACACACTTTACAATGTACACAAAGTATAGATAAGATACAACATAAAAGGAAAGTGGCCTAGTAAGTCAAACAATGCATAACCGACTACACTAGTCGACTGGTGCTATAACTATGCCAGCTGTAAATAGGTGTAACAACCTGAATATAATAAGTAATGAGTCAGTGGCCATGTGAGATTCATAATGACCACTGACGTGCTAAGTGTAGATGTGTGGACCCATCTAACCACGCGGTCCATCATCAATGTCTGCATGTGTTGAGCTTGTCATATCAACATTTGAGATCCCTATATCAATAAGTCTCAATATGTCTTCAATAACTTGGTTGACCCACTCTATTTGACCATCGGTTTGGGGATGGTAAGCAATACTAAAGCAGAGTTAGGTTCTTAGAGCTATGTAATTTCAAATTTTTCTTAATGAAAAGCTTGGCGATATCGGAAGCCTTGTAATTGGTTTTTACAGGAATAAGGTGTGTAACTTTTGTTAGCATATCAATAACTACCATTATAGAATTATATCCTCCTTGTACCGAGGGTAATCCAACTATGGAAGTCCATAGTGATATACTCCCATTTCATTTTAGGAATGCCAAGTGACTGGAGCTTTCTTGGCAACTTGACACATTCAACCTTAATTCATTGGCAGTTTAGGCATTCGGTAACATACTTGAGTACATCACCCTTGAGTCTTTCCCAATAGAAGCTTCCTCTAACTATATTAGGAGTCTTAGCATTTTCAAGATGACCCAAAAATGGAGAATCGTGAGCTTCCTAGAGTATTTTCTTCTTGAGTTATTGGCTTGCAAGAATACTTAGTCTTGTCTTAAAATAGGCAAGCTCCTCGTTTATGAAAAAATCTTGATACTTAGATTTTAGCTTTGGACTTGAATCCTTAACAAAAATCTCTCTTAACGTTCTTTGATAGCTTGGATCCTTCACTACTTCTTTAGTCATTTCTATGAGAGGGCTATTGGACATTGAAATCACTATAGCAAGAGTTCATGCCATAAAGGGTTCCTCTAGGATTAGCATATTAAGAAATTATTTATGGATTAGGGCATCCACAATCACATTCTTCTTGCCTAGTCTATATTTGATTTAAAGTCAAATTCTTGCAAGGTATTAGTGTTGTCTCATATTGAGGTCTGGTTGAGTAAAAATCCACTTCACACTTTTATGATCAGTGACTAGAGAAAACCTATTACCAAGCAGGTAATGTCTCCATAGTTTAAAGGCATGAATTATAGCAAGTAATTCTTGATCATGTGTGGCATAGTTTCTTTCGTGGATCTTGAAATTTTATTGAAGCATAGGCTACTAGATATCCTTCTTGTATAAGCATGTAACCCAAAGCTAGAGATCTTGCATCAATTATGACTTCGAATTCTTTGCTTAGGTTAGGTAGCCTTAAAATAGGGGTGGTTACCAAACTCTACTTAAGCTTCTCAAAACTAGATTGTTCATATAATGGACATCCATATAATGGAGACCTGCTTTTTGAGAAGGTCGGTGAGAGGCGTGGCAATCAAGGCTGGCATAGTCTTTAATGAAGACTTTATACCAACCTGTTAGCCCTAGAAAGCTTCGCACTTCCTTGACTGTCATCGGGGGTGGTCAATCTTGTACATCTTGGACCTTGGCAAGATCCACTGAAATGCCATCTGCAGATACTATGAATCCTAGATATTCAATCTCTTTTGAAGAAGACACATTTCTTCTTTTTAGCATACAATTTGTGGGTTCTCCTTGTTTCAAGAACTACTTGTAGCTATGGTCCATGGTCTTCTTTATTCTTGGAATATATTAAGATATCATCGAAGAAGATGAGGATGAAGTCATCAAGGTAGGGTCAAAAAATGTATTGCATCGACCTGTTGAAGGTGGTAGGAGCATTTGTTAATCCAAATGATATCACAATAAACTCATAATGACCGTACCTTGTGTTAAAATCAGTTTTAGAGATATCTTCCTCCCTAATTCTTATTTGATAATAGCCTGATTTGAGATTAACCTTTGAAGAGACCTTTGCTCCCTAGAGTCAGTTAAGCAACTCGTCTATCTTGGGGATTGGATATTTGTTTTTCACTATCGTCTGGTTTAATCCACGGTAACCAATACAAAGGCTAAGTGTTCCGTCTTTCTGTTTTTAAAATAGTACCAAGGCTCCCCATGGTGAATTACTTGGTCAGTATCCTTGGTCTAATAGTTTCTTGAGTTATTCTTTTAGCTCAATGGCTTCAGGAATTGGCATTCGGTAAGACCGTTTGGCAATGGGGGTAGCACCTAGAATGAGTTGGATTTTGCGATCTACTTCTCTTGTTGGTGGAAGCTTTGACATGTCTTCTAGAAAAACATCTGCATAATCTTTTAGCCAAGATGATTGGACCTTGGCTTCACTATCCTGCTTAGCCTTGCTGAGCCTAATTAGATAGATGTATAATCCTTTCTTCAGTCTTTTTACTATTTGGAAAGCTTTAGCAATCTAAACCTTAGGATTCCATGCTTCCCCCTAAGTGATTACTTGTTCTCCCTTTGAGTTTTGAAACATAATTTGACCCTTTTTACCATGGATATGGGCATTATTTGGAATTACCAATCCATACCTAGCAAACATTCATAAGCCCCGAGGTTCATAATTTGGAAGCTCATTTTGGAAGAATTGCCACCCAAGCTAAATTCTACCTTGCTAGTTTATTGTGTTGACAGAACTTCCTTGATGTTTGCTAACTCCACAAGCAAACCAAGTGCAAGCGTAGTACTTATGCCTAGCCTTTTTGCAGATTTTGGTAATATGAAAGAGTGGGTACTTCCATAGTTAATTAAAATTCAAAAGGTTTTACCTCGATAATTTTCTAGTGTCTAAATTACTGAGAATTGGCAATTTGGACCCTTCTAACTAAGAGTGGCGTATACTCTTACTCTTTTCATATTAGATTCCACCATAGGATCGTTATCATTACTAACCTCTTTTGCATTTATTCCATCAACCTTGCCCCTAACACCTTAGTTTTGCCCACAAAATTGACATTGGTGGATTTTTGGGCCAAGCTTCGGGCACTACCTTTTGAAAAGTCTTGGTTCCTTGCAATAGAAGCACCTTATAGCCTCATTGCTCTTTCATGTGGGTATAAAGTGTGTTGGGGGTAAAGGCATCTCTACCTAACCACCCATGTATTACTACTGATCCGAGTTTTTTACAACCCAGATTATTACCACAAAATTTGACCAAAGCCCCTATCAAGAACTTACCATATCACTTTGGGTTTACTCTTCAAGCACTAGGTATGCTACATTACTTCTCGATTATGATAACTCTAGCAAATGGGGGGAACAAGTTCTTAGAAGGCATGTCAATGTAAAGGATAAAAGAGATGGTTATCTTAGTGAAGATGAAAATGGATTACACCTAGGAGTTGAGTGAATGCATAGATTTTTCAAAGGACTAGCCTCCAACTACACATGGGCTCCGTCTGCATCACTAAGATTTGGAATCTATCACCATCATTAGAGGACACCTCACCCTCGCACACAAGTCAATATCCACATCATGGTGTCATTTGGATCTTGCACAAAAGCTTACAAGCATGGACCCCTTTTGTCACATGCTTATATGTATTTATATACATATGGCGGACTAAAGTCAAAGCAGCTTTTGAAATCCA
This sequence comes from Lygodium microphyllum, assembly GCF_053477565.2. Lineage (NCBI taxonomy): Eukaryota > Viridiplantae > Streptophyta > Polypodiopsida > Schizaeales > Lygodiaceae > Lygodium > Lygodium microphyllum. The sequence continues at coordinate 118,750,954 of NC_141148.1, read as the reverse complement.
TTTTTTATAATCTCAATAACACCAAAAGAAAAAGCGAATTTCAAGAAAATTCCCACCATGCCCGATCGGTTTCAACCTGATCTATAAAGTTGCAGAAGAAACTTTTTTCAAATTCCTCACGGATTTGAAGTTACGAAGTCACAGACTGCTGGCTACATGCAATTTTCTTCTCTCTTTCACCACACCAACTTTCCACTCTATCCTTCTTGTAAATATATTATAATAATGTGCTTTGGGCACCCACCTCTTGTAATCTAGCTCCATTTCTCTATTTTGTCTACCACCACCCTTGGCTTCTTGCATGATGACCAAGGTGGGAACTGGTCCCATCCACTATGCTCCATATTTTCAAAGATGCCATACATCATCTAGGATTATGTTAATCAAGAAGATTAGCTTAATCTAATCCCTCATGGAGGCTATATAAAGAGCCCATGGAGATATGAAGAAGGGGGGGGGAATGACAATGACAAGCCCATGAGAGCACTCTAGAATAGGATCTCTTTGAGGTGAGCTATGAGTGAGTTCTTTTATTATGTAACATAATGGCAAGCTTCCTCTACCTCTTCTTCTATTATCTCCCTCTCCTCTCATCTTCTCATTCCATGTAGCATAATGGCAAGCTTCTTCTACCTCTTCTCCTCTTGTCTCCCTCTCCTCTCGTCTCTCTCTCTTATATTCCAATATGGTGTCTAGTACATATATTCTCTCTTGTAAATTTGTGTCTTGGTTCTCTTGATTCTCTTTGAGAAAAGGGATGTCCTAGCCCATCCTCCCTTTGGCTAGGTGGTGCCCCTCTTTAGTTCTCTTAGTGAGGATTGGAGGTTGGATGGGTAAGAGGCAACCCGTTCATCATTTCAGCCCTCATTTTTGGTGCCCCCACTGAGGACATTCTCAACCACAATTCTCTACCTCCTTATGTGGAATGATACAACACATGGTGGTGCATCTTCTACAACAAGTTCCCCAAGTGGCTCTTCCTCAACGCCTTCACCAACTATTTTTGAAGCTGGTCGAAGTCCACGACTCCCAGAATTGTCTCCTAAAGAAGCTCAAGAAAGAAAGTATGCCTATCGGATGACGGCACGCATGCGGGTAAAAGATGTTCACTTTAGAAATTCCATTATCTCACAAGGGAAAAATTTATGTCGCCATCAATTGCTAGGTTCTCATAATTGTGGTGAGTGTTTTGCAAACAAAGTGAAGGCCCTTCCGAGAGGTCCTCGTCTCCAAGTCATCAAATCCCTCTCTCTCTCTGGCCTAATCCATATCAAAGGAGGACAACTATGCATGAACGGTGTGGAGTTTTGTAGAAGTGCAAAGTATGGAGACTACCTTCAACTGTTGTTAGCTCAAAGGTTGGGTGTGGTTGAAAAGGTTGCCATCGCACCTTATGAAATATATGTGACCGAGGATGGACACACCAAGGCAAGAACAATCACGGGTGAGAAAATTCTCCGTATAGCAAAGTTGGTGGGTTCCAAAAAGAAACACTCTGGGAAAAATCCTTCATAATTCAAGAAAGTGCATTCCCTCTACTTTCTTAAGTAGTCTCCACTCATGAATAATAATAATTGCCCAAATTTCTACACGTTTCACTCTATACAAAATATCCAAGTTAATGTATGCATCAGTAGGAAAATTTTCTTCCAGCTGTGTCTTGTCATGTACTTTGGAGCTGAAAGATTAAGGGAGATTCTTGTATCACCAGAACCTATAATCTTCCCAATGCTAGACTACAATGCATCCTTCAATGTACATGTCTTTATCCTATTATAATAGTTTCTCATGAATCAGAACGAGTTGTATGGACCTATCCGTCCACTTGCTATGCAAACTGTGCATATTGTAGCTAGCACAAAGCTTAGATTCCAAGGCATTATTAGAAGCATACTGGGGCCTAGACGTCTTGCTGAAATCAATGCATCTGTGAACCCATTCATCCTTCCCCTTATAAAATACAACTTAAGTCTAGACGTTTTCATCTTCATACTCTACTAAGGCAACATGGCATTTCCAAGTTTTTTTGGGCACAAAGGGGAGAAAGCTCTAGATTTTTTGGATGACTTAGAAATGGCCTTCCTAGTCGCAGGCCGGGTTGATGAAGCAACCAAAGTACGAGCCTTCTCTTTAGTTCTAAAGAGTGATGCTCGAGTGTGGTATCAAGCTCCCCCCCAGAGGCTACAAGGGGTAATTGGGAGGATCTCAAGACTGCATTCATGCACAAGTACCAAGATACAGAGCCACCTGAAGATATTTGGAGACAACTCTTAGATCTTCGCCAAACCGTAGCAGGGGAATACCAAACCTATGAAGGCATGTTTATAAAATTGTGGGATAAATGGACAGCCTCTTTGGTCGAGGGAGAAAGAGTACCTGATTGCCTTAAGAAAGATTGTTTTCTAGCTGGATTTCATCCTCTACTAAGAGATAAGGTCAAAGGAAAGTTTCCCACATCCTATGAAGAATCAGTCACTTATGCGAGGGAGAAAGATAGAAAATTGAAGTATCAAGCCCAGTTGAAGGGGGAGTTGAGCCCATACAGGTTTTACCAACCATGCCAAGGCCTAGAGAAATAGCAGAGGCCCCACCTGAACCAGAGATACCACAGCAAGAGCTCCTACAACGCATTACTAATCAACTTGAAATCCTTTCATTAAATTTGGTGCAAGGAGTGCAACCCCCTCCCCTCATAAATGAAGGCAATCGAGGTCCAAGAAGACAACAAAAAGAGTATGTTTGCTATAATTGTGGGGAGACTAGCCATGGTATGTACTTTTGCCCTCATCCTAGGCGTTTTCCAAGAAATGGGTTCCAACCAAGAAGGAGGGGACAACAAGTGACACCACCTAGGGAAAGGTTTGTTCCACCAAATCCAGGGCCTCCACCACCAGTTCAAGTTCTCCAGCATCCTCGACCACTTGCAGAGATGCCGCCCTTGCCTGTACAACCGCCAGAGAATCATGATGTTAGGATAATTAGTTTAGATGAGAGTGATGTCAAAGGGAAGGCCAAAGTAGTAGAGGTTGAAGCAATGCCGGTGAAGAAAGCCCGCAGAATTGAGAGAATGGAGCCTACACCACCAAAGGAGGTTGAAAATATGGAAGAGGAGGCAGAGTTATCAATGGCTGCAAAGACACGCAACAGTAAAAAGAGGAGGGCTCGCTCACGCCGACACATTGAGCCAAATGATTTTTCCCTAGGTAAAGGTACTAGAGCTTATGATTTGCTTGCTGATACGAGGAATCAAGGGCCAAAAATTTCATGGCCCCAATTACTACATCTATCTCCAACAGTGCGGCGACAATGGTCAAAGATGGTAAGCATTAGACCCATGAAGAATAGACATGTGAATGCAATCCAGGCTAGAAAGATGAAAGATATTGTGCCTCTAGTAGAAGCCGAAATCAATGGGCAGAGAGTGTCAAAGACATATGTGGATGGAGGTGCAGATATTTGTGTCATGACGGAAAAGTTGATGCATCGTTTGGGATTAGAGGTAAATGAAACTACTAAATTTGGGGCCAAAATGGCTAACAATGTAGTAGTAAATTGTTTGGGAGTTATAAAGAAAGTCAAGGTAAAGGTTTGTGGAGTGCAATTGGAGCTTGACATGTATGTGATTCCAGTGAAGGGGGACGGCTATCCACTCATTCTTGGGTGACCATGGCTAATGGGAATGAAAGCCAGACAAGATTGGGAGACAGGGGCTTTAGAGCTAAGACCACAAAAGGGGCTGCATAAAAAATGGAAGAGCACTATCTACAACATGAAGGAAGGCTGACAGGAGGATCTTGTGTTAGAGACCACCGCTGATGAATGGAGTTCCAGCAAGGGTTGGTCATCTATGACAGAGGGAGAGTCTTCTAATGAGGAGGAAGAAAGCTCTCTAGAAGTGATGGGGATTACATTAAAAGGGCCTTCTAGTAGTGCAATTCCAGAGCAGCTTCCAAAGGTCGAGAAGTAGAGGTTAGAAAAAATGTTGGCTAAGGATCTATTAGTTGAGGAGAACGCAGCCTACATGGAAGTGGTGATAAAACACTCTACACTTTTTATTTCTGATTATGAACACATCACAGGTGTGACAGCAGTACAACATCACATTAATCTAAAAGAGGGAGCACGGCTAGTGGTGCAGCGACTACGACGATTGGGAGTAGTTCAACAAAACGCTCTACTCACTGAGGTGCAACGACTTTTAAAGGCAGGCTTCATCTATCCAATAGGGGACTCAGAGTGGGTTTCACCTGTGGTGATGATACCCAAGAAGAATGGAAAATGGAATATTTGTGTGGATTACAAGCCGCTAAATGCTGCAACTAAGAGAGATCACTTTCATCTTCCCTTTCAGGATGAAATACTCAACGAGGTGGCCGGGCATGAGAGATACACTACTTGTGATGGGTATTCAGGTTATTTCCAGATTCGAATAGCTGAGGAGGATCAACAGAAGACCACCTTCATTACACCTTGGGTTGTTTTGCTTACAAAGTAATGCCATTTGGATTAACAAATGCCCCAGCTACCTTCCAGCGATTCATGAATTATGTCTTCCAACCATATTTTGGGAAATCCATCAGGGTCTTTATTGATAACTTTTGTATTTATAGTTCTAAGGCTTTACATCTAGGAAAGGTGGATGAAGCTTTCAACCGCCTTGCACAAATGGGGGGGCAATTAAACCATGAGAAGTGTCGCATTGGCGAAAGCCGTGTAACTTTGTTAAGGCATGTCGTAAGTGAGAGGGGCATTGAAGCAGATACAAACAAAGTTAAGGCCCTATTGGCGGTGCCATCACCATCTTCTGTGAAGCAACTAACCTCTTTCATTCAGAAGGTGCAATATATGGGGCGGTTCATTCATCTCCTCTCCCAATTAATATTTCCACTGCAACAATTAACCCACTCTGAGGAGCTCCTGTGGAGTGACGGCAGCGAAAGGTGCTTTCACGAGGTGAAGAAGGCTCTTAGCACCCTTCCTATAATTTTATAGCCATGTTGGGATCATGAGTTTTTTGTCAATCCGAGTTTTGGGGAAGATGCTCTAGGGGCAACACTAATACAAAAGGATGCTAAAACTGGCCTAATGAGACCGGTTTATTTTTCTAGTAGAGTAATGACAGCGTCAGAACAAGGGTACAAGATGGTCGAGCTGATGGTTTTGTCTCTAATGTTTGCTGTAAGAAAGTTTCGTCATTATCTTCTCCCTAGGCCATTCACAATGATCACAACAAAAGAGAATTTTCCCTATGCCTTACAGCACATGGATGTTTTAGCTAGAATCGCTAAGTGGGTGATACAACTCCAAGAGTTTGACTACACCTTCAAGGTGGAGGATTCTACTTGAGCTTGCCTAGCTGATTTGTTGACCCATAGATGCCATCAAAAGAAGGAAAAGGAGAAGGAAAAGATAAAAGAGGAGACACCTCCTTTTGAGGAGCCGCCGCGGGTGGAGAATGCCCATGCCCTCTACTTTGATGGAGCCTACAAGCGTATTAAAGACAAAGCGGCAGAAGCAGGAATAGTGGTGTTCAGTCCCGAAGGTGACAAACTTTATGGAGAAGATATTAGCTTGGAGGATGTCCATTCTAATAATGAGGCAGAATATCAAGCCTTGCTTTTAGGTTTGAGGTGGTGTCTTTCACATGGTGTCACTCGACTTAATGTTTTTGGGGATTCTATGCTAATTGTTAAGCAAATGAAAGGAATCTCGGCTTGTAAAAATGATAACTTAGCAGTGAAAATGAGGGAAGCTAAAACTCTCATGAGAAAGCTATAGAAAGCCCAAATCTATTTTGTACCAAGGCGCACAAATGGCGACGCAGATGCTCTAGCAGCTGAAAAATTGAAAGAGATAATGGCGGGCATCATTACAATAAAGCTTCCCTTGTTTCAAGGTAAGTTTCAACTACAAGATGTGCTTTATTTTCTTGAGCAAGGTGAGGCACCTACACATATGAGTAAAAGTGAGAAAAGGTGGCTAGCTACTAAGGCCACCAAATACCGCTTGATAAATGATGTGTTGTATTGCAAAGGAAAGGATGCAGTGCTTAGAAAGGTGCCAACAGCAAAGGAGATTATAGATGTGATTAAAAGCTGCCATGAAGGGGTTTGTGGCAGACATTTTGCTCAAGAAATAACTAGTAGGAAGATTCTCCAAGCCTGTTTTGTGTGGCCTAGTCTACATCGAGATGTGCAACATTGGTGCCGCACTTGTGACATTTACCAAAAGGCCGGACCAAGGAAGCTAGTGCATGAGGAACAAAATCCCATAACTACATATGGCCCATTTGAGAAATGGGGAATTGATGCAATAGGGCCACTCCCACGAACTCAATCTGGCAAGGAATACATCATAATGGGAGTGGACTACATGACGAGGTGAGCAGAAGCTTCAGCACAACTAGTAGGATCATAGCCCAAGAAGTGGGAAAATTTGTGTTTGAAAATATTTGTTGCAAGTTTGGTACACCTTTGGAAATTATCTCTGATCGGGGTCCTGGTATTAGGGCAAACCTAGTAGGGGAGCTAATGGAAAGGCTACAAATCAAGCACAGGCATTCTACTCCCTACTATCCACAGTGTAATGGTTTGGTCAAAAAAGTGAATGGGCTGATTTGTAAGATAATTACCAAGCAGATACACATGCACCCCAAGCATTGGGATAAAAAATTGAGTGCAGCTTTTTCGGCCTATAGGACTTCATTCAGAACCTCACTTGGCTATACTCCATTTCACCTCGTTTATGGCCAAGAGGCTTTGCTTCCTATAGAGGTGGAACTGGCCAGTTTGCGTGTTTTAGGAGCCAGTCAAGAGAAGAATCAAGATAAGAAGTTAGAGGAAACGATCTTGGATCTAGAGAGGCTGGAGTTAGATAGAGAAGCAGCAGTCCAATACTATTCCATGCAGGCTGAAAAGAGGAGGAAGACCTTTAATAAGAAGCTGGCTAGCAAAAACATAAGGGAAGGATCACTTGTGCTACACTATGATAACCGCTTTGATAACAGAAAGGATGCTAAACTTGTGTTCAAGTGGGAGGGCCATTCATGGTCATAAGGAGATATCCAAATGGCAGCTATAAGCTAGGTGACATGGATGGGAAGGTTCACAAGACAAGGGTAAATGGATGGCGACTGAAGCCTTATTTTCAAAGAAATATGAACACTTTGGAGCAGTCATTCAATGAAAAGCCACCAATGAGGGGTGCAGTCCTCCTTGCTCTATTGGACCATCACTATCAAGCTAGAGGCATGAATACCTCTAGCCTAAGGGGAGGGCTAATGATCCGGGTCTTTTACAACCCAGATTATTACCACAAAATTTGGCCAAAGCCCCTATCAAGAGCTTACCATGTCACTTTGGGTTTACTCTTTAAGCACTAGGTATGCTACATTACTTCTCGATTATGATAACTCTAGCAAATGGGGGGAACAAGTTCTTAGAAGGCATGTCAATGTAAAGGGTAAAAGGGATGGTTATCTTAGTGAAGATGAAAATGGATTACACCTAGGAGTTGAGTGAATGCATAGATTTTTTAAAGGACTAGCCTCCAACTACACATGGGCTCCATCTACATCACTAATATTTGGAATCTATCGCCATCATTAGAGGACACCTCACCCTCGCACACAAGTCAATATCCACATCATGGTGTCATTTGGATCTTGCACAAAAGCTTACAAGCATGGACCCCTTTTGTCACATGCTTATATGTATTTATATACATATGAGAAACTAAAGTCAAAGCATCTTTTGAAAGCCATTTTTTATAATCTCAATAACTCCCAAGAAAAAGCGAATTTCAAGAAAATTCCACGTTGCTCGATCGGTTTCAACCTGGTCTACAAAGTTGTAGAAGAATCTTTTTTCAAATTCCTCACGGATTTGAAGTTACGAAGGCATAGACTGCTGGCTACATGCAATTTTCTTCTCTCTTTCACCACACTAACTTTCCACTCTATCCTTCTTGTAAATATATTATAATAATGTGCTTTGGGCACCCACCTCTTGTAATCTAGCTCCATTTCTCTATTTTGTCTACCACCACCCTTGGCTTCTTACATGATGACCAAGGTGGGAACTTGTCCCATCCACTATGCTCCATATTTTCAAAGATGCCATACATCATCTAGGATTATGTTAATCAAGAAGATTAGCTTAATCTAATCCCTCATGGAGGCTATATAAAGAGCCCATGGATAATGAAGAAGGGGGAGGAAGGACAATGACAAGCCCATGAGAGCACTCTAGAATACCCTCATCTCTTTGAGGTGAGCTATGAGTGAGTTCTTTTATTATGTAGCATAATGGCAAGCTTCCTCTACCTCTTCTTCTATTATCTCCCTCTCCTCTCATCTTCTCATTCCATGTAGCATAATGGCAAGCTTCTTCTCCTCTTGTCTCCCTCTCCTCTCGTCTCTCTCTCTTATATTCCAATATGGTGTCTAGTACATATATTCTCTCTTGTAAATTTGTGTCTTGGTTCTCTTGATTCTCTTTGAGAAAAGGGATGTCCTAGCCCATCCTCCCTTCGGCTAGGTGGTGCCCCTCTTTAGTTCTCTTAGTGAGGATTGGAGGTTGGATGGGTAAGAGGCAACCCGTTCATCATTTTAGCCCTCACTACACTGACAGTACTGACACCTACACACTACAGGCGACGAGCGTCCATCACTATCAATTCTTTCTTTATTCTTTCAATGACATTTGAACAAAGGGAAGGCTGGTCACACATTGTGACTATTGGAGTTTCCACATTTGGAGTATCTCTCTTTCTTGCTCTTGCTCCATCCCCCATAACTCTCACCTCCGTGCTCTCTTGCTCGATCCTTCTCACCTTTCAACTAGTAGCAGATCTTGCCTCTTCAAGGTCTTGAATGTGGTCCTTTTTAGCACTCATTTGAATACCTACACTCTTGTTTTCACTCTTGGCAGCCATAGCTACACCTTTTGAGCTTCCGGTTGCATCGGTCTCATCCTTCTCAGGCAAGCATTGGGCCTTCTTGGGAAACCTAAAAGGCATTCATCTATAGGTATTGGAGCTCTCATTTCACTCTTTATTTTAGTCCATAGGGTTTGAAGAACAAGGCATCCATGACTCATCCCATGAAGAACAAGGCATCCATGACTCCTCCCATGAAGGTTTGGAACTGAGCTCTCTCTTCTACACCTATTGAGGCCTCTCGGGAAGCTTCTTTGGAGACATAGAAGCTCCCTAACCATCAAAGTAGTGCCTAGCTCCCTCAGAGACATCAAAAACATGATTTTAGCATATTGCACCATTTTGTTAGCTTGCTGCCAAAAACATGGCCTTCATCTCCAACACCTCTTCAGGTCATTGGCACTACACAAACGTCACATTTGAGGCATAGAAGCATGCTTCAACCATGGCATTGAATGCTTGAGCTTGGCATTGACATTTGGGTATGATATACTTCAGTCCAAGACTGACATAACAATCCATAGGCAGCCCCAAATAGTGCTACGTTAGCATTTGATGTTTATGCTTTCTCGGTATTAGTTATTGATGACATTTGATACCCAAATCATGCTCGAATGTTATGGAAAGCTATGCATATAATAAGCCATTTATTCGATGCTGATTTTGGCCCTGTTTATGCTCAGATTGAAAGTGAATTTATTGAAGTAATAGCCCAGGCCTAAATCTATTTAACTCAAGTTATGTTATGCCTATTGGTCTTGGGTGCTTCTCGGATGCTTGTTATGACTATTTGGATGAAAATGGAGGTTGGCAAATGTCTTGGATGGTTTCAGAATATAGTTTGAGCCTTGTTTGAGCTCCGTATTGGTTGGCACTTACTTGACATTGAACTACACTGGCATGCTTTGTGACAGAGGTTATACATATGGTATATGCATGACCCATTGGTACGTGCTTTGGAGCATATGTCAATGATGCATGCTACCTACATTGTTTGAGCTTCTTTGCCACTTGGAGCTTCAGTTGGGCTTGTACTTGGATACTTTGGAACCTCTTTTGGATGTTTCTTGGCTTGTTAGAGATTGACTTGGGTTCATACATGATGTACTTGGATGCTATCAGATGCTTGACTGCTTACATGCTCTTGGTGCTCTCATGATGTATGGTCTTGGCTATGAGATGTCCTATGCATTTACATGCTATCTCTGAGCTTGGTTGCTCATTTACCATCAACTTTTGTGCCAATGGAAGCTTTATGCTTATAGTCTTGGATTTACCCAGAGCTTGCGGGCTATGCATTTGGGCTATTACTTGAGGTTTGAGACTGGGATCTCTTACACGTCCTTGACTATGATATTTGCTTGGTAGATTCTTCCATGTATGCTTTTGGATGCTTATGAGCTGATTTGATCCATCTTCATTGAGCATACACCATGCCAGTGGTGTGTACATCTTGCATCTTACTGAGGGGATTTATCGAATGTACTGAGAGACTCTCTTGACACATTTGGGTGTTTGGCTCATGTTCATTGGCTATCATAGTGCCTCTATTATGCCCACTTGATGTAGGATTGGACTTGGCAGTCGCTATTGTCATTGGATCTCTATTAGCTCACTGTTTTTTCTCGTTTACTCACTACTATCATTTATTTCAACAAGCTATTTTATGCAGACTATGATGTATTTACTGAGCTTAATCATGTCCTATTGATGTACTTTTGGTACTATTTTGTGGACGGCTAGTCATTCTAGTAGTCTCTCTTATTTTTAGCTTGTTTTGGCAGCTATTTTGGCCTGTTTACTGTTAATTACATAAAGTTGTTTTCTACATAGTCTAACTCTGTTTGACTCATTATGGATATTCATCTCAAAGATACGGCTTCATTTAACATTGCCAAGTTGGATGGCACCAACTATGGCTACTTGAAATCTCAAATATGGTAGGTTTTGGTACAAAAATTACAAATTAAGTCACTAAGAAATAAATGTATTAAACTCGAGAATATGGATGATGATGATTGGGCTAATTTAGATGCACTATGCAAGTCCACTATCATTTTATCACTCTCTGAAGAGGTCCATAATAATGCTATTGAAGATGAAGATCAAAGTGCATGGAATCTATGGGAAAAGATTCAGAAACTTTATGCAAAGCATAGCCCTGCTTCATAGATGTATTGTCTTAAACAGTTGATGGATCTCCACATGAAGGAGGGGAACCCATTGTCTACTCACTTTAGCCAGTTTCATTCTATCATGAAGAATCTACTTCAATAGGGTATTCAGTTTCAGGATAATCTACATCCTTTGTTTCTGCTTGACACTTTACTTGAGTCTTGGGATGTATTTTCCAATGCAATTTGTACCAACAAACTTGATGGTGAGGGCTGAAATGATGAACGGGTTGCCTCTTACCCATCCAACCTCAAATCCTCACTAAGAGAACTAAAGAGGGGCACCACCTAGCCAAAGGGAGGATGGGCTAGGACATCCCTTTTCTCAAAGAGAATCACGAGAACCAAGACACAAATTTACAAGAGAAAATATATGTACTAGACACCATATTGGAATATAAGAGAGAGAGATGAGAGGAGAGGGAGACAAGAGGAGAAGAGGTAGAAGAACCTTGCAATTATGCTACATGGAATGAGAAGATGAGAAGAGGTAGAGGAAGCTTGCCATTATGCTACATAATAAAAGAACTCACTCATAGCTTACCTCAAAGAGATGAGGATATTCTAGAGTGCTCTCATGGACTTGTCATTGTCCTCTCTCCCTCCTCTTCATTCTCCATGGGCTCTTTATATAGCCTCCATGAGGGATTAGATTAAGCTAATCTTCTTAATTAACATAATCTTAGATGATGTATGGCATCTTTGAAAATATGGAGAATAGAGGATGGGACAAGTCCCCACCTTGGTCATCATGCAAGAAGCCAAGGGTGGTGGTAGACAAAATAGAGAAATGGAGCTAGATTACAAGAGGTGGATGCCCAAAGCACATTATTATAATATATTTACAAGAAGGACAGAGTGGAAAGTTGGTGTGGTGAAAGAGAGAAGAAAATTGCATGTAACCAACAGTCTGCGCATTCGTAACTTCAAATCCGTGAGGAATTTGAAAAATGTTTCTTCTGCAACTTTGTAGACCAGGTCGAAACCGATCAGGACTCGCGAGAATTTTTTTAAAATTCGCTTTTTCTTGGGAGTTATTGAGATTATAAAAAATGGCTTCTAAAAGCTGCTTTGACTTTAGTCCCCCATATGTATATAAATACATATAAGCATGTGACAAAAGGGGTCCATGCTTGTAAGCTTTTGTGCAAGATCCAAATGACACCATGATGTGGATATTGACTTGTGTGCTAGGGTGAGGTGTCCTCTAATGATGGTGATAGATTCCAAATCTTAGTGATGCAGATGGGGCCCATCTGTAGTTGGAGGCTAGTCCTTTGAAAAATCTATGCATTCACTCAACTCCTAGGTGTAATCCATTTTCATCTTCACTAAGATAACCATCCCTTTTACTCTTTACATTGACATGCCTTCTAAGAACTTGTTCCCCCCATTTGCTAGAGTTATCATAATCGAGAAGCAATGTAGCATACCTAGTGCTTGAAGAGTAAACCCAAAGTGATATGGTAAGCTCTTGATAGGGGCTTTGGCCAAATTTTGTGGTAAAAATCCTGATTGTAAAAAACCCGGATCATTAGCCCTCCCCTTAGGCTAGAGGTATTCATGCCTCTAGCTTGATAATGATGGTCCAATAGAGCAAGGAGGACTGCACCCCCTCATTGGTGGCTCTTCATTGAATGACTGCTCCAAAGTGTTCATATTTCTTTGAAAATAAGGCTTCAGCCGCCATCCATTTACCCTTGTCTTGTGAACCTTCCCATCCATGTCACCTAGCTTATAGCTGCCATTTGGATATCTCCTTATAACCATGAATGGCCATTTCCACTTGAACACAAGTTTAGCATCCTTTCTGTTATCAAAGCAGTTATCATAACGTAGCACAAGTGATCCTTCCCTTATGTGTTTGCTAGCCAACTTCTTATTAAATGTCTTCCTTCTCTCTTCAGCTTGCATGGAATAGTGTTGGACTGCTGCTTCTCCGTCTAACTCCAACCTCTCTAGATCCAATATCCTTTCCTCTAACTTCTTATCTTAATTCTTCTCTCGACTGGCTACTAAAACACGCAAACTGGCCAGTTCCACCTCTATTGGAAGCAAAGCCTCTTGGCCATAAACAAGGTGAAATGGAGTATAGCTAAGTGAGGTTCTAAATGAAGTCCTGTAAACCCAAAGAGCTGCATTCAATTTTTTATCCCAGTGCTTGGGGTGCATGTGTACCGGCTTGGTAATTATCTCACAAATCAGCCCATTCACTTTTTCGACCAAACCATTACACTGTGGATAGTAGGGAGTAGAATGCATGTGCTTGATTTTTAGCATTTCCATTAGCTCCCCTATTAGGTTCACCCCAAAAACCAGGACCCCGATCATAGATAATTTCCAAAGGTGTGCCAAACCTGCAACAAATATTTTCAAACACAAATTTTCCCACTTCTTGGGTTGTGATCCTACTAGTTGCTGAAGCCTCTGCCCACCTCATCATGTAGTCCACTCCCATTATGATGTATTCCTTGCCAGATTGAGTTCGTGGGAGTGGCCCTATTGCATCAATCCCCCATTTCTCAAATGGGCCATATGTAGTTATGGGATTTTGTTCCTCATGCACTAGCTTCCTTGGTCCGGCCTTTTGGCAATCGTCACAAGTGCGGCACCAATGTTGCACATCTCGATGTAGACTAGGCCACACAAAACCGGCTTGGAGAATTTTCTTGCCGGTTATTTCTTGAGCAAAATGTCTGCCACAAACCCCCTCATGGCAGCTCTTAATCACATCTATAATATCCTTTGTTGTTGGCACCCTTCTAAGCACTGCATCCTTTCCTTTGCAATACAACACATCATTTATCAAGCGGTATTTAGTGGCCTTAGTAGCTAGCCACCTTTTCTCACTTTTACTCATATCTGTAGGTGCCTCACCTTGCTCGAGAAAATAAAGCACATCTTGTAGTTGAAACTTACCTTGAAACAAGGGAAGCTTTACTGTGATGATGCCCACCATTACCTCTTTCAATTTTTCAGCTGCTAGAGCATCTGCGTCGCCATTTGTGCGCCTTGGCACAAAATAGATTTGGGCTTTCTATAGCTTTCTCATGAGAGTTTTAGCTTCCCTCATTTTCACTGCTAAGTTATCATTTTTACAAGCCCAGATTCCTTTCATTTGCTTAACAATTAGCATAGAATCCCCAAAGACATTAAGTTGAGTGACACCATGTGAAAGACACCACCTCAAACCTAAAAACAAGGCTCGATATTCTACCTCATTATTAGAATGGACATCCTCCAAGCTGATACCTTCTCCATAAAGTTTGTCACCTTCGGGACTGAACACCACTATTCATGTTGCCGCATTGTCTTTAATACGCTTGTAGGCCCCATCAAAGTAGAGGGCATGGGCATTCTCCACCCGCGTCGGCTCCTCAAGAGGAGGTGTCTCCTCTTTTACCTTTCCCTTCTCCTTTTCCTTTTTTTGATGGCATCTATGGGTCAACAAATCAACTAGGCAAGCTCGAGTAGAATCCTCTACCTTGAAGGTATAGTCAAACTCTTGGAGTTGTATCACCCACTTAGCGATTCTAGCTAAAACATCCGTGTGGTGTAAGGCATAGGGAAAATTCTCTTTTGTCGTGATCACTGTGAATGGCCTAGGGAGAAGATAAGGACGAAACTTTCTTACAGCAAACATTAGAGACAAAACCATCAGCTCGACCATCTTGTACCCTTGTTCTGACACTATCATTACTCTACTAGAAAAGTAAATCAGTCTCATTAGGCCAGTTTTAGCATCCTTTTGTATTAGTGCTACCCCTAGAGCATCTTCCCCAAAACTCGGATTGACAAAAAACTCCTGATCCCAACACGGCTGTAAAATTATAGGAAGGGTGCTAAGAGCATTCTTCACCTTGTGAAAGCACCTTTCGCTGCCGTCACTCCACAGGATCTCCTCAGAGTGGGTTAATTGTTGCAGTGGAAATATTAATTGGGAGAGGAGATGAATGAAGTGCCCCATATATCGCACCTTCTGAATGAAAGAGGTTAGTTGCTTCACAGAAGATGGTGATGGCACTGCCAATAGGGCCTTAACTTTGTTTGGATCTGCTTCAATGCCCCTCTCACTTACGACATGCCCTAACAAAGTTACACGGCTTTCGCCAATGCGATACTTCTCATGGTTTAATTGCCCCCCCATTTGTGCAAGGTGGTTGAAAGCTTCATCCACCTTTCCTAGATGTAAAGCCTTAGAGCTATAAATACAAAAATCATCAATAAAGACCCTGATGGATTTCCCAAAATATGGCTGTAAGACATAATTCATGAATCGCTGGAAGGTAGCTAGGGCATTTGTTAACCCAAATGGCATTACTTTGTAAGCAAAACAATCCCAAGTGTAATGAAGGTGGTCTTCTGTTGATCCTCCTCAGCTATTCGGATCTGGAAATAACCTGAATACCCATCACAAACAGTGTATCTCTCATGCCCGGCCACCTCGTTGAGTATTTCATCCTGAAAGGGAAGAGGAAAGTGGTCTCTCTTAGTTGCAGCATTTAGCGGCTTGTAATCCACACAAATCCTCCATTTTCCATTCTTCTTGGGTATCACCACCACAGGTGAAACCTACTCTGAGTCCCCTATTGGATAGATGAAGCCTACCTTTAAAAGTCGTTGCACCTCAGTGTGTAGAGTGTTTTGTTGAACTACTCCCAATCGTCGTAGTCGCTGCACTACTGGCCGTGCTCCCTCTTTTAGATTAATGTGATGTTGTACTGCTGTCACACATGTGATGTGTTCATAATCAGAAATAAAATGTGCGGAGTGTTTTATCACCACTTCCATGTAGGCTGCCATCTCCTCAACTGATAGATCCTTAGCCGACATTTTTTCTAACCCCTCCTTCTCGACATTTGGAATCTCCTGCAGAATTTCACTACTAGAAGGCCCTTTTAATGTAATCCCCATCACTTCTAGAGAGCTTTCTTCCTCCTCATTAGAAGACTCTCCCTCTGTCATAGATGACCATGGAACTCCATTCATCAGCGATGGTCTCTAACACAAGATTCTCCTGTCGGACCTCCTTCATGTTGTAGATAGTGCTCTTCCATTTTTTATGCAACCCCTTTTGTGGCCTTAGCTCTAAAGCCCCTGTCTCCCAATCTTGTCTGGCTTTCATTCCCATTAGCCATGGTCGCCCAAGAATGAGCGGATAGCCATCCCCCTTCACTGGCATCACATACATGTCAAGCTCCAATTGCACTCCACACACCTTTACCTTGACTTTCTTTATAACTCCCAAACAATTTACTACTACATTGTTAGCATTTTGGCCCCAAATTTAGTAGTTTCATTTACCTCTAATCCCAAACGATGTATCAACTTTTCCATCATGACACAAATCTCTGCACCTCCATCCACATATGTCTTTGACACTCTCTACCCATTGATTTCGGCTTCCACTAGAGGCACAATATCTTTCATCTTTCTAGCCTAGATTGCATTCACATGTCTATTCTTCATGGGTCTAATGCTTACCATCTTTGACCATTGTTGCCGCACTATTGGAGATAGATGTAGTAATTGGGGCCATGAAATTTTTCACCCTTGATTCCTCACATCAGCAAGCAAATCATAAGCTTTAGTACCTTTACCCAAGGAAAAATCATCTGGCTCAATGTGTCAGCGTGAGCGAGCCCTCCTCTTTTTATTGTTGCGTGTCTTTGCAGCCATTGATGACTCTGCCTCCTCTTCCATATTTTCAACCTCCTTTGGTGGTGTAGGCTCCATTCTCTCAATTCTCCGGGCTTTATTCACCGGCATTGCTTCAAACCTCTACTACTTTGGCCTTCTCTTTGACATCACTCTCATCTAAACTAATTATCCTAACATCATGATTCTCTGGCGGCTTGACAGGCAAGGGCGGCACCTCTGCAAGTGGTCGAGGATGCTGGAGAACTTGAACAGGTGGTGGAGGCCTTGGATTCGGTGGAACAAACCTTTCCCTAGGTGGTGTCACTTGTTGTCCCCTCCTTCTTGGTTGGAACCCATTTCCTAGAAAACGCTTAGAATGAGGGCAAAAATACATACCATGGCCAATCTCCCCACAATTATAGCAAACATACTCTCTTTCTTGTCTCCTTGGACCTCGATTGCCTTCATTTATGAGGGGAGGGGGCCGCACTCCTTGCACCAAATTTAATGAAAGGCTTTCAAGTTGATTAGTAATGCGTTGTAGGAGCTCTTGCTGTGGTATCTCTGGTTCAGGTGGGGCCTCCACTATTTCTCTAGGCCTTGGCATGGTTGGTAAAACCTGCATGGGCTCAACTTCCCCCTTCAACTGGGCTTGATACTTCAATTTTCTATCTTTCTCCCTCGCATAAGTGACCGATTCTTCATAGGATGTGGGAAACTTTCCTTTGACCTTCTCCCTTAGTAGAGGATGGAGTCCGACTAGAAAACAATCTTTCTTAAGGCAATCAGGTACTCTTTCTCCCTCGGCTAAAGAGGCTGTCCATTTATCCCACAATTTTATAAACATACCTTCATATGCTTGGTACTACCCTGGTAAGGTTTGGCGAAGATCTAAGAGTTGTCTCCAAATATCTTCAGGTGGCTCTATATCTTGGTACTTGTGCATGAATGCGGTCTTGAGATCCTCCCAATTACCCCTCGTAGCCTCCGGGAGAGCTTGATACCACACTCGAGCATCACTTTTTAGAGCCAAAGAGAAGGCCCGTACTTTGGTTGCTTCATCATCCTGGCCTGTGACTAGGAAGGCCATTTCTAAGTCATTCAAAAAGTCTAGAGCTTTCTCCCCTTTGTGCCCAAAAAAACTTGGAAATGCCATGTTGCCTTAGTAGAGTATAAAGATGAAAACATCTACACTTAAGTTGTATTTTATAAAGGAAAGGATAAATGGGTTCACATATGCATGGATTTCAGCCAGACGTCTAGGCCCTAGTATGCTTCTCATAATGCCTTGGAATCTAAGCTTTGTGCTAGCTACAATATGCACAGTTTGCATAGCAAGTGGACGGATAGCTCCATACAACTCATTATGATTCATGAGAAACTATTATAATAGGATAAAGACATGTACATTGAAGGATGCATTGTAGTCTAGCATTGGGAAGATTATAGGTTCTGGTGATACAAGAATCTCCCTTAATCTTTCAGCCCCAAAGTACATGACAAGACGCTGCTGGAAGAAAATCTTCCTACTGATGCATACATTAACTCAGATGTTTTATTCAGAGTGGAAGGTGTAGAAATTCGGGCCATTGCTATTATTCATGAGTGGAGACTACTTAAGGGGGTAGAGGGAATGCACTTTCTTGAATTATGAAGGATTTTTCCCAGAGTGTTTCTTTTTGGAACCCACCAACTTTGCTACACGGAGAATTTGCTCACCAGTGATTGTTCTTGCCTTGGTGTGTCCATCCTCGGCGACATATATTTCATAAGGTGTGATGGCCACCTTTTCAACCACACCCAACCTTCGAGCTACCAACAGTTGAAGGCAGTCTCCATACTTTGCACTTCTACAAAACTCCACACTGTTCATGCATAGTTATCCTCCTTTGATATGGATTAGGCCAGAAAGAGAGAGGGATTTGATGATTCGGAGACGAGTACCTCTCGGAAGGGCCTTCACTTTGTTGGCAAAAAACTCACCACAATTATGAGAACCTAGCAATTGATGGCAACATAATTTTTTCCGTTGTGAGATAATGGAATTTCTAAAGTGAACACCTTTTACCTGCATGCGTGCCGTCATCCGATAGGCGTACTTTCTTTCTTGAGCTTCTTTAGGAGACAATTCTGGGAGTCGTGGACTTCGACCAGCTTCAAAAATAGTTGGTGAAGGCATTGAGGAAGAGCCACTTGGGAAACTTGTTGTAGAGGATGCACCACCATGTGTTGTATCATTCCACATAAGGAGGTAGAGGATTGCGGTTGAGAATGTCCTCAGCAGGGGCACCAAAAATGAGAGCTGAAATGATGAATGGGTTGCCTCTTACCCATCCAACCTCCAATCCTCACTAAGAGAAATAAAGAGGGGCACCACCTAGCCAAAGGGAGGATGGGCTAGGACATCCCTTTTCTCAAGGAGAATCAAGAGAACCAAGATACAAATTTACAAGAGAGAATATATGTACTAGACACCATATTGGAATATAAGAGAGAGAGATGAGAGGAGAGGGAGACAAGAGGAGAAGAAGCTTGCCATTATACTACATGGAATGAGAAGATGAGAAGAGAGGGAGATAACAGGAGAAGAGGTAGAGGAAGCTTGCCATTATGCTACATAATAAAAGAACTCACTCATAGCTTACCTCAAAGAGATGAGGATATTCTAGAGTGCTCTCATGGACTTGTCATTGTCCTCTCTCCCTCCTATTCATTCTCTATGAGCTCTTTATATAGCCTCCATGAGGGATTAGATTAAGCTAATCTTCTTTATTAACATAATCTTAGATGATGTATGGCATCTTTGAAAATATGGAGCATAGTGGATGGGAGAAGTCCCCACCTTGGTCATCACGCAAGAAGCCAAGGGTGGTGGTAGACAAAATAGAGAAATTGAGCTAGATTACAAGAGGTGAGTGCCCAAAGCACATTGTTATAATATATTTACAAGAAGGACAGAGTGGAAAGTTGGTGTGGTGAAAGAGAGAAGAAAATTGCATGTAGCCAGCAGTCTGTGCCTTCGTAACTTCAAATCCGTGAGGAATTTGAAAAAAGTTTCTTCTGCAACTTTGTAGATCAGGTGGAAACGATCGGGCATGGTGGGAATTTTCTTGAAATTCGCTTTTTCTTTTGGTGTTATTGAGATTATAAAAAATGGATTTCAAAAGCTGCTTTGACTTTAGTCCACCATATGTATATAAATACATATAAGCATGTGACAAAAGGGGTCCATGCTTGTAAGCTTTTGTGCAAGATCCAAATGACACCATGATGTGGATATTGACTTGTATGCTAGGGTGAGGTGTCCTCTAATAATGGTGATAGATTCCAAATCTTAGTGATGCAGACAAAGCCCATGTGTAGTTGGAGGCTAGTCCTTTGAAAAATCTATGCACTCACTCAACTCCTAGGTGTAATTCATTTTCATCTTCACTAAGATAACCATCCCTTTTACCCTTTACATTGACATGCCTTCTAAGATCTTGTTCCCCCCATTTGCTAGAGTTATCATAATCGAGAAGCAATGTAGCATACCTAGTGCTTGAAGAGTAAACCCAAAGTGATATGGTAAGCTCTTGATAGGGGCTTTGGCCAAATTTTGTGGTGTTAATCCAGGTTGTAAAAAACCCGGATCAATGGCTGAAATTGCAAGGTGTAGAGAGTGCTCTTTTGACTAAAGAAATCAAGAGGAAAAACAATTATGCTTCCCACAACTCACATGCTTTATCTGTTAAAGGTGGCAGAAGTGGCATGAAAGATAATGATCATCATGGGAAGGACTCTTAGAAGTCTCGATCTCTAAGTCACATGGATGCAGCAAGTCCCATGGATGTAAGTCTAATCTTACATGCCATTATTGTGGGAAAGTAGGACACATACGGTCACACTGCCATAAGATGCAACCACAAAGAAAAGGTGTAGGAGAAATCCAATGATTGCAACATTATACCTACAAAGTCCAATGTAAACATTGAGGAGATAAATGTCATGCAGTCTAAGGAGTCTAATGGTGACTACATCTTAGCAGCCTCTTCATGTGATGCCTCTTAGCTAACCGAGTCTCAATCTATTCATGCATAGTATTGGCTCTTGGATTTGGGTGCGTCTTTTCATGTGACACCTACCATGAGTGGTTTCATACCTATGGCAGTGTATTTGGTACTATGCGCTTAGATGATGATCGGTATCTTGCTATTGTTGGCATTGGTGATGTCACTCCACAGTTTCCCTCTAGTAGCACTTTTATTCTGTATAATGTACATCATGTACCCACACTCACTAAAAGCCTTATGTATGCTGGGCGGCTTGATGATACAGGTTATCATATATGCTTTGGTGATTCTATATAGAAGATAACTCGTGGCATGCTTGTTCTTACAAGAGGTGCTAAGTTTGGCAGCCTCTACCCCTTGGTTGTATCTAGTACTATTGACCATCTTTTGTTAGTGGGTTCTATCCCATATGTGCATCTCTCTGGCATGCTTGTCTCGAGCATATGTCACTTAAGGGAATGAAAATGCTTGGTGCTTTGTAGTATCTTCCTCCTTTTGACTACTTACATTTTGAGTCGAGTGCTCATTGTTTATATGGCATGCAAACTAGGAATTCGCATAAAAAGTCTAGTATTCCACGTATAGGTGAGCCTTTGGCTCTTGTGCATTCAGACTTATGTGGACCCATGCCCTATCAGTTGTTAGGGAATGCGAAGTGTTGAGATGACAAGTTCAACACATGCGGACATTGATGATGGACCACCTGGTTAGATGGGTCCACATGCCTACACTTAGCACATCGTTGGTCATTATGACTCTCACATGGCCACTGACTCATTACTTATTATATTTAGGTTGTTACACCTATTTACAGCTGGCATAGTTACAGCGCCAGTCGACTAGTCTAGTCGGTTATGCATTGTTTGACTTAGTAGGCCACTTTCCTTTATGTTGTATCTTATCTATACTTTGTGTACATTGTAAAGAGTGTGGAAGAAGAAGAAGAAACCAACAAGAAAATGTTTTGGCCTCCATCTCTCTTCTTGTCTCTTGAGTGAGCTTCTCCTTGTGCATTCAGTGTGTGTTCAGCGCAACATCTTGAGCAAGTCCCCCCACCACGCGATTCTTGACACAAAGTACTTTGTCACATTTATTAACGATTATTCACGTAAGGTTTGGGCTTATCCGATAAAGTAGAACTCTAATGTATTGGCTATCTTTAAGCATTGGCTTGCTTTAGCAAAGAATCAATTTGAACATAAGCTAAAATGCTAGTACGTCTCGCATGCCTTTGAGCAATTTTGTGATGAGCAAAGTATTGATCATCAATTGACCACCCCTCCTCAAAATGGTATGGCTAAGCATATGAATAGGACTATCCAAGAGCGAGTCTGCAACATGCTTAGCCAAGCAGGCTTACCATAGCATTTTTTGGCTGAGGCAATCTCTACTACCGTGCATCTCATTAACAAGTCACCTTGCAGTGGTATTAACTTCTAGGTTGCAAAGGAGGTATGGATAGGAAAGCCTCCCGCATATGCTCATTTCCATGTCTTTGGATGTGAGGTCTTTTTCCATGTGCCCAAGGATAAAGGCAATAAGATGGATCCTAAAAGTGTGAAATGCATTTTCATTGGCTATGGAGTTGTAGGTGAGATGGGATATCGTATTTGGGATATAGGCGCGGAAAGTGATCCGCAGCCATGATGTGCTCCATGAGGACAAAATGCATATGCAACTTGAGAAAGTTATTGAGATACGTAGGATTATCTTTCAAGAGGAGCCCCTTGCTCCCACATAGCTAGCTAGATATTCTGCACTAGCTTATCCTCATGGCTAGGATGTTACACATGATGTTAGATAAGATATTTGATAGGCGGCACAATGTACATAGAGGCATTCTACTAGAGATAGTAGACCTCCTAACCGTTATGAGCTCTCCATAAATTATGTCTTGGTTACAGATGTAGGAGAGGCTCTCACCTATGATGAGGCTATGTGCAGGGGTGACAGTCACTCCTTGGAGAGGGCTATGCAATCTGAGATTGACTCATTGCATAAGAATCATACATGGGATGTGGTTTCCTTGCCTAGTGGCAAGAGGGTTTTGCCTTGCAAGTAGGTGTACAAGTACAAAAGTACCCCTAGACACCCCAGGCCAGCATACAAGGTCAAATTAGTAGCAAAGGGTTTTAAGCAGGAGCATGGTGTTGACTTCGATGAGGTCTTCTCTCTTGTGGTTAGGATGACTATCCTACGCTTAGTCTTGGCTTTGCTTGACTTGGACTTGCATCAATTGGATGTCAAGACGGCTTTCTTACATGGGGACTTGCATGATGAGATTTATATGGAGTAGCCTAAGGGCTTTGCAGAGCCTGGCAAGGAACACCTAATGTACAGATTGAGGAAAAGTCTTTATGTCTTGAAGCAAGCACCTAGGGAATGGTATCATAAGTTTGATGTATTTATGCAATCACGGCTCTATAGCTATAGTGCTATGGATCTGTGTTTGTACATGAAAAAAGCCCATGATGGATCTTTATTGATTTTGGTACTCTATGTGGATGACATGCTTTTGGTAGGGAAAGCTCATGATGAGCTAGATGCTCTTAAGGCTCAGCTCAAGAAGAGCTTTGAGATGAAAGATCTGGGACATCATGCCTCTCATATTCTTGGTATGTGCATTATGCATGATAGGCATCAAGGACTACTCTATCTATCACACAGAGAGAGTATATTCATAAAGTCCTTAAGTGCTTCCTTATGTAGGATGTAAAGCCTATTGATTGTCCATTTCCTTCACATGTGAAGGTATCACAAGATGATTGTCTATAGACAGATGAGCAAAGACTTGAGATGGATAAGCTTCCCTATGCATCCGCAGTGGGTAGTCTTATGTGTGCCATGATAGCCACCTGTCCATATATTGCTTTTGCAATTGGTGTTGTGGCACGTTATAGGGCTATACCTGGCAAGAGGCATTGGGATGCCGTGAGGGGTATCATGAGGTACATGAATAAGGGTATTGTTGATATGTGCATATGTTATGGCAACCAGGATAAAAGAGTCATGGGATACACAAACTCTAGCTATGCAGGACACACAAATAGTAGGAAGTCCCCACCTCTGGCTATGTGTTCACTTTTGCTAAAGGTGGTGTTTCATGGATGTCCAGGTTGTAGAAATGCATGGTTCTTTCTACTACTACAAAGGTTGAGTATGTTGCAGCCATTGAGGCTTGCAAGGAGGCCACTTGGTTGGGTTGTTTGGTTATTGATCTTGGTATCACAAATGTTACCCCTACACTCCATTCGGATTCTATGAGTGCCATCCAATTAGCCAAGAATCTAGCCAAGAATCTAGTTTTCCATGCAAAGACAAAATGCATTGAGGTCAGGTATCACTTCATTTGTGGGGTCGTTGAGGACAAGTCTATTGACCTTATCAAGATCTCAACTCACTAGAACCCTACAGACTTGCTCACAAAAGCCTCTCTATAGAGCCTTTTGCCTTCCTTAGGAAGTTGATGGGCATTGGATGAGATGACTTCTTTCCTCATCCTCTTGTATCTATGTATATGTTGTACTATCTTTTTTCTTTTTTTCTCTCACTCCTCATTGGGGTAGATTCGCCTTTAAGTGGGAGGTTGTTGGGGGTAAAGGAACCTCCACCTAGCCACCAATGTATTACTACACTGATAGTACCCACATCTGCACACTACAAGTGGCAGATGCCCATCACTGTCACTTCATTCTTTATTCTTTCAATGACATTTGAATAAAGGGAAGGTGGTCACACACTGTGACTATTAGAGTTCCCACAGTTGAATTCTCTCTCTTTCTTGCTCTTGCTCCATCCACCATGGCTCTCACCTCCGTGCTCTCTTGCTTGATCCTTCTCACCTTTCAAAGTTTCCCACTGCATTTGACTTGGCTCTCTTTATCCTATTTGGTTGATACTCTCCTTGGTCTCTTTTTGCATATCCTTAGAAGTTTCCCTTATTATGATGAGTTTTGTTCCAAATTTTTTCATTTATTGGCCTTCATTCCATCTCCTAAACTATTAGAGCTGCTCAAATCAATGCATCATGTAAATATGATGGTCTCATTGACTCAAGGCACGTATTCAAGGGCGCATTTAGACCATTGCAAAATTTGGATACTTGTTGTGAAACATCCATTGTAGGTGCATATTTTAGAAGTGTTACAAATTTGGAGCACTAAGATTCTAGGCTTAGGCTTAACTACTTTAAGTTGAAGAATGCATTCATCTTTTGGGCTTGATGTGTGGGTGGAAGGTATCTCCCACGCACAGCATCCTTAATCTTGTCCTAAGTGAAAGCACTTTCAGACGTTCTTTGGTCCTTGCACCATTGTTTCCACCAACGACGATGGGCATCTCCTATGAGTTTTAGTTTGGCGATCATTGCTTGATTTGACGATGTAGTCCCTGGAGCAATGAAATAATCTTCCATAGATTCTATCCATATTTCTACTTCAATTGGAATATTCCTTCCCTTACCATCAAACTCCAGTGGCTTGTACTACTTGAGAAGAAATTTCTTCTCTTGAGCTTTTATAATATTGAGATTTGGGATGACACTCTGGGGAATTATGCAATTTTCATGATCAATTTTCTCTTCCACGATATTAAAAAAGATGTTAACTTGCTTAATCTACTTCACTAATTTAGGAAGGGAATTGTGTACTACTTGGTTTCTTTGATAATGATTAAGATTTACACTTTAAAAGAGAGTTTTAATCTTAGTCAAAATTTATTTCGACTTACCTATGAATCTCTAGTAACTTATAGACCTCACTGGTTTTTGTGGGAAGGTCTAGATATCCTTATGATGAGGGTTACTCCCTAAAATAGCAATTCCATCGATCAAGACGAACTTAATTGGTTTTTTGCTTACATGATAATTTCATGATCTAGTAAATCATTAGTATGAAGAATGGGGTCCTATTCAGGAAGGATAGTTTAATGAGCCTTTGAGTCCTCCATCCATTGGATTCACCTAAGGTTGATCTATGATATAGTCAAGGCGATTAGCTTCAATGAATCAATCCATCCCATATTTCCATTTTGGATAGGAGAGTTGAGAACCATATATTCATTAAAAAGTAGTCAAATTTTATTTCACCGCTTGAATGCTTGGCGAATATATACACGGTTTGAAATGCAAGGAATTTCTTCTAACTTTGTCACCTCTATTAGTTAACTCTATTTCTACTAGGGTTTAAAAATTTTATCAAAACAACTAATATCTTTCCACTATTCCTAATTACCGAGGAGACAACCAATTTTTATTATAATGAGTAGACAAAAATTATTCTTTAATGTCAATAGGAAGGGAATACATTATTCAAGTTGTTCAGAAGCTCATATTATTCTTGGAAGAGGATTCCCTACTACAACCTAGACATGGCATTGCAATACATCCATTACATAGTAATTAGGATTCAGGGAATGGATATCCAAAAATCTATGTTTTAGGGGAAGATTGTGTAATCCATATTTCTTGTAGTTGCAGTAACTAAAGCTCCTACAACCATGACTCGATCTGCCGGTATAACCCTTATAACCTCCTCGTAGATGTATCAATTTAATTTGACTTGTTGTCCTCCAATGAACATGTTAGAGTTTACTCTGGCCTCATAGAGGAGATAAATCTTGGAAACCTTAAGGGTTTCCATCCACCTTAGCCTCTTTAAATTGTTCTAGAGGTAAGCAAGACAGTTTGCATCAATGTAACAATACCCTCCCCTTAACATCCATCGTCTTTCATAATACAAGGGCAAAGGATTGTATATCTGATCTAATATTCGCATCATATGGTTTCTCCAACTGAAACTAGAGGAGTGCATTGCTGACATGAACATAACTTGGAAAATCAAGAATCGTTCCCAAGGTTTATGCCTCTACCAAAAATCAAGAACATATATTAACAAGAGAAGACTTTCACAACTTAAGATATTTTATGATGTAGTTATAACTAGTTTTATTTTCTTGCATCGTATCCTATATCAACATGCGCTTTGATACAAACTGTAACATGTCCGCTCGAGCTGCTTTCTCATCGGCACATTCTTAGTTGCCCATCAAGAGATGTCCTAGAAAATCCCATCCAGGATTTGATGAAATACCTCAGAGTTTGTTATCTAGGTTCACTTCAATCTACCCCCCAATGGAAGTTTTGGTCATCCCACAAGGATCGACCTGGGCTTTTGGTTCCTATTATGAGTCAAATCAACTACTAACGATTAATTAGTATCAGCAATTCAAGTTTCCAATTCTTATAGAATTACCCGATTGAAACGGACTTGCATTACACTTGGTTCAAAGACAATGGGAAGCAAAGGGGAGTGTGGCACTTCGATCCCTTCTGGCCATGGTGTGAAATCCCATTCTGGGCCCTCAAATGATGCAACTCATGCTTCCTAATCTCTAGTGGTCATACATTTACCTATTAAAAATGTAATTTCTTTCCATTTTTAGGAAAGCTCTCAACTCACCGAGTCCACCCAACCATAGGTCTGGATCCGTTGGGGATCCATCCTCCCACTTTCCTCCAAAAAGTATTTTTAATTACATAATTACCTACCACCTTAAATTCAATACTTCTTTGATTATCTTCTATTACAAATTTGTTACACGCCTTTATTTCACGACAAAAAGACACAATAAAGCAATTCCTTCTCAATAGTTCCTTTAAGAAAAATCACTTTTACAATGTTTTCTGTTCTATGATGTCAACCCGAATGTATTATTCTCTTCAAGTTCAGTTCCTAAGCTAGTATTGGAACTTCCAGGATACTATCCGAAATTCAAAGGGTAGTTGGCAATTTGTTAGAGTCTAAGGAGTTTATGACCAAATCCCCCTAGTATCCTCACCTCCTCGTACCAACTAGAGTTTCCTACAATAAGACCTTTCGCGCCATGATTGATCTATACTTGCTAATGCAAAAACAAAAAACAAAACCCTTAGATTAGATTTTATCCTTGCTAGCCTTAGGGAGGTCTAGTGCCATCAAAGAACACGACCTCAGTCGGCATTCTACATTCATCAGAATACTGCCTCGGTTGGTGATCTATATACGATCATCCATCTTTTAGCCTAATGATTTTAGGAAAGATTAGTACCTAACTTACAATCACAAACATCTTATTTCGAATGCATTATATGTAAACTTTTAACAAAATTATTTTTGAGACAATTCTTTCCTTCCCAAAAATAATAATATCAAGGAAAATCTTAGCGTTAGTGGCAATATCTTCCAATTATAATCTTCTTGGATTATCCTCCCCTCATCGTGATCTAATCCAAATTGAATCTAAACAAGAATTCTATTTTTGAGAACAATTCCTGTGATGGTATTTTCTTTTCTCAACGGAGTTCATGGGTCTTTTCTCCAAAAAAAAATATTGATTAGTTTTATTATGAAAATTACACTTCAAGAACCCTTTTAATTCATACAAAAAATTAGTGTCTATGTTTATCCATCAAAGGTTCCATTAGTTCAATACATATCAAAAATTTTAAGCCTCTTTAAGAACATAGTACCTTCCTTATACTTCTCCTTGGAACATCTCATACAAACCCAAATTATCCCTTGGAATGTGTGGTTAAGAATTTCTTTAAAAGAATTTTTTTAGGAGATTTTTAAAAAGTCATATTTTACAAATGCATCTTTTTGTTACCAACTCATAGGATGATGATCTTCTAGCCGCCTTTGATATCAAAATATGGTGTCATGGAATCTATGAAGAGTGCTTGGTTGATGGTATTCGCATCTTTGTTTGTAATCTCCTAGTAATTGCCATTCAGTTTGTAATGGTCATATCCGCAGCATTATTAGCATCTCCTACCTCTGCGACCTTCATAATTTTCTTCTTCAAGGCCATGGTCTTTAATCATGATTTTATAGAGGAGATTTTGGCAATAGAGCTTAGGGGTTGTCACAATTGGATTGATGGGGGATGGCGATCACTAGGAATCGAGTAGAGTCTTGATTCCACACAAGGAAGTGAAGGTAGAAGGGATGGGGGATTCGATTCTAGGAGCCGGTAGAGTATCCTCCTTGTCTTCATGACAATAATTTCCATCCTCACGCTCCTCTTGCCCCACTCCCCCTTGCTCTATACTCTTAGTTTGAGAATATCCTCTTCTCTTCAATCAGGCTACCTCCCCAATGGCTCCTCATGCCCCATATTTATAGTTAAATTGAAGAAGAAGGGGTTTATGGGTTGTGGCCAAGAAGAGGAGCCCTTTGTGGAGGGTATCTTGGCAATCCAACAATCTAGAAGCTTTCAAGATGCAATCTGATCTTTGAGGTCCAGAGAGGTTGCTAGAGATGCCATGACCGATTCACCTAGCTCTCAGATGATCTTGCTCCAATCTAGGCCTCTTGTCAAATTGAGAAAAGGGGAGGTTTTTGGAGTCTTCTACTAAGATTGAGGAGGAGAATTCAAGCTTTGTTTTGTGCTTTTAGCATCTCCCAATTTGGGAAGAGAGAGAGAAACATAGCACCATTTTTTTTGTTAAAAAGGGGGGAGGGGGATGGCGATGGGTTTGTCATCTTGTTTTTCCATAAGCTTTCTTTTTTTAAAAAGAATTAATCTTTCTCTTACTTCCTAAGTTTTAAATGTGCTTAGTCTGTTATGACTTATGGCCATGACTACCATTCATATGGTGATTTTTGTGAAGGATGTCTACATATCTCATCGGCCCTAGAAGGTGTCCAGTTACGAATTTTAGATTGTTTTATTCAAGACTCTCTCTATATTTAGGGGTCTAAAATTCTCCAAATCTAATTTCAAGAAGAAGATTGAAAATAAAAGTGGGAATATCACATTCAATAACTCGAGATAGTAAGTTGGCAACGTTGCTTTATGAACTACCACTCTTACTATCACATATCTATGAATTTGTGTGTTTATATCAAAGAGAAGTGTGTATAGGGCCTCTTCTTCTATTTCTTTTCTTTTGTTCATGTCAAAGAGGAGTGTGTACATGAGCTTTTCTTCTATTTCTTTTTCTTATTAAGATGATACATTCAATTCTTTCCACTCTTTCCTGTCTTCTCTACTTGATTTTTGTCAATACTTCCAAGGAGATGTGTTCTTTCATGTGTTATAGATAGTGTGGAGTTGACTCCCTAACATCCATTAGGTCCCATTATTCTACCGCTCTAGCAGTGGAGGAGAGGATAACAATTCTTCTATGAGCTAGAAGTAGTTTGTCAACTACTAGGATGGCAATCATTCTTATATCTTTTGTAGAGAGCCCACCTTTCCTTAACCATAGCACATAACCCTCCTTTGTCATCCTATACTCTAATTAGGACATGGTTGTTGCCATGCTTTGCTTGAGTGCTCTTCTAGTTATCTACAACCTCCTCTAAGATTCTCAACTATCTACTTCACTTTTTTATGTCACTTTTAGTAAGTATTGGTAAAGCTTTACTAAAAAATTTGCATCATCGCTTCCATTACTCTAGCTCTTTCTTTTCCCAAGTTTTGTTTATACTCCAATTGTGCTAGTCTCATAGACAAATCAAGCATGGTGGTTGCATTCTTCTCTTTCCATTGGTCCATTTTTTCCTTTGCATGTTCTAGGCTTTTGTTCTACCATCTCATTAGGATTTCCAAGGTGGAGCACTACTCCTTCCAAGCTTGATTCGGCTCTTTCCTTTGTTGCATTTCATAACCTACATAGTTTTGGAATTACTCATAATTTTGTGACACCCTTATAACTACATTGGCCAACTCCACAACCTTTCTATTTCATCAATATGCATTGTCCTTGGCTTTCCTTACTCGAACTCACTCTTTAAATGATATTGCAATTGTGTCAATGTGTTTAGTTTCCCTTGTATTTCGGCCATGTCAATAGTATTTGCATATTTGCTTTCCAACTGCACTTTATCTCTAGCCGTTGGAACGATAAATATCAAGAGAAGAATATGTTATGATATTTTATATGTTTCAAATGATGTATCCTAGGGCTAATCCATGGGGTGTACAAGAGTCATAGGGGCCATAGTAGTTGGCTAGGGGATGCCCTTTATGTATGTGATTCAAGGTGAGATGGTCATCTACATATAGAAAAGACTTTTGCTTGGAGTCAAGAGAGGTAATAAGTTGGACTAGAATCCAAAATTGCATTTTCAAATGCAACAACTATAAGATTTATTTATAGTACCCAAATGCTCCTAGCGATGAGGCCATGTGGAATCGTTTGGTATGTTTAGGAGCCCAAATGGACCAGAGCAGTCAAAGCTAGTATTGGGCTCATTTTAGATCCTGACAAGTGGGCAAAGAAAGAGCTATTGAGGCAAGAATATGAGCGCAAGCTAGATATTTCTCAAATTTAATGAGAACAATACAAAGAACGACTAAGGAAATGTGCAAATGTTTTTCTCAAATACTCCTTGGACCATACTAGTCCAGTATCACTTAAAGTTAAGGTCCTTATAGCCTCTCATAGTAAGAGCAGTCCTAGTATATGCACAAGTGGTAGTTTACCCTTAACACCTAAAGCTGGGTGATCAACTCCTTACATCAGTTGAAGTGGTGGATCAACACCACCATCTAGTGGTGCCATTATTAGCACCATAGTTGTGTCTCCTAAGCCTATTTCTATATTTGTAAGGATGGCACAACCACCCTTAATATCCCCTTAAGCAATATGAATCCCAATGGACACAAAACCTCTACTTGCTTTAGGGTATCCATTGCCTATCTTTAGTGGAAGTCCAAATGAAGATGCAGAATTACATATCAAAGACTTTCAAAAACATATATTTAACTATGAAGTCGATGAGGAAACACATCATTTGATGTTTTTCAATATGACTTTGAAGGGAAGTACATCTCAGTGGTACTATCAACTTGTGGTACATTTGATTGCCCCTATGTAAGTGTTCTACATTATGTTTCATAGAGAGTTCTCTCCTAAAAATAGGAATCAATATTTGCTACATGTACTAAATGAGATTCGGCAAGAATTCAATGAGAGAATAAAAGTGTACACTCAAAAGCTACATGAAGTCTTTCATTGTTTGGATAATACTATCCAATTACTCCCTACCACTCAGTTGTAATTCTTCTTAAGAGAGTTAGATTTCACGATCCAATTGCACTTGAGTAACACTGTATTAAACGATCTAAATGCAACTGTAACATCAACAGAGAGAGTCAAGTCAAGAATTCATGATGCTTATGTGGCAAGAGGACAAGCCCTCTCAATGATTGGGATGGTGCCAAATGTAGTACTAACATCATATATGTCAATACCAATGGTATCATGGGTCAAAGTCTAGGGACTTTAAATCAAGGGTTGCTTAATTACACACACCTACAGGGCCTAATGTTGCCCAACCAAGACCCACGACGTCTATGAGCAGTGAGAAAGGTCCCATCATAAACCAAGGGTCTATGAAGCTACCAACCCCTTTGTAGATTATAAAATCTAGTGTGGGGATGGCTCTTGACATCACTGGTTATACAAATCCTGTACATCAAATATTGTTGAGGAAGTTAAGGATATAATGAAACATTACATCGACATGATTACTAAATAATATCGGCAAATCACTATGGATGTTATTTTCCTAAAGAGTCAACTAAATCTAATGGGCACTAGGAAGCATGATGATGCGGGTCCATTAAGATTTAGCTATTAGTGGCATGATAGTCAACAATTTCCTTGAAACTATCCAAATGTTGAATGTGACATATGCAGGGAGTGTAAGAACTTAGCCAACACTTGTTGGAGCAAGATTAGTTCCCTTCAAGAAGGAAGTAAATAGCTTGGTCCTATTAATCACTGAGGACAAGGAAACAATCTTCAACAAGATGAGGGACCGAAGTAGATTTTGTAGAGAGGAAAGGTTGTTGTGGAAAACTACCTAGTGGCAATGGCAATGGCATAAGTTTGATTGAAATAGTACATGTCAATGCCACTAATACTTCTAATTTATGACCAATTACAAGAGCTCATAAGGCCAAAGAGGGAGATAAAGGTAGTGTAAAAGTTGTTGAGGCAACCCCTAAATAGGATGATAAGGGCAAGAAAATCCTTAGCCCTGACATACAAGGGTGTCCTATGAAGGCTGTTGATGGTAAAGTAAACCTAAATAAGGAGCCAATGAATAAGAAAGTGAAGGCCATGAAAGAGTCACCTAAGCCTATAAGCTAACCAAGAGAGTAGATGGTTTGGTAGGAGAAGAGAGCTATTGCTAACTTTTAGGAATTTGACCAAGCGAGTTCTCTTTGTGAGGTCAAGCCTCATGTTGACCTCCTTCAGCTATTTAAATTATCCCCATGAGTGCGTAAGGAGTTTAAGAATATCTTTTGTAGATATATTGTTGAATCTGGGGTATAGCCCGTGTTGGTATTGACTAGTTTGAGCATGCCGAAAAACATTGCTGAAGGATGCTTGCTTATATTGATTGTATGTAAGTGGACCATGCCATTGCGGATACATGATTCTCCGTTAACATTATGAGCTCAAAATTGATAGAGAGGCTAGGATTAGAAATCCAAAAAGATGCCTCCACAATCCTAAGGATGGCTTATAACAATCTAAGATAACCGAAAGGTTATATTACTAAAGTCCATGAAATTGTTGCTAATGTCAAATGTATCCTAGAATTTAGAGTCATTAGGTTTGCAAGGTGGCCAAGCTACTAAGTGCTATTATGAAGGATGTTGATCTTGCAATCTGATAGTCAAGTTGACATACGAGCTCGTTGTTTGATCTTTGGCAGGAGAGCTGGTTCCAAACAAGTTATAATTGATACTTATATTGAGATGTATTCCCTCCAATTTAGTTGTGCATACTATTCCCTTGAAAGAGAGAAGTTTTTTGTTTTTGTTTTTTGAGCTAGGTGCCCAATCCGGCTCAAAGGCAGAACCATGTGCCACTAGCTTATGATTTCGCTACTTCCTTCAAGAACATATTCCTTGGAAGACTCCACTTATTACCACCCAAACGATGGAGCATGGGTAGGCACCTAGCACCCTTGTTCAAGGGTCCAGGTAGTGCTCAACTCTCACCAGCTAAAATTGCCAACTTGTCTAGTAATAAGTGAGGTGCATGCCTTTTAGGTTAAGAAATGGGCTATTCGAAGAGTTACAAAAATTATGTAAGGCTAGTCTAATATCTCATGTGTACCACATAAAGTGGTATTTGCTTATGGCTATAAAGAATAATAATAATAATCAAATCAAGCTTTGCATTGATTTTAGAGAGCTCAACAAACAAATAGTTAAGGATTATTATCCATTGCCATTTGTTAATCAAATATTAGACTACGGTTAAGACTACAATCAAATATATATCCCTTTATGGACTGTTTTGTCGGCTACAATCAAATGGCCATTGTAGAGGAAGACAAGTTAAAGATGACATTCATAACCATGTTTGGATCTTTCTCATATCATGTCATGGCCTTCAAATTATGTAATGCATCATATTCTTGGCAATACACAGACAACAAAACCTTCAGTGACATTCCCCCAAAAGAGTTATAAGTTTTCATTGATGATCTAGGGGAAAGTACCACTAGGGATAGACAGTTAATAATTTTGAGAAAATATTTTTTAGCATTGCAAGTAGTTTTGCATTGCTCTAAGTCTGAGAAAATGTGCCTTTGGAGTCCCCTACGGAGTATTGTTGGGGCATGTAGTTAGTTTGGCTAGAATTGCAACTGATCCAGAAAAGATTAAAGTCATTGTCACTATGAGTCCAGTCAAAACTCCAAGGAAGTGTTGTTTCATGGGTGGTGTGCAAAGATAATGCACTTACACAACCCCAAAACGAGATAACAAGGAGTATCAATAAAGTGAAAGATTTTGTTTGGTTTCTATACTTTACTCAAGCTTTGAAAATATACTGTCAAATGCCAACAAACCTAAGCCTAAAAAAACAATGACTAACCTCTAACAGTCACAAACACATTGAAAGCACACACAATGTAGAGCAACTTCAACCTCAAAATAATTAAGCAAAGACACTGAGTTCAAAACAAACCTCACACATTATCTTCATACCTCAAATTTTGATTGTTGTGATACATCAAGCTATTCGCATTATGATTGTAAAAGTTTTGAAGAAACATACTCTCTTCTCCAAAAAAAACTTAAGTGTGACCCTCCTCTCCTCACACTCGTGACTTCAAAAAAATCCGAGAAGGGCCCTTAGCTCTTCTTAATTCCCCTTTATATAGACTTTCACCCCCTTCATGATGATGAAATAAAATCAATTTAAAGACTCTTATCTTTTATCGTTTGTTAAACTTGTTAAAAGCTTAAAGGCATTTTTCTTTTCCATATGTTGGCCACCCCCTTAACCTTTTAACATAGCTTTTCGAGCAACATCCCTTTCTTGCATATTTCTTCAATGATTATCATTTTTTTAGCTTTTCTAATCTTCATTCCTGCCCAAATTAGCCTCTTTGATTAGCATGGCAGCCTCCTTGCTTACTTGCTTTCCAACTCATAAGCTTCTAGCTTAATTCTAATGCCACCAGCTACCTGATGAATGCAATAGTTCATGACTCTAATCTATTCACATTGATGAGAAGGAGATTGTAAACATGTTCCTCTCTTTAGAGAGTTTCGTAGACCCCGATAAGCACATTGAAGTCTCCATAGAACCACTCACATAATCAGGCCACCATATAACACAGTCAATAGCCTCTTTGGCATTATCATATGCAGAAGATTACTATTTTTTCCACGCCATGTTCCAATGTTCTATCGTAACTTTATGCTCAACTCTGCATTTTCTCACAAGGCTTTTGTTCCTATGCTTTAAAGGACTTTGTCAAAATGGCTGTCGAGACTTTATATTATTTCATCATCCTTACTTCTAATGTGGTCACATTAAAAATCATTAGCATCCACTTAAGTCTAATCTCTCAAGCATTTGAAATCCAGATGCCAGTGCAAACTATGACACATTGATTATCAAGATGCCAAAGCCCGAAGATCATGGCAATAGATGAAAAGGGCTTTGATAGCTTGATCTATCAAAGACTTCTAATACAATTTTCAATTAGTGTACCACACAATGTGTCCTATCTAAAGACATGCTTTGAAATGGAAATGCATGCTCAGTCACATTTGATTTGAGAAGAAATGCAAAGTCAAATCCATGATATGCAATCATACAAACAATGCCACACACAAAAAGATGGATACACTGAAGAATTAGTGCCTAGCCTATCTTCAAATGCTCATGTGTTATGCAGAATGCAAACACAATCCGTTGGTTCAATTATGATCCTTAAGCTCATCTCTTGACCCTCATCAAAGAAAAAATGTTGTACTCCGCTCCATCCACCCAAAATCTCACAATCACTCAACAAAATATATGGTCCTCATGATGTTGACCAAGTAAACAACCCATCTCATAAATGTAGGCATCTTTCAGGACCCTCAAACTCACCCATCCACCTTTCCACTCATCCAACAATTCCTATTTCGGTGATGAATATCCCAACTCTCACATGTGCAAAGAATTATGCATGCATAATGAAAGGTTATCTCTCCAATATGCATGCATCTAAGATTTATTGTATATAGCTACAGCGGGCATCATGCCCTGCTAGTGCTTGACAATGGTGCAAAAAGTGCATCAACCCAACCCATGGCATGAAAGTAATTAATAAAATCAAGAGATGACCACCGAGTGCAATGTATCCAACAAGTGCAACATGAAGTGCTCATGAACCCAAAATCCCGTGTGATGTGCAAAGATATCAAGAAGAAAATATACATGTTTCAAGATATCCAGTAGCTACAATAAAAGTCTTAACCCAATTTGGTCCCAAAAAACACCAATCTCGACCAAGGCTATCAAGTTTTCAAGCTTTACAAATCCAAAATAATGAGACAAACAATTTTTTTCTCTAAACAAACACAAAAAATCGAGCTACAAAACAACAAAACAAAACAATTGCACAAACAACTAAGCTAAAAAAATCCTACCGATCTCATGTTTCTCTAAACAAACACAAAAAATCGAGCTACAAAACATCAAAACAAAACAGTTACACAAACAACTAAGCTAAAAAAATCCTATCGATCTCATGTTTCTCTAGGGGTTTTTAGTTTATGTGAAAGTGTTTTAGCCCTCCCCTTGGTATGTACACATTTATTCATAGCTTGCTTTCATAAAATGATGAAATATTTACCAACCAATCAAAAATCAAGTCCAATGATCTAACTCCAAGCTCCTCATCAAACTCAAAATCCAATAAAATCAACATCACGTCTCTCTCAAGCAACTCCTCAGTGAGCATACTAAAATCGTCCATAAAATTCTCTTCAAAATTAGCATAGTCTTCCAATCCAGAACCCTCAAAACAACCCACACTATCAATGAAAAACACATCATCTACAACAATCCAAATACCCCTCCTATCCACCCTAAGAGAAAGCATAATAATTCTAAGGTTTTTGAACAAGGTTCCAAACCTTTCTTTGTTGCCAAATTCAAATCCATCTACATAGACATCCAAACAATCAGAAAAGCCATTAAAAAATGCTAAAAAAGGGTCTCCCATTACTACAAAACACCCAATCATACTATCACTCACATCAAACTTAATCACCGCCTAGCTCTCAATACTACAAGAACTTAAAACATTAAGACACGGGGTCTCTCCAGAACACCCATTCAAACCATTCATATTGTCATCAACACATGACTCAAAATCATATTCAGCACAAATACAATGTTCAACCCTTTCCATGGCATCCTCACAAACCCAAGAGAAATTTCACAAGAAGCTTCAATATTAGGCAACAAATTAGGGCCATAGACCTCATCCAAATGCTCAACTCTCGAATCCTCTTCAACTTCCACCTCACAATCTCTTTTTATCTCCTTTTCCCTAGTTTTAGATCTCTATTCCCTTAATATTTCAATTATTTTCAAATCCTTTCTTAAATTTCCTTTCATATTTTCATCTATGTCCCTCTTAGGATCCTCAAAACCCCAATCACAATCATCACAATCATTATTAAAAACGCTAAAAGAACTTAAAGAAACTACAAAATTATCAAATGAAGTTTTATCTTCTTCATTGTTGCCCAAATCAACCATATCATTCACACAAATATCAAAAAGTATAGGTCTACTCAAAGCAATATTAGCAACTTCACAAACAAAAGCCTCTCCAAGGCTTCCTCAAACCGTATTTAGCCAACTTACAAGAAGCCAAACAAGACTCATCAAAGTCACACACAATAGCACCATTACAATAAGAGTTAGAATCCATAATCTCAATACTTTCTTGATTATCCCCCATATCTAGAAGCTCACATCCACACTCAACTACATCAATCTCTTTTGGCAACAAATCTCAATCCTTAACTTTATCATTAAATCTTTCAATTTATAAGCCCTCCCTCTCATGGTCTTCTAAAAAACTTTAAAAATCCTTCTTAGTTCTCTCTTCATCTCTCAAACACTCAAATCTATCATCAAGAAATTCTCGACTCTCTTGTCTCTCCCCATTTCTTTTTCAAATTTACTAACTCTACTCCAATGGATGATACTTCTCTATCACAATCACTTCTAGAACTTTCATCCTCACTATCATCTTCCTCAAAATTGTCACTCTCCTCCTCCTCTTCTTCTTCATTGTCATCCTCATTCAGGAGTTCTTTTCTTGAAGTCAAATCAAACTTTTTTGTTCCTCTACAATCATAAATTTTGATGATTCCTTTTTCCCAATCTTGTATTGCACCTACCTTCCCAAGCCACAGTCTACCAAGGATAAGCAAAAAAGCTCCTAACCCTATTGGCATTACATGACAATCAATCCTCATAGATACATTGTAAACCTTGACTGAATTATGCCTAGGCACCTCACTTTAGCATGATTAGCAAGCATGATTCAAAAATTTGATCCTTGGATTATTCAAAGTCAAAATTGCTCTACGAAAGCATGAGTAATTACACTAACTTGTGCTCCTCCATCAATATATGCTTCCCCTATATTTTGATTTTTATACCAAGCATCAATAATAGGACAATTATCAAGTCACTCCTCTATACTCAAAATTCTCACTTTTCCTCTTTTTCTTTCCTTGGACTTCAGATTCACTAATTTTTTCCACTATCCTCTCATCCTAGGGCAAAACTCCACTAATTGAGAAAAATATATATCAACCTTATTACCTATCATATCTCTTTTTAGGTAATAATCTATTTCCTCTTCTCCCAATGGAATGTCAGAAGTATGATAATGTTTCTTAAGTGCTCTCAATTTATTTCTTTCTTTCCTCTCTTTCTTCTCTCCTTTCTTAATCTTTCTCCCTCTTTCTTGACCAACATTACTAGTCTTAGGTTCATCTCTCTCTACACCTCTCCTCCTTTTGGTTGTGGGCATCACATCAACTGTTTTATTCTCCTCACTTTGATTTTCCAGAAGAATACAATTAATGTTACTTTTTCATTTCTCTTCTTCCATTGGCTTTGGTGCTTGGGAAGTGGTATGATCTTTTATTTCTTTCCTAATTTCATTTTGTTTGTTTGGAAGCTTTTAAGGTAAACGATATATATCCCCTCCTTCTCAGGTGGATAAGGACAATTTGTGCTTATATGACCTATCTCTCCATAAGAAAAACAACTCATCATTGGTCTTTGAAAATATCATCTCCCATTTTCTCATATTCCACCTCGTAAATTTTCTTGACCGATCTGTCCTATAGTTCTCTCATTTCCTCTTTCCAAAGCTCTTCCTCTTAATGCTCCTAACCTCATGTTTTGCATTTGTCCAAACAATTGATCCTCAACCTCTGAAGGTAATTGACCATTCTGTCTTGCTAAAATTTGGTCATTTTTCCCATCCCCTTGCTAGTTTTAGTCTCTATTTTTTATATTTGGTGCTCTCAATAGTTCTCTCTTTTTTATTTTCTTAATTTTTCTTTCTTTATCTATGGTGATCATCACTGCTTCCTCAAAGGTGTGCGACTCCTGGTTTTTTTCCCCACAGTACAATGTCAATGAGAATGGTCTGTATTTTTGCACAAGGGGATACAATTTTTTATTTTCAATCTATAATGATGGAGGATGTCCTAGCCACAAACACTAGTGAACTAACGTGTCTCAATAATACTATCTATAATACCATTTTGAATGAAAAATATGTTGCTAATTATGAATTTATCATGCAGAGGGCCATATTGAAAGTCACGTGGAAGTCCCCTTGCAAGACATCGTCTCCCACGAAGCTACAATGTGTCAAGATTGTGGGAGAGAAGGAAGGAGTCTCATTTGAAGCTTTCTTGCTTGCACAATGAGGGAATACACACAGAGGTGGAGGCTGAAAACAGTTTTCCTCTTCTTAGTTGTGTAAGCCAAAAAGAACTCTCGTATATAGAAATAGAAGAACCCTATATATGGGTCTCAAACCAAACTCAACTAACTAAGGTGGCATACTAACTAAGCCACGAACTAGAGTAGATAAGGATAGCTATCATCTAGCTATTATTCATGGGCGGTGTACCAACAGCATTTGCAACTGACAAGTCGGTGACATAAATGCACAATGGACACCCTGGCATATCACGAGTGGAGCTCGATATCTCAACACTCCCCCTCGAGCTCAATCCCAATTCCTACACACCAAGCAGGTCTCTGAACTTGCACAGCTTCTCTGCACCCAATGCCTTCGTGAATATGTCAGCTACCTGATCTTCTGTGCTGACATAAACTAGATCAATAAGACCTAGTAAAACCCTCTCCCACACATAGTGATAATGCACCTCAATGTGCTTTGTTCTAGCATGATAGACTGGGTTATTTGCCAAGTGTATACTACTCATGTTGTCACAATAAATGCCAACTGGCCCATCTATAGGGTGATGCATATCATAAAGTAGCTTATGCAACCAAGCTACCTCACATGCAGCCATTGCTGCACCCTTGTACTCAGCCTTTGTGCTTGACAAGGCAACTATAGGCTGTTTCTTGCTGCTCCAAGTGACTGCAACACTCCCAAAAGAGAACACATATCTACTGGTAGATCATCTATCGGAAATACTACCAGCCCAATCAGCATCAGTGTATCCATGCAACTGTATCTGAATCCCAGTCTCATAAAATAGTCCATACTGCAATGTGGACTTCACATATCTGAGTATGCGTCTAGCCGCATCCAAATGTGGTTTCCTTGGAGCCTGCATAAACTGACTTACCAATCCAACAGCATAGCTCAAATCTGGCCTGGTAATAGTCATATAAATCACATCCATGGTACTCAATGGCCGACATACTAGCAAAGGCTTGATGCCAGAAGGAGGGTCAGATTTAGTAGGGTTGAAGCATTTGCTTCCAAGGCATCCATTTCTTCATCCATGGCTTTCTCCCATTTTTCTTTTTCCATGGCTTGCTCAAAAGAAGTGGGTTCTGGTTCCTGTATCACTTTGACCATATAGGCATAGTGAATGGCTGTAAATCCATCATATTTCAGCCGATCCACAGGATACCTAGCTCTGGTAGACCTGCGCAAAGTAGGTTCACTCCCAGGTGCTCTCAAAACATCCCTGGTCTTCCTTACTCTAGGTGTAACAATAGAAGGAATACCCAACTCATCATCAATAATTTGTTCTGAGCCACTAAATTCACCATCCACATAAGAGTGACCTGCATTCACATCAAACATGGGCTGATCTACCTTCTCTTTTCCTTTTCGTGATACCTGCATACCACTATCTACATTGCTTTGAGAAGATTCTCATGATCTCAATCTGCATGTCCATGGCGAAGAATGTGAACCACTGCTAGAGGATTAATTCCAATGGCTTCTTACTCTCTTGAACATGTCTAGGAAATGGTTTCCTTGCCTGTTTTCCAAATTGGCAGGCTTCACATACCTTATGCATTTCTGCAACCTTGAATTTAGGCAATCCTGCAACAATATTTTGGGCCTGCATTGATTTAAGTCGTTGTACATTAACATGACCAATGCGTTTATGCCAGATATCAATATCTACAACTATATCGGTCCCATGTGCAAACATTGCTACACTCAATTCAGGCATGTCTGCATCCAACGTAAACATTCTGCCCTTCTTCTTTCCTTTTGCTATCAAGCGACCTTTATTTTTCATATCCTCAACAAAGCATCCACGAGGATTAAATCTGACCTACAAGCCCTGCTCAACCATTTGACCAACAGAAACCAGATTCTTGGTGATATTCGAA
The DNA here is from genome assembly GCF_053477565.2 of Lygodium microphyllum. Lineage (NCBI taxonomy): Eukaryota > Viridiplantae > Streptophyta > Polypodiopsida > Schizaeales > Lygodiaceae > Lygodium > Lygodium microphyllum. The sequence continues at coordinate 118,708,979 of NC_141148.1, read as the reverse complement.
ACATGAAATACATCGGACAGGTATTTCTTTTTCCCATCCTGCATAGACAAAGGAATTTTTCCAATCTGCACAATAGAATGTGCAGTATCATCACCAGTCTCCACAAATCCTGGTTTTTCCATTTTCCTTGCATCCTCCATCCATTCTGCATGACCTGTCATGTGGTTTGATGCACCTGAGTCAACATACCATACATCGTTGCTTTCTTCTGCACTTGTCACAGAATTGTTCATGTGCTGCACCATAAAAAATTTGCTCATTTCTGTCATCACCCTATCTACTAGAAGATGTATCATTTCCTTGTTGCAGTTTTTCATTCATGATGTCATTCTGCTTTTTATAGCAGTCTTTAGCCATATGACCCATTTTACCACAGTAGTAGCATTCAACATTACTGTTTGCATTTTGGCCTCTTTGCCATCGACCACGACCTCTTTGGCTCCCCTACCTCTAGAGTTACCACGTCCTCCTCCATAGGACTGGTTTTCTTGAGTTTGCTGCATATTCTGATTTCTACCACGGCCTCCAGATCGGCCTCCTCTACCTCTGCCTCTACCTCTTCCAGCATTTGAGTAGAAGACAGCTTCTTTTGAAGTTCCTCCTGAAGAAGATGCACCACCATTTCTCTGCTCCTCAGAAATTAGAATAGCAATCAACTCCTCAAAATCAGGAAATCTTTCACGAACGGAAATGGATCTTCGAAACTGTGCATAATCCTTTCCTAGACTAGTCAAGGTCACAAAAACTAAATCATCATCTTCCACTGGTGACCCAATGGAAGCGAGTGCATCTGCAAACTTCTTCACCTTCATGTGGTAGTCATTGATGCTCATACTTTCTCTTTGCACATTGTGCAACTCTTGCTTGAGCTGCATTTTCCTGGCTTACGTATTTGTGCTATACATTTTTGACAAAGTATCCCATGCCTCCTTTGGCATACTTGCATCCTGAATATGCACAATCATAGAGTCTGAAATGCTGATAGACAACCAGTACATAACTTTCATGGCTCTCTCATGTCATGCTTTCAATGCCTGCATTTGCTGTTGATTGGGAACATCAGGAAGAACTGGTTCTTCTTCATTTCTTGCAACAAATTCCCAATATCCTTTTCCCATAAGGAAATTTGTCATTCTAAACTTCCATGCTTGGAAGTTGTTCTTGTCAAGCTTTTCAGTGACAATCTGTGAAAGAGAACCAAACGCCATTATAGAACACTCCAAAAAAATTTGTCAGTGCAAAGAACATAGTTTCAGCCTCACAAGGGCAAATCTGCAAAACTGACGAAAGTGGTATTTGACCACACAGTCACTTCCTAGTGACGATTTTGCATCAACAGGCAATAAGGATGATTTTGTAACTCCCAATCTCTCTGCACACAGGCATACGATGCAATTTCTCCAATAACTTTTCACCGACCTGCAGAACAGTGGTCGCATAGCATAAGACTGGGCCTTTTCCTGAGTGCGTGTAGAAAACTTCCGCCTCCAAAACAGGCCCCGAAATGGCCTCAAATCAAAAAAACAGGGATACCAAGGGCTAAAGCCCTTGCCCCCAGCATATACTGCCCTCTTGCTACACTGCGAAGGGCGTCTCAACCTGAGACAATGCACTCTTGCACTTCCCGGCTGTGTTACCTGCAGAGACTTACTCCCAAAATAGAAAAATGAAAGCAACACTGGTCCTCTTACCAGAACACTGCGAACTTGGCTTACTTTCTTGAGCTCCTTACCACAAACAAGGCTCTGATACCATGTCAAGATTGTGGGAGAGAAGGAAGGAGTTTCACTTGAAGCTTTCTTGCTTGCACAATGGGGGAATACACACAGAGGTGGAGGCTGAAAACAGTTTTCCTCTTCTTAGTTGTGTAAGCCAAAAAGAACTCTCGTATATAGAAATAGAAGAACCCTATATATGGGTCTCAAACCAAACTCAACTAACTAAGGTGGCATACTAACTGAGCCACGAACTAGAGTAGATAAGGATAGCTGTCATCTAGCTATTATTCATGGGTGGTGTACCAACCGCATCTGCAACTGACAAGTCGGTGACATAAATGCACAACGGTCACCCTGGCATATCACGAGTGGAGCTCGATATCTCAACACAATTGTGCAAGATGTTCCAACCACACATGCAGGTAAACAAACATGTAAAAATAATATTATCTATCGTTAACATTTAGTAAGAAGAATGTGTTACTAATCGAGGAGTCAATGCAGAGGTCCATAACATTGAAAGCCCCATGGAAGACCCCTTACAAGTCGTTGTCTCTCATGCCACTATGATGGTGAAGGTGGAGTGGCGTAATATTATGTGCAACCCATTTGAGATAAATATTATGATGGTGAAGGTGGAGTGGCGTAATATTATCTGCAACTGACAAGTCGATGACATAAATGCACAACGGTCACCCTGGCATATCACGAGTGGAGCTCGATATCTCAACACAATTGTGCAAGATGTTCCAACCACACATGCAGGTAAACAAACATGTAAAAATAATATTATCTATCGTTAACATTTAGTAAGAAGAATGTGTTACTAATCGAGGAGTCAATGCAGAGGTCCATAACATTGAAAGCCCCATGGAAGACCCCTTACAAGTCGTTGTCTCTCATGCCACTATGATGGTGAAGGTGGAGTGGCGTAATATTATGTGCAACCCATTTGAGATCAACCAAGTGAGGCGTTCTCTCGATTGGTAGAGGCATTGGAGGAGGTCAACCAAAACAAGATGGTTGAGGTTAATGAAGAAACCACAAACACAGCATGCGATATCATGGTGGTTCATCTCCTTGAAGATAGTGTCGTGCATGGATTAGGGGATGGAATTCCGTCATGGAACTCCCGTATTGAGGCAAAGCCAGTCGATGCCATCTATCTGGCTGATCATGTTCTCAAGAACGCCGAGATGTTACTTTTCCTTGCCATAACACACTCCATGGTAGAGCTTGTCGAGCAGGTTGTGGAGGATGGACACTAATGGATGGAGTCAGGCTAAAGTTTTGGGCCTTACACATGGCATAGGTTGTTCATTACAATATTCTTGTATGTGTCATTGGAGGTAGAGAGGTGAGAGTTTTAAAATCATGATATGGTCATGCTGGATATTGTTTATATATCACACTTGTTGGCTCTGTTTAGTGAGTACAATTACTAAAATTAGTATTTCAAGCTTTAAATGTAGGTACATGTGATATATATTCTAGCATACATGCGTTCAGATATCACTTACAATGGAATCATCTCTCTGTAGTTCACAAAAGAGGACATTACTGCAAATGAGTGGGTGTGAGATACATCAGGATCCCCAATGAGAGGTCAATATGAGATTCAATGTTGTTAAACTACTATAGAGATGTTTTGTAAACATTTAGTAAATTCCTAATCCATTATATGACTACCAAATACTGTAGGTGGCATGCAACATGGCAGGGCTTTTTAGAGCTCGTTCTTACAAACGTATGCAAAGGAAGGGGACACCATTTTAGATTGCAATGCGGGATGTACTAACTTTGCATTGGTAGCGCTAAATTTCCAATAGACAGATTACATGTCTCTAACACTTTGCCAAAGATGGAAGATATCTAAGAGCAAAGATAACATGTTTACATAAACTTGTACAATATCTTATTGTAATGTAGTTTTCTTTTTTTTCATACGAATACATGGTTGCTCACCCTCCTACGTGTGCATGTACAAATACCTCCCACAGCTCAAAAATTAATTGTGTTCGATATGAATGGGGTGCTTCTACATAGGCAGCTAAAGCAAAAGGGATCGAAGATGTAGAGAAACCCACCCAACGTCGTTATATGCACACCCCCATTTGAGGGAAAACCCATGGACACTATCCTTCTAGAGCACATGCTTCCCTACTTGACCGAGCTAGTGTGCTTCCATGGTTTAGGCCTAGACTTTGTTAGGGATCACCAATTCCACCCCCTAGCAATGGAAGTGTACACCTCATGACACTAAATCCCTAGAGATCTCACATTTCTCATACATACGTTGATCCCCTAATGTGCAACTCTACTTAGCTCATCACTTGAGTGTCATGCAAGTGGCTAATACATCTAAGCCCTCTGGTAATGCACGAATTGTTGTTGAGAGATGTGACTAGGTGCCAAAATTGAAGCAAAAAATAAAGCATTTGCAATAAAAATGAAAAGGCGCCAAAGTTTCCTAAGTAAATGTGGATGGCCTAAAACATGTTGAAAGCATATGTTCATCAATCGAACTTCGTTAGGTATCCATTTAAAGAGATGCAACTTTAGCATTACAAAGCATCTACTTTATCAAGAGACTAAAAACAGTGCCCAAGGAGGCAAAGTCAATACAAAAATGATATTAGGAACGCGGTTATATCTTTATATCTTAAATCTGAGCTTGTTTTCCCCTCCGATTTTTTAAAAAACCACTTGTCAATAGTGTGAATGCATGAAGATCAAATTGGTTATTTGCTAATCAAGAGCTTAAGGGGGACTAATAACTAAAATTTCTCATGATTTGGATGCCGTGGGGGGGTGGGGGGACATTTTTTTCAATACCTCCCATTTCTACAAAAAATATCATTTTGGGACAGTTAAATTGGAGAGGAGTATTCCTGACCATGATCTCCTAAATTTCTTCATTCTTGATTACCGCAGAAATCAAGCAAAATGATGCATTCTATCAAAAGATCAATTTTTAGTATTTCTCTCTCCTCTTTCTCTCTTGCCATAGTGGCTATTCATATGGGCTAAGAGGGAGAGAGAGAAAAGGGGTACTAGAACGTGATATGATGCAAGCAATGGAGTAAACGAGCATGAAGGTAGTTGTTAGCGACTATGTGGAGCATCAATCGGCTGCTTAAGTGATCTCAAAATTATAAAAAATAAAGTGATTTTATGGAATATTTTATGATAAGTCTTGTTTCGTTTGAAAATGGTAAAAAATGAATGGTGTATGTGCATATAAAGTGTTTTTATTGAGAAAAAAAAAGCTTGATCACCATGCTTTCTATGATAATAAATGGGCTTTAAAAAGCATTTATATACGTAAAACTAAATAAATTTACAAAAAATTGGATTTTGAGGAGAATTGAATGATTACATGTATCCTAATGTTGTGAAATAATAAATATATATTTGTGCAATGTTTGTACAAGCTCCATGGCATGGAGATTGCTTCAATTGGTCTCATATTGTGTGTTAAGGTGCATTCCTAATACGGTTTTTCTTATTTCACTACATACCTAAGAATATGACAATGCTTGCAAAATCTATTGATAGGAGATGGTGAGAAGGGGGAAATAAGATTAAACATGTTAATTTTCTTACATTTTTCGTATACATATAAGCTGGTCTTTTTAGTATAAGGAAGATAGAAGCACTAGTTTTCTCGATGCTATCTTTTACATCGTCACAATACATATGGTGAAAAGCAGGAAAATATATGATTGTGCATATGAAACACGATGCTATTTTTCTATGGTTTGTGCACTTTAGAGCATTTCATCTTGCATGGAAAGAGTATAAAAGCATGTTATCAAAATAAACCTCTTGGATACATAGCAATTGCTTGAAAAAATCCATTGATTTGCGTGGAGTGGAAGACGATCCCTAACCATAGATTAGCACATTTATTCTTAGAGAAAATATCATGTGAGGTTATGAAAAGTCTCCTAGAACAATAAATATCAAGAGAGAAGTATGTTATTATGTTTTATATATTTCAGATAGTGCATCATGGAGCCAATCCTCGGGATGTAGGAGAGCTGTAGGGGCCATAACAATTGGCAGGGGGGCCATTTATGCATAAGATTTGGGGTGAGATAGTCGCCTACATGGGAAAACCTCCTTTTCTTCGAGTCAGAAGGGGTAATTAGTTGGACTACAATCCAAAATTGCATATACAAATGCAGTAGTTAGAAGAGTTATACCTAGACGCTCTTGGCTGCAAAGCCGTTTGGGTTGTTTGGTGTGCTTAGGAGCTAACTAGAGCTATTAGAGCAAGTGTCGGGCCATTTTAGGTCCCAATAGTTATCCATGAGATACCCTAAAAGCCTAACTTGGCTAGCTTTTATTACTCCTTTACAATCTTATATTTTATCACTATGTCTCCATGATTGGATGATGTAGCTTACAAAACATCTTGTCCTTTCCCTGACCTTATGCAACCTCTCTAACTATCCCAAGGTTATCTTGTAAGTGCCATAGGGATTCCATGTCACTCAACTGATCTCCTGTATATATTTTCTAGCATGGACTAGAAATTCTTGGATCGATCAACCTTTTGCCATGGAACTCTTAGGCCTTGCCTTTTGTCACACAAAGCCCTTCAAAGACTTCATAAAGCATTCAAGGAAGAGCATCCACCTATTATGTACCGTGCCAATGATAAGTAATCCACAAGGTGTACTACCACATATACTTAGATGACCATGGTGGTGGACTTTTCTAATAGCACCACTACTTCAATATAGTTTCTATTTGCAACATCTATAGAAATTATATGGATTTCCTTGTATGATATCCATAGATCTATCCAGCCAAACTTGTATATTACAAATTGGGTCACTTGGGTCAGTAATCTTGTGAATCCAATTGGCAAGACAATTGTAAGCACAAGAACAAAAAAAAAAAGTAAATTTCAAAGAAATATTAAGTCATGAAAGCATTGCATCCATATTTATGAATGAATACATGGTACATCTTGTGCCAACCATGAGACCATAATGTACTAGTGAAAGCTCCACGCAGATTGTGCATAAGATGGGTTAATATGCAAATCTTTGAGATCATACCCCTTGTCCTATATTATTGGCCCTTAGCATGACTCGTGGTGCCTTTGGGAGACAAATGCAACCATTCTCACACTCATGTGGCCAATATTCTTGCATGTCATTCACCTCCATAAGGTCTTTTGAGTAGCTATTGACACCCTTGATGATATGAGATGCTCCCAAGGGACTTCCAACATTCTTGAATATGTACATTGGATCGAGAAGATGTTTGATTAGCAAGGCATCCTACTATGATAAGGTCTAGAATATAGAAAACCTTTTCATTCCATTTCACAATGTCTCATTGCATCCATAGGGTCTTCCAATCTGTGGCCATCAATGTGCCAAGGTGGTCTTTTAAGAAAACCACATTGAAGCTCATACTCCTCCAAAAGGAAACCTCAATGACCTTCATTGATCATCTTCTTCAAAGACCATGACCTTCATTTATTTAACATTGGCCCACACACAAGGCAAGTAGCGAAAGGATACCTAATCAATCTATTTGATGATACATAGTTGGCCACCATTCATGCAAAAAGAGTTACTAGCACTAACAAGAACATGAGTTTCATTGTTTGGCTTCATCAAGGTAAACTTCCTCACTATGTAGAATATCTTGCAAATGTTACATGAATTTTCCATATGTGTAGAAAATGTAGAACATAAAAAGCTAATAACTAATTATATAAATGTTTGAGCAATGCATTATATAAACATTCCTTCTATATTTGTGTGCTCCATTGCCATCATTTTGAGTAAATTTATTTTGGTGTATTTCTTGAAATGTCAAGTGTAGCCATTAATATATACTTAAGAAATTTGAATTACATTAACACATGCATGCATTGTACCTTGTCATATGTACAGATACTGTGTATTATTGATAACCACGAGACTTGTATAGTTCAAAGCTTGGCACACAATTTTTAGAACAAGCATTATATTCATAAGTAACATTAAATTATTCCACCTCGAGAGGGCATGTGATATATGTCTAAGCATTCTCTATACCTAAGAAAGTCATGTGTGGACCACATTAAGATCCCTCAAACCAACACATTTCTCCATTGGTTAACACACAATCTCTTATCAATTATTGGAATGCTCAACCATAACACTTGGAGCTCCTCAAATAAAGGACAGAGGTAAACATCCATATTCTTCACCTTGTACTGGTCAATAATCAATAGATTGAGAATGAGAAATCTCTTCTTGGTTAAAAGCCATGGAGGAATATTATAGTTTGCTAAAACCATGGACCTAGCACTTATGTGGTCACTCACTAGTAGCCAAAAGGGTGGACCAATCTATTGCAAGGTGCAATCTTAAGTGTCGACACTCTTTGTCAAAGTTAGGCCATTGGTCCTAAATATGTTTCCATGCCATTAAGTGTGCTAGAACCATGGTATAAGAGGGAATGCTTAAACACTTTGACTGGTACTATCTATTAGATATGATCAATGCCCCACCCTCATTAGGTGCTACCAATGATCCATGGTGCTCAAAGTTGTAAGGCCCCCATTATGAGGAGAAGCCAAGTGTGAGCCCAGACATTGGTTGAGTCCTGACTTGTATATCAGATGAGGTCTATGTGACCAGATGGCAAAAAGGTGACTGTTGTGGGTCTAATCTTTGGGTTAGACGGAGTGGTTAAGCTGGTAGCAACTCGAGGCGCATTGCATCGAGTTGCGGTGTAAGGGAGTTAAAAGGGGCCCCTATTGTGGGGTCCGGGGGCCGTGAAAGTGGCCCCTGGCTGGGGGGTCCTAGAGGGGCCAGCGGCCCCCCTGGTGGGGGTCCGGGGGCAGCGCCCCCGGCCCGATGGTAAAGGAAATATTCCCTGGAATATTCCCTGGCCGACTAGTGGAGGCTCATATGGTAGGTCGGTCAGCAGGCTGACCTAACGACCTTCGCAAGCTATAAAAGCTAAACCCCTTCGCAGCCATCTTACACTCATCTTTCACCCAGTCAGAGTTGTTATTCCAGCTAGCCTTAAGCTCTTCACCTATCTTCTGTCTAGATCGCCATCTAAGCTTCACACAGTGGAAGCGCACGGGTGGACAGAGCCATCTTTGTATCAGTTGTTTGGAGTTAAAGAATTTACTGATTCTCCTCTTATCTGTTGTGTACTCTCTATCTCTTTCTCAGATTCTGTTCGCTGCGCCGTGTAATATTTTACAATCTCACCTTACAAGCTAGTGCAATATCAACTAGCACCACATTTTGGGCATACATTCAACTTTGCATATTCATTTTTGAAGAGAACGCAATCTTTGACATATGTGGATTCTATTTTAGTCAACACCCAACAACTGTAAGGTGCTTTTTGCCTCATCACATAAATGTTAGCCATTTCATTTTATGCTAGTAAAATATGATGTCTAAATAACTTGCAATGTATAAAGGAGTAGTTGATTGCTAAAAATGAGGTTTTGCCAAATAATTCACTTGTGCTAACTATTCTCAATAGTCTTCTTGATTCTTATTCAAGAAGAGCAATCTTGACAAAACAAGTCCATTTTATACTTGTTGTAGATCAAGCTTGTATGGCTAATCAAAACAAAAATAAGAAGGAAAAAACCATGTTTTCTACTAGTAAGTAGAAATTTGCAAATTTTTTATAGACAAAGAAGACTAATGAGGACGCAAAGAAAAATGAGAATAATATCTATTGCAATATTGTAAGGCAAAATATCATGTCATTAAGACTATCCTCTACTAGCCTACAAAAGCAGCTAGTATGGCTATTGCAAATGCCTCTCCTTCAAAATCAAAAGCTACAAATATTGTCTAGGATATAGAGTGGGCATTTAGTATGCATTGTAGTTATGACACTCCTTTACATGCTTCTTGCATGCCTATTTTGGATTCAAATATATAATACTTTGGCAATGAAGCCACTAAGCATATTACTTTTCTACATAGGTTGTTCATTTCTCTGAAGCTGGCTTCTAACGACAATACTATCACATTCGCTAATAACTCCTCCTATAACATCAAGGAGTTGGAAAATTTATATTGGATATTATTAATGGTAGCACTTTCATACTTAAAGATGCTTTGTGTATAGCAGAGATCGAGAAGAATTTATTGTTAGTTTCTACACTTGCCAAGATTGACTTGATTCTAAAGTTTGTCAATGATAAATGGGTTCATGATCTCTCTTGTAGAAATACAATTATTCATCTAGTTCACTATATTTTGGACTATACAAGCTCAATAACTATGATAAATTGTGGAAGACATGGTATGTGTAATTGTAGATTCATAGACTCTCTTGAATGCAAAACTTTGACATGCATATTTTGGTCATCTGAATTTTGCTAGTTTTATTACACTTGCAGATTTTTGAGATGGCTCTTTGTTGCCTACTCTTGGGGCACATGAAAAACACATTTATAAAGGTTGCATATTGAGTAAAATGTAGCATTATTTATTTCCAAAAGATGGATTAATGAGAATTGTTTGCAAACAATAGCTTGCACACAATGATGTTCGGGGTCCAATGCAAACAATATCTTTTGGCAACTAGTATTTTTATGACTTTCATTGATGATTATCACTCCATATGAGACTTAGCATGGCAAAAATCCATTTGTTTCTTATCTTCTTCTTTTTTGCTTACCTTATGCTTTAGTAACTCCAACAACATGAGAAATAAGATGATAATGCTATCAAATGTATTTTGTCAGGTATATTAATAAAATCAAAGGTTATAAGTTATATCATCCACAAAGTAAGAGTGTATTGGTTAGTAGTGGTGTTATCTTTTTGGAAGATGTTATATTTAGTCTTTACTTTCATATACAAAAGAGACAAATATAGACTCGGATAATATCTATGACCCTTTTTTGCCTCTTTTTAGTGGTTCATAGTCACATGTAACACCATATGAGATAGTTTATTCAATTTATGTGCGACTGGTAACCCTTAACCCCCAACAACCTCCCACTTAAAGGAAAATGTGCCTAGAGTGAGGAGAAAAATGCAAAAGATACATATAAATACAACTAGATAAGAAAAGATATCATCTCATCCTAGCCCCATCATCTTCCTAAGGAAGGCATAAAATTCCATTGGGAGACTTTTATTGAGTAGATTAGTAAGATTCTCATACGTAGAAATTTTGACAAGCTCTATCCGCTTGTCCTTCATCACATGTGTGATGAAGTGATAACAAACTTCAATGTGCTTGTTCTTCACATGAAAGATTGGATTGCATGCCAATTGAATAGCACTCATTGAGTCCAAATGTAGTGTAGAAGTCATAGAAGTGTTACATAGGGCCTCCTTGCAAGTCTCAATGGCCACAATGTACTTAGCCTCAATAGTAGAAAAGACATAGCTTTTTTGGACCTTAGGCATCCAAGAAACAATACCTCCAGCAAAGATAAAGACACATATAAAGGTGGACTTCCTATAATCTACACTACCAATATAATCTGAGTTAGTGTGGCCCATGGCTCTAGTATCCTAGCTGCCATAGCAAAGGCACAAGGTATTCCCATATAACAAGCCACAAATTCCATTACAAATGCTTTATCAAATCTAGTGGCATCAAGCTACCCACTATAAATGCATATGGAATCTTGCCCATTCAACCCTCTTCTCATCCAATTGGGGACAGTTTGCTTGACTAACCTTCACATGGAAAGGTAAAGGGGTGCCAATGGACTTACCACTTTGCATATGAAATTGCTGAAGTACCCATGTGGATGTACTCCTTCTATGAGACAAGTTGAGGAGTCCCTTAGAGCGATTGTGTGTAATGTGCATACAAAGTATGTGAGAATTTCCTTCATCTCAAAGCTTCTCTTGAGTTATCTTCAAAGCATCTTGCTCATCATGAGCTCTTATAATAATCATCATATCATTAATATACAATATCGAAATGATAAGGTTACTATCACGAGCCTTCTTTGTATAAAGACACTAATCCATAGTGTTGCAAGTATAGAACTATGAATGCATGAAGGCATCAAACTTATGATATAATTCCCTAGGTACTTGCTTAAATCCATAAAGACTCGCTCTCAACTTGCATACTAGGTGTTCTTTACCCTTTTCCACAAAGCCCTTAGGTTGCTACGTATAGATGTCCTCATGTAGGTCTCTATGGAGAAAAGCCCTCTTAACATCCTAAGTCTAGATCTAGCTATACAACCAAGGCCAAAAGTAAGCAAAGGATAGTCATCTTAACCACAAGAGAGAAGATCTCATCAAATTCAACTCCCTTTTCTTATTAAAAACCCTTTGCAACCAATCAAGCCTTATATACTAGTTTAGGGAAACCAAGAGTGCTCTTTAGCTTATACACCCACTTACATGGGAAATGCATGTTTACATTAGGTAAGGAAACTAGATCCAATTCTTCAATAGTGAGTCAAGCTTAGACCACTGTCGTTGCGTTAAGAGTTGAAGGTTTTCCACCGGGGCTTTTAGTGCAGAAGAAGAGTTTGGGATTCAAGATTCAAAAAGGAAAAATGGATTGGGTTTTGATAAGATTCGGGGTTTAGAAAGAATTTAGGTACGGAAGAGGAATTCAAGCCTTTTCACTTTGTACTTAACATACATGAACAGAAGGAATAAGACTAACTTGATTACATCAAATGCTTCAGGATGCATACATCATTTCATAAAGGACATTTTCAGATTTCTAATTCATTTATGAATGTCAAATGCAAGCTCTAATGGCATTTATTTCATGTACACAGATGGATTTCAATCATTTGGGTCAAGTATATTGATGCTAAAATCAAATACATCCAAGATTTGGGCCAAAGATACATGAAATGAATGGGAAAAGAATAATTTTAGCTTCAGCCCTGTCTTAAAACAGAAAATTCTAGCCCATAAACAAATTCAAAATGAGTGCATAAACTCAAGAAGAAGCACTTTTGGTCATCTATGAACAATGTCCTGAAGAAAAAATGTCATTTTTCTCTATTACAACCATAAAAAACCCATGTTTGCTCATAAAAATAGATCAAGATAGTGGGCTGCCCTGTTTATGACTGGTTATTTCAGCGCATAATAGTCCATAAGTCTTCAATATCCTCACCCTTTGCTTGCCCCAAAGTCACTCAAGTACTTGGGCACAAGTCGGGCTTCACTGGACCAAGAATAAGGTAGAGAAGATGAGAGAAGTCGTGCATAAGAGCAGGCTCAATACTCTTCTCTCAGATTTCCCCTCTTTATAGACAGTTTCAGCATGCATTTTCGTCAGTCCAAAGAGGTAGAGAAGTGAAGCTCTCACCATGTTTACATCTTCAGTAGATGGGCCTGTTAATCTTTAGTTTGCATGCTCCACTTCATGCATCTCAGCTCCAGCTTTCTTCCAGTCTTCCTCAGACAGTGCAGCCCGCATTTTGCGCCGAAAAATGCAGGCTGCTCTCTACTCTAACCCTAGTCACTTTTTGACCAGCCTAGGTCACTTGCTGGTCACCTAAGTCAGTTACTTTTGGTCCCTTGTGGACCTAGTGGACTTTTGTCAGTTTTTGGCAACATTTTTGGATTTTGTCCATATTTTTGTACCTAAATTAATGTGATTTATCTAGCAAACTTGTCAATTACTTCAGATGTCTAAGTTATAGGTTCCCATAGACTTATTTTTCATGAATGTACATGGTATAACTGCAAATTATATGCTAAATACAAAAGAATTTGTATAACCGAGGTAGATATTGGATAACAATGCCTGAATTTTGTATGCAAATATCTCATATAATTCCCAGTGAAACTCTTTCGAGTTCATAAGAATCCCATGATTTATATCATGAACAGTAAACTCTTTGACATTCACCCCCTCCTAACTTGCACATCCTCCGGCATGTGCCATTTCATAAGATTACAGGTCAAGGAGGGTCTTCTTCTTCATCTTCATTTCCTAAGTCTTTTTCTTCCTGCATGTCTTCAAGTAAAGGGCTTGTATCAAAATCATCAAGTTCATAAGTTTAAGATTCTCTTCGTTTGAAGAGTTTGATTCGTTTCCCAGCTATTGGAGTCTTTATGGTCCCATCCATTTCAGCCAAAGAGTAAGTAGCATTATGATGTACTACTTTTACAACATATGGTCCAAACCATCGCTTGGCTAACTTCCTTTGAGCACTATGTTGATTGTCCAGGCTGCTATCATAAACAAGAACCTAGTCATTCTCTTGAATAGCTCTTGGACGAAGTCGATGGTGCTTATCAAACCTCTTCTTATTCTTTAATCTTGCTGTTTTTAGCCTTTCAATGGCTATTTTAACATCTTCTGGCCTTCTTTCAAGTTGCTTTATGCGTAAAGATAGCAATTCTTCCCTGTTCATGCCTTCATCCCAAGGCAAGATACTCCATGTAACAATGGATTCCTCAATAGGCATAATAGGTGGTTGTCCATACATGAGTTTAGCTGGCATGTATCTAGTTACTACACTATGGGTTGTTCTATCAGCCCATAATGCGAATGGTAGCATTTTAGGCCATTCCCTCAACTTTCCTTTGCATAATTTTGCTAAAGCTTTAAGAATTGGTTGATGGCCTCTTTCACTCTTACCATTGCCTTCAGGATTGTAGGCTGAAGTAAGAGATAGCTTAATTCCCAATCGAGCAAAGAAATGGCGAGCTTCATCGGCATCCAATTCTCCTCTATCGGCAGTTACTTTAGCAACACATCCATACCTGCAAAATACTTCTTCAAGTAAAAATCTACAAACAACATGAGTGGACTTTGTTGTCAAGGCCTTTCCTTCCACTTGATTTGTGAGATCTTCTCTAGCAAGTACTAGATATCTCATATTCCAAATTCATGTAGGCATGGTTACTAAATCAATAACCCATCTATAGTGAATGGATAAAGGATAGATAGGCTGAAGCCCATCTCTATGCTTTACCATAGAATACATTTGACAAGCATGACAAGACTCAACAAAATGCTCAATGTATTTATACATGTTTTGCCACCAAAAATTTTCTTTTATTTTGGCAAAAGTACCCCATATGCCTCTATGACCAGCCAATAGGCTTTCATGGAATTCTTACATGACCTGTCTTTGTGTCTTTTTGTCACCTAAGACACGAACATGCGCTCTTCCTTTCTTTTTTGCATGCCTCCAAAGGTAGCCATCTTTAAGAAAAAAACCTTAGGCTTTTCTCTTAATTCTCTTGAACTCTTCATGAGTCCATTCTTCCTTCTTCGTCATAGTGCTTAAAAATTGGCCAATTTTTAGCCAATCATCTGCATAGTATTCTTCTTTAAAGTGTGAACAAACCATAACACAACATGGAATATGCTGTTTACTAGTTGTCAATTGTCCTTCATTGGTTGATTCATCCTTCCTTGCTGATGCAAAAGTTATTTTATCAGCTGAACCTGTTGTTCTTGCTGTAATTTTTGTTGTACCTGCATTAACAGCTTCATTTATAAACTCTGATTCTTATTTATCCATCATTTCTTCTTCATCCATATATCTGGCACGTGAAAGCATGTCAACAACTGGATTATCTCTACCTGCAATATGTTTCAAATCAGGATTTAAGGATTTAATATAGGCTATCCATCTTAGCATGGCTATGTCAAGAGTGGAACAGTTGGCTATCATGCCCAAGAGTGGAAGGTAATCTGTCTCAACTATAACATGTGTGCCCATGAAGTACTCCCTGTCATATTTTAATGCAGTTACTACTCCCCAAAGCTCTCTTTTAATTTGAGCATACCTTCTTTGTCGTTCATTAAGAACCTTTGCTCCAAAGTGGGTCACATATCTGTTGCCTTCAAGGTCGTCTTGACCAACTGCCCATCCTATTCCAATAGGACTTGTGTCCACTGTGAGTATAATGGGCTGTCCATTAGAGTAGTTAGCTCTCTTTAAAGTAGGAGTTGAAGTCAGCATTTTCTTGAGTTTCTGAATAGCCTGGGTGTGTTCTTTTGTCCATAGAAACCTTTGGCCCTTCTTAGAAGCCGATAAAGACTTTCAGTAACATGGGCAAAATGTGGTATCCAAATAAGGTAGAAGACACATGCACTAAGAAATCGTCTCACTTCTAAAACATTTGTACATTCTTCTTGCATCTTGTTGATTGCATTTATTTTAGATGGAGAAGGCTTTCGGCCATATGGTCCACACATATGACCGACCACAAGGACTTCTTCAACTCCAAAAACAGATTTAGCTCCTGAAAGAGTAAGATGAACTTCTTCTAATTTAGACAGGATTTGAGCACGATCATTAATATGATCAAAAACAAACTTTCGACATCCAAGTTCATTGAGTTCTTCATTTTTCTCATGAACTTCACATCCTTTGATTGGAACATCATCAAGGAAAGGAAGAATCGATTGAGGAATATAATCCCTCAATACTTTATGCATGGCATTCATCATGTGAGCTACTGAATTCGTTACCGCTTGTAGAGTACACATGCGGACTAGGCCAAGAGGCATCTTCATTGTAGTAATGTCTCGGCTTTCCAAAGCAAGCTGAAATTGGTCGTAGCCTGAATATAAGTCTCCCATGGAATAGATTGCCCTTCCTGCAAAAGCTTTAGCAAACTCATCCACAATTGGTCCTGATCCAACATTTCTAATAGTGACTTTATTAACGGGTTGCAAATCTTGAATGAATCGTAAAGATCCATTCTTCTTAGGTATGGTAAACCATCAGTTGGAATATGGAGCTGAAGATGGCTCCAATATTCACATTTTTATCTTTTCATTTAAAAGTTCCAATAACTTAGGCAAATGCGCCCTTGGAACCGGAATTAGTTTAAGATTCCAAGGCACATGTGGGACCGTAAAAATTACCATTGGTGCCACAATGCTTGGATCCACACAGCCAATTTCATGCGACTGAAATGAAAAGGCTTTACCATGGTTCTTTAACATCTGCATGAAGATTTGTTTTTCAGCCAGCAAGAGGAAAGAGTCTTCACCAATTCTCAGCTTTTGTAGACTTTCAGCTATAAATTGGTGACCAATATCTTTAGGATCACGAAGGCTTGGTTGTTTGGATACCCTTTCTGCCAATCCTTCGCTTTCAGGTGGTGAAGGAGTAGCTACCGGCTTGACCTTCTTATCAACTGTTTTATATTTTGTTTCTACTCTTGCTTCATCCTTGTTTGGCTGTCCAAAGGCTTCATAATCTCCAAATTCTTGAATTATGTCATACATATCCAATGTACATACCTGTATGGACTAATTTTCTGCATGAACGGCTGTATAAATTTCAGCCATTGTATCATTATAATTCAGCCCATAAAATAGTCCTGAAATTTCTTCATCTTTAGGTAAAACATCAATTTGCTTCAGTCCTTGCTCCATATGACTCAAATACTTTCTTTCAGCCCTGTTCATGGTTGAAAATTGCTTATAACAGCCCACTCCATTGGTTGAAAAAACCTGCAAATCAGCTTTTGGCCTTGCCTCCTTCGTATGTGGAGGCAATTTTTTATGACAAGATACACTGCCATAGCCTCCACTTATAGCAGCGCTACCCGAAAACCCTTAAATTCTCGGCCATTAGGAGGAACGGGATGATCTCTCAATCAATCCCTATTCCGATGGTGATTAACATAGACAGTTAGGAATTGAATAGCCTTATCATTATCCTTACTTCTTATCCGAGCGTATGATGAACCATCATCAAGAGCCTTTGTCTCTAAACGAGACTCGGAAATAAATGGTTGTCCAAGAATGATTGGATAACTGCAAGAATCTTGAACAAAGAAATGAAATTCATCTTTTACATTACCAATAGTAACTTGTACATAAGGACATGCTGCATAAAGATCGTGAGAAGAGTTATTAGCTGCCTTCATGCGCCACCCTGGGTCCACGTCAATGGGCCATCCACCATTCTCATAGAGACTTCTTGACATAACATTAATTTCTGAACCATGGTCTATAAGGGCAATGCATGGAGTTTCTTTCTCACCGATTTTAACAACAGTTTCAGTAGTCGCCCTTGCCCAATGGGTACGGGAATAGTGACTACTTGGAATAAAGTGAGTTTCACTTTCTTCCTGCATGTTGTGAAGAAAAGTCTCTTTCTTTTGCATGGGTTGCACTTTAGATTGTGAAGTTTCCACCATTATGGCTTCTTCAGCTTCTACTTCATAAATGTCTTCATCTTTGGCTTCTATGGCTGCAATCAATTCTTTGATTGCCTCCAATCAAATCCCTTGAGTTTTCAGCTTCTCTTCATCTTGCAAATACACATGAAGTACTTGCAAAAAAGCATGTACGGATTCTTCAGTTTTCTCACCAACATATTGTCTTTTTCGTTTAATTACAACAATTATTACATCATGAAATCCTCGTTTTGCAATACTGAGAATTTCACCTAATGTAAATTCAATTCTACTTTCAAGAATCCTTTCTTCTAGGATCCGTTTAAGATCCATTGCGGTCTCTATGTCTAACTGCAACTTGTAACTGGGATGTTTGCTTTTTCTTTTTCCTTTTGTCTTCTTTGCTTGAGGGGCATCTCCCATGACAAATTCTGGTGGTGGCGGATTTTCAGCACCCTTCTATTGGTCTAGTTTGCTTCTTGTTATGCATTTAGTCGGTCATGAAGATGAAGGACCGGCAACATCTTCTTCTCTTTTCTTCTATCATGGATTCTTGATTATTAATTTTAGCTAGCTGGGCAAAAGCTGAAAATGAATCCACAGGCTCGGACTATCCAGTTCAATTTGCAACCCATAAGTTGCAGCATCAACAACTGCATAGGCTGTTCTTGTTGCCAAATCCTCCAATCTTTTCTTCATGCCGCCGTTACCGAAGTTTGACTCAAGAGGAAGCCCGGTTTCGGTTGCATGAATTTTTCCATCCTTCCAAAAGACTAATTTTTGTGCTTCGACTTCACGGAATGCTCTGCACTCCCTCTTGTCATGCTGAAGGCTATCACACCAAATGCAGCATCTTTTAAAGCTTTCTCGTGCAGGTCTTTGGGCGGTTGACCGACCCCTTTCTTCTACTTTAACATCAAGCCTTTCTACTTTAGAATTAATTTCTGTTAAATTAAAATGGAGATCTCGCATGCTTTTAACTAACTCATCCATGACATGCTTCTTTGGAGAAGGAACAACAGAATTTCTTGATTGCTTGGCCATAGAGACGGGAGGTCGAGAAGCTGAAACAGGCTCCTTCATAGAATCGGTTGTTACAGGGGTTGATCCCCATCTTAGGTGCAATCGCTCTCTTCGAGCAATCATATTAACTGCTTCCGTGACATCACTCCAAGCAGTCTTTAATCCCGACTCAGAGTCAGGGTCTTCAAGTCGGTTAGTCAATTTCTCCTAAGAGAAGAATCTGCAGCTTTTAATTTAACTCAATCTTTTGACTTTCCATACCTTGTTGGTCATCGGGATCTAGTTGGGCAAATTTGCTTTCAAACTCTCGATGAAGAGCAGTAGCAGTTAGACCCTTATTGGGCCTCTCGACCCATTCGGTGAAGATTTTCTTTGTCATAAGGCCAGAATCTTCAAGGAAAAATTCTTCTCGAAGAGCCTTTTTGAACGCAGTCCATCCAGCATCTTTTTGGGAAAGACCATGAATTCGGTCTTGGAGGCCATGCACAGCCAGGCGGGCAAAGTAATGACTACAGGCATGTTGAGGAACTCCAAAGACGACCATCTTATCAGTGTAGAGACGGATAAAAGAGGACACATTTTGCCCATTAAATTGCTTGAGCTCATGCCCAACTGCTTCTAAGGCCTTAATGGCAGCAGCATCAATCCGTTCTTCTTCTTGCCTTCGTTGTTGTCCCAATTGCAACTGCTGCTGTTGTTGTCGGCTCTCTTGCATTAGACGAACCAACTGTTGCAAAGCATCTCCTCCCGAGCTTGATGATTCTCCCATTGGACTTCTTCTTTTGCAGCAGACCTTCACGTCGGGTTCACCACTGTCGTCGCGTTAAGAGTTGAAGGTCTTCCAACGGGGCTTTTAGTGCAGAAGAAGAGTTTGGGATTCAAGATTCAGAAATGAAAAATGGATTGGGTTTTGATAAGATTTGGGGTTTAGAAAGAATTTAGGTACGGAAGAGGAATTCAAGCCTTCTCACTTTGTACTTAACATACATGAACAGAAGGAATAAGACTAACTTGATTACATCAAATGCTTTAGAATGCATACATCATTTCATAAAGGACATTTTCAGATCTCTAATTCATTTATGAATGTCAAATGCAAGCTCTAATGGCATTTATTTCATGTACACAGATGGATTTCAATCATTTGGGTCAAGTATATTGATGCTAGATTCAAATACATCCAAGATTTGGGCCAAAGATACATGAAATGAATGGAAAAAGAATAATTTTAGCTTCAGCCCTATTTTAAAATAAAAATTTCCAGCCCATAAACAAATTCAAAATGAGTGCATAAACTCAAGAAGAAGCACTTTTGATCATCTATGAACAATGTCCTGAAGAAAAAATGTCATTTTCCTCTATTACAACCATAAAAAACCCATGTTTGCTCATAAAAATAGATCAAGATAGTGGGCTGCCCTGTTTATGACTGGTTGTTTCAGCCCATAACAGTCCATAAGTCTTCAATATCCTCACCCTTTGCTTGCCCCAAAGTCACTCAAGTACTTGGGCACAAGTCGGGCTTCACTGGACCAAGAATAAGGTAGAGAAGATGAGAGAAGTCGTGCATAAGAGCAGGCTCAATACTCTTTTCTCAGATTTCCCCTCTTTATAGACAGTTTCAGCATGCATTTTCGTCAGTCCAAAGAGGTAGAGAAGTGAAGCTCTCACCATGTTTACATCTTCAGTAGATGGGCCTGTTAATCTTTAGTTTGCATGCTCCACTTCATGCATCTCAGCTCCAGCTTTCTTCCAGTCTTCCTCAGACAATGCAGCCCGCATTTTGCACCGAAAAATGCAGGCTGCTCTCTGCTCTAACCCAAGTCACTTTTTGACCAGCCTAGGTCACTTGCTGGTCACCTAAGTCAGTTACTTTTGGTCCCTTGTGGACCTAGTGGACTTTTGTCAGTTTTTGGCAATATTTTTGGGTTTTGTCCATATTTTTGTACCTAAATTAATGTGATTTATCTAGCAAACTTGTCAATTACTTCAGATGTCTAAGTTATAGGTTCCCATAGACTTATTTTTCATAAATGTACATGGTATAACTACAAATTATATGCTAAATACAAAAGAACTTGTATAACCGAGGTAGATATTGGATAACAATGCTTGAATTTTGTATGCAAATATCTCATATAATTCCCAGTGAAACTCTTTCGAGTTCATAAGAATCCCATGATTTATATCATGAACAGTAAACTCTTTGACATCGCATAGCCCTTTCCTAAGAGGAACTATTATATTTATGCATCGCCTCCTCATAATAAGTAAGGGGCTCGTTAGAATTTTCCACCATGACATAATGTAGAGAAAGGTCATATCGATTCGGAGGATGCAAGGCTCTAGTAAAGTGTCAAAAAATGGGCTATTGAGTCGATACATCCTATCCTCTCCATCTATCATCAATGTTCCTGCACAATAGGTTAATCCTAGGCCATTGGAGCATCAATAACAAGTGCAGGCCGTCTAATTGGGATTGGCCATACTATAATAGGTGACTCCTCCTGAAATATCACCCTCCATATCTTAATCACTTACTAAGTTGCTTGCACATCTTTTCCTTATGAAACATATTATCATGGCTACAAATAACTTTCCTCGCATATGGATCCCAAAGGCGATAGCCCATCTCACTTGCATCACCATGTATAAGAAAAATGCATTTGACAGACTTTGGTTTCAATGTCTTGTGCTTGTCTTTGGGAATATGGAAAAAAGCCTTACATCCGAATGCTCATAAGTATGCATGGGAGAGAGGTTTACTAGACCATACCTCCTCAAAAACCCTACCACCAAGAGTAGTGCATGGGGATCTAATAATCAAATGAATTGTAGTAGTAACCACCTCAATTCCATATTAATGAGACAAGCTTAGATGGCTTAGCATACTACATACCCTCTCCTACATGGTCCTATTCATGTATTCTATAGCACCGTTCAAGGGTGGATGTAAGGGGTGGTCAACTGATACTTAATACCCCACCCAATCATCACAAAATGACTCAAAAGCATGTAAGACACACTCACCCACAGTATCATCTCTTAGGAATTTTAGCCTGTACCCAGAACCAAGGCAACAAATTGATGAAATGTGGCTAAAACCTCTTACTTCTACTTTATAAGATAGGCCCATACTTTATATGAGAAGTCATTAATAAACATGACAAAGTAATTAGCACCACCCAAGGATTTTCAGGGCATGGTCCCACAAATATCTAAGCTAGGGCCTCACACCATGTACTGCACTAAACTAATAAGGGTACGTTAAGTGTAGAACCAAGTACAATGTGGGATCACATAAAAGGAAGCACCCAAATCGAGTAATCGGTAGAGAAAGAAAACTAACCATCAGTCAACTTCATGGCACCAAGCAAGGAAGCAACCAATATAAAATCATCATGATTATACTCCAATGCATTTATCTCCTCAATCTTGAAAGTAGACTTCATAATATGCTAATCATTAGATGTCTTAGCATTATCATACACTTTTTCTTTACCTTTCTCATGCCTATTGTGGTACATCTTATGGCATTGTGGCTATATATGTTCCTACTGTCCACAATAATGGCATGTGAGAGATGACTTAGGACTATAATATTTACTATGACCCTACTCACGAGGTCTAGACTTAGACATATTTTGCTATGGATCTCTAACATGGCAATCATAACTACCTCTTGGATTATTCTTGCATGTCATTTTAATCTCATGAGAGGCACGGATTACATCAATTATATTCTTTCTATTCTCTTTAATAAGCAAGGCTCCCTCTACATTTGAGCATTTAAAACCATCTCATGAGTATTAATGCTAATAGTAGTACATAAGATATCCCAAGACTCTAGAAAGGTAACAAGCAAAAACATAGACTTTGTGTTCTCGTCAAATATAATCTTTTGTGAAGTAAGCTAGCTGCAAATAGAGTGAAACTCATTTAAATGAGTACACATATGCATGCCTTCCTTTATACGAAGGTCCACAAGCTTCTCGAGCTAGTACAACTATAAAACATGGCTTTGCTTATCATAAAGATCGCATATTTTCTCCCATAACTACCATGCACCTCCGTTAAAACAATGACATTAAAGTATACCTACTTAAACAAAGCCAAAATGATAGTGGACTTGAATAACTCATAAAGGTCATCTCAAGTGTCAGCATGTATTAACCTAATTATTTTGCACCAAAACCTGCCATTTTTGGGTCTTCCAATAGTTAAAGTTATTGCCATTCATCTTATCAATGTTAAAGAGATGGCACTATCCCTAGAGGCAATAGAAGCACCTACCATTATGACTATAAAGCAAGGAGAGAACGGGCTACTATAATAACAATAAATCAATCTCAAAACTGAGCCAAAACTGAATGCAATAGGGGGATTATGACCCAACGTATTGTTGTCCATGAAATAAAAGTAGTAGAGTTTCTAAAACAAGTGTCTACTCTTAATAAAGTAGCTCAAAATTGAATTTAAATAAGGGGCCCTTGAAACTATAGGCCAATATCCAAAATAGAGTGCTCCCACTAGCAGACAAGTTTAGATAGCAATAGGACTTATAATATAACTAGCAATGTCCACACAAGAGCATGCAACTTTAAGTACCAAACATTGTCAATGTCCAGAAGTGGCAAAAATAAATGTATCCCAACCATGCACTTATGCCAATTGTGCATAAGAGATCTCCAAACACTTGTGAGATTTACCACACTGTAACCAACCCATTGTTTATCATGAACATTGAAGCTTGGTACATAATAATGCATATATCCATGACTGACAATTTGTTTGATAGGAGGAAGTATTGGAGAACAAAATATCAAATAGAGATGAGGCCACAATGGTCAATGATTGTAACGACAAGCTCTCCATAAACCAATTAGCATAAAGAGAGATCCTGCAAACTCCAAAGGCCACCTTTGTAATAGAAAATTGAAAATAATCCCACTAGAAGAAAACCAAAGTAGCCAAGAGCAAGGTAAGCTTGATACATATAGATCACAACGTTTGGAAGCCCAATCAAAGTTCCTCAGCAAAGTTCAAAGCTCAAGCAGCATCATATTAGGCATAACTAGCAGTAGTAAGCATGCATATAATCCAATACTATTTTATAGTAGCATAAAATCATGTATTTAACTGATATTCAATACATAAGCTTAGCGTCCACTATTTATGATAGTAACAACTATTCCAATGGTTGAGGAAAGCAAGCTCTAATCAGTCTATAGAGCCTTCTCAAGCATTAATATATCATCCTAGCATTGAATCTTCAATGCATAAGTATCAGAGAAGCATAACTCTTCAAGAGTTTGTTGCCTTGGATTTTGAACAATAGGTTTGTCCACAACAGTGAATCATAGGCTAATCATATCAACCTAGAATGATGCCCAAAATGGACTCCAAGAAGCTAGATTGAATCCCCAAATGCTAGGCAAGAAGTAGGAGGTAAAGGCTAGTGTAGTTGATCAAATGTAGGAGTAGCATGTGAGCCCCGAAAATTGTACAAAAAATTGCAAGGGTTGCTCCTAGTTTATCTCTTATTGTGATTGGCTCAATGATCATTAGACAATGATCAAAATGCCCTCCTGAAGTTGGGCAAGAAGATGGAGAACGTGGGGAGTTGCTTTGTACCTCAAATGGAAGAAGAAGCAGTTGTCATAAAAGCTTGATTGAAGCTCTCTTTCTTGGGCTAAATTAGAATGATTAAAGCTCCTCGAATGCCCCGCTTTTATACCAGTTGAAAGGGTGAGTAGGAATGAGAGTGAGAGAGAAGCTCAGGAAGAAGCAAGAGAGCAATGGCTATGGAGGTTTGAACTCAAGAGAGCAAGACCGATATGTGGAAACTCCAACAAACACAATGTGTAACTTGCCTTTCGTTTATCATTCTATCATAGCAAATAATAAAGAATAAAGATGACAATGATGGGCAACCGCCACTTGTAGTATACATGTGTATGGGCATTGAATACAATGTAAATATAGGTGGCTAGGCATATGCGACCTTTGTTTCATTGGACTTGGCACTTCCCTATACATGAGTGCTAGCTCTTGCTCACTGCATCACTCTCCAAGGGGATTTGCTTCTATATTTCAATAGTGACATATATAAACATGCTTAGGATTATTGGGGCACTTTATTTCTTATTTAGGAGGTTTTTCTCTCCTAGCCTTTTATATCTATTCACTTTAGGGCATACTTGGTTTTGTAAATCTTCTCTATTGGTACTTTTTAATGCACATTACTCATGATCTCTCAAGCTTCTTCTTCTCTAAGTTGTGTATCTCCATTACTACAAACAATAATGGTGTAAAACAACATGCATTCTCATTTTTTATTATTCTTTTGAGCATGCATGCATAGATGCACTTCCTCGCTCAAAATCTACCTTTTCACCAGCACGGAAGCCTATATGTAAAAGTGACACCCTACCTTGAAGCCATTCCTTTTTTAAAGAGAGTATGAAAAGAGAGTGCATGGAAGATAAGCAAACAAGAAAGCTAAAAAAGCATGAAAAAAGAAGGGAAGTAAGATGCTATTACCTTAGTGTTTTTTATGTGTATTTGTCTTCACTCTCAATGAGTTTCTAACTCCAAAACTTGTAGAGAGGGAAAGTTTTGGCATAGCAATATTTTTTACAATGTGGATAGGTCCTTTGATATGGGCATTGCCAAGTGCATCAATACATGTATCAATATATATTGACACAAATATTTTGGTGTGCATACCTACAATCATTCTAGTGAAAATAATGACGGTTTTTCTTTTTGCATTTTGCATTAGAATTTACCATTAAGGGCTGAAATGATGAACGGGTTGCCTTTAACCCATCCAACCTCCAATCCTCACTAAGAGAACTAAAGAGGGGCACCACCTAGCCAAAGGGAGGATGGGCTAGGACATCCCTTTTCTCAAAGAGAATCAAGAGAACCGAAACACAAATTTACAAGAGAGAATATATGTACTAGACACCATATTGGAATATAAGAGAGAGAGATGAGAGGAGAGGGAGACAAGAGGAGAAGAGGTAGAAGAAGCTTGCCATTATGCTACATGGAATGAGAAGATGAGAGGAGAGGGAGATAATAGAAGAAGAGGTAGAGGAAGCTTGCCATTATGCTACATAATAAAAGAACTCACTCATAGTTCACCTCAAAGAGATGAGGGTATTCTAGAGTGCTCTCATGGGCTTGTCATTGTCCTTCCTCCCCCATCTTCATTCTCCATGGGCTCTTTATATAGCCTCCATGAGGGATTAGATTAAGCTAATCTTCTTGATTAATATAATCCTAGATGATGTATGGCATCTTTGAAAATATGGAGCATAGTGGATGGGACAAGTCCCCACCTTGGTCATCATGTAAGAAGCCAAGGGTGGTGGTAGACAAAATAGAGAAATGGAGCTAGATTACAAGAGGTGGGTGCCCAAAGCACATTATTATAATATATTTACAAGAAGGACAGAGTGGAAAGTTGGTGTGGTGAAAGAGAGAAGAAAATTGCATGTAGCCAGCAGTATGCGCCTTCGTAACTTCAAATCCGTGAGGAATTTGAAAAAAGTTTCTTCTGCAACTTTGTAGATCAGGTCGAAACTGATTGGGTATCACAGGAATTTTCTTGAAATTTGCTTTTTCTTGGGAGTTATTGAGATTATAAAAAATGGCTTTCAAAAGCTGCTTTGACTTTAGCCCCCCATATTTATATAAATACATATAAGCATGTGACAAAAGGGGTCCATGCTTGTAAGCTTTTGTGCAAGATCTAAGTGACACCATGATGTGGATATTGACTTGTGTGCTATGGTGAGGTGTCCTCTAATGATGGTGATAGATTTCAAATCTTAGTGATGCAGACGGAGCCCATGTGTAGTTGGAGGCTAGTCCTTTGAAAAATCTATGCACTCACTCAACTCCTAGGTGTAATCCATTTTCATCTTCACTAAGATAACCATCCCTTTTACTCTTTACATTGACATGCCTTTTAAGAACTTATTTCCCCTATTTGCTAGAGTTATCATAATTGAGAAGCAATGTAGCATACCTAGTGCCTGAAGAGTAAACCCAAAGTGATATGGTAAGCTCTTGATACGGGCTTTGGCCAAATTTTGTGGTAATAATCCGGGTTGTAAAAAACCCGGATCATTAGCCCTCCCCTTAGGCTAGAGGTATTCATGCCTCTAGCTTGATAATGATGGTCCAATAGAGCAAGGAGGACTGCACCCCCTCATTGGTGGCTCTACATTGAATGACTGCTCCAAAGTGTTCATATTTCTTTGAAAATAAGGCTTCAGTCGCCATCCATTTACCCTTGTCTTGTGAGCCTTCCCATCCATGTCACCTAGCTTATAGCTGCCATTTGGATATCTCCTTATGTCCATGAATGGCCCTTCCCACTTGAACACAAGTTTAGCATCCTTTCTGTTATCAAAGCGGTTATCATAGCGTAGCACAAGTGATCCTTCCCTTATGTGTTTGCTAGCCAACTTCTTATTAAATGTCTTCCTTTTCTCTTCAGCTTGCATGGAATAGGGTTGGACTACTGCTTCTCTATCTAACTCCAGCCTCTCTACATCCAAGATCCTTTCCGCTAACTTCTTATCTTGATTCTTCTCTTGACTGGCTACTAAAATACGCAAACTGGCTAGTTCCACCTCTATAGGAAGCAAAGCCTCTGGCCATAAACGAGATGAAATGGAGTATAGCCAAGCGAGGTTCTAAATGAAGTCCTGTAAGCCCAAAGAGCTGCATTCAATTTTTTATCCCAGTGCTTGGGGTGCATGTGTACCTGCTTGGTAATTATCTTACAAATCAGTCCATTCACTTTTTCAACCAAACCATTACACTATGGATAGTAGGGAGTAGAATGCCTGTGCTTGATTTTTAGCCTTTTCATTAGCTCCCCTACTAGGTTTGCTCTAAAACCAGGACCCCGATCAGAGATAATTTCCAAAGGTGTGCCAAACCTGCAACAAATATTTTCAAACACAAATTTTTCCACTTCTTGGGCTGTGATCCTACTAGTTGCTGAAGCCTCTACCCACCTTGTCATGTAGTCCACTCCCATTATGATGTATTCCTTGCCAGATTGAGTTCGTGGGAGTGGCCCTATTGCATCAATCCCCCATTTCTCAAATGGACCATATGTAGGTATGGGATTTTGTTCCTCATGCACTAGCTTCCTTGGTCCGGCCTTTTGGCAATGGTCACAAGTGCGGCACCAATGTTGCACATCTCGATGTAGACTAGGCCACACAAAACCGGCTTGGAGAATCTTCTTGCTGGTTATTTCTTGAGCAAAATGTCCGCCACAAACCCCCTTATGGCAGCTCTTAATCACATCTATAATCTCCTTTGCTGTTGGCACCCTTCTAAGCACTGCATCCTTTCCTTTGCAATACAACACATCATTTATCAAGCGGTATTTAGTGGCCTTAGTAGCTAGCCACCTTTTCTCACTTTTACTCATATCTGTAGGTGCCTCACCTTGCTTGAGAAAATAAAGCACATCTTGTAGTTGAAACTTACCTTGAAACAAGGGAAGCTTTACTGTAATGATGCCCACCATTACCTCTTTCAATTTTTCAGTTGCTAGAGCATCTGCATCGCCATTTGTGCGCCTTGGCACAAAATAGATTTGGGCTTTCTATAGCTTTCTCATGAGAGTTTTAGCTTCCCTCATTTTCGCTACTAAGTTATCATTTTTACAAGCCCAAATTCCTTTCATTTGCTTAACAATGAGCATAGAATCCCCAAAAATATTAAGTCGAGTGACACCATGTGAAAGACACCACCTCAAACCTAAAAGCAAGGCTTGATATTCTGACTCATTGTTAGAATGGATATCCTCCAAGCTGATACCTTCTCCATAAAGTTTGTCACCTTCGGGACTGAACACCACTATTCCTGCTGCCGCTCTGTCTTTAATACGCTACTAGGCCCCATCGAAGTAGAGGGCATGGGCATTCTCCACCGGCGGCGGCTCCTCAAGAGGAGGTGTCTCCTCTTTTACCTTTCCCTTCTCCTTTTCCTTCTTTTGATGGCATCTATGGGCCAACAAATCAGCTAGGCAAGCTCGAGTAGAATCCTCCACCTTGAAGGTGTAGTCAAACTCTTGGAGTTGTATCACCCACTTAGCGATTCTAGCTAAAACATCCATGTGCTGTAAGGCATAGGGAAAATGCTCTTCTGTCGTGATCACTGTGAATGGCCTAGGGAGAAGATAAGGACGAAACTTTCTTACAGCAAACATTAGAGACAAAACCATCACCTCAACCATCTTGTACCCTCGTTCTGACACTGTCATTACTCTACTAGAAAAGTAAATCGGTCTCATTAGGCCAGTTTTAGCATCCTTTTGTATTAGTGCTACCCCTAGAGCATCTTCCCCAAAACTCGGATTGACAAAAAACTCCTGATCCCAACACGGCTGTAAAATTATAGGAAGGGTACTAAGAGCCTTCTTCAGCTCGTGAAAGAACCTTTCGTTGTCGTCACTCCACAGAAGCTCCTCAGAGTGGGTTAACTGTTGCAGTGGAAATATTAATTGGGAGAGGAGATGAATGAACCGCCCCATATATCGCACCTTCTGAATGAAAGAGGTTAGTTGCTTCACAGAAGATTGTGATGGCACCGCCAATAGGGCCTTAACTTTGTTTGGATCAACTTCAATGCCCCTCTCACTTACGACATGCCCTAACAAAGTTACACTGCTTTCGCCAATGCGACACTTCTCATGGTTTAATTACCCCCCCATTTGTGCAAGGCGGTTGAAAGCTTCATCCACCTTCCCTAGATGTAAAGCCTTAGAGCTATAAATACAAAAATCATCAATAAAGACCCTGATGGATTTCCCAAAATATGGTTGGAAGACATAATTCATAAATCGCTGGAAGGTAGCTGGGGCATTTGTTAATCCAAATGGCATTACTTTGTAAGCAAAACAACCCCAAGGTGTAATGAAGGTGGTCTTCTGTTGATCCTCCTCAGCTATTCGGATCTGGAAATAACCTGAATACCCATCACAAACAGTGTATCTCTCATGCACGGCCACCTCGTTGAGTATTTCATCCTGAAAGGGAGTAGGAAAGTGATCTCTCTTAGTTGCAGCATTTAGCGGCTTGTAATCCACACAAATCCTCCATTTTCCATTCTTCTTGGGTATCACCACCACACGTGAAACCCACTCTGAGTCCCCTATTGGATAGATGAAGCCTACCTTTAAAAGTCATTGCACCTCAGTGAGTAGAGCGTTTTGTTGAACTACTCCCAATCGTCGTAGTCACTGCACCACTGGCCGTACTCCCTCTTTTAGATTAATGTGATGTTGTACTGTTGTCACACCTGTGATGTGTTCATAATCAGAAATAAAAAGTGTAGAGTATTTTATCACCACTTCCATGTAGCCTGCCTTCTCCTCAACTGATAGATCCTTACCCAACATTTTTTCTAACCCCTCCTTCTCGACCTTTGGAAGCTGCTGTGGAATTTCACTACTAGAAGGCCCTTTTAATGTAATCCCCATCACTTCTAGAGAGCTTTCTTCCTCCTCATTAGAAGACTCTCCTTCTGTCATAGATGACCAACCCTCGCTGGAACTCCATTCATCAGCGGTGGTCTCTAACACAAGATCCTCCTGTCGGCCTTCCTTCATGTTGTAGATAGTGCTCTTCCATTTTTTATGCAGCCCCTTTTGTGGTCTTAGCTCTAAAGCCCCTGTCTCCCAATCTTGTCTGGCTTTCATTCCCATTAGCCATGGTCGCCCAAGAATGAATGGATAGCCATCCCCCTTCACTGGCATCACATACATGTCAAGCTCCAATTGCACTCCACACACCTTTATCTTGACTTTCTTTATAACTCCCAAACAATTTACTACTACATTGTTAGCCATTTTGGCCCCAAATTTAGTAGTTTCATTTATCTCTAATCCCAAACGATGCATCAACTTTTCTATCATGACACAAATCTTTGCACCTCCATCCACATATGTCTTTAACACTCTATGCCCATTGATTTCGGCTTCCACTAGAGGCACAATATCTTTCATCTTTCTAGCTTGGATTGCATTCACATGTCTATTCTTCATGGGTCTAATGCTTACCATCTTTGACCATTGTCGCCACACTGTTGGAGATAGATGTAGTAATTGGGGCCATGAAATTTTTGGCCCTTGATTCCTCACATTAGCAAGCAAATCATAAGCTCTAGTATCTTTACCCAGGGAAAAATCATCTGGCTCAATGTGTCGGCGTGAGCGAGTCCTCCTCTTTTTATTGTTGCGTGTCTTTGCAGCCATTGATGACTCTGCCTCCTCTTCCATATTTTCAATCTCCTTTGGTGGTGTAGGCTCCATTCTCTCAATTCTCCGAGCTTTCTTCACTGGCATTGCTTCAACCTCTACTACTTTGGCCTTCCCTTTGACATCACTCTCATCTAAACTAATTATCCTAACATCATGATTCTCTAGTGGTTGGACAGGCAAGTGCGGCACCTCTGCAAGTGGTCGAGGATGCTGGAGAACTTGAACCGATGGTGGAAGCCCTGGATTCGGTGGAACAAACCTTTCCCTAAGTGGTGTCACTTGTTATCCCCTCCTTCTTGGTTGGAATCCATTTCCTGGAAAATGCCTAGGATGAGGGCAAAAGTACATACCATGGCGAGTCTCCCCACAATTATAGCAAACATACTCTCTTTCTTGTCTCCTTGGACCTCGATTGCCTTCATTTATGAGGGGAGGGGGCCGCACTCCTTGCACCAACTTTAATGAAAGGCTTTCAAGTTGATTAGTAATGCGTTGTAAGAGCTCTTGCTATGGTATCTCTGGTTCAGGTGGGGCCTTTGCTATTTCTCTAGGCCTTGGCATGGTTAGTAAAACCTGCATGGGCTCAACTCCCCCTTCAACTGGGCTTGATACTTCAATTTTCTATCTTTCTCCCTCGCATAAGTGACTGATTCTTCATAGGATGTGGGAAACTTTCCTTTGACCTTCTCCCTTAGTAGAGGATGGAGTCCGGCTAGAAAACAAACTTTCTTAAGACAATCAGGTACTGTTTCTCCCTCGGCTAAAGAGGCTGTCCATTTATCCCACAATTTTATAAACATGCCTTTATAGGTTTGGTATTCCCCTGCTTACGGTTTGGCGAAGATCTAAGAGTTGTCTCCAAATATCTTCAGGTGGCTCTGTATCTTGGTACTTGTGCATGAATGCGGTCTTGAGATCCTCCCAATTACCCCTTGTAGCCTCTGGGGGGGAGCTTGATACCACACTCGAGCATCACCCTTTAGAACTAAAGAGAAGGCCCGTACTTTGGTTGCTTCATCATCCCGGCCTGCGACTAGGAAGGCCATTTCTAAGTCATCCAAAAAATCTAGAGCTTTCTCCCCTTTGTGCCCAAAAAAACTTGGAAATGCCATGTTGCCTTAGTAGAGTATGAAGATGAAAACGTCTAGACTTAAATTGTATTTTATAAGGGGAAGGATGAATGGGTTCACAAATGCATTGATTTCAGCAAGACGTCTAGGCCCCAATATGCTTCTAATAATGCCTTGGAATCTAAGCTTTGTGCTAGCTACAATATGCACAGTTTGCATAGCAAGTGGACGGATAGGTCCATACAACTCGTTCTAATTCATGAGAAACTATTATAATAGGATAAAGACATGTACATTGAAGGATGCATTGTAGTCTAGCATTGGGAAGATTATAGGTTCTGGTGATACAAGAATCTCCCTTAATCTTTCAGCCCCAAAGTACATGACAAGACGCTGCTCGAAGAAAATCTTCCTACTGATGCATACATTAACTCAGATGTTTTGTACAGAGTGGAAGGTGTAGAAATTCGGGCCATTGTTATTATTCATGAGTGGAGACTACTTAAGGGAGTAGAGGGAATGCACTTTCTTGAATTATGAAGGATTTTTCCCAGAGTGTTTCTTTTTGGAACCCACCAACTTTGCTATACGGAGAATTTGCTCACCAGTGATTGTTCTTGCCTTGGTGTGTCCATCCTCGGTGACATATATTTCATAAGGTGTGATGGCCACCTTTTCAACCACACCCAACCTTCGAGCTAACAACAGTTGAAGGTAGTCTCCATACTTTGCACTTCTACAAAACTCCACACTGTTCATGCATAGTTGTCCTCCTTTGATATGGATTAGGCCAGAGAGAGAGAGGGATTTGATGATTTGGAGACGAGGACCTCTCGGAAGGGCCTTCACTTTGTTTGCAAAACACTCACCACAATTATGAGAACCTAGTAATTGATGGCAACATAATTTTTTCCGTTGTGAGATAATGGAATTTCTAAAGTGAACACCTTTTACCCGCATGCGTGCGGTCATCCGATAGGCATACTTTCTTTCTTGAGCTTCTTTAGGAGACAATTCTGGGAGTCGTGGACTTCGACCAGCTTCAAAAATAGTTGGTGAAGGCGTTGAGGAAGAGCCACTTGGGGAACTTGTTATAGAGGATGCACCACCATGTGTTGTATCATTCCACATAAGGAGGTAGAGAATTGTGGTTGAGAATGTCCTCATCAAGGGCACCAAAAATGAGGGCTGAAATGATGAACGGGTTGCCTCTTACCCATCCAACCTCCAATCCTCACTAAGAGAACTAAAGAGGGGCACCACCTAGCCAAAGGGAGGATGGGCTAGGACATCCATTTTCTCAAAGAGAATCAAGAGAACCAAAACACAAATTTACAAGAGAGAATATATGTACTAGACACCATATTGGAATATAAGAGAGAGAGAGATGAGAGAAGAGGGAGATAAGAGGAGAAGAGGTAGAATAAGCTTGCCATTATGCTACATGGAATGAGAAGATGAGAGGAGAGGGAGATAATAGAAGAAGAGGTAGAGGAAGCTTTCCATTATGCTACATAATAAAAGAACTCACTCATAGCTCACCTCAAAGAGATGAGGGTATTCTAGAGTGCTCTCATGGGCTTGTCATTGTCCTTCCTCCCCCATCTTCATTCTCCATGGGCTCTTTATATAGCCTCCATGAGGGATTAAATTAAGCTAATCTTCTTGATTAACATAATCCTAGATGATGTATGGCATCTTTGAAAATATGGAGCATAGTGGATGGGACAAGTCCTCACCTTGGTCATCATGTAAGAAGCCAAGGGTGGTGGTAGACAAAATAGAGAAATGGAGCTAGATTACAAGAGGTGGGTGTCCAAAGCACATTATTATAATATATTTACAAGAAGGACAGAGTGGAAAGTTGGTGTGGTGAAAGAGATAAGAAAATTGCATGTAGCCAGCAGTCTGCGCCTTCGTAACTTCAAATCCGTGAGGAATTTGAAAAAGTTTCTTCTGCAACTTTGTAGACCAGGTTAAAACCGATCGGGCATCGCGAGAATTTTCTTGAAATTCGCTTTTTCTTGGGAGTTATTGAGATTATGAAAAATGGCTTTCAAAAGCTGCTTTGAGTTTAGTCCCCCATATATATATAAATACATATAAGCATGTGACAAAAGGGGTCCATGCTTGTAAGCTTTTGTGCAAGATCCAAGTGACACCATGATGTGGATATTGACTTGTGTGCTATGGTGAAGTGTCCTCTAATGATGGTGATAGATTCCAAATCTTAGTGATGCAGACGGAGCCCATGTGTAGTTGGAGGCTAGTCCTTTGAAAAATCTATGCACTCACTCAACTCTTAGGTGTAATCCATTTTCATCTTCACTAAGATAACCATCCCTTTTACTCTTTACATTGACATGCCTTGTAAGAACTTGTTCCCTCCATTTGCTAGAGTTATCATAATTGAGAAGCAATGTAGCATACCTAGTGCCTGAAGAGTAAACCCAAAATGATATGGTAAGCTCTTGATAGGGGCTTTGACCAAATTTTGTGGTAATAATCCGGGTTGTAAAAAACCCGGATCACCATCAGTAAACCTTTCGTCTATTATAGTATCCAAAGAATATCTTGTAAAATTTCCTAGTCAAGCTTCTGGATAACTCCACAATTGTCCAAATTGGCGTAGCCATAGGAACAACATTGTTGAATTGTTTGGGTGTATAATATCCATATGAGAAAATCCAAGATATTAACAACTACATAGAGCAAGAAATGACCCTTGTAGCTTTGTACAGCAATTCAAACAAGTCTTTGAGCTTAAGAACCTCCGAATGGCTAATGAAATTCACAAGCCTTTGGAACGTGCTTAGGTAAGAAGACATGGACATGCTTTATGAGCTTAGATACCACAGAGACCAAATTTGACTTACCCAAAGACATGTGTATTATACAATTCTTGAAAAAGCTCTAGCCAAAAACTTTAGCATAGATAGAAATGTATATACATAGAGTATTTGATGAAGTAATAAAGATAAATGACCTATTTTGACAAAGAGATAGGGCAAAAGTAAGCATCATACCTTCAAGAAAAGACAAGGGGAAGGAAATAGAGTCTAGTTGAATACAACATGTGGTAAACTTGAAAGAAAAGCTACTAACAATATATTTGAAGCCCTCAAATCGAGATGTCAAAGTAATCTAGACCTAACAAAAATAACAAATATTGCATCCATTGTGTTGTGCTTTTAGAAGACTCCCATATCCTAAGCCTTACTCAAATAATCCTTATTAGGTCAATAAAGGGCTACCAAACACTAGAGATGCACTGCTAGCTCTACTTATACCAAATGAGTAGACTCCTGGAGTGCTAAGGGGAGAGATATCCACAGAGAGAGAGAGAGAGAGAGGTTGCACATACACGCTCCAGAGGTGCCTTCACCTTGACACCTAATGCTAAGACGCCAAAGGCTCCTAATATGACCCAAAAGGCGAGCTGGAAAACTAGTAGCATCGTGCGTGTGAACGGTTGTGTCGCGCAGTACTAAATAGAACTTTACACTGTTCAGAAGTGTCTCCATAACCTTCACATGAAATAATGGAGTTCATAAGTCCATATAGGTCCAACGAGCTGATCGCCACAACCAAATGAAAGAGAGTCAGGGAGAAGGCGCCTTCGGTGCTAAACGCAACCCCGTCGAAGTTCTGAGCGCGCGAGAGACAAGAGAAGAAGACGAAGCAGCAGCAGCAGTAGAAGAAGAAGAGGTTGCGGCCGCAGCGATGTCGAAGTCCGGAAAATTGTCAGAATTCAGGAAATCAGGCGTGCACTTGGAGGATGTGGAAGCTGCTGATCAGGCCAGACAGCCGCCTGATGAAGAACATCAGCACAACTCCTTCGCCCCCCTGGCTTCCTCCGGTGACCACTTCGACATCGAGGCCTATGCTAGCCTGTACAGGGGCCGTACCAAGATCATGCGCCTCTTCTTCATTGCTGATCACTGCCATAACCCGACCGTGGAGCTGGAGGCCCTACGCATGGCCTTTGAGGAGGTCCGTAAGGCTGAGAACACAGTCCTTTACAAGGAAGTGTGCGAGAAGATCAATGGACGCTTGGGGCCTTCCTACACGATTGATCCCGACTGGGTCGATATTGTTGACCGGCGCGCTGCACAGAGATTGGAGAAGCTGGAAACTGAACTGAATGGCTACAAGGTACCCTCTACATACGCTCCTATGACATCGATACGTTTAAACACTCTCCGATGACATCGATACGTTTAAACATTTCTACTCTAAAACACGTATCCACATGCAACTTGACGCCTTAATTGTTGTCAAACATGTGTCCCAACACTAGTCTGAGCACTTGAGAAGTTAGTCACACGTGTATCTTTATGCGATGCTGTGCTGCAGCTCTTTGATTGTTTCTATTGCGGTAACAAGGATATCTGGCTGTCTTTTTAAATCAAAGACAGAGAAACCAATCAAATCAATAGTGCACAAGTTCGACCAAAATTGAAGGTAAAAAGGTGTTCAAAGGATGGAGAAAGATCAAAGATTAGCTTGTTTTGTTTCTGCAACTATGGATTTAAGTACAACTCATCTTCCAATATATTGCAAAGGAAATCATTTGACAAGTGGGGCCATAAATTTGTCGGAGGTGAAAAATTGTAGCGTCCTTGTACTTTTATTATTTGGAAATCGAGAGTCTTGTAGAAGATCTTTTTGATCATCTCGAAGTCATAATAGCTGATACTAAGCCCATTGTGGATCCTCCCACTTGAGTTGATAGTTGGATGGTGAATAGTAGTGGTTTGATCAGTTTATATCATCCATGGTAAGATCATGTGTGGAGACCATAGACATGTGGATTGCTATGTGAGGGTAGGATACAAATTGATGCATCGGAGATTTTTTCAAGATGTATCATTTGTGGTCAAAATTGCAATAATTTAGTTATTGTTTTGTTAGTTTGTACAATTATGAAAGGCATTTTGATTTGATGAGCATTCTTTTAGATCATGGGAGGTTTTACATTCAAGGACTTCAGGAGGGTGGTTTTTATAGATTGCACCACTTACAATTCTACTAGAAAGGACTTTACTCTTCACATAATGATAGATATTGCTATTTTGCAAATTTGACATTTGAATCACATTAGAGGTATGCACATTTACTTGTTTCCAACTCTATGTATACAGAACTTACAAACTTAATGTATGGAACTGTATTTGCCAGTAGGACAAGCAAGATAGGGCAATTTTAACCCCTTGAGTTTTCCCATGTTAGTTGGTTTGGATCTAATCACATGGACTTGTGTGGTTCGATTAGTAATTCCTTCCTTCATGGTTTGCTTTGGTTGAGAATGTGATTCATGCTAGGGGATTAAGGAGTGACAATGCGGTTTGACAAGTTTCTCAATCATAGATATGAGACTTGTCAAGAGTGAGAGGGACAAATAATCTTTTCCATCAAAATAGGGTTCCTGGGTGGGAACCACACAATTATTCTGATGACTAGAATTGTTGGAGCTATTGATATGTGAGTTATCTTGTAGATTGGTATTTGATCGTAGGCTGGATGATATTATACTAGAGGAGGCCTATTATTATACAAATTTCAAATTTTTTGATGGGTGTCATGGGGATGTGATTTAGCTTTGGCTTTTGAGTGGGTCTAGAAATTTGCAGGAGTTGCATGGACATGGGAAGGTCCATTAGTGATTAAGGTTTTGTGAATGAAAAACAAATCAATAATTGTGTAAGCTTGTGCACACATTTAATGAATTTAACTTAAATGAATCTCAACGAAAAATTCGTATAACTTATTGAAATTGGATGAGCACGTTAGTAGACATGTGTGTTATGTGTAGTTATCTCTTGGTTGTGAGCCTTAGTTCAAGTCAGATGAGGACACTCGGAGCTCGAACATTGTGTTTGTTTGTCATTTTATGTCTTTTAGATACTTTAGATGGAGGGTACATTGATGCATTTTAGGCACCATGACCATTTTGGCTAGCTACGTAGGCTTTCTTCAGTGCCCACACTTAGGCTTGGCCACTTGTGCACTTGTGGTGGCCTTGTTTTGCCACTTTATAGGCAGCTTGCCTCCCTCCCTCATTCATCCATTGTGATTAGCCAACCCCTCCTCATTCTTCTGTCTTCCCCTCGCTACCATTTGGTGCTCACATTGATGTTTAGTGTTGTGTGTTGGGGTTGACTATTGCAGCCGCGTATCTTTCAGCCATCAGTTAGTTTGTTTCTTCTCTCTTGCATTTCATTTAGTCTTCTTCTATATTCGCTTTCCTTTCTATTGTGCATTTTCAAATGGCCAAAGCTTTGGGCCAAGACATTTAAATTTAATCACATATGGGCTATATTTGATAGATTGTGGTTGCCACCAGGTAGACCATCACCTCCCCTTGTTGGTTGTGTCTTCTTAAGAGTTGGCTGTGCTGTCCATGCTACTGATGCTTATTTCTAGGTAGACGATGATAATTTGTGGAATTGGTAACAAATTTTGGGCAGGCAATGGCTAATTTGGACATAGTGATGTTGTCCCAGGTTGGATGTGTGAGAATATGCAATGATCAAAAGCAAGAAAGAGAAAGCATTAACTTTGATAGAAGGTAAGAACACATGAACACAAGAACTCATAGAATACAGGGAATGGATTCCATAAGATGAATTAGAGATATATAGAATAATACTATAAGGTATCGACACAATGACGACTAGTAGTGGTTCCTTTAGTCTTTCTCTATCTAATGATGCAACATGTTGCAATGATACAAGAATGAGAGTTGAGTGGAATATAGAGGCCTTAGGATGGAACGTAAGAGACAGTTGGGGAAACATTAAATGGGCCTTTTGGTTGCCTTTGTGGGGTGTCCACTCGAATGCTAGACATTGTGCCTAAAACCCATGATACATACTAAACTAATGCCTTGTCTTGGGTCCTGGTGTTAGAGATTCGGTCACCTCTAGGACAGACATTGGCTCAAGTAGGGCACAATTGGGAGTGCGTGTGCATTTAGGGTAGGTTGGATAGGTAGCTGGGCAGTTCCTAGGTGATGGGCAACATTGGTCGAATTGCCATTTGATGGTTGATTTGATAAGGTCTAGCGAGGACAACATATTGTAGGCCAATCTACATTATTTTATCATTTTTTAACGGTATCTATAGCGAAGATTTTCCCAATTACTTTCACTTGAGGTTTGGCTAAGGTAACCGTTGAGAGAAAAATTCATTCCGTACAGATTAGCTCTTTAAAACAACTCCAAAACATGTAAATTACCAAACGTATCATTAAACGGTGAGCAGGTTTAGAGAGTTTCTATGTCCCACAATCAAAACCCTAATTTGGGAGAATCCTTCCATATCTATAAATGGATAGGCTACCGACCATTCAGCCCTATCCTTGTCTTACAAGTTTCGGTCATTAGCCCTCTTCGTCTAGCGGTCTAGTCCCCAACGACTATTGCTATGTGGTCTATAGTTGTTGCCTAGCTTCCCATTGCTGCCATGATTAGCTGCCATCATCTTGAGTAGGTTGTTTTTGTTTTTTCACTACTTTTCTTCATTAGCCTTTGCTTTGACTAGTAATTACTACACTCAGGATCTATCTGCGGTGGATGACATACATTGACATCTCTCTCAACCCATTTCCACGAGCCACCGACTGTTGGACAGCTTTGCCCTTGAGCATTCTATACATTCTCTTCTTCATTTACAACATCGATTCATTCACTTCAAAGTTCTTTATTCTCTATTTGTATTTGTATTTTGCATTTTGCGTTTTGCATTTAGGGTTTGCGTTTGTTGTGTTATTGTTTGAGTTATTGCGTTTTAGTCCTGTTTATACATTTTGTGTTTTCTCAGTGCAAACCCTAGCGTATCTTCACATGGTGTCAGAGCTGGTACTCTTGTAAAGAGTATCCTGTATATATTGTGGAGGCTTGGTTTTGTGCGAGATACATGAATGATATGTAACCAACACACAATGTCTCAGACTCCTCCTTGGGATCCCATGGTGTCTTTTCATGCTTCTCCGTTCACTGGAGGCTGTGAGGAGGCATTATGGACTCCAGGAGAAAAACGATGCTTCACCTTCACCTTCACTTTCTTCTACTTTTCCTAGCTTCACGACAGATGAGGAGTTTGAAGAATTCATGCTCAACAAGTATGGTTCAACTTACCCCCCTCTTACTAGCTTTTCTACTACATTCGAGCCAGTTGGTGAGGTTGGCTACCTCTCTGCTCAAGGAGGACATATGGCATTCGGGACAATTGGTGAACCATCTTCTTTATCTTAGCTAGGCCTAGTGTTAGGTTTGTATAACCCCTTTGAGTAATATGAATCATGAAACTAGCCTTCCTTCTTGGATAGGGTGGTAATACTTGATTAAGCACTTAATTACAGTAGTCGGTAAATAATCACAAATTGAAATGTATACCTTAGTATTCTTGGATAGTGAACCCCTTGTTGGCCCCAAAATTGGTGCCCCTTTTGATATTCCTTAAATTTCAGTTGCTAATGGATTGATTACAAGCGGAGATTCCACAATCTCCTTGGCTGGTCCAAAAGCCCCTTGCTGTTCCAACAATCAGCAAACAAATTGGGCAAATTTCCCCTTGATTTTCACCTAGGACTTGCTCTAATGGAACTCCAATTGGCCAAATGCTGTTCCAAATTCACAATGGATGGGTTGGCATCTGAAATCCTTGACAATTCCCAAGATTGTAGGTGCTGATTTCAGTGTACGATGACTTTGATTGATGGCACAGGTCTTGAGGTGGCTGCTAAACCCTAATTTTTGCAGAAATTTAGGGTTTACAGCAGAATCCCTGGCATCACAATCACAACATTGGCTATTGCTATCCAACCATGCCATATGCCCCAAACATGCTGAAAATTTTCGGTCAGCATATACATAACATAAAACTGAAAATTTGTCTAGAACTCTTGTTGGAAACCCATTGGATGCATCCATAACTCATGTTTCTCAACTGTTCGAACCTCACAACCATAGTAAAGCATATTCTCAGCATAAACCATGGTTGAAATTGCGAGTGGCATTTACTAATAGGCTGCTGTCTATGGAACTAGCTATAAAACTTTGAAAATTGAGCATAAACTGACCATGAATTGATCACTTGCTGATCTAAGAACTGATCACAAACTGTTGCAACTGTGACCCCAGAGTGATCACAAATTGATTGCAAAATTTGATTAGAAACTGATGCAAAATTGATCCCAAAAGTGACTATAAACGTTTCTCAAATTGATAAAAAATTGAGTTGAAACTAATTAGAATTTTAGTCTCAAATCTAAGGCCAAAACTCATGTCAAACTGATCATAAATTAATGCAAAGGTATAGTTTTAGTGCCCGGGTGGAACTCATACTTATTTGCATACATCTCACAGTAACTAGTATATTGAGTAGTGACCTCATGGTAGACATACTGTCAGCACGATATCTTGGATGCATTCTGAATACTGTTAGATAGTCATTTCCTGGAGAGATGGTGGACAGCAGATCACATTTCCTGGACAGATAGTGGACAGCAGATCAGTGCAGGGTGCCATGTCAGGAGGCGCCACGTTAGCCTGCAGTCGGACAGTTATTTGGGAATTATTTTATTACAGTCGCAGCCGACTTGGTCATTTTTATGCCTTTTCTTTTTGGCTATTTATAGCCGGGTTGTGGCACACGCACACTCCAATCAGTCATTCATTTTCAGATTCTGATCTTGAGATCTGTTGGCTGAGATGGACTGTGCTCGGGCTGACGGAGATCAAGGTCATCAAGTCGGAGACATACATAGATATTTCCTCTGCTCCCTTGTGTATTTCTGCACTCTTATGCAGCATACTACACCGCAGATTTTCTGCGTTTACACTCTCCTTTTCTCTCTCTCTCTTCTCTCTGTGTTCACTCTCTCTCAGTCTTTGTCCTATGCTTCCCCATTGCTACACTCTGACATGGTATCAAAGCGGTGAAGATGGATTGACTGAGGGTTGAACCTATCTGAAGAGGAGATTTCAGCGCGACATAAGGCTGCATTTCTAGGATTCGATGGCGAGTGGGAGGGCTGCTCATCAGATCAAGGCTGAAGTGAGCGTGGGCGTGCGGGAAAGGAGTCTAATCGATGAATTTGCTGCAGGTTATTGTTGTTCGAAGGGGAGGAAGGCTGCGTTTGAGGCCTTCCATTGTAGATTTTACCTTTTCATCGCCTCCCGCGGGTGAAGAAGGTTTGGGCAGCGGAGGAACCGGCCCTAGAAGGCTGCGTTTTCACAGTCAAAGGGGGCTGATTTTGCATTTGTGCAGGCATTTTAGGTTAATATGTCTACAGAGACTGATTTGGAGTTCCAGGCGATAATGGACAAGAAGGTGCCTATCCTCCCAGCTCTTCCATTGTATCAAAAGCTTGATGGTGACAATTACCGCATCTGGCGGGTGATGATATTGGCCATTTTGGAGTCTTATGATTTTGCGGAATTGGTGATGGAGGAGATTAACAGGCCCTTGGTGAGGGATGAGTCTAAACTCTCTTCCAATGCTTATACGGAGTTGACCAAGGCCCAATCTCATTGGGACAAACTGAATGCTAGGATTCGATCTTTTTTGTTTCTGTCTTGCACTACAGTCATGATAGCTCATATCAAGCACTTAATGGTGGCTCGAGAGATATGACTGGAGCTTGATCAGATGTACAACCGGATTACCCTGATGAAGAGGGTTTCTTTGGAGGTGCAGATGTGGACCTTGTCCGTGAATAAGTCTTCTTCGCTTCGTGAATATATCAACAAGCTTCGACAGCTTTAGATGTAGGTTCAAAATGCGGGGAAGCCTATTTCCTCCGAAGACATGGCGATCACTTTACTATCCCAGTTGCCGCCACGATTCAGTACTTTTTATTCCGTTCTCATTGTATTAAGGCGGGAGTTGACTCTTCAGTGGGAAGAGTTGGTTCCTATGGTCTTGGACCAGGAGGAACAGTTGAAGGGACATAATGCTTCCAAATCGGAGGCTTTGGTTGGTCAAGCCTCTCAGAAGAAGGGGAAGGACCAAAA